>NC_133225.1:21145467-21752610 GCF_040436345.1 Pagrus major | reverse complement strand
TATTTCTCATCTGAAATGATACATGAGGTTCAAGGTCCATTTTAATTCTCATGCAACACAGGATTACACAATATACACACACAGGAAGTGTATGAAACAATATCCAAATATTTTAAATTCGACTAGAATAAAAGCAATGAAAATAGAGCACCACAAATAAAAGTAGCACTCAAGAAATAAATAAAAGAGGAACATTATATTTAAAGATCCACCATTTACGGGAGCAGCCATACTGCAGTCAGTGTGTGTGAATTAGCTACTGAGGGCTGTGACATCATCAGTCAAGATGGATGCAAAATCATTAGCTCCCAGAGGGGTTACCGTTGAACTTTTAATACTGACATACAAAACAGTTGTGTTAAACTTAAATAAAAACAGAATACAGTTATTTTTCCAAACTGTATGTCTTTGTCATTTTTAAAGTGTTCCTGAGCCCATGTAGTAATATCTTTTATACATTCATAAGTTTCACAAAGGAGTGAACCTCCCCCATCCTCACTTGTGAACGACTGAGCCCTTCGAGGACACCCCTTTCATACCCAATCAGGACACTATCGCCTGTTACCAATGAACCTGCTTACCTGTGTAATGTTCCGAACAGGTGTTTTTGGATCATTCCACAACTTTCCCAGTCTTTTGTTGCCCCTGTCCCAAATTGTTTGAGACGTGTTGTTGCCATCAAATTGTTGAATTTATGTTTTACGGTGTCCCTACTTTTTTGGAAAAGGAGGTTGTAATTTCCCTCGTCTTTGTACGTCATCTTGTCATTAGAGAATGAAGCTGCAAATTGAGAACCAGTCCCAGCTCCCAAATTGTCTGATCCATCAGAATCTTAATCCTCAGAGTTTATGAATTACGTTTACTGGTGCTGGCATCATCTATGCTGCTGAAACATGCAACAAGACGGTGTAGAGGAAGAAACAAAGTGTGGTTTCATTTCACAAAGAAAGCTGAAAATACTGCTAGTTGTGATGTCTGTAAAATTATCATTTCAAGTAAGGGCAATAAGCAATAAAACATCTTTCTATGGGGTTAGACACGGGGTTAAACGTACTTTATAAATCAGTCTCAATTTAATACTGATGCCTCTATATGACCTACATAAGCAAAGGAAACCATCAGTTTGACAATTGGGTGTAAGATAAGTCACAAAATTAAAACCATTATTTATGGCGGAGTGCTGAGGATGAATTGAGGGCTTTCACCACCGGAGGAAAGAAGCTGTTCTATAGTCTGGTGGTACGGCACCTCATTGCCATGCATTCTGCAAAGAGCTGTTTAAAAAGGAAAAATCAAAACAACATTGTGTCTGTGTTTCACTCACTTAAGAAACAAATGCACACAAAGCCAGATAAAGATCCTTATGACACAAGATGGTGGTGCTCGTGCAGCTTTTGTCGACAGGGGCAAGTGACTTGTAGCTGCTTTACGTACCAGGAATGCCGTGTACATAAGAGAGCCACCCCGTCCCAAAACAAGAAGAACATCTGTCACCAAGGGTAAACATGCTATATGTTATATGTGCAAAATATGTTATACTAACATTAGTATGACACAGGCAGGCTCTGCAGGCTTTTTCATTGACAAAGAAAACCATAATACAAATAATAATAATATACACTTTGCTTATATAGCACCTTTCAAAACAGATATTGTCATGTCCATGAGTAACACGCCCTATAGGAATGTGGAAAGGTATTATGGGTAGGGCGGAGGAAGTTTGTATTCATTAAATTCGCACTCAGCAAGAGACAGACGTGTCTATGTGTGGTCCATATTATTCAGATTCAATTCAGCAACCTCTGCTTAATTCAGTAGTAAAGTAGAGATACGACAGATATTACAAAGTACTTTGACAAAAAAGCAAAAGCAGGAAACAATATTACAGCATAAACACTCAACAGTTGAGCCAAACACAAGGAAGTTCAGTCTAAGATGAGTTAAAACAAGAAGGCAGAGCAGAAAATGTAAGAACACAAAAAGTCAATATGATTAACCATAAGTAAAAGGAATAAAAGTGATAAAACAGGCAAAATCACACAAAAAAGAGTAATGCAAAAAAAAAAGAATAAAATCGATAACGGATGGTAAGAAGACAAGATTAAAAATAAAGAAATAAAAGCAGCAAAGGACGTACCAGTAAACACGAAAGGAATAAAAACAACAGATAAATAGACTAAGAGCAGTTCAAGAAATAAAAATATAGAAATATGAAAAATCAATTTTAAAGGGTGACTTTTCCCTTTTTTCCCCCAAAGCGTTTTATATTCTGATTGCTGTCTGGATTAATCATTTACTTGTAGAATGTAACCTGAAGTAGGCTACATGAAGCCCTGAAGCTGCACACTCCGGTACAGTAGGTGGCGGCACGCACCTTTACACGTTGGTTTGCGATCCGCCAGTTAATTAGAGAAGAAGAAGAAGAAGCCTTTTTGTCTCAGCCCACCTGCTGCCCGCTACTCCCCAGGTGCACCTTGATTGAGCCTCTGTCAGGTGAACGTCAACGCGAATATGTTCAGGTATTTACTGCTGAATTTATTTCACTGTGTGCTTCATATTTTTGTGAACTTCTTTGAAAAAGATCATTATTCTATATGTAGCTTGCTGCATTTATAGGCAAGCCAGAGAGGTGAAAAAATCTAAATTAACAAACCAGGTGTCTCATGCCGACGCAGTTAAAAAAAGTAAAGGGAAGTGTGCTACCCAGACCCAGTGCTGTGCATGTGATAAATAGCGCAAGGGAGTCTGAGAACCGACGAAAAGAGCTTGTTTCCTGCACCAAATCCATACATAGAGGAGATTAATGAAGACACACTGATTGTGGACATAATTAGCTTTGTTGCTTTCAGCTGCAAGACTGTGGATGTTGCAAAAAAAAAAAAAAAAAAAAGTGATAGAATCAAGACCATTGTTGTGGCAGCTATAGAGATCCTGGGGTTTATAATTAGTATCATCCTTATGTTAATCCATGTCCTGAAATGGAATGCCAGAAGCTTAATTGCCAATCAAGTAAGAGTTCAAGAAAGTTGTGGCTGTTCTGAAAGTGGTACCTGATGTTATTGGCATACAAGAAACGTGGTTGAGACCACACTTTGACTTTGTCAAGACAGGATATAGTTCTGTACATACGCTGAAAATTTTAAGCGCAACACTTTTGTTTTTGCTCCCATTTTTCATGAGCTGAACTCAAAGATCTAAAACATTTTCTGTATACACAAAAGAACCATTTCTGTCAAATACTGTTCACAAATCTGTGTTAGTGAGCACTTCTCCTTTGCCAAGATAATCCATCCCACCTCACAGGTGTGGCATATCAAGATGCTGATTAGACAGCATGAATATTGCACAGGTGTGACTTAGGCTGGCCACAATAAAAGGCCACTCTGAAATGTGCAGTTTTGCTTTATTGGGGGGGGGGGTCAGAAAACCAGTCGGTATCGAGTTAGTACAGAAAATGTTTTAGATCTTTGAGTTCAGCTCATGAAAAATGGGAGCAAAAACAAAAGTGTTGCGTTTATATTTTTGCTCAGTGTATGACATATTTGGAAGGCAAGGTGGAGGATGTTTAACATTTATTAAGGACACTGTAGCTTCTAGAGGAATGAATGTATCAAATGAGTATGAACGCATAGTGACAGAAATGTGTAGTCCCATAGGAGATGTTAAAGTCGTCAATTTTTTACAACCCTTGCAAGCAATGAACAATGCAAATATTTCAGGAGATATCAGGAAGGGCAGACACAAGACACATTTGGTGTGGAGACTTCAATGCCCACTGTACTCTTCGGGGAGTCACATATCTTTTCAATCAAGGCCTGACACAGGCTGAAATAGCATTATGACTTGCTATTACAGATAATATACACATTAGTGTGCGTAATCTAAAAAGACGGTTAGCAAGGCTTAAGCTATATCGGCGGCGCAATCTAAGTGAGCCCGATGTTGTTGTTAACTACATAGCTGACCAGCTACGAGGTCCCAGGCATCTCCATAATCTCAGGCCTATCATATCGCCGTCATTATCTCGAGATCTCGAATTAATTATATCGTTATCTCGGGAAAACAAAGTTTCGTTATCTCGAGATCTCGAGAAAATTATCCCGTTATCTCGGGAAAACAGCAGTTGTTATTTCGAGATAATAACTCGAGATCTCGAGAAAACAAATGAAATTAACTCGTTATCACGGGAAAACGGAGGAAATAAAATGTATGAATGCATGGCCCTTTAGGGCTTCCGCAGTTAAGATTGATTGGACCTTGGAATTTAATTTTTAGGCTGTAAAAACCAAATGTAGAATTTTGTATTTCATAGCATGAATTATTTTTACATCAGCAACAAAACAAATTTCAAAAAGCTTGTGCACCTTTTTTTTAACCCAATAAATCAAGATGGGCCTAGTTGACTAGGGGCTAGTGCGCATGCATCTTAGTGCATGCATGCAGCCTGTGAGGAGTGTAAATAATGTACTCTTATCTGTTTAAGTGCATAGTTAACTGCTAATAAATGTATAGTCTATTTATTAATCTTAATAAACTGACAAAAATGTGTTTGTACTGCTATTATAAACAAGTATAAGAAACTCATCAGGCTTTAATCCACAATCTTCAGCTCATAGAGGGGTGTAGCAATGACTTATTTTTGTAGGCTAACCCGGAAGTTAGCATCGCCCTGGTTCCCTTGTCAAAAAGCTTCTGGGATTTCTGAATTGGATTTTGGAATATCGCCAAATATAAACTCTGCGACAAAAAAAGTTTATGATGCTTAGACTTTTTTTCAGCAAGATAATCTTCACAGATGAACACCACTTTTGTGATTTTCGAAGCGTAAATGAAATCTCTAGAAGTAAAAAGCTATTGTTAGGCTATGTAATGTACACTACATCGCGGTTGCATGACTTAAACGTCGACTAAGTGTCTTACTTCACAATTACTATTCACATTTTCATTAAATTGCTCAACCTACAAGTTGTAAAGTAAGAGTTGGAATATTTTGCAGCTAAAGTCGGCCTGTAAAGACAGACTAGTGTGTAGATTAGTCTCTGTGTTCGGTTTGACGTTTAATGTCATTTAAATTGTTCTTATTTTGCCACTTTTAAGACACGTGAGTGCTTTATTTTTTTAATTATTTGACATTTAATGATGTGTTTGTCGTTGAACAAAACGTGTAACTATCTTAAGCCTGACTTGAATTCAGAAAGAGCTGAGGAGGGAACTGAGGAGGGCTAAAGCCTTCTACAAGAAGGAAGAATCGACGGGAGAGTGCAGCAGAACGACCCCCGAGAGGTGTGGGCGGGGGTGAGAAACATCACAGGCATGAAAAGGGCAGGAGGATCTAAAGGAGGAGCTAAACCTGTTTTTTAACAGATTTGACTCACCACCTGTTGCCAGGCTTACACCCCCCTCCCCCTCCCGCACTGCCCACCTCTCTGCCGCATCACAAGACCCGGCATGACAGCTTCTGCGCCTCCCCTCCCAACACCACCACCCTCTCCCTCTCTCAGGTCTCTGTCCAGACCAGAGAGCAGTCATCCCCTCACCACATCCACAACTATCCAAACCCCCCCAACAACAACAACAACAACAACAACAACAACCCCAACCATCAAAGGACCAACAAGGCCAGAGGACCGGACAACATCAGCCCGAGGGTGCTCAAGGTCTGTGCAGAGCAGCTGGCAGGAGTGTTCACGCATCTTTTTGGCCTCTGCCTGAGGCTGAAAAAGGTGCTACAAAAAGGTGAAGACATCCTGCATTGTCCCAGTGCCAAAGAAGGGACGCCCCAGTGCTCCAAATGACTTCAGACCTGTGGCTCTAACGTCACATGTCATGAAAAGAGGAGGATGAGAGGAAAGCTGCAAGCTATAATGAACAGTCCCTCTCACCCTCTCTACGCTGAGCTGAGGCAACTCAGGAGCATGTTCAGCCACAGACTCATCCAACCACGTGCCTCAAAGTGCTTGGGGGGCTCTTTCATACCATCAGCGATCAGACTACACAACACCACCACCACAGCTCCCGACACCTCATTTCTCCACTGACTAAGGACACAACCATACACTTTATGTCACAAAGACTGACTGTTTTCTGTTCTGGTGTTTTTTATTATCTCAGGAACCCTGCACATCGCACATTGTTGTTATTTATTATCTCAGGAACCCTGCACATTTGCAAGGTCACTCTTATCATATATTGCTCAAGTTAGGTACATACAAGACAGTTACTGTATATAGTATGTTTATCTTTATTCTAAGAGTTTTTATTATATTTTCTATTCAAATTGTTATTTTATTCCTCAAATATTCTTTTATTATTGTCTCTATTTTTTGAGACTTACTCTTGTGCTGCTACTATTCCCCTCTGTTCTGCTGTGTTACCTGCAAATTTCTCCCAAGGGGATCAATAAAGGAACATCTTATCTTATAATCCTAATAAACATCTTATAAGGACCTATGAGGGCCTATTTACCCGCCTCTTACCTTTTTTAATATAAAGCGTTACCATTTTAAGTTTACCAAAGCCTTGCAGTGATCCAGAAGTCTCCAGTCACTTAAATCTGAGGCCCCTGCTAGATATTAAAATCACAAAGGAAAGAAAGTGCATCCACATTAACTTAAAAATGCACTCATTTGTCCAACAGCATTATTTTGTTTTCTCCTAATGTAGGTTACCTTTAATAATAACCAAGGTTTATTGACCTGAAGTACTTTTTAAGTCTGGAAGCCCTAAACGGTCATGGGTCAAATTAGTTATGTCCTCAGTTTTCCCGAAATGACAAGTTAAATTTGATTTGTTTTCCTGAGATGAGATAATTTTAACGAGATAATTTATTGTGAGGAAACAACTCCATAAGATTCATGAGAATGGACCATGACACACACTGCTCTGTGGGCTGGGTTTGGGAGTTTCAAAGTAAACCGTATGATTTCATATGAGGGTATTTACATTATGGCTACTGCAAGGAAAAGGTGTAACAATATTATTGTACTACATAGTGCTTGTTTCCACACATACCTTAGAGTGAGACACTTTAGGAACTAGCCAATCCTTTTTAATATTTGAATTTAATTCTGACCGATGTGTTGATGAAAAACTTGTTTTTTTTTGTTTTTTTCTCACTGCAGAGTATTAATGACGGGAAAAGCATCTTTCAGTTTCTTGTTGCTGTTGGGAACTGTTGGACTGATTACTTTCTTTTACCTTCATAAAGACCCTGAAGACGTCGAAAGCGTAGAATATGTGAGAAAAGATGACGGTCACAAGATGCCATCTTCCAAAAACAACTCCTATGTGTACTCCTGGAAAACATGTCAACAAAACACGTCTGCTGCCAACGTCACCGGCTTCAGCTCTCTTCCCGGTAATATAAAAGACTTTCTGTACTATCGACACTGTCGCCATTTCCCCATGCTTTTGGACATTCCTGACAAATGTGGAGGAGCTGAGAAATCAGCAGAAGTCTTCCTTCTTCTGGTCATCAAAAGCTCTCCTGTGAATTACGACCGCAGAGAGGTGCTGCGCAAAACCTGGGCTAAAGAGAGGTTACACAATGGTGTGTGGATCCGGAGGATCTTCATCTCAGGAACAATGGATTCTGGTTTTGAGAAAGAAAGACTGAACAAACTACTGGAGTTCGAGCAACGTGAGCACAATGATATCCTCCAGTGGGACTTTAGCGACACATTCTACAACCTCACCTTGAAGCAGATACTCTTCCTGGAATGGATGGAGAGAAACTGTCCAAACACTCGCTTCTTGTTCAATGGAGATGATGACGTCTTTGCCAACACAGGCAACATGGTTGAGTATCTCCAAAGCCTCAAGGACAATAATGGAAAAAAGCACCTCTTTGCTGGTCATCTCATGGAGGGTCTGGCGCCGATTAGAGAACCATGGAGTAAGTATTTTGTCCCAGTTCAGCTACATGAGTCAGAATTATATCCTCCCTACTTGAGTGGTGGGGGCTATCTGTTGTCTGGTTATTCAGCTTCGGTCATATACAGTATGTCCAAGTCCATCGCCATTCTACCCATTGATGATGTTTACATGGGGATGTGTCTGGCCAAAGCAGGACTCCGTCCCATGTCCCATATCGGTGTGAAGGTATTGGGAGTTTCCATCCCCTCCAGCACACTAGATGCATATGACTCTTGCTATTATCAGGACATTTTACTGGTACACAGGTTCCTTCCAGCTCAGATGTATCTCATGTGGCACAGATCACATGATCCTCGTGTCAGATGTCGCCCCTAGAAAAAGCTTTAACAGCACCAAACTTTAACTTACAGGTGATGACAGGACTTGCTGACACTATTATAAGGCTTTTTTTAATATTCTTGCCATGTCAGATATGTAAATTGGGTGGATAAAATATTCTGTAAGAGACACAGGCAGCGCTTTAGATTACAGCCTGCAATTGTAATGTAATTATTGGATATAGGTTAGCAATAAAATACATTACATTTGTAGTTATATAGTGTAGTAACAGGGTATGCAAGCTGTAAAATAAAGCAGTACCTAGTTACCAACATTTTTAAGGTAGGCAGATCACAAAGTAAAGTATGACGTTATTTGCAGGCTGTAATCTGAAGCGTTTTGAAACTAACCATCTTCTAACTTTGTAGTTGGCACCATCAAAAGTGGGGAAACAAGGTAAAATTAAAACAAGTTATTACTTTCCTGGTTGTTCTTGCTGCTTTCTTGGTATTGCTTCCTTGTAGTTGGGTCAATGTGAGAATCTCCTGTTTTTTCATACTGTTCGATATGATAGAGATTAGAGTGCCTCTGGATTTTATGTTTCCTGATTTGTTAATATGGATCCCAGCAGACTTCTTGAAAGGACCGCCCTACTCCTCCTGTGATTGGTTGGCTTTGTTTGTTGCGCTCTCTACACTTGATTCAAACTGTTAACTCAAACAGTAGCTCTAGCTCTTTCTGTTTTTCTTGCAGTTCTGATATGGCGGTAAATGAGCTGTAGTTTCCCTTCTGCTGTACCTCTCTGGGTCACTCATCCTCCCGGGCTTCACTGTCAAAGTGTCTCTAGGCTTGTGGCTCTTTGTCAGATTTTTTTTGTCGATGGGAAGAAGGCACCTATCAATTGAACTCCACCACCTTTCTCGCCTTGTCCTGTTAAAAATTTGAAAAATATAATTAGCGAGGATTACGTGGACCGTGGACCAAGGACCAAAAAGCCATTGATGCTTTGAAAACAATAAACGCAGAGCGGGTCTTACAAGAAGTCTGGTGGGATCCAAAATCATGCAAGGGAAAATGAAATTATGTCTCATTGGGATCATGAATAAATGTAAAGGATAGAGGTCCAGGTGAATGCTGTCTTCATTCTTAAACTCACTGATAATTTCCATACAAACCTTGTATCGGTGGAATATCTTTGGCCCCTGCTCCTAAATGTCCATACACGTGTAGGAAACATGGGCGTCAATTTAAACTTTGCCTTAAAATTCCCCAAATAAATAAACACTATCGATAGAAATGGCTTTTTCCACATTAGGTCTGTAGTAAAAATAAAAAGCTTCAAAGCTTCTTTAAAGGAAAATTGCCTTTTTTTTTATTTATTTTTTTTTTAGTAGGAAAAAAAAGATTTTGATTAAGATAATGAGGAAAAGGTACGCTTATATCAACAATAAAAATTCTCAAAATTCAGCTACTCCACCACTCATTGCACCTTTCTTTTTTTCTTTTGTCATTAAATGAACTTGAGGTGATTCCACCTTTTTTGGGGGATTTTTGTGGTCTAAAATGAACTTGGCAACACTGGGTGGAGTGACTCAGCTCTGTGGATAGGTGGCTCTGTGCAATATTAGTACAGTAGTGAATAGGAGCAAAGGGTGCGTGCGTAATGTTGAAGAAAAGTACATTTCAATTAAAATAATTGACCCCTTTTGTAGCCAAAAGTACAGAAGCCCTGAGGGGCAAATGAGATTTTTTTTTTTTTTTTCTGGTGATCCATGATTGATTGATTGATTGATTGATTTATTTTCATGTGTGGAACTGAGTGGGGAACAAAAACACTTGTTTCCATGGACCATGGAGGACCCGGACACCTGCTTGTAACCATGGAGACACACGTCTGTAACCATGGCCACACGTCTGTAACCATGGCCACACAGCTGTAACCATGGACACAACCATGGCGACACACCTGTAACCATGGCGACACACGTCTGTAACCATGAAGACAATGTACAAATCTGTGCAGTCCTGGCTGTATTGAACAGCATAAAGAGCAGAACTGTCTGCTCTGGATCTTTTTAGAGGTTTTGACAGAGGTCCAGTTTGGAGAGCCACAGGCTTTAAGTGCTCCCCTGATGTGCTTCTGTTCCTTCTCCTTCCCCTTTGTCCTTGTGGGCACTTTGTGTGGCGGGGGCGGGGGGCTGTGGTTATGGAAACACGTCTGTAACCATGGAGACACATCTGTAACCATGGAAATAATCTGTAACCATGATTCATAAATCTTATTTAGGACATGATTAGTCGTGCACTTCAGCCTCTTGTGGTCAAAATGAGTATTACAGAAACAAACACTTTGAAAAGTGAGCCTTCACTTCCTCTTGAAAATGTTTTCTTTTCTCCCTCGGTTCCACACACAGAAAGGCAACCAAGAGAGAAGGGGAAGGTCTCATTTTTCACGTCACGTTACAATCCGCTAACATATGGACAATACATGTAAATTGCTACAAATGGTTACATAGAGCCACTTTAATAAGCAAAACAAATCAGCATAGTAAACTTCAGTAATAAAAATGTAAAGTGTACAGTAACAAAGGTTACACTAGTAAAACAGCAGGTTCAGTTCAGTTTCCTTCATTTTCATGCTGATAATATTTGGGACTGACTTTTCAGTTAGACTCCTCAGTGTGGAACTGCTGCATTCTTTCTCGCCGCAATCTTGTTGAGCTTGTAGAGCAGGAAACAGAACTTGCTGCTGTGGTAGCCTAATTAAATCAGTGCAGACAGTCAGGTGAACATTGAAGGACTACTCACCAAGCGCTCACATTGATCCACCAATATGTTCAGGTATTTACTACTGAATTAATTTCATTATGTGCCACATGTTTCTATGAACTTCCTTCTTCAAACATATCACTATTCAACATTAAATCTATATTTTATACACATACTTTGATTTGAAACCAAGCTGAGGTGTTACTTGAAGATGATCTGGTTTGAAGGTCGGATTTAATTTTCAATCTGAAAACTTTAATTTTTTAATTAATCTTTTCATTCCCTTTTCCCTTGTAGAAACTATGTTATGTGCTTTTATTGTGTATTCTTCCTGACTACTGTACCCCCCTTTCTTTGGGAGTCAGTTGGTTGTGTCTTTCTTACCTGCAGCTGGTTAAAAAAGTGATTTCAATTAATATAACGAGGGAAAGGTACACTTATATTCATACTCAAAACTTGGCTACTCCACCAATCATTGCAATTTCCTTTTGTCATTAAAATTAAATGTTGTTAGAAGGTGATTATCCCACTCCTTAGCTACTTCTGTTAGCTGGAAAAAAAAACATTTGTCATAGAATGTTACAAATTAAGACTTTTTTGTCATCGTCCCACACAAGGAAACAAAAACCGTGAGACAAACTCCACTCCACTGGCAGTTGCCTACTTTGCATCTCACAGTTCACACTTCACTCATTTCATGTGGTGTGGTTGTGTGTCACAGGCTGTGGCTGTGGACCAAGTGCCAGTAAGTCATCAAACAGGTTCCATGAATGTTTTATTGTTCTCAACAGGTACAATAGGAATGTTAGTTTTTTTGATGGGGGTAAAAGATTCAACATTATACGACTAAAATTCTCTTTGGTCAAAGATTACACTACACTTAGCATTGAGCAAATTGAAAAAATCCTTTTGATACAAATACATTTAATACATCAATCGATCAATCCATTTTCTTCCTCTCAATGGGGGTCAGCACTTCTCTTCCTTGGCAATTCCAGAAAAGGAGAGATTCCAGTCCCCCTCCAGTCAAATTCCAGAAGCGTGGAGGTGAACCCAATTTTATCTTGCTACTACCGCTTCACCTCCTGCCTTCCTTTCCCACCAGAGAGGTGTCATTCCATGTCCCTAGGACCAGTTTGTGATGCCAGGGGTCAGGATGCCTCTGTCCTTGCCTTTGCCTGCCACCAAACATACATTGCACCTGTCCCTGATGCCAATCCCTGCAGGTGGTGGGCTCACATTAACACGCACTTTTAACTACTTAACCATTTAGAGACTAGTAGATTTATTTTCTAGCATGTAGGACAACCTATGTGGCACTGCATTGTGTTCTCTCCTTTTTAAGGCCCCCCTGGAGGACACTTAATCACACTTTCTCTGCTCACTTTTGACTGGGTGCACCAGGATGGGCTCCTAATGGTGTTGTGACTTTATCACAGTTGATAATTTTCAATAATAGTAAAGTTTTGAGTTTACCAAAGCCTTGTGGTGATCAGGACGTCTCCAAAAGTGCATCCACATTATCTTTAAAAAAAAATACATGCAATTCTCCATAAGCATTTAATGTGTCTTAAAAATAACCAAGGTTTATTTACCTGAAACCCTCAGTACTTTAGGAACTAAATACTCCGCAATATGTTACATTTATTTCTGACTAAGATGTGTTGATGAGAAAACTGATTTTTCTTTTTGCTGCAGAGATTTGATGATGAGAAAAGGAACTTTCTTGTTGCTGTTGGGAACTGGAGGATTTATTGTATTTTACCTCCATAAAGAGGTTGAAGACATCTTCAGGGTCCAATATGTGAGAAAAGATGATGGTCACATGATGCCATCCACCAAAAACAGCTCCTATGTGTACTCCTGGCCAAGATGTCAACAAAACAAGTCTGTGGCCAACGTCACAGGCTTCAACTCTCTTCCTCGTACTGTAAAAGACTTTCTGTACTATCGACACTGTCGCCATTTCCCCATGCTTTTGGACATTCCTGACAAATGTGGAGGAGCTGAGAAATCAGCAGAAGTCTTCCTTCTTCTGGTCATTAAAAGCTCTCCTGTGAATTACGACCGCAGAGAGGTGCTGCGCAAAACCTGGGCTAAAGAAAGGTTACACAATGGTGTGTGGATCCAGAGGATCTTCATCTCAGGAACAATGGATTCTGGTTTTGAGAAAGAAAGACTGAACAAACTACTGGAGTTCGAGCAACGTGAGCACAACGATATCCTCCAGTGGGACTTTAGTGACACATTCTACAACCTCACCTTGAAGCAGATACTCTTCCTGGAATGGATGGAGAGAAACTGTCCAAACGCTTCCTTCCTGCTCTTTGGGGATGATGATGTCTTTGCCAACACAGACAACATGGTCGAGTATCTCCAGAGCCTCAAGGACAATAATGGAAGGAAGCATCTCTTTACTGGCCGTCTAAGGCAAGATACAGGGCCAATTAGATCATCTAGGAGCAAGTATTTTATCCCAGTTCAGGTATATAAGTCAGAATCATATCCCTCCTACTGTGGTGGTGGGGGCTATCTGTTGTCTGGTTATACAGCTTCGGTCATATACAGTATGTCTCAGTCCATCACCATTCTTCCCATTGATGATGTTTACATGGGGATGTGTCTGGCCAAAGCAGGGCTCGGTCCTGTTTCCCACAAGGGTGTGAAGATAGCAGGACTGCGCCTTCCCTCCACACTAGATAGATACGACCCTTGCTTTTATAAATACATTTTAGTCGCACACAGATTCCTTCCAGCTCAAATAGATCTTATGTGGCACAAATTACATGATCCCAATCTTAAATGTGGCGTGATGAAATGGTTTATTAGCTTACTTGTGCTGTATACCTAATACCTTATCAAAAGGGTAAAGCACTCAGGCTGCTTTTGAAGAAAAAAATCAATCCTTTGTTAATGACAGTAATGTTGTTGGTTGGTTGTTATTGGTTACAATCAGAAGAACAATGTACACAAGTGTTATAATGTGTGTCATGGTCAGTGGATTACAAATACAAAATGGTAGATCCTGACTTTAAGTGGACATATGCCTTTTGGAGTTTTATACAGTGGGCTTTAAGGTCAAAGCACAACAACACCTGAGTGTGTTTTATGAAATGTTGTGTTTTGAACTTCAGGGCCACCGTAGATTTCTCTTTTCTTTAGTGTGTTGTGTACGTTTTTGTGCATGTATAACATCTGAATTGATTTGCTTATTTGGGGTCAAAAATGGTGTTGACTTGTCTATATTACTAACTATTGGAAATGTTTGCCTTTTTTTGCAGCTGTGAAATATACATGTCTTTAATCAAAATCAAAAAGATGATCAGATCTGGGAACTGCATCAAAACTGACTCATACATAGATACCAGCCACCAAAATAGGCCTGATTTAAAAAAAAAAAAAAAAATCCTGATCCATACATTAATCCCTGAGAAATGAACGTGAATGTGAAAAATGCACTATGTTAAAAAAAAAAGTTAGAAAAGAAATTCCTAGATCTGTCCCTTTTGATCTGAATCTGCAGCAAAAGTAAACAGGATCTATTCTTTGCCAAGACCCATCCTCCATCCAAGTTGGAAATTCCCTCAGAAGTTTTTGTGTAATCCTCCTGACAAACAAACCAACAAACCAACAGACAGGTGAAAACATAACCCCCTTGGAAGAGGTCATAAAAATACAACCAATAATCAAAAACTATGGCCAGGATATCTCTAAGTGACTTCACATTTTAATCATTGTCTTGACAAAACATTTATTCATGATTTTGATTCAGCCATGTGTTTTAAACACATCAGCATTTCATTTTTTGGAGACAAAAATGTAAAATTCACATATGTCATCCAACACATCCTTTGCATTGCGCATTCCAATGTGCCTTACATTTTCTAACTTACACTGTATCTTAATTTGTTATAATAATGGCATGAGAAATGAGTTGTAGTTGAATATCTTTTAATTAATTTGACAAAAATAACTTAAATGAGGGCTTTGCGCATTTAAACAGTTTTTCTTCTTACACATGTTATGACTATTGTAATGTATTTTACTACAAGTTACCACAATAAACAATCTTACATTGGACACAGTTGGACTAAAAGTGTGTTTAGGGATAGATTTTACACATGTACTCATAGAACTGAAGTTACATCCAGGTAACTACTATTTTTCATCTGCCTTTTGTTGACCTCTTTCCTGGTGAGGCAGGAATTTACATCAAATCTGCTTGTTTGTAAATGATACTGGTAACAAAAACAGCTTTCTCAGATCTCTCTGTAAACTGAATTTTGAACTTTAACCATGAGACACAACAAGGCTCCTTGTTAGCCTTTCAGGTTCTCTCTCTCGTCCTGCATGATGGTTTCAATTTGGTTTCCCAGGCTGGAGAAACACGGCCGCTCCTCAAAGTTGAACCCCCAGCACTCCTTCATCATACCGTACACCTGGTGTTACAATGAGAAAAAACATAAAAATCTACTGGAAGAGCAACCCGATCTTGACAATCTGCGTGCAAATAACACGACTTTACACTTTTAAATTGCATGCAGTGCAACTGCCTTAGTTCAATTTTGCATGCAGGTTATATGCCTATTAACCTCTGTGCAGAGCAGATACATTGTCAGGTGTCCTTCAGTTATGGTAACAAAAATAAATATGTGATGGTCGCAGTTTGGGTTAGGTTTAGGAAAAGATGACATAAGTTATATATGTTATCTGTTATATTATGGACGCAAGTTAAAACAAGTCAAAGTTGACTTTTGTGAAAGTCCTGTGTTTGTTTTACCCAGCCATCAACCCCAACCTCCACCTCGACCCTGCTTGGCTTTTCTCACTCTTTATACTTGTCGTCACCTGACAGATTGATGCATAGAGATGGAGATGGTGAAATAAAAGATTAAGATACAATCCTAACAAAAGAAGGATGAAGGATTTTTGTGAAGCAACATTTGTAGGTTTAATTTTGAAGACCTGATTTTCTCCTGATGTAAGACAGAGGCCACATTCATCTTGCCATAACATAGCGACACAACATATTTATTTGAGATAAATAAATGCAGTTAAAAGGACCTTTAAAGGTACGGGTCCATCCACATTATCTTCAGGGACTCACTGCCACTCACTTAAAGTAAAGGCAGTGACGAAGGTTATAGAAACAAACCAGCAGCTAAGGCCTAAGGGGGTTTATGTGTAGCAATGCCATCATGCAGAAATCTACGTTACGTCACGTGGGAAAAAAGATTTCAGATGGGCGTCGGAAAATAGAATTTTGACTCTTAAACATTCAAACTTTGACCAAAATTTTAATTTCCGGATTCAAATCAGAAAAAAGGAATTACTACTGGAGGAAAAAAATACCTGCCCTTTAGGGTATTTACAATCAAGATCAGAGACTTCCAAAAAGGTTCCTGTTTTTCAGGAACCAACCCACATAGAGTGAACATACCTTGGGCGGGCAGTTTGGAGGAGCCGGTAACCTCCAGTCAGTCTTCAGAATATTTGCCAGATGCACTGAAATGGATGGACCCTGCACATTGTGTCCAATCTCCTGCATGTATAGCTAAAACAGTGAAACCACAATGGTGTTAACAGTACCGTTACACAATTATTGATAGTTTAAAGACATTGTCCATCCATATACATATCAATAGTAAACCTTACTCTCTTTGGGTTGGAGTTCATGTTGCAGTAGGAGAAGAGCTCGTGAAGAACGACGCCAAAACTCCAGACGTCTGACTTGTGGGAGAATTTGGACTCGCTGATGGACTCTGGAGCATACCTGCAATTAGATGAGCAGTGTTTGGTCAGGAACTGAACTCAAGATAATCTTCATTTAAAGGATGGTTACTTATCAGAGCAAAATCACACAGTAATCACCATATTCTCTGACTTTAGATCTTTGATTATGTCCTATTTCCTACTGGCTGGCTTTATCCAAAACATTTGTTTCTGTATTATCAGATAGAAAATTTGACGTTTTGGGATATATACTTATATGATTTGTGCTGCAGAGGTATAGATGAGAAGATTGACACCACTATTGTATCTGTATGTTAAGTATGAGGCTACAGACAGTAGCTAGACAGCTAGCTTAGTTTAGTGCAAAGACTGGAAACAGGAGGAAACAGGAGGCTTCCACATAACCCTCCACAACAATTTTTGCAGCAGGGTCCACAAACTGCAGAAAGTTACAAATTTCTGCTTTAACACCTGTCATTTAAGAGTATCTGAGGTTTCAAACATGAGGTAAGCTACCAGAAAATGGGGCTCTCTCCAGGCTGAGTGACTCGGTAGTACTCCTTGTCGAAAGGAATAATCTTGGTCAGCCCAAAGTCGGCAATTTTCACCAGCGTGTCACTGGCCACAAGGATGTTTCTGGCTGCGAGGTCTCTGTGCACATAACGCAGGGACTGCAGGTACTCCATCCCCTGGGGAAATGTGAAACAGCAAAAAAAAGAAAATGAAATACATTTGACCCTCGGTTTTATCTTACAGTGAAAATGAAGTTAAACAAATAAAGGGTCATCTCACAGAGAGCTATCTTTGTTGTATATTTCAGAAGAATGAAACAATTTATTTTATTTGAAGCATGCATTGTATAACGTGAGGTGGTTCTGATTGCTGATTGCCAAAACAATTTTCTTTTCCTTCAGGATTCAGTCCAAATTCTCGCCAGATTTCTCAAATATTTCTCAAATAAACACTAATAAATAAATCCAGTAGAGTTACTTTCCTGCAGAAATTTCTGTTACTGTTTTCCTGGAGGAATTACCTCTATCTTTTTCTTGAGGATTCCTCTCAGTGATTGTTTTTGTGAGGGACAAATTTGAATGTATTTTTCACCCAATAATGAAATGTTTAGCTCATATGTTTGACTCTTCTTACCTTACAGATCTGAGAAGCAAAAAGCAGCATCCGCCTGGTGTTGACGTTATGTCGGTTACTATCCAAGTAGCCAATGAGGCTGCCGTAGGGGAGGTACTCCATCACCAGACTCATACTGAGGCGACCTGTGAACAGGCAAACATTAAAATCATTCAGCAGAGGAAAACCTTTTTAAACTGAGAAGATGCTCCACACCATCTCTCATTTCTTGAATCGGTCACAAGTCACTCTGGACAATGGTGTCAGCTAAAGACTCAGATCATGCAGGGGAGATCATGAGATACACATAGTGTATTATTAATAAAGCACTGTAGGAAACATACAGATACATGGCCACCTTAAAAAGCAAATGTTAAACAAACTAGCACTGAAGAGTTATGAGTACTGGCCACGCATATAAACATTGCAGTTTTGCAGTTCAAAGAATCATGCACATGAGTCAAGGTTCATGCAGCCTGTTGCGTATTATTGGGGCGGAGCTGGACCTTCTGGCGGTGAAGTTATGCATCATCTCGGACGATGTCTCCCACTCACTCCGTGATGAGCTGGTCAAACGCAGGAGCACATTCAGTCAAAGACTCTAGACTGGCACCTGAACTTATTACTCCCTGTTAACAGCCATAACTCCATAATAATTTCTGATAATATAACTTGTAATTTTTTTTTGCAATTGTTACAGTCAAGATCAGTTGGACATTTTATCATCTTATCTTTTAAGTTCATTAGAAAACATGAGTAGATTTATCTCAGTGATTTATTGGGTTTTACAGGATGTGTATATATGGGGAGGAGTATTTATTACTCACTTATATTAAAACGTGAGGTCGGACATATACTAACAATGATCAAAAATGGAAAATTGCCGATCAGAGAACTTGAAATTTAAAATAGGAATTAAGAACTAAAATCTAAGCAGTGGAACAATTTTTAATACAGTGAGTTTCTTTATTACCCGCACTGTAGCAGACTCCTCTGTATTTGACGATGTAGTCGCAGTGGAAAACACTGAGGGTGTTGACCTCCTTCTTGAAGTCCTCCAGGGTCGACTGCTTGTTGGGCTGCAGCTTCTTCACAGCCACCAGCTCGCCCGTGTGATCACCCAGTGGGTCGTAACGGCAAAGTTCAACGCTGCCAAAGTTTCCCTGGAAAGATTTTGTGGCAGTCAGTCAGTCAGTCAGTCAGGGTACACATAAAACAGAGGTGTGTTGTGAGAAGAGAGAGCTTATCATATAATACTTTTTTCTCATATAATATGAAGCACAGATAGAAGCTTTAATTAATGTTGTCCTCCATAACATCAATACGCTCTGGTCTGATCATTCATCAGTTTGTCCATTAAACACAATGTTTGGGGCACCACCAATTAACTCTTAATGATAATTCAGGGATTAAATTGAAATGTAGTCAGTCACTGAATACAATTATATTGTACTATTTGTAATTAGTTACATATTCAGGAGATCATGATCATTAAAGTGCCCATTAACAGTAACATGCTGCCTGTTGAGTGCAGACTTACTTTCCCCAGAAGGGAGATGTAGCGTAAGTGTCTCTCCTCAAACAACGTCTGGTCGTGTTGAGCTGGGATGAGGGCTCTCCACACAGGGCTCTGTGTGACCGGCTCAGTGGCGTGTAGTATCACATAGTCTGCCACCAAACAAGAAAACTTCACAGTAATGGTTTTTGGTTATCTCTTCTCATTAAGTAGCCAGATTCCTAAGGTACTACCCGTTTTGAGAAAGACTTTCAGGCTCAAACAGAAGGGCTATTAACAACCATTAACAAATTAATACAAAGATAAAACACATTTCTAATACACCGTGCTTCAGAATCAAAAACTGCATGCCTCACAAGTTAAATTATAAATCCAACAAAGAGTTGACTTTTGGCAGTCTTTGCCTGAGTAATTTGCCCTCCACACCAGCAGGTGGCGCTATGAGTCAGTTTAAAATTCCAGGCGGTTGAGCTTGGATTGAACAGCTGAGCTGTAAAAAGGGTATTTTTCTACCTGTGAGTCATGCTGTATTTGTTTCTGAATGTTGTGTATTTCTTTGATGAGTATGTTTTGTATCTGGAACTGTGTTTTTTTAGTGAATCATATGTTTGTTAAATTTTGCCAGGAAATAGCCTCTGTACTTTTCTTTATTTTACAATGACCCCTTGAGGAATAATGTAGACACAGTTCACATGAAATCAGAGTGGACAAATAATGCAAATGATAAGTAAATAAATGAACATGCCAATCATTATACTATAATTTGGATCAGATAGTCTGTCAATGCAACTTGTAAACTGTGATTTTGCTGTTCTTTTCTGTACAGCGACATCTATTGCATGTCTGTCCGTCCTGGGAGAGGGATCCCTCCTCTGTGGCTCTTCCTAAGGTTTTTTCTATCTTCTTCCCCCCCATTAAAAGTTTTTTTTTCCCTCAACATGGCAAGTTTTTCCTCACTTGAGTTGGCATGCCTTGTTCCTCAGTTTGGATGTGGCATATTTCTCCTTCCTATATTCAATATATTGTATTCATAGGATCACAATTGATCAGAAGATTTTGGTGCGGTTTATAATTTTTTTTTTACTGAAGTAAAGAAACTTCAACTTGATATATTTTTAGATAAGTGGTTTATACTGTCTGTCTCACTATCAGCTGAGTAATGCTACACGTGATCATTACCTGAAGTGATCAGACTGTTGAGCTGACGGAGGATGCTGCGACAGGAAGGTCTGAAGGCTGCGCGGTAGTCCATACACTGACTGATGAGATCAGCCAGCTCTGTCCACTGGGAGGGAGGCAGCTGCCGGCAGCTCTCATAAAACTTCCGCTTCTACAGGAAACACATAAGAAGAATGATTCACTGTATATTTCCTGCACTTACTATTTATGATTTTAATTGTTTATATGCCTTCTTCTGTTTCTCTTTTTTCTTAGTTTAATTTCTGTGTTTTGGCGAGATCTTTTTAGTCATTGCTAAACTTAAAAAATATGCCATCTAGTGACCTGTGACACTGCCCCTTCAGTTTTGAATACTGTACAGAGGGATGTCCCATCCTAACCCTTCCTTCAATCTATTTTCCCTTTTCAGAACTATAAACAAATTAAGCATATATTAAAGTCACTTGGACTGACAAGCAGCTTATTTAATGGAATTTGATGTTAGATCAGCGCTCAGTGCACAGTTTGACTTATCAGGAATGAAGGGGGAGTACCTGCTTCAACTCCAAGCCTTGCAGTGGGTTGTTTCCACTGTTGAAGATTTCCCACACAGTGGCACCAAAGCTCCACTTATCACACTCCAGAGTCAGGTTGTCTGGGGCCTCCAGCACCTCAGGGGCCACCCAGGGGATCCTGTCCAGGATCACTGAACAAACAGGCACACAGACATATAAAAGGCAGGGTATCAGAATTTAAATGTATTATACTTTCTTGGTGGATATGAATATAATTTTGTTTATGTTGTAAAGTCTTATTTTAATATTTTATTACTATGCTTGGCTATCTATTTGTTTCTTTGTTCCATTTTAGTATGGACCTGATGCTGTCAGACATGGTAACCTTTCTTATTTACCATCCTGGCCAAGCGTGACCACACTGATGCCGGGGTCACTCAGTTTGATGAAAGGAGAGCTGCCCTGTGATGGGTCACCTTCTCTGGCCAGCAGCAGGTTTTTTGCACAGATATTTCCATGAACGATGTTCTTTTCCTCCTGAAAGACAGTTACAGGTTAATGTTGGATCATTATTGTGTGATTGTCACAGTTTGAGTTTGTGGTTTTGTTATTTTCTGTTTTATTTTGAAGTTATATCCTCCTGTGTCATGTCTCACTTTCTACTTCCTCCCGTTGTCCATTTTCCCGCCCATTTTGCTCCTCACCTGTGCTCTATCAGTTAATCACCCTTTGTGTATTTAAGTCCTTGTCTTCCCCTCTATCTTTTTCAGGTCATCTGTTTCCCCACGTCAGTCCAATGTCTAGCATCGGCTCCCTGTCTTCTTCTCACATTTAACTTGTGTTTGCTGCCTGTGTCCTTGTGTTTTGTGATTTGTTTTGGCTATTGTTCTTGGACTTGGTTTTGCTATGTGTCTTATGTTTCTTCTATGTTTGAATTTTGGATTTTATGGATTTTTTGTGATTATACCTCACTTTTTGTTCT
Organism: Pagrus major; assembly: GCF_040436345.1. Taxonomy (NCBI): domain Eukaryota; kingdom Metazoa; phylum Chordata; class Actinopteri; order Spariformes; family Sparidae; genus Pagrus; species Pagrus major. The sequence continues at coordinate 21,730,619 of NC_133225.1, read as the reverse complement.
GTTACGTGTCTGCCTGTGTGTCTTGCGTTTGGGTCCCCTTTGTTAAACTGTGACAGTGGTCATCAGTATCAACCATCTTGACCAAGTTTCAGACCCAAATTGAATATTGCTTCTCAGGGCGGGTAAATTTGGGTTTTTATAATGGACAAATTATATTTTAGGACTAGTCATGTATTTTAACATCCAAAATCACATCAAACATCACACCCAAATCTACATTTGATATTTAACGTGAATAAAGTCACTACAGGTGAATAGGATGACATTTTGAACTCATAGTTATTGCCGTGAAACTTACCCAGTTGATTATTAATACAATTAATTTCATGGCTACAAGTTTTCTGAAATATTATGATCAAATATGCAAATTAAGCATTATATTATTAAAATTAATTGATTTGCATACATTTCCAGAACAAGTTAAATAAAAACATAAATGTGTTTTTTGGACTTCCACTTGTGAGAAGAAGACGTATATGGAAGAAAAATAGCCCACAATCTCAAAATTGATCAGTGGACTGGTGTAGACTGGGTCAGTGCCATTACTGTTGTAAGATCTGGTAATTCTCTACCTCAGAAAGTTTATCTTACCAGAAAGATCAGCACAGACGCGAGCTGTTTGGCTACGTCAAGTTTCCAGCTCACTGACACAGACGTCCCCCTCTTCAAGTAAAGGTCAAGGGCCCCGTACTCGACAAACTCCTGCACCATGATGTCTGTAAGGCACAGCGAGGTTTGTTTCTACAGCTGTACTTCAAACCAAACACAGAGACACAAACGCTCACCCACAGACAAGGGACTGAGTCGGGGTCACATTAGGATTTCATGTGAAGATAGTTATTTTGCTCAATATGAAGAGAATAATCACAAATATTTACATTTGCGCAACATTATTCACAGAACATTAACACATCTAGAAAACATCAAGCACACTGGCTTCTTGACGCTGATGATAAAAACAGTCATCAAACTAGCAAATTAAAGGATAGTCTGGAAGAAGCTGCAGTTTGGCTTCAACTCACTTTTTACTCTGTGAACACTAACACCATATACATGAAGGAGGTGTTTGTGAGAAATCTGACTCATCAAGCTGGCAGCTTCAAAGAATGACTAAGAAGAAGGCAGAGACAAGAAAACAACATGAGTTAGATGACAAAAATTTGAAAAACAAAATACAACAGTAATTCAATCAGAAGAAACCCACCTCCCAGCAGTTTTTGTGAGCGACATCAAGCTCTTTCAGGAAAACTTCGGTCACATGTTTCTTCCCATCATGAATCTCTATTTTGTAGCCTTTGAAATTTCGAGTGAAGGATCCCTGACCGAGGCTTTCATCCTAACAGGAAAAATACATACAGAAACCACATTACAGTGTTCTCCATCATAAATAACATTTTAGCTTTGAAGTACCTTTTTCTATTAGTTTGACTTGAGTATCATGGTAGCAGCATTTCTCGTGTAATAGTCATGGTAATGTAGGATTAGTTGTAGCAACAGAGGTGATAGTGCAGGAGGAGGAACTAGTAAGAAAATTAATGTGGAAGAAGACTAGTAGTGGTACTATAGTATTAGGTCTGGTCCAGTTTTAGTTATCTTACCCATTTCAGGTCTTCATATTTGATCATGTGGAACTGGATGTGACTGAATTTGTTCCTTTCAGCTGTTGGTGACCCCTGAGCTTCTACAGCGCTGCTGTTGCTTATGATGATCAGATTTGTGAGCTCTGTAGGAATAGCAGAGGACATGTGTATTGCTATACAGTCCATGACGGTTGCAAATATGACAGGCACATATCTCAGTTCAACAAAGAAATGGTGGTATTAAGTTGTTGCATTATTATAAATGAGTGACCACAAGTTCATTTACATATCCAGTTTTGTAAAAACTACCCAAAAGTCATACACGAGTATAAAGATATTGTGCTAACAGATTAGTTTGGTAAAAGTGAATGTCTTGAGTACTTGAGTAAAAGTCTCAAAGTGTCTGATATTAAATTTACTTAATACGACATACGTACATATGTGGACACTAGTGTGGATGTAAACACTTATTTAAATTCTCTTGATATGGATAAATTTGGATTTTATTTGCTACACAAGTCTTTGCAGTTGAAGCTACCAGTGGGAACATTTTTTTTTGCTCATTCTGGTGAACTCTGTAGAAAGAAGATGACAGTGGTGAACTGAAGTAAACGTTGTTTTAGTGCTGTATGTTACTATACCACCAGACTATAGAGCAGCTTCTTTCCTCAGGCTGTGAGATCCCTCAAATCATCCTTAGAACACCATGAAAAATAGTTTTATATTGTTATAACTTATCCAGCTCGGATAAGCTGGAATCCAACCTGGCGACAGGCATTAAAAATGTATATAAAAAATATAATCAGTTTTTAACACATTATTAACCAGTAAATCTGATCTGAGTCTTTCATTTTGCACATACTGCAGATGAGAAACACACCTTGGGGTCGGGGTGGACAGCAGCGGGCCAACTTGACGGGTACTTCAGCCAGTAACAGCTTGTTGTGTTGGTAATGGCTAGTGAGCTCTCTCAGGCTGGAAAATGTTTTCTGGACACCAGGAAGACTGAACTGCTGATTCTTAATAATTAGACAGTCTTTATAATCAAGTCCAAGGGGAGTCTGTCAAAAAAAAGGTACATAAAACCTTTACAGCACTGAAAAGGCTATTGAAAGAAGATTCTGGAGTAGACTTCCGAAAACAGACTCTACACACAAATCTGAGTGACATGGTAATGACTTTTGAACAAATTAGAGTGCGCAGATACTTCTCTCACAAGTTTGTTTTTGATCAGAAACAACGTTCATAAATAATGAGTGTATCATCTGCATAGAGTTAAACTTTTATGACTGCAACTGAGTCTTGTGATTTACACATACTTTTAATTTCTTACGTTACATTGTCACATTCTTATCAATTATGGGGCATCTTTTTTGTGATCACCTCCATAAAGTAAAAATAAAAATGTGCACAGACTTAATTAATTAATTACTCTTAAACGAAAAAAGTCCATTATGTTGCTTTAACAGGAATCTTTACCTGAACACAAACAGTGAGGAAGAAGTTGTCATAGTTCTTGGGACTCTGCCGAAGAAGGAACGTGCCACCTTTAAAGCCTGACTTTTTCAGCTTGTTGACGGCAAACTCTGATCTGATCAAACAAAATATGAAGGAAACATCTAAAACAGCTGCATATGAATGGTGTCACTGGATTCAGTTTTAATCAAACTGACTCACGTGATTGGGCCGTGACAATGGTTTTTGATCGCTTCCAAAAGACTTGGAGGAGCAATGTCTTGGCAGAAGTAGTGGCTTGAGTCTGTGGTCAGTCTGAAGTAGCCGTCAACAAGTGACACAAATGAAAGTGCCTCCTTGAGACTCTGGAACTTGGCTTCCTGTTGAGCAAACCAAGGATAAATAAACATGCATGTGTTGGATCAAATCAAAGCAGGAACATTGTCAACAAACAGAAAACAATGATTGGGGAAGTGTTGATTATAAGATCTCTCCCCTACCAAGCATCTGTCATCTTTGCGTGTTATTGTCACCATCCTGCTGTCTTGGGGAGCCTGCTCATGGCAAGCCCTTTTTATACTGATGTCGATGATATCTTTGAAATCACAGAATGTCTGCCACTGCAACAGAAAAAAGAATAAAGAGGTCTCTTAATTCATGGGTGGGGATATGACCAGTGGAGCTTGGATGGTTACATTTGGATATGTTCTGAAGGGCCAAAGTTTTACAAAGACAAAGTGAGCTAGAGCTAAACAATTAAGACCGTATCACAAGACAATGCAATGCAGGTTACAAGCAAAGCAAAATTGGGAACACAAGACAAGACTCAGTGTGGGAAGCTCAAATGTTGTACTGCTGTGTTTCATGTGTTCCTTAAGGATTTTTCAACAACTGAAAAGACATTCGATGGGGAAATTCTGGATGGAAATCTAAAACTAAAATAAATAAAGTAATTCTAATAGTCATTGCACATCTTAGACACATTTATTTGAGCATGGGAGTGAAACACACTCAATGTAATCAAAGGGTAATCTCAGCTAGGAAGTTGTTGAATGCTAACGCTAGCTAATGGGTTATCGAATATGTTGTGTCACTTTAAAATATGGCCCAATGTCCCTCCAGATTTTTACTGTCCATCATCTTTTCAGTTGCTGATCAACTGGGACGTGGTAAAATGATAATGATTTGTGGGATTACCTATTTTTTAAATGATTTACAGCCCAGAATGAAGCAGCAAAACATTATCCTAGCATTTTAACGTCAGAGGAAAATGGCTGCTGTTTGAATATGGTCTGTTGATGTATGAACTAGCAGACCTATGTCAATCAGCTGAGCTGAGCTGATCAGATCCTTAGTACTTTCCATGTAATGAGATAACAAAACAAAGCAGAAGAAGCATGGCTAGGCAGATTTTTGTTGAAATAAGAGCACTTAGGTAATCTAATGGAATGACTAGCTCACCACTATGCCCCATTCCTTCTCAAACTTGAGTTGTTCTTACCAGGGCACCATCAAGATGACAACTTCCACTGGTTTGAATTCCAGTTCCTCCAGTGACCCGAACAAGAGAGAAAGCTGAATTCGAATGAGAGGCAGACACATTCACTTGGTAGGTTTCGCTTCCCAAAGAAGGTTCGATGCCAGCCAGTTCAATCAGGTACCTGAGCTTCAAGCTGCACTCATCTACTGAGCAGTTGCCAAGCTTCTTTAAGAAACGCTTGAGGGTGTTTCTGATTCGGTAACGGTCCAGGCGGTTTCGTTTCTGGATCTCGTGGCGATGTGACTTTGGAAGGCATGATTTGTAGCTGAAAGAGTAGGAAGAGTAAAATTATTCTGTTTGTGATAGAAGAAAATGTATTGGTTGTTTAAATTTAATTGGTGAGGTCTAGTTTGGGTGAAATGAAACACAATCCAAATGTAAATACCTGACAGTCTTGCAGAGCTCTTTTACACTCTGATGGCGCTCTTTAGCCATTCTCCATAAGTCCAACACTGCAAGGCCAAGGCATTCCTCTTGGGCACTCAAAGGTGGAGACACTCCTGCCTCACTAGCAATAAAGTCGGTTCGCAGCTATGAATCAAAAGAAATCAGTGATCGATATAGTCTTTAATAAATGGTACATTTATAGTTAATCCAACCTAAGTTAATAGTGATTTCACTGCTATTTTTTATTGCTTATAAACATTGTACTCTATAAACCACTTACTAAGTTACCCATGCAACTTTTTCTGGTGTTTTACTGTTTGACATCAGATTAAAAAAGTGACACTGGTTGCATCTTGAAACACCAAACATTTTGAGATATTGGGATAAGTACTAGAGAACAATGAGAATGTTTGCCAGGAAGGACTACGTGGGTGGGATGAGTCAATACTTCAGTAATATGAAAATAACATCAGACCTTTTTCTCCCTTGACATGATGATTCTTTGTTTTGTATAGGAGTTCAGGAGTTGTCAAAATTACATAATACTATAATAGTATTGTTGATATACATCAAATAAATTCTGAATACACTTTGTACTGAATTCAAATAAAATGTACTTTGAAATGATGTTACTCAATGAGGCAATAAATTACATTTTTTGAAATATTCTATACTTTTACCTGAGCAAAGAGATACTCAATGACACTGTAGTCAAGCACTGGAGTGAATCTGCCTCGGGTCAGACTGAAGCGGTATGATGTTCTCGGTCCTTGTCCAAACCAGTTTCCAAAGAAAAACCTGCAAACCAAATATGAAGTCTATTATTCATCATAGAATGACATTATTACCAGGAACAAAGTTAACTTCTAGGAATATGTATATTCACTGTTTGACTAAGATAACTTCTTTGAATAGGCACATATACTTTTTGACATGCTTTGTACTTTCTGTAAGATGTCAGGGAAACAACAAGAATATTTTTTTGGCTTTTGTTAAAAGCTTCCTCTACAAACAGCATTTTCCAAACAGATTTTAAAAGGATGACAATCAGTCTTTTTTCATTCAAATGTTTCTAAAAATATACTTTATTTCTCTCAATGTCTCTTTGTTTTCTTATTTACAGGTTACCTTTTTACATCCCATTTCATAAAATAATGAAGTGATGTACTTCTTGAGATAAATGAGTGAATGCACGATTATTATAGTTTTCTTTTTCACCTACCGGACTCTAAAGTGGACCAGTAAGTTTTCTTCTGTGTTGAACATGTGTGATGGAGGATACCAAAATGACAGATCGTCTGATGCCAAACCAAAAAGACTTTGATACACTGGTAAGATTCCTGGAAAAAGAGACCACATATCATCATAGCATGACTGACCAGTTGATGCTTTAATTAGCAATTAGATGTATCCACACTTGCAAATTTAAGAAACTCAGAGAAATGTTAAATATATTTTTGAAATATATAATAGGGTGCAGTTTATTTTATACAGTCTTCAGTCAGTCTCATGACCATCCAGTGAAATCTTACCACATTTTTTGCCTACTTGGATGCAGACATTTTCAGCAGAGATCTGTCCACACAAAATATGTATTGTTGTTGCCTCCTTTGTGGTTGGGAGGAAGTAGAGGTGTACTTGTAAACTGGGACCAGTGCTTGAACTGGACCTCTGGCTGCCTCCCCGGTCTCTGATCACCAGAGGGGCCGACTCCTCTTCACTGAGATCCATCGCTACTTCTTCTAGATTAAGCAGACATAATTTCAGCAGTTTCAAATGCAAATTAAGTTGTTGGATAATGTTGAAAAAAATACACTCTGTTTTTGAGGTATTGCACTTGATCCATTGCTTGATTTTATAAAAAAAATCAGTAGTCTGACAAATATTTATACAATGGTAAAAATTGCATGCTGCATATGCTAAGATTACAGAAGGAACTTTTTATAGACATATGGAAGCACTATTGGAGGTAATTAGGAACACTGGGAATGACGCTGAATACTGTCTGTGTAAGGTGAATTTATATACAACTCATGTTTAATTTTATTTTGATACGTTTGTATTATTTACGTTGTTTTTTTTTTTTATGTTGTTGCACTCCCATAAATGTGTGCGTTTTGCAGCTCTTCACTGTTTTAACACCACTGTAGCTGACTTTCCTTTGGCTTCAAATCAAATATAGTAAAACTTTACTTTCTGAAATAACTATCAGTAAGAAGATTGCTATTGGCTTCTAATGTAGCCACAGTAGACATTAGCTTGTTACAATATTATGTGTTTCATATTTACTAACTTTCTGATTATTTGATTCAGATTTTGTTTATTTATGTTTGGAAAAGCAAACAAATAAACCTTCATCCTTCTGTTCTCTTGTTATGTTTCCAAAAGATATTGATATCTTTGACTCAAGTAAAAGGTCTCAATAAAAACTTAGTGTGATGTCACAAAGTCACAGTTAAAGGCGAGACTACTGACAAGGCGTTTCAGGAGCAGCGTTTTCTGTGGTAGAGAGAAGCTTCTGTTGGTGCGGACTTTGACATTTTTAACTTTCAAGATCTTTTTACATGCACAAGAACCCATAGAAAACATTAATTAATTATTAATTAATTAATCAAATCAATTTGATATTAGAATTCTGCACATTCAGTTTTCAGCTAGAGGTGTCTAACTGAGTGATTCATTTTATTTTTCATTATCTAGCCATCCTCCTGAGTTTGCTAAACTGACAAATTCATGTAGTTTTTGTTGTAGCTCTTTCTCACAGCCACGTCTGCAGTTACTGAGATAAGGGCATGAAAAGGACGAGTGATTCAGAGTAATTTTCCACACCACAACTTTACCAGCAAGCCTAAACTCAGAGTGTTACTGTAAAAAGATATTCGATTTTTAAGAAACATTTATTTACATTTACATTTATACATTTAGATGTAAATGTCATTGTTGTTTGAGTACAGAATTTTGTATATTTGTAAACTTCAGTTTATATGTTATCACATGTGAGGAGAACTCCCACAATGACTGACTGGCTGATGTTCTAAAGTGAATGTGTGGGGATTCCCGTCATATCAGACGAAACAGCTCGCCACGTTCAAGATCAAGAACACAGTATGTGAAATATATAATACTGTGTAATAATAACACATAACATTGTTTCACATTTCCTTGCTTACTTTGATAACAATATGGATCTGATTACGTTCACTTGGTAGATGATCATTAACATAAACAATATTTAAATGACAATTATCACTACAATCTATCACATGTACAACCAACGCTTTATAAAAGAGTTGGTGAACATCAAGTCCCCTGTCATGGCAGAAGCTACAGAAGAAGCTAAAACACGTCCACAGTTTATTGTGGGTGTCCTCGAAATAAAATGAAACATATCTGAACAGCACAACAGCTTCAAGCTTACAGATTTTAGAGTTAAAAGTCAACATTTTGTGTTATTGAAGTTATTTGTTGGAGTGGAGTGTTACCTTTACATTTGTACGGCAGATGTCCTCAACTCGATCATTTGTTCCTGTAAACCAGAACTGTGTGGTGTGTGTGTGTGTGTTGACAGGAAGTTAAATAGGATTTCCTGATTTAGACAAGCAAATGCGACACCATCGACAGTTTCTTGTCATCTCTGACTGAACTGACACAATAAGTAAACAGTGAAATGTGGAACCCCTCACTTTTTATAACTATTGCATTCTGAAAGTGGTACACATTGTGCCAGTGTTCACACAGTTCTGTTGATTAAATGAGGAGCCTCATCACAAAATATGACTTGGGTTGTTTCATAAATTAAATGATGTGTGCTCTTTCATAGAAAATGTAGCAGCAGTTCAGTTATTTTTTGAATATATATATGTATTATTTCATCTTAATCTTTGTTTCCAAGGGAAATTAATAACAATAATAAAGAAAACTATGCAACAACAAAAGAAACATTGTATCGGCCAAGAACTTTTGACCCCTCTCCTCGGAAACCTTAAAATTTTAACCCCACACTCTAAGAATACAGAATACGATAAAAAAAAAGAAAAAGAAAAAGAAAGAAAGACAAACGGCATTTCTCTTCATCAATTCAATACTTTTATATTGTGGGTTGTATATAACATCACAGCTTCTGTGGGCTACAGTAACGGACCTTTCATTTAGAAAAACGGATTGATTAAGAATAAAATCTTCATTGGCTTCTTGGTGGGACAAATCAGTGCAAAACATGCACACATTTTTGATGTTCAGGTGCTGTTCTAAAGTAATGTATGTCCTAATTTTTGGAGGGAAAGCAAGTGGGGAAAAAACAACAAACAAAGAGGACAGAAGAAAAAAACCAGAAAAATTCAAGTATAGAGAAAGAGGTATACGTTATATTAAAACACATAAGGCAACAAGCGGAGCCACACTGAACTTAGTGAGTCAGTCCTGCACAGAAACTCATCTGACATTACAGGAAGAGAGAACCAGCTGACAGCTGTGGTTTCCTTGTTTAACAGTGTGGGCTACAGCAGTTTCCTGTTAAGCTGTCAGAGAACCACCTGAAGTGCAAACATAATTTAATATTTGGATTACATTTTCCTTTAATTACTATGTTTTTTTTCTCCTGATCCCTGTCATAGCTTTTTCCCACTTTTTTTTTTTTTTGGTTTTTAACTTTTTCCTCTCAATGATGTTCCTGTGTTTCCATGTTTGTGTATTTTTAAAATAGCCTACACATTAAATAATATTTTGGTAAACATAGTGATACATAAACAGTTTTGCTAAAATCCGGCCAATGACTCATCTTCCAGTAGAGATTTAGATCATTGATGATAAAACAACATGACAGCATATTGAGATGGATCGTTTGTGAAGCGTTGAGCATACTGATGGACAGCGGAGGACTTTATTATGATGCAGGAGTAGTCAGAAATGTTTCTGACTGAATTCAAGCTGTCACAATTTCTAGCATGAAAAATTTAAACCTCCTTAGGTGTAGGTTAAAAGTTAATACTGGATCACAGGTTAAATTGCAGTATAAAGTTTTGGTGCCATAGAATTAAATTTATCTTTAGAACCAAAACTAAACTGAGGTTTAAAGAATGTTTTATATTTAATCTTTTTTTCATTTTAAGCTAGATCTTAAAGTTACTTAATCTTTAAAGTTATAACCTGATATAATCACTTTTCTTTTTTAAATAATCCTTATTGGTGCAACCCAGCTATAATCTTTGTCTTTGTTTGTTTGTGTTGGCAAATTTAGTTTTAAGCGTGTAAGCATGCTAACATGAGCAAACTAGCTCTATAAACAAAAAGTACAGCTGAGGCTGAGACATTTTAGCCTGGAACAAATGATGAAAGACCAACCGAATCTGGGCTGGATCCAGGCATAGGCATTTGTAGGCACATGCCTGGGGCCTCCCTACCACTAGGGGGCCAATAATGAGGGGAAAAGAACATCAACTACCTTCATTAAATAATGTTGAACATATATTTCAAAATATTTGAAAAATCTGAAAGGATGTCAAACTTTTTTCCAGTATTTATGTATGTAATATTTTTCTTTAAACATACACAACATTAACATCTACGTACAGGAAGGAGTTTTTAAGTGGTTTCACCTCTTCAAAAGTCAGGAGAAAGCACATGTAAATGTATGTTTTCCATTTAAATATCTAAATCTGAAAAAGTAAAGACACATTAAAATGAAATGTAAAATGCATATAAATGAAATGTATAATATAGGACTATACATTTCCTATACGTGACTAACCAACTGTAATTTAAATGCAGAAATAATAAACTAACACATATATAAATAGACCCTTTTCACAGCAAACATTTTGACTTCACCAAGCAGGTAGAATTTCTAACATTAGTGATGGCTAGATTCCATTCAGGTGAACTTGTTCCAGGGCTCTGGTTCTGTGCATGCTCACTCTGACATGGCTTACTGGGTCACTTAATAGAATATAGCCATCGTTAATGTTATTGGTGACCTGTGCTTTTCCTGCTTTGACAAGTCAAAATGTCTGCCGTGAAAATGGTCTATTAATGAGATTAATATTCATATGGCGGGTTAAGTTTTTGTTTGTTTACCAAATATCTAAATATGTATATAGTCTGTGTAATCTATCCATTTAATCCAGCCTGCCTAGAGCCATGCTGCTAGTGGGATTCAAGAGGTTTAAAACAAACTCGAATATCCAGTTCTGTTGAGCCAATTACCTTAAAACTCCTGAGCATATTGACATTGGTGCTGCCTTGAGTGTTGAACCTTGTACACCTCTTTCTAGCACCTCCCTCAGGTCTATCAGTCAACAGCACCAGCATGATCTCAGGTAGAATCATTCTTCAGAATACGTATGATCCATTTGAGGGATTTTTGTAAATTTACAAGAAGTAGGGGTCATTTTTAGAAACTGTCAGCCCTTGAGATGATGGTTGTAATTGTTTGGTGTGGTTTGTTGTGGTCATACATCACCTGAGAAGAGGAGGAGGGAGATAATCAGTGTCTACAAGGAAGTGGGATGATGGAGAATTTGTTATTTCACCCGTCCTCAGGTCAAATCCACCTGTTAAGAACAGTCGATCACTGAGAGGTCACGTCACTCTAATTATAATACCTATAATGCCTAAAGTATAATGCCTGGCAGCATGCTGGAACTGGAAGTCACCATGTCACTTTTCACAGTGCTGTGAAGAACTTTCGTTGTTTTGATGCTCATGGAATCTGAATGAACTGGATCACAGTGTTCCCGTTGCAACATGAAGCTTCATCATGCTTAAATTCTTAAAAACAAGAAGGAGAAACCTCGTTAAAGATTCTGGATGAACTAAAGTGATCTCTTTGACTTGGTTAGCCAACGCCTAAACAGCTTGCGAACTGTATGATCTTTAACCTTTATTTCGTGAGAAATACTTTTATAGACTTATGGATTTTACATTATGTCCGCTTTATGATTGACTTTATCTGATGCCGTCTAACTGCTTGTGCTGCCATGTGTCACGCCATCAAGGGTGTGATTTCTTGTTTGGAAGATTTTGGATGAACTGAAGTCTGATTTCTTTGATTTAATTCGCAAACAAACTAAACAGCTTGCGAACTGTATGATCTTTAACCTTTATTTCGTGAGAAATACTTTTATAGACTTATGGATTTTACATTATGTCCGCTTTATGATTGACTTTATCTGATGCCGTCTAACTGCTTGTGCTGCCATGTGTCACGCCATCAAGGGTGTGATTTCTTGTTTGGAAGATTTTGGATGAACTGAAGTCTGATTTCTTTGATTTAATTCGCAAACAAACTAAACAGCTTGCGAACTGTATGATCTTTAACCTGTAGTTTGAGAAAAATACTTTTATAGACTTGATGATTGATTTACTTTCTCTGATGCCGTCTAACTGCTTGTGCTGCCATGTGTTATGCCATCAAGGGTGTGAACAACAACACAGCAATACTTGATCTATAGCCTCCCTAAGGCCTCAGCCAGCAGCCACTTAGCTTAGTTTAGCACAAACCGCTTACCAGCACCTCAGTGTTTAACCTGTTCAAGGACAATTCTGCATTTTTATGGGGTGTTATCTACCCAAGTGTTTTCGGGCAGGTAGCAGGAACTTTCTTTTTCCTTATAGAGAAATATTCTGGCACATAACCCCCTGTAAAACAAGGTACAAGGTAAATATGTGAAGATGTGAAATCTCTCCACCAATTGACACCTTTTCCTGTTTTAGTGTGTCTACGCAGACTGGTCCCACAGAGTATTTAGGCTAAAATATGGTTAGTTGAAATAATACAAGATAAAGAATAAAAGATAATACAGGCAAGGAAAAGAATGATAACGCCAGAGCACAACACATTATCATGAAAACACACACACACACACACACGCACACACGCACACACACACACACACACACACACACACACACACACACACACACGGGTTTCCAGTCCTTCCAGCCACTTCACCATCCTTATGTTTTTAGTCACAGACTGTCAACTTCCGACTGCACTCATGACACACCCATCCACCACACACACACACACACACACACACACACACACACACACACACACACACACACACACACACACACACACACCTAAGCGGAGGAACCTCCACGGGAATTTTCACGGTGTGCGCACGCCTTACGAGTGCGTGCACGCTCATGGAGGCGAAGCAGCTGCTGAGCATTTAAAGGGCTGTCAGCACATTCCTGTTACGACCCGCGGGAGAAACTGGACTTCATAGCGGAGTAGCACACCAGTGGTGAGTCTTTGGACATTTTATTCAGTTATGATTAGGAGAAAAAAAATGCAGATTTATTGTCGGCAACAGGTAAAAACAAGTGTTTCAACCTGATGCGTAATGACCACATTTTAGCTGCAGCTTTCTGTCCTATCAGCCGAATCAGACGCACTAATAGACCTTATTCACATATTATAGATTATTCACCTCCTAAATGAAAGAATATTGAATTATAGGACCACCATAGACTTATATAGGCTACTCTGAGCATGTTTCTAATTAAACTGAAACATTTTGCTCTAATTTGAGAATCAAGATCGCACTTTCTCCAATTCTTTATTCTTTACAATGGAGAGACAACAAAATAAATCATTCAAGGGAAATAAAAAGAAATTAAAATATTCATAAATAAATATTTATAATTGATTTAATTCGATGTTGTATGAAAGCACTCAGTCCTATGTTGTAAATTAATTACTTTAATTGCTGCATTGCTGGAGCTTTCTTTATGACTACACATGCAGCATATGTCAACAGCCCATATGAGCTTCTTTCAGGTCAGGTTCAGCTGTGGTTAGAGGACGTTACATCTGCAGTAAGTTTAGTAAAAGATTGTAATCTTGGTAGTTATGGTGGCACTTTAAGGATTATATAAGCAAAACTTTGGTAAGAGAAGGGTGATTATCGGAAACACTGATTGATTGCATTATTTGCTTTGATTGTTGGGAGAAGACCAACCTGACCTGCATGTCAAAGTCAGGTGATTTGTATACCCATTCATACCCACTGATCAAGACACCTTTGCTGTTGTTTCACTGAGAAAAGATTAAATTACAGAGTTGATGAGAAGTGGGAAATGTTTTCATCAAGAAGACCTGTCGTGGTTTTTTTTAAATTCTAAATGAATAATTAAATGTTTGTGGAAAAATATTATACATTTATTACGTTTTTTTGCAGGAAAAAATTAATTTGTTCCATTGTTTTAGTCTCATTCCCAGTGTATCTTTCCTGCGTACAAGCAGCTAAAAGTTAGAAGATTGTGACCACTAGTAGTACTAAAGAGTAATGTTTTATGAGCAGGTCCAGTTTTTATTTTCACGCACAACAAGATATGCTTTCCCAACAAGAGTTTTATTCCACTTGTTGAGTTTGTGTCAGTACTGAGCCTGGAAGCGTAACAATGAGCCATGAAGGGATGATGAGAGGAGGAAGAAGGAAGAAGAAATGGGAAGAAGGTTTAAAATAAACTACATTTGAAATGTAAACTTCCCTGGGGCTCGTTTAAAGGTTCTCTGTGGAGTTTTTGACCACCAGTAGCTCTACTGAGCGATGTTTTCACAGGTGGGTTTTGTTTTAGTATATTAGCAGCATGATAAACATTCTTCCCACCAGCTATTCCAGTGATCAACTGTTTTTGGCAGTGATGGGCAATGACATGTAGCAGTGCACCAACAAAGACGTAGAAGAAGAAGACTGCAAGCAAGATACATGGCTGTAAAAACGACAGATCAAAGATATTCAAAAAAATTGACTTTGTTTTGGAAGGAAAATGCATTTGACATCTGGGTTTTCCATATGGTTTTGTGGAACGCCTCGGTGCAAGTATCAGGTGGTGGGTATGGGGATTAATTAACTAAACTGTAAACAGGTTGAACCTTGGGGAAATGTGAGCTACAGATCTATTTATTCTATTTAAATAGTTATATAAACGTGCCTGAGTAATATTGAATAAAAATCTAAATGAAGTACGTTAGCCCTTGCTTTGCAATAAAGGTAAAAGTACAACATACCTCTTCACTTCCAACAACTTTATACTTCCCCCCAAAGCAGGAACATTAAAGATCTCTCACTTTTACAACCATCAGTACATACACATGACGTCCAGCCTACACTTTCATATTTAGGTTCACTGTAGTTGGTTGATCAAATGAATTTACATTTGGGATAAAGGAACCCTTGTAGATATTCTGTATCGTCGCCGGGGCATGTTTTGTCATTTATGATTGACAGGGCTTATCTGTGCTGTAAAGATCATTTAGCTGCTTCTGTTGCCGTCCTTTTATCCTCCCTGCTGTCTTAACAAACCTATAATGCCTAAACCTTATCATGGTGGAACACGTGTTAAAAAGATGTCAAAAACTCACAATGTTTTTTGGTGAGAAAAACTGAATGTAAACTGAACTTTTTTCGTTTACATAACATGATTTATTTATGTGAAAGTAACAAATGTCATGCCTTGTGTCTGCATCAGTTGTTGTATGGTCACTAATCGACTCGCATTCCCTCTGACAGATCTATCAAACAACAAGGCAGAGAGCATCAAAGTAATATCATGGAACAGCAGTCCTTCGTCTGGGCTGACTACGCAGTCTTTGCTGCCATGTTGTTGGTCTCCATGGCCATTGGACTCTTCCAGGCCCTGAGGAAGAGCCCAAACGAGGCCACTGCAGACGACTTCTTCACCGGGGGTCGGAGCATGCCGGCAGTACCTGTTGGCCTGTCTCTCTGTGCCAGTTTTATGTCAGCTGTCCAAGTTCTGGGTGTTCCTTCTGAAGCTTTTCGCTACGGCTATAAATTCCTCTACATGTGCCTCGGACAGAGCATCAACTCCCTGCTGACAGCTTTTCTATTCCTGCCAGTTTTCTATCGACTGGGCATCACCAGCACCAATCAGGTCAGAATGGGCTTCTAGCTAGTTTAATATGTTTTCATGTAATCTGTCAGCAAAGATCTAGAGATTTAAATTTTGGATTGTTTAGAAATAATAAAAACTGTTAACAAACAGCAGGTTTTCACAGTAAATTCTTGCGGTGAAGTACTGTAATTATGCTTTTGACATGTATGGCGGGTAAATATTTGGAATAATACCGTAAGATGCTTTAAATTCTAATTTGAGTGGTATCTGAAGCCACCGTTAAAAAAACAAACAAACTTAAAAATGGTACATTGCAAGGAAATACTGTATTAGGTTACTGCACCATACAGCAATTTAGTGATAAAATATTGTAGGCCAACAACAGGCTTACATGCTAGCATGTTACCAGGCCTACAAGTGGTCTAACAAGGCTGCCAGGCTAACATGCTAACAAGCAATATGGTTGGGTTAACATGAAAACACAGCACATTGCTGTAATATAACTGTAAATTTACTGTAAACTTGTATATTTACAATAACTCCAGATGCCTATTACAATAACATAGTGTAATTCTACATCAAAATAATGTATTTCACAGTAACATTGTCTCTGTGTCACTATAGAAACACAATATATTACCGTGATTCCCATCTATATTACTGTGAATAATTACAGTATAGTACTATGAATTTACTACAATTATTAGCCAGTAATCTGCTGTCAAATTATTTGTTTTTGATGGACTTCTGAGAGTTTGATATGAGAGTTTAAACAAACTAAACACAAAATGATGAAGCATTAAGTATTATTCAGCGAACATAGCGTACAAAAAGGGTCAGGATTTCTCTGACACGATGATGAAATGCACCTGTGGGTCATTAAAACGAGGAATATAAGAAGTGAGGAAGGATGAGCGATGCGTGCAGAGATACTCCGCCGTGTTATAACTCCAGCCGTCTGCCTGTCACAGTACCTGAAGATGAGATTTGGCCGAGGGATGCAGCTGTTGGGGAGTATCCAGTTTCTTGTTGCGACGGTAAGAAAGACATCTCTGTGTTCTCTGATACTCTTCAGTGTTAAAGACAAAATCATGCTCAGTGCTCTTACTGTAACTTCATGCAAATATTTGGTTTGGTTTGGACTCAGTCATCTCCAGTCAGACATTTTTGTAGTGCCCACAAACTGATAATGAAGTCTAAAACTACCTGAGCCCAGTGATTGTCACTGTTGTTTCCTCTTTCTCAGCTGCTTTACACAGGGATCGTCATCTATGCACCCGCCTTGATCCTCAGCCAAGGTAGCGGGATCTTCCTGAAACCCATTTGTCTTGAAATGTTATCAATTTTTTATATGATGAACTGGAATAAGGAAATAACATCTTGTGTATATCCTCAGCATTTATGGTTACAGATTGTTTGTTAAGAACATTTCCTGTCCTTGATTAAGCCCAAGGTGAAAGAATAATTAACTAAACCGTTAACAGGATGTTTGAAATGAACCTTGGAGAAATGTGAGCTTCAGATGTATTTATTCTATTTAGATAATTATGCAAAAGTGCCAAAGTGATATTGAAACCCCACTGAAACGTATAGTGTGATGAGGTTTGAGGAATTTTACATAAAGATTTTCAAAAACCTGAGAATGAATATTTGATAAAAACCCAAATTAAGCATGTTAGCTTTTGCTTTGCAATACATTTGTAGGTAAAGCACAATAAACTTTTTCTTGAAGGTTAAAGTTAGAATCTTTAAGACTTATTACACTGTAAAATTCTGATTGTTCAAAATTACCAAATAAAGTAGACTAATAAAAGTTGTTTAGCTCATACGGTTTTCTGACTTTTTTAAAGTAATGTCAACTTTTAAAATGTACAGTGTGTCAGGAAACTGCAGAGGTTATGTTTGAAGTTATCTGAGAAAAACAATGGCCACATTTGCTTGCACACTCATAAACCGATCATTATCTGATTTATGGAGTTACCAGATTATTCAAGTGGTCATGTAAACAGCCTAATGCGATATGCTTAATGATAAAAAGCTGTTATCAGATTATGAGAAATCCAGTAAACACACCTAGTTTTTTGCTCAATGTCACCTTTAAATAGTTTATCCACCAGCACAGGTGTAGAGATTTTATACACACTATGGATTTACAGAAGAACGTTACCTGCAGGTGCTGGATGAGATTTAGATGACAAAAATAATGTGATATTGGAAGACAACAGTCAATCGTGAGTTCGGTATTGCCACGTTATATGTTTGATCACACAGAGACACATCGCTCGAAAAACTGTTGTTTTCTTATGGTACGGTGCGTCTTGTGGGAGCTCCTCTCCTGCGCTCCGGCTAGTTACGTATGATGACCTGATGCGCCGCGCTGTTTTTGCGCTTTTAAAGTGACTGCATCTGTTGTGACGAGTCTCTGTGTGATCTTTAGATCCTTGGACTAAGGCTTTGCAGCCTGCGAGTAATAATAATATATTTAAAACATTATAACGAGTCATTTTTACAAGATGTGTCGGCACAAAAGACCCATCATGACCCTCATCATGAATACAAGGATGCAACAGTGAAGTCCAGATTATTAAATTCTGTAACATATGTGAAAATGAACCTCATAGACCGTTGCTGATTGCTACAGTTTAAGTTTTCTCTTCCGTCCTGATATTACCAATATTGTCATCTCCAAACCAAACACTACATGTATTTGCTTAGCACACAACTACACTAAAGTAAAGTTTAACCTCATCATTCCTGCATGGAAACATTTTCATTTGAACAGCAGAAATTTAAATAATGGTTTGTATGGAACTGCTGCAGGGCAGACAAAGCTTTATACATTGTTTTCAAAAAAGGGCTTTCAACATCACACATTTTGAAAATAAAAGCCATTCAGAATGTGGCGAATGCTGTCAATGACTTGTCATTTTCTGTAGTTTAAAAATAAATGTTAAATTAAAGGGATAATCTGTATTGAAACACTCTAAGAACACCCGTTTCTCTTTTTAATTTCAGCTACTGGACTCAACATGTGGGTGTCTCTGTTTTCTACTGGGTTTATTTGCACCCTGTACACCACACTGGTAAGATCTTTTTTTATTTTCATGTCATCAAACCAGCACAGCGCTTTGCGTAGGCACGCTTAAATCAAGAGGTTTCTGTTCAGAGTCCCATCATTTCTAAATATACTGTGTCCTTGACCTTGATGATTTTATCATAGCTGGATTGTCTAGACCTTCAACCAGTGTTGCAGTTAGATATAGCAGTTCATGTTTGCTGGACCTAACTAAGGACTACTCATGCGTCTACCCACAGTGATGTTAGTCAGTTTTTAGGGTTGTTTCCTGGAGTTGGTTGGGAGTACAATGCCACACCTGCATTGGACGATTGTTGAACTTTCAAAAGACAATACGACAAGCGTGCCCACTTTAATTTGCCTTCTTCAGTTCTTTTCATACATACAAACAACTTCAAAACTATGAGGATCGATATTGGAGGATAGAATTTTTAGAAAGTATGCAACATTATCTGAATTTGAGCAATTATCGTGTCTCGCCTCAGAAAGGATTACTTTTATAACATTACAAATGTATCGTTGGCTGGAAAGAACTGCACTGTGTTTCTCCTGGAAGAACCATATGTTCAGTTATCCAAATGCAGTGCAATGTACTGTAACACCCATGCCAGCCGTAGACACTTTAGTAGAACAGCATAGGCGATGAATACATTCTGCCCTTCTTCAGTTTTTTGTAAAAGTCTCATGTTGTGGTCTGTCTGTCTCTCCCATAATCTCTAACAGGGTGGCATGAAAGCCGTGATCTGGACTGATGTGTTCCAGATTATTGTCATGTTTTCAGGCTTTGTGGCCATTTTTATCCACGGCACAGTTCTGGTTGGTGGTCCTGCACGGGTACTGGAGATCGCCATCAATGGATCACGGATTAATTTTAACAAGTAAAAGCACTGTTATTTTTTTTCCATTTCGACACATGACTATGAGTACACAGTAAGATGCTCACACTGTAGAATCTTATCATAGACCTACAGTTCCTTTGCGACATACTTTTTGATGATTATGTATTGATTTTAGATTTTTTAAAGCTGGTAGTGGCTGAAGATAAATTACTACTGGTAGCCACTGGTACTGTTGACATGTTCTTTCAAGTTTTTCAATCTGGGCAAAAAAAAAAATATTACAAAAGCAATTTGAGGTTTGCTTACCAGTTTTTTCTTGAGATTTCAACCACATCTCACTCCTTGGGATGGACTTTGTTCAGTTGCCCTCACAAGACCTCCGTATGGAACTTCGATGTGGCGATGGCCGTCTTTGTTTCTCTTCAAAGACAGCCATTGCATCAATGAGATGCTCTGGAAAAAGCTAATAAAAGGTCATGGTGTTAAGATTTGGTAACAAAATGACCTCATTGAAATGTACTAAATACTGTACTTATTATTATTATTATTATTGATTTATTGTATAATGTTTTCCAATAGTTTTGATGTTGACCCGCGGCAGCGCTATACCTTCTGGAGCCTGACTGTCGGGGGTGCAATGGTATGGCTGTCCATGTACGGGGTAAACCAAGCTCAAGTCCAGCGCTACATCTCCTGCAGAACAGAAAGACAGGCCCAGTGGTGAGTTGAGACCTGTTTGTGATTCATATAAAGTTCTAGCTGTTCAAGATTTACTATATCAGGTGTTTATGCAATTAAAAAGCTTCCATGAATTGAATTTAGTATGCTGCTCATTTTCAGGTTCATATTTTTATTTTGGGGGGAAGATGAAACAGAGAGAGATGAAACATCTTTAAAAAAAATTAAACAAGTCCAGTTGCCTACGATATAACACTTAGAATCACTGAGCATTAAGTTTTCCAGGAAAAGACATTTAAAAAACAATTACAGGCATCCAACCTATGACCGTAATATTTGGTTGCCTTCAAATGAGGTTTAACATTCAGTTCAGACCAGAAATCTGGACTAAGATGCACAAAAATATTTCTAGTTTAAAAGTCGTTGTGGGAACATTTTCATTAATTTTCATTAAAAAATCTACTAGTTCTTCATGGTATCTTCAGATAGTAGGGGTGCATGAAGAATTATGTGTCGGTTGTTGCAGCCAACAACAGAGAAATTGGTGTGCTTTGCTCGCACCTCTGACAACTGTTACTGGAGCCAGTGTTAGCAAGGAAATAACACCGGAAGCTGGAAGATGGATTTGATAAACTAGGGTCACCTAGCTTGAGGACAAGAGCGAGAAAGGTCTTGTCTCATATTTTGAGGTTCTCTAGACACACCAGAGACACATATTTTTTGTTGAAAAACCTTAAAAAGTGTTCTTTGCTTAATATGTGACCTTTATATCTCAAAGAAGACACACAGAAGTGAAATTACCGGTAGCCATTGAGTCCTCAACAAGCTTTTGAAATAACTAAACTGACCCTCTCTTTCGATAGCAAATTAGGGAAATTATTGTACTGACATTAGGTAACTCAGAACTGTTTTTTAATAAAGAAACGTAATATTTCGTAACCTGGGGCTTCCCATAACCTGAAATCATTTTTTACAGTATATGCAAATAATCCAGGGCTCAGCTGATGCCAGCACATGCCACAGCGTCAAAACTGGTTTTCCCTGCACAGTTTGATGAAACTTTAGCTATAACATTCCCTCTGTATCACACATATTTATTGTGGCATGTGCTTTTAGGTTTTGATGTCTTTGGAAATGCCTGTTAAGTTGGATGTCATGCTAGTTTGCTTGGTCATGCCGCTAAATTAACAAAGTTAGGCTGTGACAGGTCATGGTGTTGAGTCCTTGAACATAACACAGCTAAAATGAAAATGAGGAAGTTGACGCTGCAAGGTAAACTGTTTAAGTTGGCTCTTCTGGTCTGGCAGGTAGTATTGGATAAACAAGAGACATGTTGACATTGAGAGACATCTAGGCGACACCACATAATATTTACCAAGGTGTTCTTTTTCAAACCATTGTGTTTCAATGGAAAGTGGAGTCTTTGATAGTCAAGTTAAAGAACAGGGTTTCATTATTTAAATGGCGCATCGTCACGTTGTTTGTTTTATGTTGACTTACCAATTTACTGCCTGTTTACCTTGGCTGCTTGTAAGGGTGTTGAAACAATGGTTGTATTCATTTATACTGTATTATGAAACATTGAGTAAAGTCTCAGCCGTGTTGGACTGGGGAACACACACACACAAACACACACACACACACACACACACACAAAGATACTAGAATAAATAACTGTGGATTTGGGGAGGTGTCCAGAGAGACTGCGTAAGAACAGGGTTTGGAAGTTTGTGCTACACCCCTGGAAATGGACCGGTATGAGGTATTAATGAGGGAATGGGATGCAGATGAGGAGGTGAGGTTTAGCTGAAATAAAAGGCAGCAATGGGTTAATTGAAAGGGCAAGAAAAGGTGGCTGTATCTCCAAGAATTAGAGATGGGCATTTTATTACCATGTACCATTTATTTTTGTAGGCCAACCCGGAAGTTAGCCTTGCCCTGGTTCCCTCGTCAAAAAGCCTGTGGGATTTTTCCATTGGATTTTGGAATATCCCGGAAATATGATGATACATTTTGTTCAGCAAGATAATCTGCACAGGTGAATTTAATAGCTCAAAGTGAAAAACGTTAAGCGTTAAGCTATAAACACACGACATTGCGGTTGCATGATTTAAATGTCACCGCTACTAAGCGTCTTATTACACAATTACTATGCATGTTTTCTGTAAATTGATCTACAAGTTGTAAAGTTACAGTTTGAATAATTTGTAACAAAAGTCGGTCTTGTAAAGACGGACTAGTGAGGAGATGAGTCTCCGTGTTCGGTGTGATGACGTTTAATGTCTGTAACAACTCAAATCTCATTTAGCCACTTAACCGCCGTTTTTAAGACACGTAGGCCCTGTCTTTACCACAGACTTTTTTTCAGGCATATAGCCTAAAATCAATTCAAAAACCTCATAGACTTTGAGACGAGGGATCCGGATGTGCAAAGATGCGAACCGATTTCCGGATTTTAGGACTACAAGCTCCACCACTTCTAAGTGCTGTATCAGAGGCAACTGGACTGGTTTCAGTTACTTGAAGACGTTTCACTTCTCATCCAAGAGGCTTCTTCAGTTCTAACTAACTGGAGGGGAGTTGCAGGCTTTTAAACTCTGTGTGGGAGTGTCCTTACAGAGTTGTTTAGGTCATGTGTGAAATCTGAGTATCAGAGTCGTTAGCGCCACCCAACCGGCATTCCATATGGGATGTTAGGGTGAGGTGAGCCCAGGTGTGAACATCTCGCATGAAGGCCAGCCCGGGTGGCTGTAGCTCAGGAGGTAGAGCGGGTCGTCCAGTAATCGGAAGGTCACTGATTCGAATCCTCGGCTCCTCCGGCTGCATGTCGAAGTATCCTTGAGCAAGAAACTGAACCCCAAATTGTCCCTGATGAGCAGGTCGGCGGCACCTTGCATGGCATCTTTGCCATCAGTGTATGAATGTGTGTGTGAATGGGTGAATGTTGTAGAGTGTTTCAAGCGGTCAGTAGACTGTAAAAGCGCTATAGAAATGCAAAAGTCCACTTACCATTTAATAACAGATGTTTTTTTCCATGTGATGGAATTCACTTCATGCAATACTTCACTGGAATGTTATTTCCCATTGTTTGCATTAAGAACTTCTCATCTTTACTCAGTTATGCTGTCTTGCACACAGAGCAACTGGGCCAAGTGTGAGTGCGCCCTAACTCCCTTTGGTGTGGGCTTTTTCACTTTGTCGACCTTTTACATGCACAAAAATGCAACATAACACAATAAAGGGAAGGCAAAAAGCAAATTTGACCTCTTTAACATTATAGTAATGTTAGTAGTAATTTTTTATGCCACCTTTGTCTCCAGGCAATCCAAGGCCAAAAGATATGATATACTCCTAGAGGCAGACAGTCTCCTATTATATTGTGTTACATGTGAACTTAAAATAACACAGCGTCACTTAGGATAACGTAGGTAAACTTAGTTTCTTGTTTAGTTTTCAATAGTCAATAGAATCCTTACATATGTATAGATGAATGAAGAGAAGCCTTATTTGGATACTTAGTAGGTCTTGTGGCTCTGGTAAGGGTTAAATACTCCCCATCCAGGAAGCTGCCTTCAGAATTGGTCTGGCACTACACAGTGTTCTCACATGTAATGCTTATGCCTAATCTCCTCGATCAAGCTTCAATAAATGTTTCAGCGCAATACATCCAAGTCTCCTGAACCTCTTCCAGAAACAAGTTGACCAGTTCTCAAGAATTCTTTTATTGTGATGTTATTGTGAAGTAGCACACAACAAGGCGCTGCACATATAACTGACCAATGATCCATTGTGCACTGCTTTTAAATCCCCCTGTCCTCCCCAGCCAACTCTCCCTCTGCTCTCCAAGTGGCCTGTAAACCGAGGATTAGTGGATAAGGAGTGAGGGAAAGTGGAACTAATAATGAAAGGCAATAATGATACGAGAGGCAGAGCAGGAAATGTGAAAAAATGAGACTAATCATGGGGTGGTGTAGGTCAATGGTTGTGACACATTGTCACCAAACACCTGATGGCATTTCCCTCTTATTGTGTATGTACAGCTGACTTCTGAGGAAGGACATGGTTGAAGTTAATGTGGATTTTTTTGAAAGGGTGTAAGTCACCACTCCTTTCATTTTGACTTCACAAATGAATGACATGAATCTATGAATCTCCGGCTGAAGCTGACTACTCTGTATGTTGCCAGTCAAGCCTTTCATTAACATGCAGTGCATCAATACGCACCTAATTTCTCACAAATTACAATAAAATGATGGAACAGTCCTCCAGGTTTTGTGCTTGAAATCATAGATTTTATGATTACAAAACTATCATCAGGCTGTTTGAAGGTGTATTTTTCCCGACCTGCTAAATGAGTAAATAGTGAAAATGCAGAAGACGAACATCAAACCCTAGAGTGAAGTTTGCCTTTATTTTCCAGGGCGCTGTGTGTGAACCAAGTGGGCCTGTGTCTGATTGTGGGCAGTGCAGCAACCTGTGGAATCGTCATGTTTGCTTATTACATCAACTGTGATCCGCTGAAGTCTGGGAAGATTTCTGCCCCTGATCTGGTACTCAAGACACTGCAGAATAAATATTTATAATGATCCACAACTAGAGCATGATTCTGTGAAGGGTTTTGACAGCTGATGCCATTACTGTTATTATTAATTACAGATTCAGATTCAAAAATCATGAATAGGGTAAAAAATGTATCTTTTACTGTTTGGTGAGTCAAGACAGAGAGAAAATGATTACTTTACAACATGAACAATGATTTTATTTTATCCAATGAAGAACAACTTGAAATAGTTTATAATTGTGCAACAAAAATATTAACTTTTCCACTCTCCCCCTCTCTCTCGTCTGATGAAGTATATGCCGTACTTCGTTTTGGAAATATTCGAAAATCACCCTGGCTTTCCAGGTCTTTTCCTCGCCTGTGCTTACAGCGGGACTCTCAGGTATTTCGATCTTGGTTTCTAAACTAAACTTAGTTTCCCACTTACATTACAGGGAACCAGCAGTGGAAAAAAATAAGCACTAAGATATTTAGATGGTAAGAAGTATAATTTTGGGGTTACTGTATTTAACCTGAGTATTTATACTCAGGTTAAATACAGTAACCTCAAAAATTATACTTTGTACGATCTAAATATATAACTTATACATTCATACATACATTTGAGAGGAAATTTTGATACTTTAAGACATTTTTTCTGCTGATACTTTCATTATTATTCATTACTATTGAATATTTTTACATTATGGGATTGGTACTTAAATAAACAACATGAGAACTTCTTCTGTCACTACAGGAAACTAATTCCATCAATCACAATATGTAGAGTTTTGAAAATGTAAATTGTTTTCAGCCTCTAGTCGTAGTATCAAAAGGCAGATACCCTTGCACACTGTTGTCTGATTGACTATATATTTTGTACTGAACTAACTACTAACTTACAAAAGAGAGAATATTAATAGTGGGTAAACCTGACCAGTGAGCAGTTGAGGTGGAGTTACTGGTCTGTCTTTATTACAGCACGGCCTCTACAAGTATCAATGCAATGGCTGCAGTAACGATGGAGGATCTGCTGCGACCCTATCTGCTCCACATGACCCAGAGGAAACTGATCCTTATTTCCAAAGGACTGTGTAGGTTGATTCTCATGTAAAAGTCCACTAAATTGAGTTGTTTTACTCCAGCATGAACTCTTAAAACCACTTTTATTTTAAACCCTGACGTCAATCATGATATCAGACAGAAAACTGCCACTTGATTTCCACCAACTATAGAGCATGAATCATATTTTATCAGTTTCAAATTGACTCATGAGTAGATGATGCCACTTCCTGTTTATTTTGAAACCAGGTTAAATGCAAAAGGAAACATTTTCACAGGTCATTATTTTCTCTTCTTCTCTCAGCGTTCCTGTACGGAATTAGTTGTATCACCGTTGCTGCTCTCTCCTCCCTCCTGGACTGGGGAGTACTTCAGGTATTATATATAAATATTACTATATTACATAATATTTATATCAGTTGTGCAATCTCCAGTGCTTTGTAAAAATGTAGCTTTAAAGGTGCTTTAAATGGAACACAATAGCCCAATAATAATAGTTAGAGCAAGAATTAATGAAGTAAAGCTAATTAATTTTCTGACCTCTTGGCTGATGAGCAATGTTTCAGACTGAACTACAGAATAAGATTTGAACTCTGCAATAACTGTAATAAAGTCTCAGTGGTGTGTTTGGTTACTTTTCCCGAACTGCTTTTTTTTCTCTATTCAGGGCTCGTTTACTGTCATGGGTGTGGTCAGTGGGCCGATACTGGGCGTCTTTATTTTGGGGATGTTTTTTCCAGCAACAAACAAGCTGGTGAGTGGATTGATTTGTCCTGCGTTTGACACCGTAGTTTGTTTGTCCATTCTCTTGAGAAAACCCATGAGAGATTTTCATAATGGACAGACCTTTAAATCATTTCAAAGTAAAAGCCAGAAATGAGGGATTTGGTCTGAAAGAAAGAAAGAAAGAAAGAAAGAAAGAAAGAAAGAAAGAAAGAAAGAAAGAAAGACATGGCTGCCAACGTTGATTTTGTTGCCCCGATCACAAATATTACAACCAAACTATGACTCCTAAAGAAAAAGGGGATGCACAGCTGACCAGAGTGCAACTGGTGGGGAAAAAAACAAAAATTTTAAATGAATCCTGAATTATTTTTAGACGTTTGGATTCATTTAAATGCATTTCCCATAGAATCTCCTGCTTTGTCGTTACTAAACCTTTCTGTCCTTCACCCAATTTATTAAGGAAGTTCATACTTTCGTTATTAGTCACGATATTCCTTATTGACTCAGTGTTTACTGTTTCATTTCCTGATTTCAAGAACGTCACTATGAAAAGCCAAACAAAGACATTTAAAATCATTAACTTGACACCTCATTCATACAACTTTCACAGCAAACAGCCAGGTTTTCTGGAAATCACCCTTTCCCTCACACAAAGCCGACCTCAAACAACTTGCATCTACAAAGACCAACCTTCTTTATGTACTGCTTCCCATTTGCCCCGAATTTCCTTCTATTAAAAGTTGTTCTTGGTCTTTCAGGGGGCGTTCTCAGGAATAACAGTGGGCTTCTGTGTCTCTATGTGGCTGGCTATTGGCTCAACTTTTTACCCGCCCAGTGAGGAGACCATGGGTGTCCTGCCCAGCTTCACAGACGGGTGTGGACCCAGCAACATTACGCTGAATAGCAGCCCGACCCCGGACCAACACTCCATCTCCGTTCCGCTTCGCCCTAATATCGAGGGGTCAGTGAGTTCTTTATTGACGGATCATGTCAGATTAAATAATGAAAACATATCCTGACATTGTACAAGATACCTGTTGCAGCAATAAAACAGTCTTTTCCCAAGCTAGGGGCCTGCACAACTTCTACTCCATGTCCTACCTCTACTTTGGTGCCATGGCGACAAGTTCGGTTGTACTAGTTGGGCTGATAGTGAGCTATGCCACAGGTAAGATGATAAAGAGACTACAAGAAAACTGCTGACACACCATGACATGATCGTTCAGAAGACCTATGTTTATTCAAGCCAATAAACTACAATGAATAGCCAGTATTATAGATTTACCAACCTTCACTCAGCGCACGACAGCACCATTGTCCTGCAATAAAATCTTGTAATGTTCCATTTTTATGAATCAGGAAGCCGTGATTCAACTTAGGTATGAATGTATTTCTCAGGGGTCAATGCAGGTTCATCAGTCAATAAGCCTCTGCGTACACACACACACACACACACACACACACACACACACACACACACACACACACACATACAGTGATAGAGTGAGGAGTCATTGAAATTATACACCCATTGGGCTTGAAACAATTTAAACCAACAACTGTAGCCAATTCCAAATTAAAATTATACAAAATAATTATTTTTGGTTCATTTATAAATCAGTTTTTTCAGAAAAAACCTAATATGGCTAATTCATTCATTCAATAATGCAACAAATTTAGCTAGGCTATATGGTTCAAACCCAGTGTACTTCACACACAGTTATGAAATACTGTGATTCAACCAACCAACAAAATAAACGAAAGTTTCAGAATGAAATAGTCTCTCAATAAAGTAAAAAAAAAAAAAAAAAAATAGACAAGTATGTTCCAATATTGAATCAGTCTTTAGATGAGTTAAACCCTTTCATGAATCTTTTTTGAGTGCGAGTTCAGTCATACCTCTGGGGCTATATGTAGATCCCATAGTTCCATACTGACTGCCATTAGTTCCATGTCCAGGATCAGGGGTAAGACCAGGCTGCCTTGTGGGCAAGTGAGCATCACTTTGCTGGGGAGGATGGGTGTCTGGCTGAAGGGTTTGGAGCTTGTTTTGAAGCACATCAAAAAAACCTGCTTTACTGTTTCCATGTAAAGTTCGCAGTTCAGTCAAGTATCTTTCTGCTAATTTTCTGCCCAGTTCCTTCTGACATATTTCTCGGATGGTCCTCACATGCCATGTCACATTAGGATCTCTAGAGCTGGGTAATTTACCCACAGTTGCAGGATCTAGTCTTGGGATTGCCATATCTGAAGCATACTCTATTAGAGCTCTCTCTGTAGGTTGCCCTGGCTCATCTGGGATCTTAAGAATTTTTGCAACTTCTCCATTTACTTTAAAGAAGTCTGTGATGTCTTTTTCTGAGTACAAAACGTCAATGCCAGTTACATACAGGCAATTTTGTCCGCGTAAATCATATCTGTTACAAAGGTCCATTTTTTTCTGTTCGATATTTTCTTAACACTACATCTAGTAATATCTTGTATTGGTGTTGGTGTGAGACTAAAGTATCCACTATAGTTAAATAATCAAAAAGGGAATACTGCTTTCAAATACACCAAATATCTCCTGGCCTCTAGCTCGCCACTTTTGTAACCAACTTGGCACAGGTAGCCAAGTTTAAAGGGTGGATCTAAGTGTCTAGGTTCTAAGAGGAGACTGGCGCACGATGAAACAGTGATGTACAAAATGACATATCTTAATCCCTCCCTTAATAATAGCTCACACCAACAACTGAATACTTTTATGTTTAACTGTAGAATAGTCTCAACAAAAAACCAGCCGGGATACTCAATAAAAACCAGCCGTTTGGATGGGTCGGCAGCTCCATGGCTGTTGTATAACTCTTCTCTCCAGCTTCCAAGAATGTCTTCTTAGTTATCTTAGTTAGTTTCTTCTCTATTAATTTATCGTCTTATTTCTAATTTCTTGCAAAGGGGCTGCCTGCTGGCACTGCCTTGTGATCGTGTCGGTCTCTCTTTCTGTCTCTCTCTCTTGACAAAAAACACGTCAATATGCGGTCTTACTTCCCTCGCTCAATTACGCCACTAGGGTGCACCAATGGACTATAAAAACAGAGGGAGTAATTATTCTAATACTATCATACCTATTCTGATTAATTAGGTTTTACAATGACTGTTCAGACATACTGGTTACATAATCAACTTATTATCTTTAATAGAGTATGGAGTACAAACTTGAATTAAAATCTAAACCATTCATCTGCATTTTTGTGACCAATAGGGCTATCCGTCATACGGACATACAGACAAAAAATATATAATATAAAAATATATAAAATATAGATATATAAAATATATATACAGTAATATATATATATATATATGTATATACACAATGAATAGCCAGTATTATAGACCTACCAACCTTCACTCAGCGCACGACAGCACCATTGTCCTGCAATAAAATCTTGTAATGTTCCATTTTAAAATTATACTTTGTACGATCATACGATCAGGAATCAGGAAGTATATATATATACAAATGATGTTGTGTCTCTCTACACACAGGAGCAACAAAGAGGAGTCATATAAAAGAGGGCTTGCTATGGTGGGATCTGAACAAAAAGGAAGTAGAAGTCCCATCAAAGTGCAGAGTAAGTATGACTATCACCAGCTCATGACTTTCCCCCTTGTTTTATTGGTATAGATGCACTTAAAAGGACAACAGGATGAACCAAACATCTGAATACATTTGGGAGATTATCTGTTTATCATCACAGGCTCGTTAACACACTGGACTTATTGGTTTACATTCTCTAGGTGTGTGTTTATTTTCCCCATTTAATGTGGAATTCTACCTGGTGCTCTTTATTTTTTAAACAGTCCAAACATGTCTCAGACTTTAATAAGCTAATAAAGGATTTTGTTTCAAAATGTCATACATCCATTTTTTTATACAATTTTACAGCAAAACGTCCCAACAAAAACTGCTTTATTGCTGTTGATGGATCAGTTTGGAACAGATTTGTATTGATGCTGCATGTTTAAATGTTAATGTGTTTCCTGGCTGTGTTTGTTTTAAGACTGGGAGGATGTCCAGGATGTTTCCCTGCCATGTGAACATGAATAGGAATAGCCAGGTAAAAAGATTAATGAATAAATCATTATCTGTGATTAGTTGCTAACAAAAAATGCAGGCAAAATTTCAAGTCAGAGAAATCAGTCCCACTTTTGATCACCACTTGGAGCTTGACACGTGATTTTTCTTTAACTAGAAGCACACTATTGCTTAATTTCCACTACATGGCGCTGCTCGGCTCTGCTAGGCTTGGATCGACTAAATCAAGCTGGGTTGAGACCAGGGGCTGGAGTTAAAACACTGCAGACTACTGATGGAACGAGGAGAATATCGCTACTTGAATCATCTGCGCAAACCCACCAAGTTAGCATCAACACCGACCTGCAATTTTTCATTCACTTGAACCAGATTTGACAAAACACCGTCCCTTCCATCCTCCATTGTTACTGTGTTTGTGTTGCGTTGAAGATGAGCCATACCATTCAGTGGAAATTAGGCTTTAAGGTATGAATCTAATCTAATGTATGGCAGATCTACAGAAACTCTGAAGGGCTTTACCCGACAGCTACCAGAGTCGCAACGCTGATTGATTTAAAAAAAAAAATCATGATCGATCATGTGCACCTAGGCATTACTTTTCAGTATGTGTATGTTTCATTTTTATTGTTTTAAAACCAGAATCTTGGTATCTTTTGCAGGGAGACAAGGTGACCGTTAAACCACAGCTTGTGCCTTTGGAGGACCTGCATAAAGAAGAGGAAGAAGATGGGAATATTAAATCATCACTCAGGGTTTAGGTGTTGGACAACCAAAAGTTTTTATCCAAAATGTCACAGATGACATTTATTTTTTTATTTTTTGTTCATTTTTGTCTCTTTGTTGGTCTGCCATACATTTGGAGGTAAAACACATGACTGTGAATGAAGGTCTTTGTAATTGTGCCAAGGAAGGTGTAGACTATAATCAAATACCCTCTGTGGTTATTTAAATTCCTTTACTGTTGAAAGGCTCTTGTCTCTTGTCAGGACATCCATGCTGGTATGTCCCATATCTGTAGCAATGCCCACCTGCACTTCAGCCAGTGTTAATAGATATGTGACAGGCAGAGTCTGTGTTCGCATCAATAGCTCTTGTTTCCTTCTTCTCCACTCTGAGTTCACCTCCTTTTATGATGTTACATGAAGCTGCCTCTTAAATGGACAATAAAGGGAGACATGGTTTGTTGGTTTGTTCGACTCCTATAAACGTGAGATCTTCTTAGCAGTTATGGCTTTAAATATGAAGGGTAGTGACACTGTAAAGATTTCACAAGCATTTTCAGTCACAATAGGTCTTTAAAAACTTTCGAACTCATGGGTCATCACGAATTTCAGTCTACATAAATTCAGTCAGCTTCACTAGAGACCTAACATAAGCAGTAAGCAGCATCATTATCATCTATAATTTAAGGCAATTTGCCATAAATAGCAAGGTAAACTCTACTCTCTCTGGAGTGAATGCAAAGAAGCAAAGGAGGCAAAGGAGCATTGAAGGCAACTTCTGTTGTGAATAGTTTAGTACTTTGTGGGTCATTTTCCCCCTGGGTTTGACTCTAGTTGCCACTATTCATGTAAGTCATATACTGTATGTAAGCCACTTGTTGGATCCAGTATGAATGCAGGAAGATTAAAATGAGATTAAAATAAAAAAAACAACACAATCTTTCTCTTGCAAATGAAAAGCTGAATTCTTAAGCAATAAAAGACACTGATGCCAAGTTCAATGCTGACTTTATGACTCTTCTCACCTAATCTACTGTTCTGCTGTCTTAGAATAAATCCCATGATTGCAAACACCATCTCTTTATTTTAGATACAGTTTTATGGTACATGTTTATTGTTTATTGAGTCCAAGAGTTGTTTTTCTGTCAGTGACTACATGTATAACATCCCCAGTGAGCTGGAGGTTGGTTGCCAAGAATGTTGTTTTCACCCATATCCATTTGTTGGTTGGTTGGTTTGTCTGCAAAATTACACAAAAACTTCTAAACGGATTTTCAAGAAGCATGGATGGAGGATGGATCTCAGCCCAGAAGACCTCATTAACTTTTGGTGCGGCTCTGGATAAAAGGGCAGATACGGGAATTTTTTCTCACCTTCTTTAACATTGTGAAAGAGTCCACTTGTTTGTTAATTTCTCAAGGAATAATGCATGCGTCTTGATTTTAAAAAAATAAGGTGTATTTGGGTGGTTGGTATCTATAAGTGCGTACATTTAATGCGGTTCCTAAATCTGGTGAGCTTAAATTATGGTTAAAGGGTTTGTTTTCATTACTGAATAAACTGAATAAACAAACTGACCTTAAAGGACACCACAGTTTCATACTATTTAACTTTGTTTATATGTGGCAGACCCTGCCACCTTTCTAGCTTCAAACAGTGTTCTGGGGACCTTATTTTCCTCTGACAACAGCTTGTTTATTCAGTTATGGAGAAAATAAATATGTATTA
This sequence comes from Pagrus major, assembly GCF_040436345.1. Taxonomy (NCBI): domain Eukaryota; kingdom Metazoa; phylum Chordata; class Actinopteri; order Spariformes; family Sparidae; genus Pagrus; species Pagrus major. The sequence goes on along the minus strand of NC_133225.1, from coordinate 21,697,345 downwards.
TTTGTATTATTACCTCATTAATATTGTAAATATTAATATTCTGAGTTTGAATTTCTTCTCCAAAACCGCATAGTGCTTCTTTAAGCAGTTAGGGGTAGTTTAAAATTTGGAGTGACAGAGGGCTATCGAGGTTGATATTGGATTCAGGTTGATTGAATTAAAGGGGATTGTTGGGGCTTGGTGGAGGTATGCGCTCTGTGGGAGAAAAATATGATTCTCCCAGGTCATTCTGTCCTCAGGTCATACGTATCCTGTACAGACGTTAAAGTGTGGATAAGGATAGTGAAGACTGCTCTATGAGGTTATACTTCATGGTGTCTGCAATCTAGTTATTCAAAGCTACTGTAGATATGTCTACAGAACAGATGTCTGACGACCCAAGCCAAGGCTAAGCTGACTGTTTGTGTAAAACTCGTAAGGAGGCCTTCGATCTATCTATGTTAGCAGACTTAGTGACTGTGAGCTATTTAACTCCTACTCCTCTGGCTAGAGGTGAGAAACTCTGCATTCACATCCCTTGCTATATTGTTAAACAGATAACCATGTATGGGAGGGATGCCTCCTGAGCTGTAGATATAATTTGAGCATTTGGGAAGACTTGTCAGGATTTTTGGTATTTGGTATTTTTTGGTATTTTTAGATCATGGCATCACTCCGTGCAGACAGACGTGCTGTTATTTTGCTCCTCCATGGCCATGTTTTATAAACTATCTCAACGTAAGTCATCGGTGTCTCTGAGTCTTCTTCATCTCTCCTGAATGGTCAAGCAAGCCGAAATTCCACAACAGAGGTATGCGCTCTACTGAATGCCTTTCTAATGTCAAGAATGAAGCTGGGTCATAAATCATTTCCTGTGAGAGTATCTTGTAGTATCTCTCTAGTATCTTGTACAAAATCTACCTCTGGGTACTAATAAAGTAACTTGAACTTGAACTTGAGGTAAAATAGCAGTGTCTCCTGAGATAATGATTGCCAGAAGCTACTTCACTTAAAGCTGTGCAGGCCTCATTAAGATTACAGATCAGTACAGGTTCAGTTTTGTTGTCAATAAGGGATGATTAGTGGTTAAAGAACTCAGATCCTGTAATCAGTGGCAATTCTATAGTGTACCGGGGCCCTTGGCAAACATTTACATGAGGCCCTTCCAACCAGTGTTTAATCTGACACCACATTTTGAGACAATGCTTTGGAGTGAAGTCTTTCAGCCCTCAGAAGCCCCCTACTGACTTGTGAGTCCTGCTTTCTCCTGATCCTCCCACCGCTCCTATAAGCGGCCCCACTTAGAAGGTTGCTTTGAGGCATCAGTGATGCACTGTATTGTCTTACTGAAGGTTTCAACAGTTGTTATTGCAAAATGTGTCGGAAGGATTTGCCATCGGGGGCCTAAAACATTTGCCTGGATTGCCTCTGCATGCAACAAGTAAAAGTCCTGCATTCAAAACTTTAAAATAAAAGCATGTATGAGAAAAATATACTTAAAGTATAAATAACTAAATGTATAAGTAACTATGTTCTTGTGGATCTGTTGCAATGGTTTCTTCAGTTTATTTTCTTGTAAATTTGGTAATTTTTAAAGATTTCAACTACACTGAATGATAACACCAAAAATAACATATACACTGGGACCCAGTAAGTAGTATTTCATGTCTTCTTTCACTGAGGTGTATTTTTAAAATGAAATATTAAACTTATTGTATTTTTAAGTTGAGAAAAAACCTTTGTGATGATGAAAATCTGGTCACAGTTGGAGCATCACTTAACTGGAGAAGCAGTAGTCGAGTTTTTAACTCTTAAAACAAGATTCCAGGAAGTAACTTAACTTTAACCAAGATGTTTTTCTACACAAGTATATTTACTTTATCTTGTGCAAATAAGAAAAATAACCATAGCCTACTTCTACCTCACACAACAGTTTAACATCTTCAGTCAGTTTGTTTATTTTGATTTTCAGGCCCTTAAATTGACAATAAGAAACTTTGTGGTTATATCCTGCCAGTACCAAGGGTTTTATGCTTTCTAATATATTTTGGTGTATACTGACACCTGCTGATGACTGAATGCCACTTCAAAATTCAGACGTACACACAAGCCTGACACACTTCCATTATGGCTGCCAGATACGTGAAACCAATGAGTACAAAAGCACGTTGTATTACATGATGGTCATTTATTGCATTTTCCTTAATCATTCACGCTTTGTCTTTATACAAAAGTACGCATAACATCTCCAGACACTCTCCTCTTCCAGAATCAATCGGTAGGCCTGACTGGTCTGTCTTTAATGTAGAGGGATCGTGCTTTCTGTGCACATTGGTCCTGAATCCCTCAGCCACCTCCATGTTGCTGCTGCTGCTGCTGCTGCGTCTCAGCCCGGTGCCTCACCACTCATCTGCGGCCCTGTTTGAGTCCTCGTCCGCTACGGCACAGTCCAGGCGCTGAACACCAGGAAGCGCCAGGTCCCTTTCGTTTAGCTTCTCCAGAAACGAGGAGAGCAGTCGTTTGTTTAAATGGTCCGTCAGGGTCCTTTCTTCTTCGACCCGCTCCTTGGCGACATTTCCACCAGACTCCACTTCCTCCTCCTCGGCGTCCGCGCTGAGCTGCGGCGGGGCCGGCCGGTGGTTCAAGGACAAGCCGTTCGACTGCTCGCCCTCCCCGGGCTGCTGCTCCGTCCAGCTCCCGGCGTCCGCCCCTGATTCCGTCTCCATCCGTGATATTAAAGTGGTCTGCAGGGCGGCATTCTCCAGCTCTTTCAGGCGTTTACTGTGGAGGCCGCAGGCAGGAGGCTCATTACCAGCCGGGTTGTTGTTGCTGTGAGGCGGCTCACCAGTTTGCTCCATCATGTTCTGCGTTAGTGCAGCCCATAGACAGACCTCTGAGGGGCAGACTGACAGGTGTCGCCCCCCTGTGGCCAGCCACAGGCATTACTGCATCAAGACGCACACTGTGGACCTTTGCCAGTGAAAGAAAGTGGTAGAAGAGTATTCATCAGCCCTTTAATCACTTAAAGGCACTCTCACAACTGCAGAGTACTGCATTTCATATAAATAGAACATTTTTACCCAAGTAAAAGTACAGGAGCATCAGATGAAATATATTTGTGTTGACCACAAAGAGATGCTCAACATTAAAGTAACATAAGAATATAAATTTAAAAACACAAAAGACAAATAATGGAAATGTGTAAAAGGAGTAAATGCTGGCATAAGAGCCAATTACAACAACAATTAAATCAAGATACATTTAGGAAAAATAAGTAAATACGATAAAAACTAAAACAGACAAAAGATATTGAGAAGTAGAAAAAAAGCTAAAATTGCACATGATTTGCTAAAAGTAGTACTGTCAATGATACTGACAAGTGGAAAAGTAATATTGCACATGATATTGATATTTGTGTTAATGTTGATATTAATATTTTCAGTGCCCATCAAAGATGTTGTCAAGGTGGGGCTAATTTGGATTTAATTGTATAATATTAGTTGGGTTGTATTTTATAAGCTAATTATATTAAATTGTATGTAAGCTTCATCTCCGTTCTAACTAGTAACTAGTGTTAAAGGAGAAAACAGCAGCAGAAAACATGCTGTTGGAGTCCACATGCACGTGGGTCAGACTGACAGTGACCAACTACATGCTGTCCAAATCAAGTAATGTATAAAAAGTTAGCTGTAAGATAAAATGTAGTGGAGTAAAAAGTATATTTTCCCCTGCATGATAGCGGAGAGTAAGAATAAAGTGCCTTAAAATGGAACTCAGCTCAACTATTTGATTAAATCTTTGTAGTCGATTTCTATCTATGATAATAATAATAATAATAATAGTGAAGAATATGGAATAACAAAACAAATTTAGTTAGGTTTTCTAAAAGAAATGTTGGTAGTGCAAATTTAAACACTACAACAAACATAAACATAAATGAATCCATTTATAAACATTCATAAATTCCATATTTCATCACTGGCCACAAGTGGTTTTCCAACAAACTTTGCAACAATGAAAAGCCCACATCTTCTTAAAAAGAGGAGGTGTAGTGCCGAGAAGAGACTGCTTGCCGAAAAACGACTGCCCCCGACGGGAACGCGCATCAGTTCAGAGGAAGTGGGCTTAGGTCTACTACGGGTCAGCTGGCAGACGCAGCACCGAGAGAAATGTTTTTTTTTACTGTGCAGTCCTGTAGCCCAAGTGAAGAGGCTACGGAAAAAGAACGGCGCAGATAAAAAAAGTAACCTGATGTTTCCATAATGTAGGCTAGTTGTCAACAATTGATGAGGGTAGATGCTTTACCTTGCCACTTTTATTGTTGTTGTTGTTGTTATCGTTGTTGCAATGTGATTTTACACTGCTTTGATCTATAAATAAAGTCATAATTCAATATCCCTGTTTCAGTGATTTTATAACGAGGATTAGGAAATCAATGCAGAAAAGAATGCAGGAGTGTTTCCACGTCACATTAGATAGCAATAATATAACACATACTGAGAAATTATTAAGTGCTATCAGAGGTGGGTAAAAACGATTTACATTTACTTCATTACATTTACTTAAGTAACTTTTTGGATAACTTGTACTTTTAAGAGCATAATTATGAATACAATGATGCAGTATATATAGAACTGTATGCTAACTGTAACGGATTGCCTTTACATTCTGCATAACATTCTCTGTTTGCCAGGTGCATGTACAGTGAAGTTGGTCAATCCAGAGTTACAGGGTGCAGTCACTTTTCGGCAGGCCCTGCCGAAAAGTGACTGCACCCTGTAACTCTGGATTGGGAGGGGTTACATTCTCTGTCTTTTCAGCATTAATAGTAGAGGAAACCAGGTGCATGTACAGTGAATTTGGTCAATATCACTCCTTGCAATAAAGACTTACAGGGTGCAGTCGCTTTTCGGCAGGGCCTGCCGAAAAGTGACTGCACCCTGTAACTCTGGATTGGGAGGGGTTACATTCTCTGTCTTTTCAGCATTAATAGTAGAGGAAACCAGGTGCATGTACAGTGAATTTGGTCAATATCACTCCTTGCAATCCAGAGTTACAGGGTGCAGTCACTTTTCGGCAGGGCCTGACTGCACCCTGTAACTCTGGATTGGGAGGGGTTACATTCTCTGTCTTTTCAGCATTAATAGTAGAGGAAACCAGGTGCATGTCCAGTGAATTTGGTCAATATCACTCCTTGCAATAAGGACTTACAGGGTGCAGTCACTTTTCGGCAGGGCCTGCTGAAAAGTGACTGCACCCTGTAACTCTGGATTGGGAGGGGTTACATTCTCTGTCTTTTCAGCATTAATAGTAGAGGAAACCAGGTGCATGTACAGTGAATTTGGTCAATATCACTCCTTGCAATCCAGAGTTACAGGGTGCAGTCACTTTTCGGCAGGGCCTGACTGCACCCTGTAACTCTGGATTGGGAGGGGTTACATTCTCTGTCTTTTCAGCATTAATAGTAGAGGAAACCAGGTGCGTGTCCAGTGAATTTGGTCAATATCACTCCTTGCAATAAGGACTTACAGGGTGCAGTCACTTTTCAGCAGGGCCTGCCGAAAAGTGACTGCACCCTGTAACTCTGGATTGGGAGGGGTTACATTCTCTGTCTTTTCAGCATTAATAGTAGAGGAAACCAGGTGCATGTACAGTGAATTTGGTCAATATCACTCCTTGCAATAAGGACTTACAGGGTGCAGTCACTTTTCAGCAGGGCCTGCCGAAAAGTGACTGCACCCTGTCACTCTGGATTGGGAGGGGTTACATTCTCTGTCTTTTCAGCATTAATAGTAGAGGAAACCAGGTGCATGTACAGTGAATTTGGTCAATATCACTCCTTGCAATCCAGAGTTACAGGGTGCAGTCACTTTTCGGCAGGGCCTGACTGCACCCTGTAACTCTGGATTGGGAGGGGTTACATTCTCTGTCTTTTCAGCATTAATAGTAGAGAAACCAGGTGCATGTACAGTGAATTTGGTCAATATCACTCCTTGCAATAAGGACTTAAAGGGTGCAGTCACTTTTCGGCAGGGCCTGCCGAAAAGTGACTGCACCCTGTAACTCTGGATTGACCAAATTCACTGTACATACACCTGGCAAACACAGAGAATGCAGAATGTAAAGGCAATCCGTTACAGTTAGCCTACAGTTCTATATATACTGCATTATTGTATTCATAATTATGCTCTTAAAAGTACAAGTTATCCAAAAAGTTACTTAAGTAAATGTAAATCGTTATTACCCACCTCTGATAGCACTTAATAATTTCTCAGTATGTGTTATATGATTGCTATCTAATGTGACGTGGAAACACTCCTGCATTCTTTTCTGCATTGATTTCCTAATCCTCGTTATAAAATCACTGAAACAGGGATATTGAATTATGACTTTATTTATAGATCAAAGCAGTGTAAAATCACATTGCAACAACGATAACAACAACAACAAAACAACAAGTGGCAAGGTAAAGCATCTACCCTCATCAATTGTTGACAACTAGCCTACATTATGGAAACATCAGGTTACTTTTTTTATCTGCGCCGTTCTTTTTCCGTAGCCTCTTCACTTGGGCTACAGGACTGCACAGTAAAAAAAACATTTCTCTCGGTGCTGCGTCTGCCAGCTGACCCGTAGTAGACCTAAGCCCACTTCCTCTGAACTGATGCGCGTTCCCGTCGGGGGCAGTCGTTTTTCGGCAAGCAGTCTCTTCTCGGCACTACAGAGTAACACTTTGGACACGCTTGGTGAATCCAAAGCTGTCAATTAATGTCAATTCATTCATCAATTTGCCCAAATCAGCATCAGAAATAAACGCAAATGGAGATGACGCCACCGTCATAATATGTCCTCGCTGGTCTTTTTGGCCGCTTTGAGTTTCCGTAGAGCAAGAATCGGTTGCCATAGAGACCATCCCTGGCAGAGCGAACGAACCTCTAAGCTAGCTCAGATACAACACCGACAGGTAACAAACCATTATTAAGTCCGTAAACACGATATGTCACGTTGCTACCTGCTGATCGGGTAGTTTAGAAAATTCTTCTCTTGTAGCTGACAGGCTAACCTGCTATTTACCTTCAGTGACAAGAGGCCATAGCTTTTTGATTTGGTCGATGTAGCCACAAGCTAGCTAGTTAGCTATTAGCTATGTAGGGACAACTCTGCTATAGAGTTATACTGACGTTTCCTTCACACACTCACATTCACGGTTTTATTTAACGTTAAAATTGCAGTGAGCCTTAGCATAAGGGTTTTTTGTATCTTACATCACCCTAAAATGATGATGGAAGTCAGCTGTATTCATGTAACTCTAAAACATATTTATCTGAGAGGGCTTTACAGTCTGTTCAGCATAGTTATAAAACCTTTGATGCTTTCCTTCAACGGACTCAAACGAAAATACAAATTAATGTTCAGAGTCTGTAGCTTGTTTATCTGTAAACACATCTTCTCTCCTCTGCTGTTAGACGAGGAACCAGTGCATGTTTTGCTGTACTGTTCCTGCAGGTCAAAATGTCCTTCAGAGACTTAAGAAGTAAGTGATGCTCGCTATCTGCTCCCTGCTGTATGTTATAAACAATGAATTTCTTAACCAAACTGCAATCTGTTTTGTGTCAACACACAAGTTGGTAAGTTGTGTTGCATTTCATTTGACAGATTTCACGGAGATGATGAGGGCGTTGGGCTATCCTCGGTTGATATCTATGGAGAACTTCAGAACACCAAACTTCACTTTAGTGGCAGAAATCCTCATATGGCTTGTAAAGAGGTATACTTCAACTAAAAACAAAAATCTAGATTATTGAAGTGTAAAGTCCAATCCCAGAAATCTGAATGGTTTCTAATTTTTACTCAGCTCAGATTAATCACTTACTTTTGCTCTGTACTTTGTTTTTAACCTGCCCTGTGGTTTTGATCAAATGTCTTTTTTTTGTGTGCTTGGATCAGCCAAAACTTGTGTATATAAATCATGTATGTAAATGGAGAATGCTGTAATATATTTTGCTGTTTGTCTTTAACTCTTTGTCCTTCTTTACACGCAGATATGAGCCTCAGATGGATATCCCCACTGATGTTGATACAGAGTCAGACAGAATATTTTTCATCAAGGCCGTGGCCCAGTTTATGGTGATGTATTTTCTTAACTTTACATAATGTACAGATTATTATTAGCTATTGAAAGCTTGCTGTTGCTGGTCAGTCTGTCCTAACCAGTGTCTCACGTGGTTGCAGGCAACGAAAGCTCACATCAAGCTGAACACCAAGCGTCTCTACCAGGCCGATGGCTACGCAGTGAAAGAAATGCTGAAGATCACCTCAGTGCTTTACAGCGCTATGAAAACCAAGCAGATGGCCCTGGGAGATCGAAGTGAGGAGGACAACAGCAAGTTTAAGTTTGACCTCGGATCACGGGTGAGATTTTTATAGGGTTATGTATGTTACGTTGAAAACCAAGCAAATGCCATATATTGTGCAGTTAAGCAGATGTGAATGTGCCGCCCATTCCTTTGTTTTATTAACTTTTGTAACATTATCTGATTTCAACAGTTGATCACCAAGTCTGACCCACCTGCATGTCTCATTTTTAATATATATTTTTAATTTAAGTTATTATTTTGGTGTGTTTTCTATCTGTTAGACTTGGATATAATTAGTTCCCTCAGCTTTCTATTTTATATCTTGTTTACTGTTGCCCTTCCTTTTTAAATCCATCTTTGGTAACACTCTATAATAATTGTTATTAATAAGTTGTAATGTTGTAGTCAATTAAACTTTATTTGCTAGTTATTTTACTGTTAAAATGAAATGCTTGATAAACCATTTTTTAACCAATTGTTTATTGCCATAACTGATGTTTATAATACTTAGTAAATGTTTAATAAATACTGTGAAGTTCACCTATAAACATTATTTGGATGGACTTTACAAAGTTGCAACTGATGATTATACATTTTTGCAATTGCTTAATAAATAGTTTATAAAGCATTTGATTGTTAGTTAACCGTAAAATAACTGTTAATTCAATTGACCATTTTTTAATGATCATAATTATAATGTCTTACCCTATCTTTTATCAAATCCTAGGTAGAAGAGAAACTGTTTTGCTGATTAAGTGTCAATCTGTCTTCACTATAGATCTCAGATCTTAAAGCAGCTCGGCTGCTGGCATCTGAGGTCACATCTAAAGGAGCATCTCTGTATGATTTACTTGGAAAAGAGGTGGACCTAAGGGTGAGGGAAAACACAGATATTACATATATAACACATATAACAGACACACGTTTGTTTCCATTTTTCCTGAGTCAACACCATCGTAGACAGAAAAAAAAAATTAAGAGTTAAATGTTTTGGTAAAACCATAATCCAGAAATGACACAGAAAGTTTTTTTTTCTATGTATTTTTCATGGTTATTACATAGTAATATCTTGGTCGTACAAGACTTATTTTCTTTGTTAAATTTCCAATTTTTTTAATTTTAGTAATGTTCAAGAAAATGATCTCATTCTTCTTCAAGAAACTACATTCTTAATCTGATTAATCTGACATATAACTGTTAGTGGCCATCCAGTAACGTTTGTGCTGGCGAGGGGGATAGCTTTGTTTTTCAGCAGTTAACCAAAGCAGGGATAACAGTCATACAATTACAATGCCATCTATTTGAAAAAACATCAGTGACAGTGATACAGGTGGTGCAGGAGTTAACTCATATTCAATGTCCCCACAGGAAATGAGAACTGCAGCCATCGCCAGACCTCTGGAGATCAACGAGACTGAAAAAGCCCTGAGAGCTGCCATCAAGGAGGTTTTGGTATGAATTTATCCTGAAAACACTATTTTTTTAGAAATTTACACAGGACCTGTTCTTATCTATGAAATGGCACTGAATCTACAACCATGCACTTTGTGCTCATTGTGAAGGAAAGTGTGGAGAAGACCAAAGACATGCTGGGTAACGTTGTGTCTGATGAAACCAGTCTGGACAATAAGATAGAGAAGAAGAAACAGGAGCTGGAGAGGAATCGAAAGAGGCTCCAGACACTGCAGAGTGTCAGGTCAGTTCACAACCTGACAGGTATCAGATAGGAGTGATCCCACAGTACTTTGGATGAATTAAAACAAAGTATGGAGTAAATGGGAATGAGCGTCATATTTAGTTGAATTATTGGCACTCTTTGCTCAAAACTTGTGTAATTCAAGTTGTACTATTTTTAAGCTTTTAGCCACCTTCTTTCTTCAGTCTTGGAACAAAAACTCTGAAAAGTGTCTGTGCTCACCCCTTCTAAGTGCTTGTTTTTTGTTCCTGTCATATTTTTAGGCCGGCCTTCATGGATGAATATGAGAAGATTGAGGAAGATCTGCAGAAGCAGTATGACACATTTGTGGAGAAGTTCAGGAACCTCTGCTTTCTAGAGTCTCAGCTGGATGAGTACCATAGACTGGAGCAGGAGAGATTTGAGGTGTGTGTATGGTTCATAGAACATTGATTCTCAAACTAACACTTGCGTCATTTTGCTAAAGCATATTGACACTTTGTCTCAGTAATCCTCAGCATAACCCAGAGACCTATATTTGTCTGCGAAAATGGGTTTTAAACACACAAAAATATGGAAATTAGTCAGTTTGTAAAAAAGAACTTCACTTACCATCACTTTAGTCTTATGTTTTGGTCTAAAGAGAGCATGACCTTTCCTCTTCTCATGTTTTGTCTTGGTTAAACCATTGTTTTACTGCTACACTAAAGCATCTCTAGACATTCTGTGCAAGTCCAACTAACTGAATTTGACTGATGTACAAAAGTTTGCACATACATACTCTCACCAGCCCTCTTTATTGCTGGCTATACTGTATGTGTTTGTCCATTTATTTCCTCTGCAGGAGGCTGAAAACACACTGAGGATGATGCAGCACAAGCTGAGGGAGGAGGAGAGGGATCTGATGAGGAGTTCCTGTGAGACAGTCATTCAAACACACTGTGAAAGCAAAGCAATAGTCACAAGAGCTTGATGTTTCTTTTATGAATCACACAAAATATGTTTTCTGCAGTGAAAGATGAGGATTCTGACATGGACGTTCCAGAGGACGAAGGATCAGACAGTGACATGGAAGAGATTCGACCTTCGAAGCCACGGCCCACACGAAATGGCATAATGTCAGGTACAGCGAGGAGGGACAGCCATGTTCTTGTGATTATCAATTATTAATTGCTTGGAAATATTTGCTAAGACTTAAGTTAATCATAGACAAAGCTATCTCCCTTTTGTTCTGCTTTCTATGATTCTGATTTATTTTATGTCTGCAGTTCAAAAATAAGTGCCCTACATCAAATTTCACATAACTTAACAGGCTTCTTTCACATAAATTGAGTGTTGTTTCTGTTTGAACCATAGAAAGAGGAGCGCGGTTTATCGGGAACATGCAGGGTGGTGATAGTGATGAGGTCAGTAGCAACATCAATGCAAGATTCCTTCGTTTTCCTTTCCTAAAGACTTTTTTTGCTGATTCTGCTCCTAGTGGCCAAAGATGGTGCCCTCTGTGCTGTCTCTTGCTACAGAATGACATGCTGTGTACTTAAATATTTAACGTTTCACATCCCTTTGGTTTTCGATCTTGTAATCTATTCCGTAATTTGCCTTTCTCTGGTATTCACTTGTATTTTAAAAGCCCTCTTTAGCTGTTTCCAGAAGGTCGATCCCTCATGCCAAAAAACAAAGGAAAGGAAAGGTTTGTGCAGGACCAGGATCTAGTCCACCACTCATACTTCTGTGTGTTTAAAGGAAAAATCCACTCTCAAATTATTGGAAGGGTTTGTTCTGCTGCAATAGTTTCTGCATTTTTTTTCTTCATGTAAGACACTGAAAGTACACAAAGAACATGACTATTTTTCTGCATCATACAACAAGAAAAGCACGTATACAGTCACAACCTCTCTACCCTTGTCTTGATGCATCTAAAGAATTAGTATTTCTGTCTTTTTTTAAATGCATTTTGGCCTGTATAGCGTGAAACGTTGGTGCAGATGTTTTTATGCAGATGTTTGGGATGGATTTTTCCTTTAAATTAGGTAAATGGTTTAACTGGTCCCTGTAGTTATTTGGCTCCAGGTGGACACGTCCCAGTTCAATGATTCACTGTTGAATTAGTTCAGGACTGGGTGTGTTTTCATTACAGCTGAAGAGGTGATTGAGTCATTAGATCTTCCTGTCAGATAAACGTTTTTGTGAGAAATTAGCTGGTTCAGTGTTTAGTTAGAATGAAAACATGTCTGTTCCTGTTGTAGTTCCACACTGTGTGTGTTGACTAGTTGCCCACGACAGTGAAGATGAGTATACGTTTTTAATATTTGATTCTAAAAACTATGAGCTTTTTGTATTAATTGTCGTAATTATGTGTCTCTGCTGTTTCAGACTGAAGACAGCGAGATCGATGTGGACGAGGATGACGAGGAAGATGAAGAAGGAGAGGAAGAGGAGAGCAAGGATTTGGAGGATGACAGTCTAGAGGGCCCAGTGTCCAGGGGTGCTCGCCCTTCCAGGGGGGGCATGAGACCGCCTCTGCTGGAGGAGAGCGACAATGATTTCTGAATGAAGAAGACACACATTGACACACATTCAGATGAGCTCCAGCTCAGATTAGACCATCATTAGTTTTCAGAAATATGTATTTATAATGCTCCATCATGTTGTTACTGCATTGTAACATTATTACAGTTCCCATTTTTGAATATATGTGTAAACTGTTTGCCTTAATAAAATATTTTAAATTGTATTCCTCTTTGGTGTATAAAATGTTATTGTCTTTCAGGTCAATCAATCTTGTATTAAGGTGTTTAGATTTTGTGCAATATACATGACACTTTTAGAGGTAAACTCTGCCTTAGTTTTAATTTTAACTCTGCTTAGGCCTTCAGATAAATAATACTTGTTCAGATTTAAAATTTGTATCTTAATGACATATATTTTCTTTGACAGTAAAAGAAATTAGGAGGTTTGTACTGTTGACTTGCTCAATGACTTTTAGATAAAAACAAAAACGAAATTCAGACTGAAACATATCGTTAAACAATAAAAACTTAATAGATACTTCTTGAGGATAGCTTACAATGACGCAAATGTGTTTACAACAGACCAGAGTTTGAAATTCACGTGAAGCTGTCTGACATAATATTTCATCATTGGCAACAATAATGCATCGTTCCGTTTTAAAAAGCAATAATATTGCTAAATGGAAAAAGGTACGTTTCTTGACATCGAGATATGAATGTAAAACAACTAATACTATTCGTTTATATCTCTAAAGTCGAGTATAAAGTCTAAAAAAGTAGAACATCTCAGCGTCGATCGAGCAGCACGTCATCAGAGTGCGCGGTGCTTTCAGAGGAGGTGGCAGATGCCTCTTCGAAACAACAGTCAACTGTCGTCTACTTACGACCAGTTTTTCCTCTTATACTGGTATGTAACCATGTTTATACGAGTACGTTTGGGTGTTGTGATCATTATCCTCTTAGCTAAAGTTCGGCGATATTATATTTTGAGCGGCCAGTTGTTTGACAAGCAAACCATCCTTATTTATCAGGCTAACATCAGCTAGCTAGAGCTAACTAGCTACACTGACAAGCAAAACTGAAACAATGTGTAGCCCGTTTCAAAGAATTCAGTAAGCTTATTGATTAGTTAAACAACTCTTCTTTTCCAAGTCGCCTGTTTTGTTAAACTGCGTGTTGTTTACCCAGATGTTCAAACTGATACGTAAGCTAGTTCTGATAGATAACTAGCAGGCAGTATCGACTTGCGTTACTGTATACACACGTTATAGGAAATTAATTTAGGTAGATTATTGCTACTAACTATACATGTTTCTCAAAAGAGCTGCTGCACATTGTCCATCGTTTGTTTTTGTCAATATACAGGTGATAAACACCAGTTAAAGTCTTCGACAAAAGTCCTATTTTTGTAGGGTTTTGAATCACCAAATTATATTATAAATAGACTATTTCACCATTTGACACCAGCCTTGAAAAGTGACTTGTTAGTCAGACTCCTCCTTTTCCTTGTTTTTCAGCTGAAGAGGAGCTGTTGGGATGCCAAAGAAGTTCCAGGGCGAGAACTCCAAGGCGGCCACGGCCAGAGCCCGCAAGGCTGACGCCAAGGCAGTGGCAGACGCCCGCAAGAAGCAGCAGGAAGAGGATGCTCTGTGGCAGGAGACTGATAAACATGTACTCAAGAAAGAGCAGAGAAAGGTGAGCTGTCTCTCCAGGGCAGTTCCATGTGTAAATTGTGGATTTTAGCATAGTTGTGCAGCTCCGTTTGGCTTCAAGGATTTGCTGCTACGTCTTTAATCATGTGTGTACAAGTTATGACTGAAACACAAATGACATGGAAGAAAATCAGGATTAACACATCACTCTGGACAGGAACCCTACTTGTGGCCTCTTATTTATCATACACAATTATCCTCATGTCTAAAGTCTAGATGGGATTAGGTGTCAGTTATCCCCAGTTGGACATTTGGGTGTTGTATTAGTAAGGAGTTACAGAACAATAGGAATAGAGCAAAATACTTTAAGCAATTACAAGATCAGCATGTTTTAAGTGAACTTGAGTTTCACCATGTACACTCATTGGCCACTTCATTGGGAACACTTGGATAACCTAACTTAATCCTTACAGTGTAGAAACTGTAAAGCCCCTGATGCACTGTGACTGGCAATTGTGAGCTATATAAATGAAACTGACTTGACTTGACAAAACAACAGCTCAGCCATAAATTCTGCTTTTACAAAGATAATAATGTTCAGTTTTGATTCTTACGCTGTCAGACATGTTTACAATTGAGGTATACTTTGCAATGATGCATTATATTTAGGGGTGTGTCTAATATTTTGGCCACGCCATTTGTATACATGAGAGGGACAGAATATTAGAAATACCTTTTTGACAGTGTCAACATAACCTAAAAATTCTTGGAAGCTGTGGAGCAACATAAAGTGTATATATGCTTGATTCTGAGAGAGGGGGAATTTATTTTGCTTTACTTACTGCACTTTACTTATTGTACTGTAGCTAGCGTTCTCTTAGACACTCCCCCTCAGTTTCAGCTCGGCCTAACTTCACAACTTACCATTTACCTGCAGAAGTCCAATGACTACAGGTGACAGTCTTATTACAGAGTATTTAACATGTGATACATTTCAGCATTTCTTTTTTTAGCCGTGTATATTTACTGCAGTGTCTTTATCCTCAGTGATGTCAGGGGCAAATTAGCAAAGCTTGTTGAATGGTGAAAGATTGCATATGCCATGATACATGTAATAGCCAAACTACTGTAAAACAGCAGATTTTACAGATTTAGAAGTACAAAAGTCTGATGAGAAATGCTTTCTGTCATTGCAGGACGACAAGGAGAAGAAGAGGCTCGAGCTCCTGGAGAGGAAGAAGGAAAACCAGCGACTTCTGGATGAGGAATCTGCCAGGATAAAAGGCAGAGCCCAGAAGGAGGCTGGACCTGGAGGAAAAGTGACTCGTGCCCAGATTGAGGAGCTGCTTCAGAATGAGCAGCTGAAGCAGGAGGATGAGGAAATAAAGCCGCGAGGTAAAGTTGAGGTTGTTAATGATGGCAAAATACTTGGGTTAGAATAAGATACAATCTGATGATGTCTGTTTGGGGTTCAAATCAGTTAATTTTCTTTCCCATGGCACCTCCTTTGTCATCTTTCATGTAAAATGTGTTCCCACAGAAAAGAGCCACATGGAGATTCCCCTGGAGGAGAATGTGAACAGAATCATCCCTGATGAAGGAACCATGGAAGCCAGAACAATAGAAGACGCCATCGCTATGCTCAGGTATTGATTGGTTGGCCATTCATACTGTGTGTGAAATCTGATTTACCTTGTAATTACTCTGATGTTGGGTTTAGTTTAAGTTTCTTAGGCTTACAAAACATGTAAATATTAACAATCCATCGATACATCCTCTTTTCCTGTCTCCAGCACTGGACCTGAGGACTTGGACCATCACCCAGAGCGGAGGATGAAAGCAGCGTTTGCTACCTTTGAGGAGGCCAACATGCCTCGCCTAAAAAAGGAGAACCCCAACATGAGGTTGTCTCAGCTGAAGCAACTGCTAAAGAAAGAGTGGATGAAGTCGCCAGAGAACCCCCTGAACCAACGCTTTGCCAGCTACAACGCAAAATGAATGCACTGTTTCCCCCCATAGCTCCATCTGAAAACTGTCTGCCTATGCACATTGGAGACTTCATTGAAAAATTGAATAATTTCATCTAAAAATGAGCGTTACTGATGAGAGCCGCCCAGAAACAATCTCTCCAGATCCAGAGGACTTGCTTTGTTGGTTTACTCACTAGAAAGGAGAAGCTGATTTTCCCTTATCAAGGTCACAACTGATCATCATGTCTGTGCACGTGGCCTCTAATAAGAAATTAAGCATCTAATAAGTTTAATTAAATTTGATTTTTTTTTTCTCTAGCACTTCTGGGGAGGTGGGAGAGCAGATGTTTTGAGAGTAACTTATTAAAGTTCACCACTCGATCATCAACATCTCTTGTTGCTTTTCCCTTGTTGTAAGAAGGCACATAAATCAACTCACACACACTGAAGTCAACATTTTTGCCAGGTGCTGCTGCTGTACGATCCTTACTCCGAGTATTACATTACAGAGGTAAAAATGTACTTCTCATTCATGCAAAAAGTTTAAGTAAAAACATCCTCACTGCCATCAACAAAAATCGTGGTAAATTTTAAGTAGTTGCTTGAAATTGTTATTTTTTTCTGTCCTTTTTGTTACTTTGGCAAGTGAACTAGCTTGAAATGCCTGATGTTTGTTTGCTTACATAGTAAAACGGTTTGACATTGAACGTAAAACCACAGTGAATTAACAGCGTGAAAATGTGCACTTGGTTTCTACTAAGATATTTTTCCTGTCATCATGTCTGTCAGCTAGTAAACAAGGACCCAAGATGCTCCAGAAGAGAGTCTGTTAAATGCAGCAAATGTAAATGTGACAGTCTTGGCTGCCGGTTAGGGCTGTTGCCTCATAACCTCAAGTATTTTCACAAGATAAAGTTAGTTGATACTTTCCTTCCAATATTTTAAGGCGTCGTTTCAAGCAGAGGTATATCAACTTTACCCAATAAAAGAAACTGTCACTTCGTGGCCTGATAACTCTACTGCAGAAAATAGAGACCTTTAAAGGCTGACAGATGCTCTTCAATTCGTTATTAGTGACAAAAGTTTTTTTTTAGCATACAGCCCTCATCAGGCTTACACAACAAAAATGACTGTTTTGTTATTTTGTAAACATCTCCAGGCCTCAAACTGTGGCTGCCTTTGGCCTCCCTTATCTGCTCTGGCAGACTTCAAGGTCCCATTATCTCCACAAATTTATTGGTGAAATGAGAGTGGATGGATGGTGACCGACTGAAAACAGAGGACACTCAGAGCTGTGGTGTGCGTAGATGGAACTTTCCTTTTAGTCACAAGCCTGTTTTTATAATAAGTAATATAAAGTGCAGAACCGGGTCGTACACTGCTCTCTGAGAAATGTCTCCAGTAGCAAAAACAAAACAACTTCAATCCAATTAACTACAACAACAGAATTAACACCGTAGGTACATACTTCCTGTTTGCTTTTGCCATCCAATCCAACATTTCCAAAATTATTTCTGTATGAGCTCAACACAAACATGGTTGTACTTGTTGCTTCTGAATTAGTTTGCACTCATTTATAAGGCCAGCAATGGTGTCCAGTGCTGCCATTGGTCACAAAGGTTTTCTCCAGCACAGCAACATTTATATACTGAGCTGCTGAGGCAGCAAGCTGCAGGCTTTGTAGGTTTGTCTGTTGCCAGTGAGAGAGACAGAAAGCAGGAGTAAAAACTGAGCTTTAGCAGCCTAAACGTAAGAAATGTTTACATACAATGAGATCACAATTAAATTAAACTGGTGTTATAAAGGAAATGGGGTTTAACAAAACAAGGCTCCTCCAGCAGCATGAAAATTACAGGAAAAAACTGCAGAGTGTAGCCATTTACAAGTTTTAAATGCTCGGTAAATGTAAAAAATTGCTGCTACGATTAGTCGATTATTTGCCAACTATTAACTGTTTATTTGTTCTAAGTCATTTTTGGAAAGAAATGATCTGATTTCAGCTTCTAAAATGTGGACATTTTCTGGTTTCCTTTTGTCCTCTATGGCAGTAAACTGAAAAACTTTGGGTTGTGGACAAAACCAGACATTTGAGGAAGTCATCAATTAATATTTTTCACAATTCATCTGACAATTCATGCATCAAACAACCAGTTAATCAAGAAAATGAATGACTGATTCATCGATGATAAAAATAAATGGAACTTGCAGCCCCCTTTTTTTGGATGATAATCAAGAAAAGCAATTATGTTTCTGGAAATAAGTTTGTATTTTTATGTATGTACTTCACGCAGAAAGGCATCAGACTTGTTTCACGTTTGCCTTTCTGTTTTTCTAAAAAAGAAAACTCCACTCCTGCTGACAGAATGCAGATTTTGTACATCTGAGATGATGGACTTCATCGTATATTTTAAAAATCAATAGTTGTATTTTTTACCTTTTTTTAAATAGAATTATTGCTTGTTATTATTATTTTAAGTTATTCTCGTTACATTCGTTGCTTCATCTCAGACACATCTGAGGAGGCTTTGCACTCACTGGCTTTATCCATTCAGAACCAGATTTTAAAAAAGGCCACCTTTGACTAGTCAGGTTGTTGCGGCGGAGGAGATAAGAGACTGTGCAAAGGCCTTTGAACTGCAGAGGTTCAATGACAAGTTTTTTTGCATTGTACAAAACCAGTCCCTTTTCTTTCCCCTAGCAACCAATCAGCCCATTCCCAATTTATTGAGATTTCTTTGAGCTTGTGCGTGTGATGTTCTGCCTTAAAACTCTGGTCTGATGTTACAGGTTTTTTGTTCTTCTGCATTTAAACCTGTCACTGCACCCTCCCACTCCCTGTCCATTTGCATGGCAACCCTTTACCAGGCCAGCTGCTGCTGCCCATTTCTTTCTTCATGTTGAATTCTAATCATTACTTTCAAAGGAAAGCGTCTCCAAAGCTCCTTTATCAAGTGTCCGTACTGGGAGGAGGCAAGCCGCTGTCCAACACCCACTCAGGCTGCTCCTCTTCATCTAAACACTTCTGATCTGCAGAGCGGGAGTGACCTGCCTTTTCAAGTTTGGACGAAAATAACATATGGAAGAATAAGGTAAGGATCACCAGTAGTAGTGAGGATTTGTTTATATGTTATTTTTATTTATTAAGGAGAAAGTTAAAAACACAGATGTTAGATTGCAGCTGAAGGGTTACATTTCCAAATAGGACATCCACCAGTTGGACTGATTAGGTTTGCACTCTTAGAAAGTGATTCGCACTCACAGAAAACTAAGTTGTAAAGCCGGTTAAGATTAATTATTAGTTCTCACACTGTTATCTTTGAGTGTTTATATGTACTCCAGAGTTAATTTGACAGGGCACACTTCAGCACCATTTGCTAAATCTTTATTTGCAGTATAGCAATGTACTCGTTTTTTGAGCTGAGCTTTAGAAATTAAACATATAGTACACTTATCAGTCCTCTTAAACGTTGTATCAGGATGACATTTGTTATGAAATAAAAGGATAAATCAGAACTTTTCTTTTTTGGTGGTTGAAAGATGATCACTGCTTGTGCTTTGTCACAGTAAAAATGATAAAATAGTAAACGACTCCAAATAACATCTACTCCTTAAACCTGCAATTTAAATCTTTAGCACAATAACAATCAATGATTCTAAATTATGAATTGCTTTTCTCCAAAATGATCAGTATACATCTCCGAGCCATGAGAGGAGGGTGGTCACATCTGCTTCTGACAGAGTGTTTCACATTCAAAACCAGCTGAACACACAGATTGAGAATTAACAAATCATTGCTTTAGCTGAATAAACAGACCACATGTAAGCACAGGAGTGTATTAATAGTCAAATTATAACCGACTGTTATGTTTACTGTTTTTCCTGAACGATTCACATCAAACAAAGGTCATTATTGAGGCTGAAGACAGACAAAAATCAGAAATTAAAAAGCCCCATCAAAGTTTAACAATATTTATTTCTAAAGCAAAATAATACAAGTTTCTTATGTTGCATTACCATCCATATGCTGATACTTCGACATGCAGCCGGGGGAGCCAGGGAATTGAACCAGCGACCTTCCGATTACTGGATGACCAGCTCTGCCTCTTCAGCTGCCACAAATGAAATGCTTTATAAACCATTCATCAAACACTTATTTATTGTGAAGTTGCAACTGATGTTCATAATACTTTGTAAATGATTAATAAATACTGTGATTCAAACATGTGGATGGCCATTTTAAAGCTGCAGCTGATGTTCATAAACTTTTACAATTGCTTCATGAATAGTTCTGTAGCATTTCATTGTTTGTTAACAGTGAAATAACTATTAACTAAAGTTAAATTAGCTATGAATTTAACATTTATGAATGATGATTATAAAAATGTTACTGATCTTTATTTTATGTCATCCTGCTCCTTCTAATTTTCCATCTTTCTTCACAGTCAAAGGTCGGGAGGGCAATTCTGGAGAAACGTAGTTGATTGAAGTGACTCATTCCCAAGTCGTCAAATACTGACGCTTTGGGTCGCAAAATGTCGGTATTTAACGACTTGTGAATGAGATTCAATCAACTATCTGAGAGATGAATGATCTGCGTATGTGATCTAATTTCAGCTCTGCAGTGATGCCATGAGGTTGATTTTAGTTAAACCCACCAATGCAACGCGTCGCCTTGACTCAACGGGTGAAGTCTTCCACGATGGGGACCACGAGCATTGCACCTCAGGACATCCGTCACGTCTGACAAAATCTCCTGAGGGGGTACACGACCGATTCTCTGGTTCCTCTGTGGAAGCATCGTCTTCCCCGCAGGAGACGAGTCTGTGCTGTGTTTCGTCTTCGCCCCACGAAAGGTCAAATGGAATCAGTCCGCCAAGAGTTTCAGGCCAGATGTCGCCACTGAAAACCCGAAACCTAACTTTGTCACAGCTGAGTGACCAGGACTGGCTGCTGCTTTGCGGCCAGGTTAGCAGTGTAGGAGGTGATTCGCCCTCAGCAGAGAGGGCAGGGGCCAGTGTGGGACATCCAAACCATAGTGACAGATGTGGCTGTTCCTGTCCTGATGCACACCAACATTCAGACTCTTCGAGTTTTCATCCACTCTCCAAACAGGACACAGTCCAAGACTGCCTCTCCAGAGTTTCAAACAAGAGAAGCCTTTCATCTTCACCACACACCCATCTTTTCTCCCAAAGCACCCAAGCTCCAACAACCTGCCAGGCTTTACCACAACAAACAAACCAAAGGGATCTTCTGAAACCTGCGACAAACCATCTGCAGGAAAATTACATGCTCCAGTGCAGTGACCAAGAAGGTCGGAAGGAGCCATCGCAGCCTTGCGATCATTCTAAACTTAAAGACGGCGGCCAAGCAACTTTATTCAACATCCCTCTGAACTCCATCGGGCGTGCTGACACAAATCAGAAACATCTTCCTCAGCCTGCTATCCCAGCAGACCTCAACTGGAGAGAGCTTTTTGGTAAAGAGCCACTGCTGGTTCAGCAATGTCAAAAGCATGACTCCAACTGCTCGATGAGCGACGATCAAACCTGCAAGTCATCTGAAGATCCCTCCATTGTCCTCAAGTGCCGCCACCTCCCTTACAAACCTTTAACCAGCGCTCCGAGGGTGAAGAGGTCGTCTACTCCGGCCAGTAACAAAAGCGTCCAGTCCTTCTCCATCAGCCAGTATAGCTCTTTGGACAACCAGGATTTAGTGGAGGAGAGAGCTAGACAGCGACAATGTCAGGTACGTGAATTTTTCCTGACAACTTTATATAAATCTTAAGGTAATGCTGGGAAAGTTTGTTATTATCCGCCTTAAAAAGATAGTTCAGTCCCTGATTGTAAGCAGTCAGTAGTTTGTCTGCTTAATGCCATCTCCTGTACTGACTGACCATCTTACTTTCTTTTGCAGACAAACTCTCAGCACCTCAGTGGATCCAAACCCACTCCTCTACCTCCTGACACCTTTGAAACCGGTGACGTTAACGGGGACGCACTGCGATCTCTGAGCGGCCACGGCACTGCCAGGTCCAGTCTCGCAGATGTCCACTCAGGCCAGCAGCCTCTTCAGCTTCTTCACAGCGCCATCCTGGAGGACGCCTTCTCCAAAGTGATCAGAGAAGATTCCAGCAAGGCCAACAGTGAGCACCTGACCAGGGAGGAAGGCACCGTACCACAGAAGAAGAGCAAGGACATCAGCTACCGGCTGGGTCAGAGGAAAGCTCTCTTTGGGAAGCGGAAACAGTTGAGCGACTACGCGTTGGTCTGTGGGATGTTTGGCATCATCGTGATGGTGATCGAGACGGAGCTGTCGAGGGGATATTACAGCAAGGTACTGTGCTCCTCTGTAGACTCACTTTATTCATAAAGTAAAGCACAAAAGAGTAGAAAAATGTGTCATACTGTGGAGCGTTTTGAAACAGGTATATCAGGTTCTCATCACTTGCCCCTTTCACTCTGGACAAAAAGACCTACTCACAACAGCTGGCCTTTGTCTTCAGTCAGATAAGGTACATTCATTCAGGGCGGCATTCATTTCCAGGTTTTGGGGTATTAATTGGCTCCTGCGCCGGTCAACAGTGACACCCATGTGGACACATTTATAATTGTCACCCTTTTCCAGCACAATGCTATCACTCCAGACGTTGGAGGCCATAAAGCAGCAGTGCTCGCATATTGTTCAGTTTGTGTTGATTTTGAAAGAGAGACTGAAGTAAAAGGTGTAAAAAACAACAACAACTGTAACACACCAGGAATAAAAACAAAATGGCAAATCGTTCTGCTGGCAATGAGAAAGGAGTCATTTTCCCTCTTCTTAGCAGTTCATCCACATTTAAAAACAGCATAAACACCAATTTCTCCCCTCTCCTGAGCCACTTACATGCCTCTGGATGATTGATGCATCATGGAGGAAATAAGTTTTTAAAGCCCTAAACTTGGAAATTAAGCAAGTTTAGGTAGCTTTTGCATTTTGCTCTTTGAATAGTCTGTTTTTTTTCTCCTAAGCACTTGTTTTTGAATATCTAATATGCACAAAGTGGGGTATTTTGAGGTCACAAAATGGCATGCCTGGATATTTCCCCAGAAAAGTGTCCATTTTCAGTGATATTATTAATAAATTTAATCTTGGACCGTGTAAGATTATATGATGCTGACCCATTTTGGTTTTTGTTGTCTTTGTCCTACAGGAATCCATATATTCATATGTACTCAAAGGCCTGATCAGCCTCTCTACTGCTGTTCTTCTTGGACTCATTGTGTTGTACCATGCAAGGGAGATTCAGGTATGTGGATGAATCAAGAGAACTTAAAACATACAGTCCTTAGTTCCTCTGGTAAACCTTATTGTTTTTATTGGCCAAGTCAGCTATGTGGTTCATCTGATTTTGGGCACAAAAGTGGATCTGTTGTCTGATTATTGTTTTGATACAGGCTAAATAATCTTTTAATTAAGATGAAAAGCTTCATCACTCATATATGAGTTAAAGAAAAACATGACTATTAATGCATCAATGAAACCTTAAAATACAAAAATATATAGTCCAAAAAACTATATTAATTAATTTTTCTCTGTTCTTCTTTGGAGGTCAGTTGGGTCATCATCCTTAAATCTTCTCTTCTTTCTGCAGCTCTTCATGGTGGACAACGGAGCAGACGATTGGAGGATAGCTATGACCCTTGAGCGGATCCTCTTTGTCGTGTTGGAGCTCTTCATCTGTGCCATCCATCCGATCCCAGGCCAGTACGTCTTCACGTGGACTGCTCGACTGGCCTTCAGCTACACGGCATCAGTAGCGGACGCTGATGTTGACATCATCCTCTCTGTGCCCATGTTCATGCGCCTCTACCTGATTGGCCGGGTCATGCTGCTCCACAGCAAGCTGTTCACGGACGCTTCCTCCCGCAGCATCGGGGCACTCAACAAGATCAGCTTTGACACCCGTTTTGTGATGAAGACTCTAATGACCATCTGCCCTGGCACGGTCCTGCTGGTCTTCAGTGTGTCCTGTTGGATCATCGCAGCGTGGACAGTGCGCGTTTGTGAGAGGTATCAGCTTAAAACTTCTAAACTTCTTACCTTCTCTTACGTTAGTAACCAGCTGCAGTGCTTCAGTAGAACAGGTTTGTGTATTTCCCCTGATATTCATATGTTGGATATCATTTTGAGAAAGACAAATCAGTGATATTGTAGTGTTTAGGACTTGCATCACCTGCTGTTACAGCCTGGTGTCATTTCTCTCCAGGTATCATGATGCACAGGAGGTGACCAGTACCTTTCTTGGAGCAATGTGGCTGATCTCCATCACCTTTCTGTCCATCGGCTACGGCGACATGGTCCCTCACACCTACTGTGGCAAGGGGGTGTGCCTGCTTACAGGAATCATGGTGAGATTGCAGTACAAACTTTGGCCTTAAATTTAGAATAAACATAATTTGTTATTTGTAAATAAACTCATATAATTTTTATTAAAAAAATGATGCAAATGATATGAAGATCAAATGAAACATTTGAATGTTGTTGTGTATTTACCACAGCAAAAGACGATATATTTTTACCTAACACCTCTTTATAATTCATGATTATTGTAGTTGCATGGAATATCTTTTAAGTTTCTACAAGGAACAAACTTTTAATGCTGTACCACGTAGACGTGGGACGATATTAAAAAAATTCACTTCCAATCATCCTGGCCGAAATAATTGCAGTTCACGATATTATCCCAATAATCATCGAAATATACTTGAACTTACATTTTGTTAAGAAAGAATATTGTGCAGAGATGGGAGTGCAAACTGGAGGTGTTGAATACATTTACACACATCCAATTTAACCGAAAAGATGTAGGCTCCACCCTTGTGATAATTCAAAATAATCTGGAAATCTATATAGGACTGTACGCTAGTGAGCTAGACAGCTTTTTCAAGTCATTCGTGTGAGAGTATCACAATTATCACAAATTCACAATCATCCCAACAATGGAAATTCACCACAACTTAACTTATCCGGAGTGTTTTTATGTAGATTGTATGGAGGCATCCGTATTAAAGACAAACTGTTTCACAACCAGGCAAAAGTTCCTCTGAGTTCAGCTTGGGAGTTTTACTTTTATAACAATGTCACTTAAATACTAGTATAAAGCCTACTGTAGAATGGGTGATACATATACAGTAGATGATATTAATGGTTGTAATGTGCTCTCCTCCTCAGGGAGCGGGCTGTACAGCCTTAGTTGTCGCCGTTGTTGCGAGGAAGTCAGAACTCACCAGAGCTGAGAAGCACGTCCATAACTTCATGATGGATACTCAGATCTACAAGAAGGTCCTTTTTCACTCACACACACACATTTATTTTACTTTTTTATACATACGTTAACAGTAAATATTAAATCTGTTGTGCTGCATACCAGAAAAATAAAAAAAACCCAAATATGACATGAAACAAACATGACCTGTCACATTCCTATTGTGCAGTTTCATCTGCTCGGTGTTCTGTCCTACTCAGATTAAAAACACTGCGGCCAATGTGTTGAGGGAGACGTGGCTCATCTACAAAAACACCAAGCTGGTCAAGAAGGTTGATCGTGCCAGGGTACGCCATCATCAGCGTAAATTCCTGCAAGCCATTCACCAGTAGGTATGAATATGTCATCGCCAGGGAGTGCAGCATTAAGACAAACAGAAAGCTCATTCACATTTTATTATCAATGTTGACAATAATAATGGTAGATAGATGCAGTTTGTTGACATGTTTATACATATATCTATGTAGGTTATGACTTCAGTGGTTGTCAGCACAAACCGTACTCTGCATTTATTTCACTTTGCACAAAAGTGACTCTGGCTCTGATTTTCAATTTTAGACTGCGAGCAGTCAAACTGGAGCAAAGAAAACTGACTGATCAGGCCAATACAGTTGCTGACGTTGCCAAGGTTTGTATATGAGGTGTCATTCACAAAAGATTGTCGAAGCACAAATGTTTTTGCTTATTGTTAACCTCACTTGAATGTTTGACATTCACTGTGAAATTATGTATTTAGCAGAGTTTCACACATTCATCTGCTGAAGGGAGAAAGTGTCTCTGTGCTCCCCCTGAGCCTGAGTTTAACACATGAATGTATGAGCAGGTTTTTGTTACATCACAAGTCATTTGGAAGTCAATCATGGTCCAATTAGCAGCACATACAAGTGTGATGTGGAAACTTGAAGCCTCAAGTACTTTAAGTAGGAGACATCCTGTGATCTGGCAGATTTGCATTTTCATAAATTATGTGTTCTTCTCTTGAGAATTTATAAAATGTTGTAAAAAAAAAGTGTAATCAAATGATTAAACTGTGTGTATTTGATAGTGTAATATGTGAACCCCCTTTCAGTTGAGTTCTTCATAATATTGTGTGTTTACAGTAATACATTTATGGGCCTTCCATGAGTCTATTCCATACATGAAATGAAGTGAAGACCTCATACATATGGAGCAATGAAACAGTCAACATCAAAAATAAATAAACTAGCCTGAGAAATACATTAATATGCCATTAAATACATCAATAGTAATAAAAGTAAATGTAAAAATTAATGAATTAATAAAATGTAACATAAATTGATATTTCTGGATTAATTTCTGTAAGAGATCTAAAAAAGTTGTTTTTACCATATTAGCTTATTATCTCTAGTTGCCCTTTAATTACTGTTATGATAAAACGCACACAATCTTTTAAGAAATTCCCATTTGTTTGGTTGTTACTTTCTGTCATATTAATTGGAACAAGGGATTGGCGATTACACCATTATCTGTATCTGTTCAAATGTATAGAAAAGGAAAGAGAAAATACAAAAATATCTTTGTGAGTTTATTTATTATCATTTATTAATGTATAAATACATACATGGAAAATTATATAATAAATGAATAAGGGGAATAAATACAAAGGTGAATAAAAACAAAAGGAAATTCACAGAAATAACAGAAATACCATTGTATGTCTCATTTTACAAATTAATTAACACCTATATTTATTTCCTATATTTCTGGCGTATTTAATGGCATATTAATTTAGTAATTGTACCATTAATTTATTGTTTTATTTTTGATTCTGACAGTTTAAGTCCTCCATATGTATGAGGTCTTACACTTCATTTTATATATGGATGGACTCACTGAGGGCCCACAGTTTTACCACTGTAAATACACCATATTATGAAGATTATGGAGTTTACATTTTACCCTGACTAAATTTGTGTCTTGTCTGTTATTTTTCTACTATGCCAGTTCTTTGACAACTCATACCTTTTTACCTAAGCTTTCTTTTTCTCAGATAGATTGCATTTTTCCACCAGGGTCGAGTAGATGATTGCAACTTTTCTGCGTTTATAATCTGCATTTAAAAATGTGTGATATTGGGGAGTGAGGTCCCCCACCACGCCGACCCTGATGTCTCCTCAACAGGACCCCAGATGTGTGAACTGTCCTCCCTGTTGCTTTCCAGACTCAGAACATGATGTATGACCTGGTGTCGGAGCTGCAGCATCGCAGCGAGGAGCTGGACAGGAGGATCGTCGCTCTGGAAGACAAACTGGACTCCATCCTTCTCAGTGTGCAGTCGCTGCCCGTTGTGCTCTCTCAGGCAATAACAAAGCTACAAAAGGATTTCCTGGACGACTTGGCCTGTCGAGTCCATTTCCTGTCATCCTCCCTGAGCTCTGAATGCTGTTCAGTCCCTGCCAGGCAGCTCTGTCCAGGACCCACCACACCAGAGACACCATACAGCTCCTAGGCCACACTCTGTGTTTTTTTCTCTTTTAATGTTCATGCTGGGAAGGATTTTCTCAACATGCACACTCTTTTTTGTAGTAGCACTCTGCTACAAATTCATAAAGTTACACACATTCACCCCTGGGAGTTACAGCTGCCGTCTCATACTGAGCAGGTCCAATGAAAAGGGAAGTGCCTCAGTTAGGGGATTCTTGAGGAAGGGGAGATCATTATTCCTTCATTTCCTCTGCCTGTCAGTCCGGGGAGCAGGTTTTCACCTAGAAGTACACAAACATCAGTCCATAGAGCTTCTGTTGATCCATATAGGAAGAGGATTTGTAAGTTGGCTTCATGGAAAATTATAATGTTACCGTCATTGTCAATCAAATCCATGATTAAAACAGCTTATCCTATATACACTCTAATCATGTTAATTCAAGCAACAAAATGAACTAGGAAAGAATTTTTCCTAATTTTTCCAGGACACCTCTGAGCTCATAGACCTCACCTGAATAAGTCTTATATATGTTCGCTCACCGATCAACTATTTGACAAAATTGAATATGAAAGTTTGTCCTTGTGGAGCTGGAAAAGGGTCTTGAAATATTCTTGATGGCAGCTTTGATTGCTGATTATCAATGATCGTCTTAGAAGTATACAAGTCACTGTCTTGTTTCTGCGCTGAGCTGGCAGTGAAAGTGATAAAAAAGGCTGCTTCTCCTTTATGGCTGAGGTTGTGTAGTAGGGCGTGTCCCACAAATGAATATGTAAAACAGATGGTCAGACCAAACCGTTATGATTGTGCCAAATGCCACATTAAAGCCTAGAGGAGGAGAAACATTGCAGTCTGGGCACCGTTTCCTTGTGATATAACATTCATTTAATGCTGCAACTTGTTTCAAAGTTGTTGGTGCCTGTTCCTTTTCTCTTTTCACATCATTGTCATCTTGGTTGTTTTGTGCTCCTTTTGTAACTAAATTTCCATGGTGATTTGCTGCTTCCTGCTTTAGTATTTTTGAAGTTGTAAACTTAATGTGCATTAGAAATAAAGTTAATTCATATTTTAGAACTCGGGAACATTATAGTCCTGAAACCCTGTGTTTCCCTTTGCCTATACAACATTAATATCTTAGTCTTTTTGTATGAATGAGATGTCACAGGTACATGTGTACTTTGTAATACTTTGTAGCAGCCACACATTGTGGTTTTTTAAACTTCTTTAATAAACTTTAATACAGATAGGCCCTTGTCCTTAACCAGCAATAAGGACACCAAGGTCCGGACCTCAGGAATAATTTCCTTTAAACATTTAAAAAAAAAGGGCCTTTTCTTAATATAGCCTAAAAAAACCAGCGCTGAAAACTTTCTAATCAGAAGTTGAAAACATCTGGTCAATCCTTTAGTGTCTGCCTGCAGTGCTACTGTTATTGTATGTATTCATTGACATTATGTTAATAGGCAGGTGGTCAAAAAATCATTACTTATTGGTGTACTTGATTTGTAATTTCATCACAAATAAATACACATGTATGTTCACCTCTTTCTCACTTCTGGTTGAAATAACTCAATTCAATTCACATCAAATAAACAAAAGTGTTAAATCCAAGACCACCAGACTAAAGAACTCTTTCTTTCCTACTGCTATCAGACTCCTTAACAGCAGATAGGAGTTTACAATCACGTCTACCTCATATAACTGTCCCGACTGTTTACATTTGTTTACATTTTCAAATTGCACATGCATAATTGCATGGCTCACATTTGCACTGTTTTTTTGTTATTATTATTATTGTTGTTGTTGCTGCTATTTTCTTTATTTTTCACATGCTGCCTTTAAAAATAGCTTTATTTTGTATATTTTTGTTGTATATATCATATATGTATATAAAGGGATTTTATGGACAGCAAAGGAAGAATTTCATTGTACAGGGAAACATGTTTCCTTACTGTGCATATGACATTAGACACTTTGAATTGAATTTGAATTTGAATTTTGGCTACTCTCTCCTCCTCTTCCCCTCCTTTCGCTGCATCTGAACTGACAGCTACTGTAACTGTGTGGGAGAGACTAAATGAAGAACAGAGATGAAGAACATAGAAAAGAGGAGAAACCTGACTGTGTGATTTTAATCATTTAAGAATGAGACAACAGTCAGGTACGAATGGGTAAAACTCAAGAAAATCAGGAACCCTGAATAGGCCTAAGACTTCCGTTTTCCAGAACACAACATATAACTCAGTCAAAAATATACTTCTGTCACGGGTTTCCTTATGTTTCTCTTGGCAGAACTTGTTAGTAAAGTAACTATTCTGCATGAAAATGGCATCACATAAAGGTCAATTGTGTTACAGACAGATCTAGGTTTTAGGAAATAATTTGTGCTTGTCAAATCCTAGCCTAGGCCTACACTGCTCAAAAATAATTAGATATATTGGGAAATTCACTTGATTGTTTATTCTGTGACATTTCTGAGTTTTTATTTTGTTTTTTGTGAACATTTTTGTAACACATTTCGTTTGGCGTTTTTTCCATATCCCTGACTAATTTAGAGTAGTGTACACGTTTTAATTATTATTTTTATGACTGTTTATTTTTAACTAATGGCTGGAGGGCCAGAATTGAGACGTGAATGCAGTGGCCACAGGGATCAGAGGGCCTCAAGGACAGCCCAACCACACATTTTGCAAACAAACGCACACAATTTATATAATCTATGTACCCAATATAGGTCCTCCCCTCACACAAACGCCTACTTCTGATTTTCAGGGAACTAGCTTGAACTGAGGTGGCCTCTTCCGCCTTCAGCTCCCGCCAAACAAAAGGAGACGTAATTGCACTTCATTAATTAAACAGCATTGTTTGAGTCAATCCGTGGCTTCCACACAAAAGTTGAACAAACGCGGACAATTTGTTTCAAGAATGAGACTCATTGTGAAACCAAATAACGAGGCAGTCGTGCGTCAGAGGTGATAAACAACACGACCAGCGAGGTTGTTTACCAGAACCACCATCTGTCTCTCCGGGTTACCGGTTTACAGGGCGCTGCGTAATCTCGCGATAACTTGTCAGGAGGCGAGCTGCACCCACGAGAATGTCGTTTCGCGCGCTGAGGCTAAGCTCCAGTCACATTCCAGATTGACAGGTCTGCCGGCCAATGAGCTCGACTTGTCCAGAGAAAATCAACCAATAATGAAGCGGACTTTTTTAGAGCAGGCGGGCTATGAAAGTCTTGAAGAATAACTCATTGATCTATCTCCAGCAAGGCATAGAGTTGGTCGTGCAAACCTTGCTTTAAGAGTTATTTGGAGAAAACGTGCGCGTTACTCCTTAAACGTCAATTTCTTGCTTTCACTTGGACGAACAAACAGGTAAAGCAGCTTTTTCCTCATGTTCTGATAACTTTTACAAATGTATTCATTGATATCTTCACTCACTAGCTAGCTTACTAAGGTTAGCTAACTTGACAAAGTCCTACCTCGTTTCTGTTTGGCTTGATGTGCTGCACCAAGTGCCCTGGCCGGCCAGATGTTAAATTAAAAATGAATCAAATCTTTCTGTCACCAGGACAGTTTTCGTGTTGTTGAATGCACTCTGATTTCTTGTTGGTAACGCACTAGTTGAAAGCTCTCTTAACAATAAGTTGTAACGTGGTGTGCTGTAGCTAAGCATTGCTGGGTGGGTGATAAACTTGACTGTTATCTTGTGTTGTTTATCTGTAGTAAAGCTGCATAATGTGCAGCGCATGGTGACATTTCAACCAGCCTGGCTCCTCCACGGCTTCCTGTGAAGCAAAACAAATACGCTAACCTTAAACGGATTGTCTATTTTCCTGTTTTTCAGGATTGTGATGAATTGGCTCATGTTTTCGTGTGCATTTTGAAAACAATGAATGGTGTCGGTGGTATCACGCCTCGTAGGTTGGAGGAAGTCGTTTGTTTTTGGTGTTATTACTCGTGTTTTTTTCCCCCCCACTGGTGTTGGTTCATTTCGAGCCAGCAGAGCGAACAGGACCTCAGCTGAGAGCGCAAAAGTAAAAGGCAAGCAGCCGTCGAGCTCGCTCCTTACCACCACATAAGAGCAGATCACGGCCTCCGCGGGCAAAGGATCGATTTAATATTGTAATAATCGATTTAAAACTACAAACAAGGTAGTATTTCGGCGTGCTTTTATTGTCAGAGAGCGAGGGCACATTGTTTGCTAGCGCTCCCTCCCGTCCGGATGTGCTCGCTTTAAAAGAACTGGGAGTGGCCTGCAGCTCAGTTTCCCGCACTGTATTTAAATCAGCTTGTTCCCTCCCTTTCTCATACTCTGTTGAGGTGACAGCCCAGTGCTGACAGCAGGACAATACACGGGACTGGGACTGGCATAATCATAACTCTACTACTGAGAATCATTTGGGTAATTCACTGAATAAAGTTAATGTGATTGAGACCGTTTTAAAAAAAGCGTCCTGACCTTAAATGATGAAATTGACAGGAAGTTTGTGCTGCAACAATATCCACACAGTCCTTACAAAAAGCAGCAATGTTAAAATGCTTGCTTTTATATGGATTTAATGATAACCTATTTTTAAATTTGACATCAGTCAAAGTCACAGTTCAGAAAGTTCTGTCATGGTTCACAGGGTACAAGACACAAAACAAAGTTGAATACATGTAAACACGAGGCAAGTCATGTCACGCTTACCCTGTCCAGCATGATTGAGATTTGCAATTTTATCTCAATAATCATCAAAATATTCTTAACTTTAAAATAAAAGCTAAAATTGCACCATAAACAACTGAAATCACTTCAACCTTTTAATTTGGCAACAATGAATAAATCCTAAATCATAAGGTCTTCTGGCACAAGTAAAGTGTAAATAGATGGTGGTAACCTCATCTCTCTCATGTACAATGTGCAACCTATGCCTACAGCTATGGTGACAGGCTTAGGCAATTCAAAATAAATCAGAGAACCAATAAAAGACTGTACGTCAGTGAGCTAGGCAGCTGTTTCAAGTCATTTATGTGAGAATATTCATCCCGTCATCTAGATTCATGATTATCCAGATAATGAAAATTCGCCACAATCGAGTTATTGTGAGTCTTTTTTTTCGCAGTCTGTAATAGTCTTTTTCGTTCCATCCGTAGTAAACCAAACAGTGCATAAATAGTAAGAACAAGTTAAATCACAACAATTTTAATTCAAGAAAATAATAAACCTTCAAAATGAAGGTTGACCTGGTCAGTGTCACTGAATTGGCCTTGTCATGATACGAGAATTATTAGCTGAAAAATATCAATATTAAATGGCATGTTTGATACCATGGTGAAGAGTTGACACAACATTAAGGGAATAAATTAGAATTTTATTGAAAGATAAATATAACAAGGCTTGTGTACTGTGTGTTAGGAACAACAGAATCTAATTTACTTCTGGGGTAGGTGGGGCTATGTGGACACGCACTGCTGGGAAAAAAAACAGCTGGTAAAGGTTTGTCTGTACTGCTAAAACTGAATACTGAAACCATTTAAATATTCAGAATCAATATGTCTATATATTTAAATATTTTTACAACACTAGTCTGAACAGCCTCAAAAGGATGTTCATCCACATTTTGATCGTATGCAAAAACATATCATGAACTTTAATCAAGACAACCAATGATCAGGTGTGTTTAATATTACTGTATTAATCCATGCATTAGCAGAGAAAGACTTTAATTTTGTTACAAAGTATACAAAAAAAATCCTACACTACTGTGCTGCTCCAAGCAGAAAATACTAAAAACAAAAAGTTTGAAAATTGGTCCGACACCTAATACTCATATCTCATCACACTTTTTATACGGGTTGATCTGTACATTTATTTCATGTACTCCTTTTGTTTAAAAATGTGATTTGTCAAAGATTTTTGCAGTGACCAAACAACTTGTACTCAAATGCAAATAAATAACACTTTATAGCCGACAAATCTGCTCAGTCTGTTGATTATATTACACAAAACTGGCTAGCTTCTGATCACTGATGTCAGCTGGAGGTGATGATGTAAATGATCTAATAAAAAACTGATTATTGTGGTTATAATGGGTCATGGTTTGGCTGTTTACACAGGGCAGCTGCAATGTGGATTCAAGTGCGCACAATGGATGGGAAGGAAACCCATCGGGTGGATTCCCTGTCCAAACTAACCAAGGTGGATGAGCTGCGTGTCAAAATCTCAGAGCTCTTCAAGGTGGAGCCAGAGATGCAGAGGCTGTTTTACCGCGGCAAGCAGGTGAGGCAGCAAGGTTAAAATGTATTTGAGATCTGTCTTTCATGCTGTTCATAGTGGCATTTGTGTTTTAGTAAGTCCAGGTCTGAAAGCCTCTCAAAGTATGAGTGTTTTTCAAAACGCAACCTCTTAGGTTGACATAGATGATTACAATTTCTTATTATGACAGAACATCTCTTCCGAGTGTGCAGACACCAGCAGGAAAAATGAGTGGCCCCTGAAACAATTGATGAAAATGAAATGCTGCTCATCTTCGTTTTACATCATTTTTTTGTGATATATTTTTTTTCTCAGATGGAAGACGGCCACACCATATTTGACTACAATGTGGGCCTGAACGACATAGTGCAGCTGCTTATTAGGCAGAAGGCGCCCTCTGGTGATGTCGTTAAAAGCAAGGAAAAAGAAGCTGAGCTCTCCGACTCTGATTCTGGTTGTGGCTCAACTCAGAGTGAGTCTGACAAGAGCTCCACTCACGGCGAGGTAGAGGGCCAGACTGCCGGCACCTCTGCCCAGACAAACACCCCAGAGCTCATCGATCCAGGGTTTGGATTTTACAAGGTGAGTTTTTAAAAGCTGATCATTGGGATCAGTTAAGTTGTTAGTATTTAGTGATTACAGGTTACTTTTGCTATGTGCGGAGGGGGAAATGAAATATATCTGTTGGGGACAGGTGGTGAAAGGCTATAGTGTACAACCTGCTTCAGCCAAGGTTGGGAAGAGGTCATGAACCATCTACGACTGTTGTTGCTAATCTGGGTCCTGTGGTTTTTTGGTGGGGCCTCCATGGCCCTGACTTATTCCAGCACAACTGGTGGATGCTCGGTCAGATTGAGATCTGTGGAGTTAGAGGGCCAGTCAGCACCAATAGCTTTCTACCATGTTCCTCCAGCCATCCCTGAGCAGTTTTTGTGCTATGGCAGGGTGTATTGTCCTGTTAGGAGCACTGCCATCAGGGAATGGCAAAGCCATAGGGAGTGTACATGGTCTGCAGTGGTGTTTCTATGGTTGGTGTGTGTCAGAGAACATCCACCTGAATGTCAGGACCCAAGGTTTCTGAGCAGAACATTACATTGTAGAGAGACGATCAATGTCATTCACTTCACCTTCTAGTGAATTTGATGTTTTGGCTGATTAGTGGAACTCTGTGGAATCCAGTTGCTTTGTACCTCGTAGAACAAGAACAAGGTTGAGGTGGCTGTTATATGGTGAACACTTTGAATTAAAAAAAATAAAAAAGAGATGTGGATAAAATGCAGGTGTGATTTTGTTCTTTTTCTATTTCTCTGTGAAAATGTATAATTTGACCCAATGTCTTTTCTGTTTCTGAAGATCAATGAGCTGGTGGATGCAAGGGACCTGAACATGGGAGCTTGGTTTGAGGCCCAGATTCTGAACATTACAAAGACAACAAAGACGCCTAAAGATGAGGCTGCGGAGGCCGAACCAGCAGAGGAGACACTCTACCATGTTAAATATGAAGAGTAAGAATCTTGTATTGTACT
This sequence comes from Pagrus major, assembly GCF_040436345.1. Lineage (NCBI taxonomy): Eukaryota > Metazoa > Chordata > Actinopteri > Spariformes > Sparidae > Pagrus > Pagrus major. The sequence goes on along the minus strand of NC_133225.1, from coordinate 21,661,686 downwards.
CATGATTGATTTTTTTCCAAAGATTTTGTCCATCAGTAAATGATGGAATGAGTCCCGTCTTACAAAACTGATGTTTTTGTGAAAATCAAACCGTATTGAGCCCAGCTAACATACCATAAACCAATAACCATCCACCTGCAATGTGGAGTTTGTTTTGGTTGTCAGGAATTATATTTGCAGATGGAGAAACTAAATGTTTAAGTCTATAAAGTCAAAACTGAAAATCATAATTGATAAAATTAGTATGTATTCATTGTAAACAGTGTTTTGATAATGTTGGCTTGCTGTGTGTATTATAGTTTGCTTGCTAGAGTACTAATCTTGCTCAGTGAGCTTGGAAACTTGAAATGGTTGTGTCCTCATATATTGTGTAAATATGTGAAGAAAGACATGGTAGGACAGAAACATGTTAGATTAGAAGGTGAACCCTAGCAGCTGAAGCATTGGGTTTGTTGTGGCATCCTTTTCCCTCTGAGAGGCGCTCTTGTGTTGGTGAGCTTGCAAGTGCATTAGTGTTGGATGTCTAAGTGGTGTAGTTGTGCAGACCTGCTGCTCGCATACATTCAGCTATGTAGGAAGCACCTGTGGTGATGTGTGGTTCGCCACTGAACAGCAAACTGACATGGCATCACGTTTACTATCACAGCTACCCAGAGAATGGGGTGATTCAGTTGCTGGACAAGGATGTTCGTCCACGAGCCCGTACGGTCTACCAGTGGCACCAGTTGGAGCCAGGAATGGTCGTCATGGTCAACTACAACCCAGACGACCCCAAGGAACGCGGCTACTGGTATGACGCAGAGATCCAGAGGAAGAGGGAGACACGCACCCTGCGAGAGATCTATGCCAAGATTATCCTCGGGTAAGAGCTTTAGCTTGTTGTGGTTTACTTGTAGCATTATGTAGTAGAACAGAGTTGGTAACTACCATTAGGGCTGCAACTAGCAATTATCAGCTAATCTGTTGATTAATTTCACAATTACTTGTTTAATCTGTTAAAATTGTGAAAACTGCTCATAACAATTTCTCAGAACCCAGGCGACATCTTCACATTGCCTCTTTTGTCCAACCAACAGTTCAAAACTCATAAATGACAAAAAAAGCAGCAAGTCCTCCTATTTAAGAAGGTGGACCCAGCAAATGTTGATCAAACAATTCGATTATCAAAATAGTTGAGTTGTTGGAGCTATAACTGCCGGAGGTTAAATGTCTGCTCAACCTGCTACAGTGGCAGGTGTTCATCGGGTTATGTTGACATGTTTTATCGATATGTCACATTTTTAAAAAAATTTTATGCCGCAGTAGAAGGTGGGCAGATGTTAGCTTCCTACTGTGGTTTCAAAGTAGATCACCTTACTTTTTATACATCTATAACATACTGCAGTTTTCTGTCTGTACAATTTTCTATTCTCCCTCCTAAGTTTCATGTGTGTTTGCAGTGATGCTGGTGACTCGCTTAATGACTGCCGGATCATGTTCCTGACTGAAATCTACAAAATCGAGGAGCCTGGTTCTTTGGGTGACACCCCAGCTGGATCTGAGAGTCCACTTAAAAGTAGGTTTAAAGATGAAATGTTGAACGTTTTGTGGTAGTAGCCATTGAAGTTGTGAGCGGTTTTGACTTGTGAATCCTCAGGGTTTTGAAACGGCTCGACCCCATCCTATTAAAATGTTTTATAATAAAATGGAACACAATATAATGAAATGTCTGTATTCTCCAGGATCAAATGGGCCTGAGTGCAAGCACTGTAAGGATGATCCCAAGAAGAACTGTCAGTGGTGTAACTGCCATATCTGTGGCATCAAGCAGGATCCTGACAAACAGCTGCTGTGTGACGAATGCGACATGGCCTTTCACACTTACTGCCTGAACCCTCCGCTCACCTCCATCCCAGAAGATGAAGACTGGTCAGTAGGATTAGATCGAGAACTTTCTGTCTTCATTAAATACAATCACATATATGAATGACATTTCTTTGAATGTAGTCATAAAGTCAGAATGTGTTCAGGTCCTTCAAAGCTTCACTTGTAGCCCATTTGTTCTGTAGTTGACTATTTAAAGCCTTATGGTATCAGAGCTGCTTGGCTGAATCAAAAAACTGAACACGACACTGTTTTTGTTAGTCTGAACTCAACCGGCCAAACTGTGTGTTTGTGTTATTGATAAGTTGAGCTTGACTTGAGCTTTACTCTACCTGTCATACTGTCTCAGGTATTGCCCGGGTTGCCGCAATGACACCAGTGAGGTTGTGAAGGCCGGAGAGAAGCTGAAGGAGAGCAAGAAGAAAGCTAAGATGGCTTCCGCCAGCTCCTCCAGCCAGAGGGACTGGGGCAAGGTGAGTGCTGGGCTGACACAGGGCTGACAGCTTACATGCTAGCTATGATGCTATACTTGATGTTAAACTCCATCATTCTCAAATGCAAATCACGTACTCCTCCCCTAGGGAATGGCCTGTGTTGGTCGAACTAAGCAGTGCACCATCGTCCCGTCCAACCACTACGGCCCGATCCCTGGCATCCCTGTCGGCTCCCTGTGGAAGTTCAGAGTGCAGGTCAGGCCAACAACAGGATAATTTAATTAATGCTGTTACAAAAACATACTGCATTAACAATACAATAGGTTTTGTGGTCATCTGTTCCAGTGGACAGTACTAATGTTTTTATTCTGCTTTCTAGGTCAGTGAATCTGGTGTCCACAGGCCACATGTAGCTGGGATTCATGGCAGGAGCAACGATGGTGCCTACTCTCTGGTCCTAGCAGGAGGCTATGAGGATGATGTGGTATGCTTTAATATCATTTTTTAATTGTAATATCAAGTCAATTTCATTTATATAGTATAATCACAAATTTCCCTCAAGGGGCTTTAAAATCTGTATCTTTTAGAACCTTGATTTGAATAAGGAAAAACATCCTAAATCTCACTCCTTTGGGGAAACAATCTAAGAAACCTCAGGAAGAGCTACGCATTTGTCTTCCAGGATGGACAAGCATGTAGTAGATGCCTTGAGCACAGCATGGATAAATGTGGTCACATCATCAGGGTGAGACGGGTAAAATAGATCGTAAATAAATAAAGAATTTGGATCTAGGAGAAACCGAGCAACTTATAGGTGTTGCCAGACCTGTAGGACCTGAGCAGCAGAATCGCCTCTCCACCATGTAGACCTGGAAAGAGGGCAGAACACATTAAATGATGTCCGGACTCAAGTAATATCTGTTTTAAAATGATCAGAATAGATGTCCCGTGACGGTTTGAAGCACGTGTTTCCATGCAACCAGTTTTGGTTAAAACCTTCTGTGTATTTGTGTGTAATATTTGTGGTGTATGTATTTGTTGTTGCATTGTAGGATGATGGTAATGAGTTCACTTACACTGGCTCTGGAGGGAGAGATCTTTCTGGAAACAAGAGGACCGCTGAGCAATCATGTGATCAGACACTCACCCACATGAACCGGTACGACTCTAAAGGACATAACATACTAGAACTGCCTTTGAATCAACAGGATTTCTGAATTGTTTTGCTGCATTTTATTTCTCATCTAATTTGTCTGGTTCTCAACAGGGCGCTGGCTCTCAACTGCAACATACCCGTCAATGCCAAAAATGGAGCGGAGGCCAAGAACTGGAAGGAGGGTAAACCGGTTAGAGTGGTGCGCAGCTGCAAGGGTCGCAAGCACAGTAAATATTCGCCTGAGGAAGGAAACCGATATGATGGGATTTATAAGGTATGAGGGAACATTGAACAGGCTTCTGTTCGTGCTTTGTAGCTGTCAAACTGGCTGAACAATTATGAAAACTATTAAAGTATCAAACATGGGGTGTGACAATCGTACGTTATGTTGATAAATTGAATGATTCAACTGCAAAGATCTGCTGAAATCTTGTAACTTTGAGCATGTTTTTCGTGGTTTTAGTTCATGTCATTGGCTTTTTTCAGATTGTGAAGTACTGGCCAGCAAAGGGCAAGTCTGGCTTCTTGGTCTGGAGGTATCTGCTGAAGCGTGATGATGATGAGCCAGCGCCATGGACTAGAGATGGCAAGGAACGTATCAAGAAGCTTGGTCTCACCATGCAGGTAGAGATTCAGTCTACAGTTTTTGTATACAAAAAGTCCAAATATGTATTTTAAGTGTTAAATGAATGAAAACAATTGCCTTGCTTTGAAATCAAGTCCTGAATATCTCAATGAACTTGGACGACTTTCTAACCTGCTGATGTTAGCATGATTTCTCAACATTGCACTAGCATTATGTCCACTAAAGATATATCTTTGATCTACACCCTCAGTTAGTAAACATTTGTAATTGTTAAAAAGGAAATGTTGAATTCAAATCTAATCCATGATAACCTGTCAAAGAAAATGTAAATAAACATGCAAATGTTTGCTGTGCTTTGAGCTCATAGCTTACAATAGCATAACTTTATTTTAAATGGACGCAATCTTGTTTCAGTATCCTGCTGGTTATCAGAAAGAAAAGGAGAACAAAAATGAAGTGGAAGAGGAGGCAGCGACACCCAGCAAGGCAAAGAGGAAGAGAAAATCTCAGGGCAGCGGTAAGTTCTGTGTGTTTTTTACTTGACCATGGTATTTAACAGGGGTTTGTACAAACTGCTGCAAATCACCCCGGGGCCATGCATACTTAAGCATGATCAGCAACCAACACACTCCACAGCTCCTTGAATTTAGAATTTGTTTCTTTCTCTCAGAATCCACCAAGACCTCACCAGCCAAGACTCCTAAGAAAATGAAGGTAGAACAGTACAAGCTTACCAAGGAGCAGAAAGCGCTCATCAAGAACGACGAGGCAAACAAGAAAGTGTGGGGTGAAGCCATGGAGTCACTGTCACTTGGACCGGTGAGAATGCCTGTTTTTATTTTTTGAAGCTTATGTTTGGAGGAAATTGTATATGGGAACAAGAAAGCAGTAAACTGAGCTTGGGAATTTTAAACCACTTCAACACCTTTTGCATTCTGTGACATTTAGCCAATAAAATTTTGTGGTGATAAATGAATCATGTAGAGTTGAAGAGAAGCCCCGAGCATAACAAATGTACTACCAGTCAATACTTAATGCATCACATAGGTGTGATTTCAAGTGGAAAAGCCTAAAATCTGCAGCATGTTATCCCTTTTAGAAATGAAGATGTATCATGTTGCCAGCACCACGTGGTTCTAGTGATAACAATAATAAGAAATCACAACAGTGTTTATGCATACAAAATATTAAGTCTCTGATTACAGTGGATGAATTGTTTAACTAAAAATAGGTATTATGTGACTGTTGGGTAGAAGGTTGTCAGTGCTAGATTTATTGTTACTTGAATCCACAGTCTGAATGAGTTGTCTCTAGGTGATTAACTTGTTTCTGAGCATCAGATAAGCTTATTTTAAAGTGTAAATGACAACTGAGGAATGTGTCACACATGGAAAAACCTGAAATGGCAGAAAACTGTTCCTGAGCTCTCAGCTGCTGCAGTTTGTAATGCATTTTCATACATTTAATTTTTTATTTATTTTTCTTCTGCAGAAATTCTTGAACAAAGTTGAAGAAGTTTTTCTCTGCATCTGCTGCCAAGAAGTGGTCTTTCAGCCCATCACCACAGAGTGCCAACACAATGTCTGCAGGGTAAGAAACTATCATGGTCTCAAAATTCGGGAACCCAAGGAACTCTGTAGACTAAGGAAAGCTGGATTTACAACTCAATAGCAGGTGCAAAAAGTAAACATTTACATCACTTTAAAATTTAGAAATTGGTGAAGGAAAGTTCTTGTTTTTTTGTTTTTTTACTTGACTTGTATGCAGTTACACAATCCCTAACAGTAAACCCTTAAACAGCTGAGGGATGTTTTCGATGAATAATACACTTAACAAAAATAAAAACTCAACACATCTTTCAGAAGCTTAAGTAAAAGATTTAAGACTTTTATGCACACAAAATAATTATTTCCCTCAGATTTTGAGCAGAAATCTGTTGATCTGTGTCAGTGAGCACTTCTGCTCTGGACACTTTCCTGCAGTCGGCATAACAAATGCACAGTTCCTCAACTTGTGGCTCAAAGAATCTGTGGCATAATGTTGTGTGATGTGATGAATAATTTTGGCAAAGAGGTGATCACTAACAGATTTTAACAAATGTGTGCTCAAAATTTGACAGAAGTATGTATTTTTTTATAAAGGTCTTTAAGCTTACACTAACTTAACAAAAATATCAACGCAACACTTTTGTTTTTGTTCCCATTTTTCATGAGTCTATATGACTGAAAAAATACCCGTTTTTTTATTTTATTGTGTTGCATTAGTGGTGGGGTTAGTCTGGTTATCCTAAATGTCATGGTACCTGTAGTAGCTTTTGATCTATTGACACATAACTACCTTACACCTGCCTCTGATAAAGAAATGTTGCTGAAATTCTCAAATGACATTCTGAGGAATGCAGGAAACCATTAAAGAAGCTTACAGCAATCTTAAAATCACAAATTAATATTTACTTTGTTTCTTTTTCCTCCAGGAATGCCTTCAGCGGTCCTTCAAAGCAGAGGTGTACACCTGCCCGGCCTGCAGGCACGACCTGGGCAAAAACTACTCCATGGCCGTCAACAAATCCCTGCAAGACATTCTAAATCAGTTTTTCCCAGGGTACAGCAATGGGCGATGATTATTGGTTCTGCCTACTCAGTGCTTGAGGAAACGTGATGTAAACTGTAAGGGGAATTTTCAGTAGAGGCAATAAAGAATCAGTTTCTCTTAATATATTTTTAATGATTATAAAACTACATTTTTTGTGGACTTCAATGCTACCATTTTTCACCTTGGATCTGCCATGATGCGTAGTTAATGATAATTGAAAATTCCCTTATGACTGTACCATTACTCCGTTAACGCCTTCAACTGTGATTTTACTCCCAGCTTTTCATTTTGTTCCATTAACTAATGCCTAATGTTATCCACGTAAAATGTTTGTTACTTTTAACAAAATCCCTCCATGTTTAGCACTCCATAAGAGAACATAAGTCAAAGGTGGTTTAGCCGTTTGCCCAACTTGTTTGGAGATTATTTTTTACATGGCTGTTGTTTAGAATCTCAATCTTAGCTGGTCTGCCGTTAGTTTGGCTGTGGTTGGTCGTCATTTTGGTGCCATTTCTTAAAGATCTGATCATTGCGGTCTACATCACATCTAACTTGGAAGGCCCCATGTCTCCTGTAGCAAATGACTTGTCTGTACTGTACTTTGTAAACACTGAGACAAAGAGCTTGCTGCAAATTTTATAAACACAATGCAGCTTCCTGTTAAGAGAAGTTTATTAACTATACAAATTATCAAGATGATAGTCTTATGTGTTAGTCCTGGCATGATCAGATGATAGAGATTGCACTAACATGACATTTTGTGAGAAAAGTTCTTTGTTTTTCTCCTTCAGCAGTCTGAGAGGAAGTGTCTTGTTGGTGAGCAGTGTCATCAAATGTGGTTGGCTTTTCTAACTTTCTGTATTGGTTCCTATTTCCACTATATAACTATTTCCATGCATTAATTTTATATTTCTATTTGAGAGTTGGTTTAAAAGTTACTATGAATTTGATAAAACTTTGAATGCTAAACACGTTAGATTCTTACGGTTCTTATATTTTGTTATAGATTTGGATTCCCCTTGTTTGAATAAGTTCCATTTGATAAAGTCCAAAGAAACAAGTGCTTAACCAAGAGTGTAGTGTAAATCTCCCATCTATCTAGCTCTTAGACATTGTCCCTGACACTCAAACCCAATTGAGTCTAGAAACTTTATTTGTACTTTTTGCTAAAAATTTAAATTTGTACCTTTTTTTTTTTTTTTTTTTTTTTTTTTTATAATCTATAACTGCCATCTGTGGGGTGGGGGGTGGGGTGGGGTGTTCATTCAGACTGTTGTCTCCTGTGGTCACTTGTAATACCTGACCTCAATTTAAAAACAAAAAACAAAATGCTGGGATTAAGTTGAACAGTTAAGGAAATTCCACACACTCTTCTTGAAATTTGATATTGAATCAGCTAAATTATCTGAATTTGTTATATATTTTGCCGTTGCCTTTTGTCTTGAATATGAATATTTGGTGTTGAATTTCAACAATAGTGTGTGACAATGTCCATCCACATGCCAGCATTTTGAGTTTTAACAGAGACAAATATTTGCATAGACTGGGAAATGTATATTTTCAGAAATTGTATAATTTTTAGTCCATTTTTAGTTTTGATATGTAGTTTTAGAATTGCTTGCACACGTTCGGTGCAAAGATTTGTCAATACATTTTCAGTGTTATTCAATAAAAACATGAAAATTAGATGTTTTGTCAAGTTTTTTTTGTTATGTATAATGATCTTCGCACCTGGGTTAGCTTGTCCTGTCTCCCCATGACACCATGGTTTTCTGTTCCTCTTCATTGTGTGCATTGAGGGACTACTCAACTGTTTAAAATTAGTAGTGTCACTTTTTGCACACTCCACTGTACACAATGCTGACAATACTCTATACCTGTTACCATCAGCTTTAACTGTCTAAAAGACGGAATTAAACTTGCATGAATACACATGAATAAGAAGAATATGGATAAATATAAACCTGCTAAAAAATATATTTCTCAATCAAAATAATATTTTTCAATAATAGATTTAGGTACAAAAACGATTTCAAATGTTCTTATTATCTACTAAAGGGTAGGAAGTCACTCAAACACAAGATTCAGAGAAACTGGAAAATGAGCACCTTAATCGGGCATGATGTGTTCTTCTCTGGAAAATGAACACCTTAATGGGGCATGATGTGTTCTTGGACGAACTCCTATCGGGATCATCATTAGGTTACTGGTAAAACATGTTTATTTGCTTTGTGGCTGTTTTATTTTTGTCATGGTCAATAGAGCATAAAAGCCTTAGCGAACCCGGCAGTGTCTACGTGAGGTGCGTGCACATCGTTTAAGTACAAGCACCGATGACGAATAGTAGTAAGTGCCTATCATCATTGGTTGACTTGTGTGTCAATAAATCAACAAGCCAATCATGTTGTTGACTTTGTTGCCAAGAATTCTATCATCCGGGTGATTCAACCAATCGCAAGATGTGCTTTCTAAAGTGGGCGTGACTCCAATATAGCTCCAGCTAGCTAATGCTAGAAGAAAATCGATCAAGGGAATTTTTACAAAGCGAAACCAAATCGATTGAAAGAAACAGAGAGAGGACACTACTTTGCTGCAGGAGGTAATATATTTCAAAAGGGCTCATTTTATTCATTTTCGATGACCGTATGCTCGTGTAATAGTGATGTGTGCTGTCTGTCGTCGCGGTGTTTTGTTTTTTCTAAATGCAGATATGGAAGTAGCTAGCTACGAGCTAGCCAGTGTTGGCTAAGAGCACATAAACGTTTGGGTACGGTAAAGTGCAGTTCTGCTTGAACGGTTGCTTTCACGTCTTGGCACATCTCTGGTGGACCCTATTAAATGTTAAAGCGAGTTGCACGTTGTATTAATTTGTTAGCGTGTCGGCTACAGTTTTTTGTTCGCTGTCATCTTAGATAAAATGCTAACAGTTAATGTCAGCTGTGCAGAGCCATCGTCGCCCTTAGCAGCAGTAGCCTCAACAGCTCCATTTACTCACACCAAGCAGATAAAGGAGTTAGCTATCAGGGGTTACGTTACCAAAGCAGTTTGTGCGTATTAGCATCTCAGTGCTCATTGCGGAGGGCAGCGTGCTGCAGTATATACACTTCAGGCCCGGATGAAGTTAAAGGGGCTTTGTAGGCCCATTTTTGTTGTGGTTAGACAGCTGGGGGTCATGTGGCCTTGCACCTCCTGAATAGGTCAGTCCCGGTTTCAAAGAGGGTCCTTGCTTGTGAGATAACGTTACACGAATTTGGATGAGTGGCTGTTAATATTTTTTTAAGTAAAGATTGCTGTAAATTGTTACTTTGGTTGCTTTATGAACCGCCAGCTATGCCTTTCTCAGTCACTAAGGAGGACACACTGTTGTGTTGGAGTGTGATTTATTTGTAAATGTAATTTTAAAGCAAAACATGCCTAACTACTCTATTTTCATTCACGTGGTTGAAAGCTGACTGTGCTGTTTCAAGCTCTGGGCATGTTTTCATGGACTACAGGCTATTTGTGCTTCATGCAAATGACTAGTTGAATTGTCTCCATTTGCCTTGGATTGCAGTAGGAACTCACAGTGGATCTACAGCTAGTGTTGCTTTTTACCTTGTGGATGACAGATGTTTTGTGTGTATTTATTCAGTTTAAGCCAGAAACAATATTCAGTATATCAAAGCTTGTTTAAGTGTTTTAAAGCAAATTGTAATGTTAAATGGGTTATCATTTTCTGACATGCCAGTCCTGAAGCTGAAATCTTTTTTTAAATAAAGATATCATTATTATACCCGTCTATATTGTCAAGTGTGATTAAAAAAACACAAAGTGGCACATTTATTGCAGTCACCGAGACATATTTATTGAGGTTTTGGCTGTGTGGTTGACAGTGCCAATGTCATGTCAGTTCAACCTCAATCAGATAACATCTTCATCTAACAGTTAATATATTGTCACCTGCATGTCTTGTGATGGGAAATCTCTCAAAAATAACTGATGCATTGCAGTTCTCTCTTGAAAGACACAACTCTATTCTCTCTGCTGACTATAGTACCTGACTAAATGGACACATTTTTGATTTTATGAAGTATTGGGGGAAAGGAACATAGCCAAATAAGACCCATGTAGAACATATGCTGTTTTCTCGCCTAGATTAAGTATAGCTGCAACTATCAGCTATCTATTTTTTCAATTGTCACAAGTTCTCTGAGCACAGTGTGACATCTGCTTATTGCTTTGTTTGTCATACCAACAGCCAAAAACCTAAAGATATTCAGTTTAATATAAAAAATGAGAAATCATCAGATTGGAAAAGCTCAAGCCAAGAGTGGATGGTCATTTTGCGTGAAAAAATTCCTTCAAGATTGAAAGATTCTCAAAATAGTTGCTGACTCAAATTTCTTTCAGCTGACTAATAGATTCATTGACTAATTGCACCAGTAACTGGAAATTAGAGCTGAAATGCAGTATATGCACCTGTGGCCTTGAAGCTATCAGGAGAGAGTTTGCTGTACTTGGTGCTCCTGCATAGTCATACAGAAGCCTCAGGGCTGCTAAAGTTTTACAACGTCTGTTGAAAAAGTAAGTAAGCATTAGTTGGTAGTTGTTTCAGTATTAGGGTGTTGGGAGGAAATATCCTGTAAATTGAAGTTAAGTCTGACTGGTCTTAGGAGAGAGAGATAAAGAAAGGGAGTATGTGGATGACAGACAGAAAGGGAGATGGGCAGTTGGTGAATGATGTGAGGGAAACAAAATGTACTTTATCTACCATCTGTTTAAATGTTTATGCAAAAACAGATAGGCTTACTATATAACACAGGGCTTCCTCCTGAAACATTGTTAGGCCCAGTAGCAGTTAACCTTAAGTTTTGTTTCTCAGAGTAATTTTTACCCTTTAAACAATACTGCAAGTGGTATTCTTCAGGTGAGCATGGATACCTTGGTTCAGACAAAAATTCAGAAATGGTGTCCAGTTGGGTTGTTTTTGGTCACATCAGTAGTAGTTTCTGCCTGGATTTTTTTCCATGAACACTATTGACAAAAGTTAGTTTTGACTAAAAAACAGAAACTGATTCTAAAACCAATCTGTGTCTGCTGTTATGATCTCTAGTTTTATTGTACCAGCTAGGGATGTAACGGTTACCGGTGTCACGGTAAACCACGGTAAAATTCCCGACGGTGAAGGTTACCGTTTAAGTTTTAATTACCATGGTAACCGCCGCGGTCGATAACCACGGTGTGGAAAGCTCGCGAGATACTTTATCCAAGTCTCCCTACGCAGGCGCAGCGTGCAAAGTGCACTTGTTATGTAGTGAAGAAGACATGGTGGAGGGAGGACGTGATAGTAGGCATTTTTCCGCCTTCAAAGAGAACCAAATCTGAAGTCTACGCGTATTTTGGTTATTATAAGAATGCTCAGGGACAGCTGGTCGAGGATGGCAGCCCTATCTGCAGGAGCTGCAAGAAGAAAGTTGTTGCGAGGGGCGGCAACACATCCAATTTACTTACTCATTTGCGCGACCATCACCCTCAACTGTTAAGCGAATGCAAGGTAAATTAACCTTAAGCTGGGGTGCATGATGTGTGTATGTCGAGTTTTCTCTGTCTAATTTGCTGTTGTCACTAATGCAAACTGACCAGATAGTGGTATAACTGAACGAAGTTGATCCGTGATTTGGCACGTTATCTGAACCACTTATTAATTGTAGATTTCACTTTTTAAAGTCGACCTAATAATTCCCCAAATATTGATGCAGAGCTGCAGTGAGGAGGATTTGAGACAAACACGTACTGGGTGGACTGAGTTAGTGAATGCAAACTGACTGAGATGACTGACTTTCATCTCAGCTCCGTTCACCGGAGCAGCGTCTACCTGTGGCTCAGCAGCCATTTGACCAATCAGATTGACCGAGTCCATTGACAACAGACGAGCAAGCAGACAGAGACAGACAGCCAACATATATATATATATAAGTAATATCAGAAATATATAATACTTGTGGATTATTTGTAGAATAGACTATATATAAAGAATAATATAAAATGGTGAATATAACAAGTGTCTATAGAGATAAGAGCCAAAATAGAGTATTCATAATTAATTTAACAATAATCCTTTTTGTTTTGATCTAAAAAATTATCCAACCTGTTTCTCACAAAAGTGATATGATCTAGATTGTGAGTTTTGTGATCTGTTGGTTGCACCCTTAGTATTAAGTAACAATGACAGTAATAATTAATAATGACATTTTCTATTCATTTTTTTCACAGAGAGGGTCTGCTGGCCAATCGAGTGCTACTGCCAGTACATCTCATTCTACCTCTGTAACGCAGACATTACAGGACGCGTTTCAAAAACAGGCTGCTTATACCTTAACCCTTTTAATTTATAATAAATCTATTTAAATATAAATCTTGGTGAAATTATTTCAATTTATCAGTGTATCAGTGTTTTTTCAACATTTTGAAGACATTTTAAAAATACCGCAGTATACCGATAACCGTGATAATTTTGGTCACTATTACCATGGTGTGAAATTTTCATACCGTTACATCCCTAGTACCAGCACTATATGTACATTCTTCTGCCCTTCACCTAATTAGCCCGGTTGCTCAAGCCACCCATGTCTTGTGGTTATGTTGGAAAAAGCACCATGCACTCCTTTAATAACTTCTAGATACTTCATCCCCTGAACCTGTTGTCCACCTTGCAGCTTCTCCCAATTTGGTTTGCAGGAAAGGTTGTGGCATTTTGAAAGAAGCTGAAACAGACTGAATATGCTCTGATTGCCAATGCTTCCCCTTCCAGGTTTACCTGCAGCCTTTAAAAGACCCGATGGCTACAGACATGCCCATGGACACGGTGCCGGCTCCTCACCCTGTCCCAGCCTCACCCCCCGACACTGCCCCAGACTCTCCTCCTGACCTCAGCCCCAGTGCAGCCCAAGACCAGACTCCTACCCAGGAGCCAGTCATAGCTGAAACGCTTGAAACAGCGGGGTCCTCAGAACATGATGCTGCTCCAGATCTCATCCCTTCTCAGCCTATAGACCAAGATGTGATCCCAGGCCTTGTTCCAGGTCCTGACCTGCCCCCGCCCCCTCTGGTGCCACCAGTTTTGCCTGTCCCGCCAGCCAGCACCAAGAACCCCAGCTGCAAGATCATGACCTTCCGCCCCACCATGGAGGAGTTCAAAGACTTTGCAAAATACATTGTCTACATGGAGAGTCAAGGAGCTCACCGTGCTGGTCTGGCAAAGGTGAGGACAGCACACATACATTAACACACTCTCATGCATACACAGTCCTGTTATGGTGAGGTTTAATTGTTACACATTGCATCCTGTCAGCAGCTACTGCCCATTCCTTCTTAATCTGGTGTAGTCAAGCCTCTATTTAAAACAAGTATAGATGTCTACAACTATCAAAACTATATTGACAAATGCCTGTTACAAGTTACTTACAGGAAAATCCCATATTTTGTTTTGTATATAAACAAAAACCCAAATATTCATAATTTTAATGATAAATTTAAAATGTTTTAATTTTACATTTTAGAAGCTAGAATCATCAGCTATTGTTTGGCATTTTATGTTATGTTGTGTCAGAAATAAATAGATAGTATCAATTTTTCAAACCGTCTACAGTGGAATTAAACAGGATTTGAATGTCAGTTTAAAGACCTGTACCAACCCCAGATAATCCACAATAAACTGGATGGGCTGTTAGTAATATTCTTGTTGACTGTCAAGATGCATGTGCTCTACAGCTCATTGTGTCAGCTTACCGATGTAAACAAATGGTAAACAACTGTCTCCTTCACCAGGTGATTCCTCCAGAGGGCTGGAAGCCACGGAGGTCCTATGACACCATCGAGGATATGGTGATTCCAGCTCCCATCATGCAGGTGGTGACGGGACAGTCGGGTCTGTTCACTCAGTACAACATCCAGAAGAAATCTATGACTGTGAGCGAGTACCGCAAACTGGCCAACAGTAAGAGGTAAGTTCCCGGTCCAGTGGGCTTTCTCATGAATGCGGTTCCTTTTTATCTTAATGGACAGATCAATTATTCATTTAGGAGGCACTGAATCTAATGATGTGAGGCTACTATGTTGCTTTCGTCACCCCAAGCAATATTTGCTCAGTGTCATACAAGTGCTGAGATACAATTTCTCCTCTGACACAACCATTTAAAATAACTGAATACATAAAATATAAGCTTAATGACTGAGGAACATTGGTTTATCAAAAAGTAAAAACTTCTATCACTTATCCAAACACCCCTACATCTGTAACAATGTCATTTGTATCTTTGATTGGCATGAAACTCTAATAGCAAGAAAAATAGTTTGTTTTCTGCTTGAGTTACATCAGAATATACTCTTTTAAAGCTGATTTCAGTGGCAGCTTTTATTGATTTTATTTATTCTCCATTTGCAGATGATATTGTCTCAAAGGGGATTTTCTATGATTCATTTAAATGAAAATAGGGTATGAACATGCATTTAAGAGTATCTTTCAATTGATCAATGTTAGAAAAAATCAAAGTTAGAAACCAAAGAAACATGAAGAAGACGAAGAATACCTCTATAGGTAGTGTATGAAACCTTGTTGCTGCAGACTTGATTTGGAGTGTATTTTCTGCCCTCTAGTGGTTATAAAATGCAAATGAAGTTCACTAAAAACAAAAGTTAAACCATATCTATATTTATACAATATATCTATAGGTGATTTTGTCTAGGCGTGGGCATGTAAAATACTATCTATTTCATATAAAAATGATGAGAATGTCCTTTTCTTTTCTGCTGTTGAGAAGTTAAAGCTATTTAGAAAAAAATCTGAGTCTCTTATTAAAAGCATCATGCATCTGCAGCACACATTGAGAATGTCAGCACAAATAAGTTGTTCAAAAATAGCACCTGCTATAAGAATGTATTTATCCTTCCTTATGGGTTGTTGGGCCTCTTTTGGTCAGGTTTCAGTCACTAGCATGTAGCTTGCTACCTAATGTAGGTCTACAAACTGAACTGAAAACTGTTTATGGTACTGGGCCATCTCCCTGCTCACTGTTATAATTTGACTGTTGCTGTGCTTTTTCAGGTACTGCACACCCCGGCACAAAGATTTTGACGACCTAGAGAGGAAGTACTGGAAGAACCTCACTTTTGTGTCACCCATTTATGGCGCTGATGTCAGTGGCTCCATCTATGATGAGGTGAGGGTTGTTTGTTAGTGCTCATTGGATAGGGCTGATTTGCTGACATTGCTGATTAGGCTAGATACTTTGATCAACGTGACTATTGCTTGGTGATTTTTTATATTTTACATTTATTGTTTTTTTGTAGTGACAATAGACCTTTTTCAGAATTGCTGGTTTACAGATATTACTGGATGATAATATTACCCATAATAATGGAAGTAATATTATTTCCTTGATATAAGACAGCTACTTTGTTTTTATGACTTGTTGCCAGCATCAAAAAATGTCTCTGCACCAAATAGTGTTATTGTAGTACTCTGCTCAGTGAATTTGACACTGTGATAACCAGATCAAAAATTAGTATACAGCACCATCTGGTGGTCATTGATAGACATTCAGGACTGATTTGTGTGTAGTGTGCAAACTACTCATAAAAATGCCTGTTGTCTCTGTTCAGGACATTCGCGAGTGGAACATTGGCCACCTCAACACACTGCTGGATATGGTGGAGCAGGAGTGTGGCATTGTCATTGAGGGTGTCAACACTCCCTACCTCTATTTTGGCATGTGGAAGACCACGTTCGCCTGGCACACTGAGGACATGGATCTCTACAGCATCAACTACCTGCACTTTGGACAGTCCAAGTCCTGGTGAGTCCATGTTTTTTGTTTTCTTAAAGCTGTCTGTACACACAGTCCTACCACTTGTCATTGTATAAACCTGGGCTTGGTGCACAGAGAGTTTGGTCATTTTTGCTTAAAATGATCAATCAGTTATTAAAATAGTTGCTGATTAATTTGCAGTCAATTGACTAATCAACTAACCACAGCAGCCCCATGTGGAGTAACAAGGGGGGGGGGGGGGTCCAGGGGCATGCCTCCCTCTGGCCTCTTGCACATTATCATGCCATTATTACGGTAAATACACCGATCTTAATTATTTCATATTTTAAAGATTTTGTTTTAATAATGAGGCTACTAGAGTACAAAAATCAAACGCATAGAGAATCGCAGCTTGTTTGTCGAAACACTTTTATTGGAATCAAAAATCAATGATGAAAAATGTTGGCTGCTTGGCCGGCAGCTGGTGTTTATAGAAAGCACTGCCCATGACGGTGTTGAGCGTATTGAAAAATGCAGTTTTCTCTTTTCATTTTAAAAAGGTAAATTGTATTTTGGGTGGAACTTGGTTTAAGAGGCACTGGTATGAAGAGACAGACCTCCTGTTTCTCACACACAAACTTACGCACAGGGACAATGGCACAGACATGCACACTGAAGAAGATCATCAAAGCATAGTAGTCAGGACAGGAGCCCTGTGGCTTAGTTCTTCCTCTGTCACTTTTCCTGCTTTTTCATCAGGCCTGTATCGTACACCAGGGTCCCTCAACCCATTTATCTCAGTGAATCAGTCCAAAGCACACATGACAGACCAGGGCTAGAGGGTGGTAGGTTTCTATTGGGTATTAAACTACACAACTCTTATGTCAACTTCATCATTCACAGTTCTCCAAATCTTGTTCCAGGCTTGATTTTTCAGGAGCAGTAAGCTTTACATATTTAGAAATTTGTTGGAAATCTGTTTATATGTGCTACTTTGAGCATGATGCTGTGTGTTCACAATATGAAGGCCTCTCATTAGTTATTTCAACATCTGAGGGTTCCTTATTTGGCAAGTAAACTCTTTTTTTTGTTGGGAATTGACCTTTCAGGTATGAGGACAAACACTAACCCTAACCCAGCTGTTTTGGTTAAGAATTATTTGCAAATGTTTCCTCTTTTATTTTTTCCTATCCTTATCCTCAGATTCCTCAAGAATTGCAGTTTGTATAGTACATTTCAGAAGAATGTTGAAGAAAAGAAAAATGGTACATCATGACCTGATTTTCACAGGTGTTGTGAAATGTGAGGGTACATCGTAACGTCACACAGAATGTTTGCTGAAACCATTTGCAACAGCTGTTGTATTGGTGTTGATCATTATTTCATTTTCTTCTTTATGTCGCTCACCCCTGGAGGTCCCTGGTACCTGTGGAAAAATAGTTTTTGTGTGTATAGAGAATACATAATTATCAAGCTGTGATTTTCAGTCCGGTGTTCACTGGGCAGTGGTGGCAGTACCAGGCTTATACAGCACAGTACAGCTTTATGCCTGCATTATTCTTTAGCCTGGATGGCCTCATGGTATTGAACCCCAAACCTTGTTACTGATGCAGTGTTACATTTGCAAGTCGTGGGTAGGCAGGGTGTTATTGCCTTCCTCATGCACACTACACATGGCTGAAGCAGGCGCCTACATTACCCACAATGCAACTTAGTCACAGTTCTTTTGTTAAAAAAAAAAAGGAGATAAAAAGCTGAATGAAATAAAACATGAAAAATTCTTTAGAGGCTTTTACTCCTAACAGGACAGCCCTTTGAGGCAGATTTGTATACAAATGAAATTGCATGACCGAGGACAGCAAGTCTAATCTGCTCCACCAAACAGCTGTCTCCTCACTTACTCCATTCTCTTTGATAAAGTCAAAAACATACATGATTGTGCCCATTGTTGCATTTTATTTGACACCTGAAGCACATACCAGATGTAGCAGAAGAAGTAGTCAGTGGGTGCAGTTTTTAGGATGTGCAGCAAAATGTGGTTAATGATAAATGCAGAAGAAAAAAAAGTCATGCCTTTCAAATATGCCAGTCATAATCTACAGCAATTAATATTATGAAATATTTTTTAAATAAAAGTGTATATTAGTTTCTTTGTGGTGTTGGACAGATTATTTATGTAGATGTCACACTGCTGGTGTGCTCATCTGGAGTCTGTATTTTACCAACACATTGATGCATATTAACTTTCTTGCTTTTAAACTTGCTCTCTTCCCCTTAGACTTCCACTTACTTTGCCCGTACCATGATCATTTGTTAAGACTAATTCACTCTTAGAAGGATGGATGCACACCATTCATTTCTTTTTAAAACACGGCCCTTTTCTTTTTCCTCTCTTTTTCTCTCCTTCATTTAATTCTCTCACTTGGTTTTATTCTCTCTCTGTCACTCTCTCTCGGTGCTCACCAAGCCTTCCCACCTTCATTTTTTCAGAAATTGAATCATTTTCACTTTTACACTTGTGTTTGGTGGGGTAATTACAGGCTGTTAAACAGAGCATGGCCCCTTAAAACACACACATACACAGACACACTCTTCCTCTCCTCTCATAGTGCAGCCGTTTGTGAAATTAAGTCCATTCCCCCTGCAACTCGGCTCCCATCAAAGTCAGACCCCACCATAACGACTACTACTGCTACACACATACATACGCACACACTGGCGGATCTGCAAAAGACCTCAGCCATAGCAGTCTGTCACTTTCTCCCTGCCTTTATCCCTCCATCATTCTTTTGCTCTTTATTTTCATTGCCGAACCCCTCTCAATCACCCCTCTACCCCAACACACACCAGTGGATCTGCTGTCAGATAAAAGATTAGCCTCAGAGCATGCGAGGGGAAGGTAGGGAAAGACTGACGAAAGAGAATTGAAAGGGATATTTTGAAGTGCATCCCGGCTGCAACTTCCCAGTTAAGGGAGGAGTTTATTATGAATCCATCAGTCCTCAAGCTTTTCTATAGTCTAAAGGTTTTGAACCATTCTCGTTTGACAGTTTTTTTGTCCCAGAGGAGAGAAATGGAGAGCTGAAGATCTGCATTTAACATTAGTTGGGTTGGAACTGCAGTTTGGATGTTGGGTGGAGTGTTCTCGGCTTTGATTTAGTGTTTGCACTGAGTGAACGCGCTTTTTACAGCTCCCACAGTGTTCGCTTGTAATACGTTTCAAGTGAGCTCTAAGAGGGTCTGAGATCTGCTGCCAGGAGCATTCCTCTTGTCATGATGTGCCCTTCGGTGCACAATTATATGTGTATGTATAATATTTATCCATACATATACATTCAGGTGTACATGTACATCAAAAGGTTTTGCTTATGGAGGTGATGTAGTTAATTAGAAAGAGATATTAAGTGTGATTGTCCAATGTTTGATAAGGCACAAAAATACAGTACATGTGAAGTGAACCTTCACTGAATGCTTAAACAGTACTTAAGGGCTACTGAGTTGAAATAAACGTTCCCGTCAGTATGCTAGTTGTAATTTGGAGTCTTAGATGGCTAGAATTTCCATCATTGACAGTATCTAACAATCTGAAAACCACTACAGCAACCAGTGGCAAGCAACTGTAAAGTCGCCACCACTGGCAGCTACTTTGAAATAAAATCCACTATCAATCTTAATACATTGAAGTTTGTTAATTTTGTTTCATGTGATTAACCAACTGTTCCAATTACACAACACTGCAAAGGTAGCAGCTTGGTGTAACTGCCCTGGAATATTATATGACTGTCAAGGGCTGCCCCCAACTGAAGATTTTCCTATTAGTTGTTCAAGCATTTAGTTAACTAGTTGACTAGTTGTTGTATGTTTGTGATATTAAGTTAATGATTTAAATATATATTTTTGGGGCACAGATGAAGCGAACCTTCTATTAACGATGATTCTTACAGCAAAAGCAGTAACGTAACAATACTGAATGTGTCAGAGCAACACACAAGGAGACAGGACAATCTGTGGTCTGTTGATTTCAACACAGTATAATGTCACACAAGTCTCATTCAAAACACGGGAATAAACAACTTCCAACTTCACAAGACATAATATGATGTATATTTAAAAAGTAACTTGCTACAAACCTGCTCCTCTGCTGCTTCACACTTTTCCTGTCCCTACCTGAAACTGTCTTCTCTCTCACCCTGTTTAGTCGACTATTAGCCCGAGAACAGTCCCTAGTGACGGGAGGTTTTCCTGTTCTTCCCAATCTCCTCTGGTTGTGCGAATGCAATATAATGCTGTTTTTATTTGGTCACAATTTTACAAAATATATGATTCAGATTGCGAGAGGAAACATTCACCCTGCTACAGCAGAGGATTGCAGTATGCTTTCTGACCTGCAAAGCATTTAAACAAACCACCTTACACGTGTGTTCTGGTGGACATGTGCACTCTGTATTTCAACCTCACTTCAGGTTTTTTCAAAGACAGTTATGATCGGCTCTAGTTGCATGTAGTTGTTCTTTTAAGAATAATTTGTTAAAGAAGAGGAACCCGTAGTCATCACCATTGTAGTGCAACAATAATTAGTTCCTCTTCATACATGAGGCCATGTACTAGAAATCACTAGATTAGAGGAATAGTCATCAAGTAAATGTAACGTGTCTGTAGTGGTGCGAAACACACTGCAAGACACATGCTGTCTGGCTTCTCATGCTGTTGTGACAGCTTAGATCCACCTTTCTGAGGAACGCTGTCCAACCGTAGATAAATCATACTCTTCCTCAGAGAGGTGGAAAAGTTCAAGCCTTCATTTGCTGTGTGTTGTTTATTTGTGTGATTCTCTCTCTGCTGCCAGAGTGACAGACGTGTTGCTGCCATGGCAACTGTGGCCTTAGGAGGGAGGGAACAGGAGGAGATGCGCTGATCGGCTGATTTGTTTAGTTTGATGTTGGGATGGAAGGGATCATCTGAGGGATGTTCTCTTGCGCAGGCTGCTTTGCTGTCTGCACATTTACACAGAACCCTCTGCAATGTGAGGCTTTCCAACGATAAATTTAGCTTTAAATGAATACTCCTGACATTTTAAGAAATGTACTTCATGCTGTCCTACAGAGAGTTACAGTAAAAGAAAAGATCAGCATTAATTTAATCTTCAAAACAGAGGTATATCTCTGATGTGTTTAGCCAAGCTAAGAACAAACACTGTAACACACATTACTTAACGCCCACCTTGTTTAATCTTCCGGGTATGGCTGAGGCCCAACATGACATCCTACCTAACATCGTAGTGAGGAGTTCAGTGGGAGTTTAGTTGAGTGAACAAGTTGTAAAATATCTAGTTATAAAAGTGTCAATTGCTGCTAAAACACGAAAGAGCTCAGTACGCACAGTCTATGACCCAAAAATCGTTTAATAGATTAGTTCAGGGTCTATTACAAGTCAGAAAATGGTGAAAATTGTTCCCAAAGCACACAATGACATCCTCATTTGTCTTGTTTTGTCCACAACCCAAATATATTCACCTTACTATCATAAAAGGGTAGAGAAACCAGAAATTAAGCAAATATGAGAATTTCTTTCCCTTGAAAATGACTCAAACAAATTGATTATCAAAGTAATAGACTGTAATTGTTGACAGTTAATCAATTAATAGTTGCAGCATTATTTCTAAGGTAGCGAAAAGGTACCAAAAAGTAAACAATGCACAGTGATCCAGAGTCTGTGTTAAATCTGGTCATACAGGAAAAGGAATGCCTGTTCCTGTCATGAAAATCCAAAATCCTAGGTTAGTTTTAAGTTGATGCAATGTTTTCTGCTCTCATTGTTCTTTGCCCTATAGTCACATAACAAAAGACAATCTAATATGATAACCTGGTTCCTTACCATTGCATCAATCATCATGAATAACCTTAAAAATATGTGATCATGTAGAGAATGATTATGGTCTTCCAAGGTCTGAAAACCAGCAGATATACTTACATATTTACTTACTAAAATACCTCTGAGACAATCCCCTGCATTTCAATACCTCTGTTGCTTGTCAAATGTCATTTGCTTGCTCCCAAATGGCATGAAGGACTTTGGTCACAAGCCTCTAATGTGGGATACCAGGCCAGAACAATAAATGGTGGGGAAGGCTGCTCCTTGAAACTCAAAACTTTCGTCTACAGGTGGCAGTGTGGTACCATGTCTTGGCACCTCTGACTGCAATCGACTTTATCTTGCACTTTCTTTTGTATTTATTATTTTTATCTCCCCCTCTCTCTCCGTCTTCTGCTCTTGCTCTTTCCTTTTCTGTCTCCCCCTAAGTGTTGTTGCTTCTCACCAGCTCTCCATCTTTGTTCTTTCATTCTTCATTTTCACCTCTCTTTCTCCCTTTGTTTCAAATATCCATGTAGTTGTTGAGGCTTTGAGTAAGAAGGGAGAAATGTTGGCTTTTTTTCACCCATAGTTCATTGCCCAATGTCTCTAGAGGGTTAGACAACCTAGAGGATATTATTGCAGTAATAAAGAGCATTGTAATAACTTCACAAATGAACAGATCAGATCTGAGCTTTGCTGGCTCCCTCCCACACCGTTTTAGAAATAAACTCGCTTTCTAAATGTAGCATCTGACATTTGTTTTAATGATACATACTTTAAAGCGCCTACCTTATTATATTGACTTCTTGGTAACGTTAGTACTTTGCTCTACCTGTGTAGCAACACTGAACCAGTGCCATAAGGCCACTGTATTTGTACAGTGATAAAACAAGGAAAGTCAGAAGTAGGAATAACACTAAAGTATGATAAAAGACACAAAGAGGGGGTTTTAACTGCTCATTTACACAGATATCTCAGTTTCAAAACAAAGCAGTACTGGACAAAGACATATCAGAGTAGATCAAAGCAAGCTGATAGCAAAAACTTTAAACCACTGTCCAGCAAACATGGAGAAGAATAATGATTGGTTTTCAGTATGGGTGCATGTGTAAGAGAAGGAGAGGGAGGAATGGTGAGGTGTACGTCATGGGTAATTTCATTTCTTAAAACGGTGAGTGCTGAGGGCAGTGAAATAACCCAGCACTCCCAAAACAGTAATTTCTCCTTGTCCTGCCCTTCACTGGTCATTTAATCTTTTCCACCACCCTCCCTTTTCTCCTTCTTCTCCCCTTCAAATATAACTTTCAAGTATCTACACAACACTGTTATATAGGGCAGTGATTGATACTATTGTGTCAGCTTTAATTCTTAAAGTATGTTCAGAGTAAACTGTTATTTGCCCCAATTTGATCGTTGGAGTGATTTTACTGTCCATTACGGATTATTTTCAATATTGATTAATGTCTTGATTAATTTCCAGATTAATTGATTAATCTCTAAAAAATTGTGAAAATCGCTCATCAGTCTAAACGTGACGTCTTCAAATTGCTTCTTTTGTCCAACACAGTCCTAAACCCACAGACTCTTCAT
Source organism: Pagrus major (assembly GCF_040436345.1). Lineage (NCBI taxonomy): Eukaryota > Metazoa > Chordata > Actinopteri > Spariformes > Sparidae > Pagrus > Pagrus major. The sequence goes on along the minus strand of NC_133225.1, from coordinate 21,637,827 downwards.
TAAATGACAAGGAAAAACAACAAATCTTTACATTAAACAAGCTGAAACTAGGAAATGTTTTACATATTTGCTAGAAAAATAACTGAAATAATTAATCGATTATCAAAATAGTCGACTTATGGATAAATTGTTGCAGCTCTAGACTGTACAGACATTAGCTGTATCTAGCTAGTAACAATCACATAACCATGTGGAGTGTGCCATTGCATTGTCAGTGTGACAGCGCAGACTTACTGATCTATAAAAATGAACAAAAATCTTTATTTATTTTTTCCTTTATTTCCTTCAAGCAGTTTCCTCTGATCTGTTTCTTATTGTGATATTTGACTCTTACCGGGCAAATATGTTGCTCAAGGTGAATGTTGTCACATGGCATGGTGACATCGTATCTCTGCCTTAATTTTCACGCCCAGCATGAATTTGCCTCTAACAATGACTTTGCATAGACTTTATATTCTGTCGTATTGCTTTACAATATGAACATTGAATTTTATGGAAATACTCCAAAGCAGTATTGCGTAATATGGCTCCTGCTTTATTCAATACCACTAGAAGTTGTTAAGGAAAATAGTGGTTTCAAGATGCATTATCTTGAATTCCAAGAAGGCAGCCCAGTCACGATCTGACAGTCTATTTTAACATCTATTTTACTTGCAAAATCCTTTGGTCAGAAAGGTCTTAAAGTTGTAGATTCACTTGTAGATAAAACTTTGAGATTCCTCGTAGATCAGCTAAGGGGCAGAAAGAACCCAAGGGGGCTCACAGGTCAAAGATGTAAATATCTTGTCCTTTTTAAAATAATATCTGAGAATATGTTATACATACTGAATGGAGTGTTTCCCACAGGATTTGGTGAGACTATGGGGGGTGGACTTTGCACTGGGGGGTCAGGGGGCATATTCCCCCAGAAGAAAATTTTGCGCATTTTAAAATTAAATGTATCAATCTGGTGCACTTCGAGAGAACAATTAAGAGGCTATCTCATAAATAACATGGCCATAAATGGGGAAATTGTGTAGAAAATAATCGAATATAACACCAAGCTTAGACTCTGCTGCCTGGTGATTAGTCCAGTCCTCACAATTTACTCTACTACAAAGCTCTGGCTATACAATGTTAGCACAGGCCTATGAGCTATAGTCAATATCAGTCTATTGCTTTTAATCTTGTAGCCTATTAGTCCTGACTTGTAACTAAACCTTGACTGAGAGACCAGAGGGTGCTCATAATTTTAAAACAAGACAATGGGTGCCATCTTAACTATATATTGTCTGGTCTGTGTGGTTGAGTGCCATCTTAACTATGTATTGTCTGGTCTGTGTGGTTGAGTGCCATCTTAACTATGTATTGTCTGGTCCGTGTGGTTGAGTGCCATCTTAACTATGTATTGTCTGGCCTGTGTGGTTGAGGTTGCTGCTGGAAACGACGGTCATTTCGTGCGAACTGCACACGCATGTGAATGCGTGTACGCACTTAACGGGGTTATCTTTCCGAGCTGCTGTTTATAAACACTGCTGCCCATTGGCACTTATCAAAGTTAATGTATAACATGAGTTGTATTTCAGGCTCATGTTTTTCAGGCACAGAGTCACAGAACAGCGCTGGAAGTTGTCTGGTTAATAAAACATAGACAGAGAGATATAGACTATGTACTGCCCGGCTAGGTTGCCAAGAGAGACAAACAGATTGGAGAGAGATTGACTATGAGATAGCACACTGACTGAGAGCTAAAGACGCTTTGCTGAAGTAACGGCGCAAAACGTTGGAGATCTTCAGCGCTATTATGACCAGTGAAAACATTTTTGGATCAATATGAGACTATGGTGCCGCAACTTAGACTATGGGGTGCCGCCAGAGTCTTGGTAATTAATGGGAAACACTGCTGAATGTGAGAAGTTCTTGGAAAATGCACAAGAGCAATGAGAGCAAGCAGTAAATAGAGATTTAAAAAATAAGCATGGGGAATTTTTCTGATGGTGCTGCTCATGTCAAAATTGTCTCAGGCACTCTTTCTTGATAATAGGTCAACTTTTAACTAAACTGATCACCTTTTTTCCCCATCCCTCTACAGGTATTCCATCCCACCTGAGCATGGCAAGAGGCTGGAGAGGTTGGCACAAGGTGAGGCACTGAAAACCCTTTTTTTTGCCTATTTTACCATGTCTTAGCTATGTTTGTCACATTAAGGGAAGAAGAATTTAGTGCTTCAAACTGTTAAGCACGCACCATCAAATCATACACATGCTTTACATTTAGCACATACACAGAACTAGCACACATCCAAAGCACAACTACCTGTTATCCCTTTCACAGGAGAATAGAAAGTAAAATAGCACGACTCAGTTACAAGCTGCCTAATTTCTCTTTAGCACAGCATGCGCAACACTGTTAATACACAGTGGTCCTCACAATGAACAGTTTGGGCAACACTGTGGGCCTCACATTGAAGAAAATTTGCATGTACTTAGTTGGTGAGAAACTTCGATGTCCCACTTTCTCAGCACATACAACAACATAGATTTCACCTGGCTGTGCTTAAATGGAGCTTGAGAAGCAGAAGCAGCTTGAAGCACTTAGTGTGTGCAGTGACTTGTACTGAAAAGATCAGGAGGACTGTAGATGCTGAATTTGGGGGAGAGGCTGGTTGAACTGAAGACATCGGCATCAATTGAGCGTTCTGCAGAATGAGTTGGAGGAATCTTTCAAAGCCCAAGTGTCCCAATATATGTCACAACCCAAGATCATTGCAGATTATTACAAAATGAAATATACCAGAGACATTTTTAATCAGGGTTTTTACAAAGTCTTGAGAGTTTGGAAATGCAATTGAAATTTTGACCATTTTAAGGTTAGGAATAAGCTTGAATTCCAGCATACCACATAAAATTGATTTTCAACACTTGACTTTCACTCTTAAAGTGGTATGCATCCTGTTTTAATGAGTGCCAGACTGCATCTCTAATTCACTTCTGCATTATGTGCTTTGCTGAATATTATTGCCAGAGTTGGTTCAGACACAAGGGTTATGTCCTAACTTCTAAAAAAAATCCTGTGTGACTCACATAAATAGGACCTGAAGTGCAATAGTCTTTGACCACTCTTCCTTTAGTTTTTTTCATCAGCCATTTACCCCTCTCTCTGACATAAGATTTCTCCTTGCACCTCTTCCTTTTATTTCCATCACTCACGTTCTCCCCCTCCTCATCCTCTGATTCCCTGTTTTGATCAATGAGGATTAACTTGTGTATATCATGTTGCTCAGAGTGAGGTGTAAGATACAGGGATGATGATGGAGAGTTTCCCAATCCCAAACTACTTTATATAGACACAGCGTTTGTCCTTGTTGTTGCTTAGAGCTGAGAATAAATCTATACTCACCAATGCCATTTGCTATCCTTCACTTCTACTGGAGTGGCTAGAATGTTTAACACACGGTATGTAACGTAAGAAAAAAAGCACCATCATGGTAATATTAAACACACTATTTACAGTTAAACTGATGTTAAAGGGGCACTATGTAGTTTTGGAGAAGAAATTCAAACTCAGAATTTTAATATTTACAATATTAATGAGGTAGTAATACAAACTCAGAAATATTTATTTTTTCCATAACTGAATAAACGAGCTGTTTTCAGAGGAAAATAAGGTCCCCAGAACACTGTTTGAAGCTAGAAAGGTGGCAGGGTCCGCCAAATATAAACAAAGTAAAACAGTATGAAATTGTGTTGTCCTTCAAGGTCAGTTTGTTTATTCAGTTTATTCAGTCGTGAAAACAGTTTGTTTATTTAGTTTGTTCAGGCATAAAAAAAATCAGTCATGAAGAACTTTCTCTTCTGATTAAAATTCCCTCCCCAAAACTACATAGTGGACCTTTTAAGACATGCCATTAGGACAATCAAAGATTTAGCTATATTCCCCTTTAACTACATCACAGTCCTCTAAGGCTGTGGCTTTAACGTTATAAATGGAAATCACAAGTGTAACTCATAAACATGGGCTCCATTTCAGGTGTATTTGCTTATTTTATTGACAGCCTAAGTCGCAGTACACAGAATGTCTTTGTTGATTAGGACAGCTAATCAAATTATTATTTTAAGCTTGTCAACTAGTTCTGAATCTGGACCAGGAGATGTTCCTAAAGACAGAGCCCAGGTATTTCCATCACAAACGGAAAATTTAATTTAACTTGGATGAGATTTGACTTGTCTTCAAGCAAGAAAAAGTTCAGTCAAATTGAGTGCATTTTAACCTATAAGGTATTGTCCAAAGCAATATTCTGTATGTTATTAACAGCCATTTCTTTTCCTGAATTTTTACCAAAATCGGTAAAAAGATAATCATAAGTTCAACTGGCTAGTATTTCTAGTCTTGACTAGCGAGGGTAGCAGTGTGTAATTGACTAGTTATCTATCCTGCATGTCTCTAATCTGCACCTCAATATAAGTGAAGCGAACATTTCCTCCGCAGCTGTAGTAAAAACTTGTTGAAAACTAAACCTAAATAGATTTGATAAGAGCCTCCAAAGGATTCGGATTTGATAGTGAGTTCAGTGCTGGGTTCAAAATACATACTGTATACATCTTTTTATCACTCTTCATGTTTGCACTGAGCTTTCAGTCACAGTCAGTTTGCAGTTTTCCTCTGTGCTGCTATCTAAGCAGCTGGCAGTGGGAGGAAAGCAATGCCAACGTTATTTAACAAGCACCCACTGACCTATCAAAGCCATCGTCAGCACAGGTAGCCAACTGTTTACGAGGTCCTAAAAAGACAGTTATGGGCGTAGTAGGAATGCCTAATGGGGCTGGGACAATGGTCTTGTTACTTGAAAACTCCTCTCCAAACATTTGACACAGCGACAGCCGTTACTCTTATCGCTCCTCATCTCCGCATTATTTTTAGTCGTGGCTTCACACTAGCTGGGTGGGGGGAATGGGAGGGGAGTGCGCAGGGTTGGAGGCAGGAACTTAATTTTAAAACTCAAAAGGACAGAATGAAGCCTTTAAGTTAATATTACCCCGCGGAGAGCTCAGAGAGCCAGCTGCATTTTAATGGGGATTAATACCCGGGCTCTGTCGGCACATTATTCACCTTTATCAGCTCCAACAAGCAGGCAGGCGATGAGAGAATAGAGGCCCTCTCTCCCTCTTTTGCTTTGTAGGGTGGAACAGAGGCTGAAACAATGCAGTGAAAATGAAGGATGAAATGGGCACCGATTATACTGTCAGTCACATTAAAGTTTAACTGGGTGGAGGCTTGGACGGACCCCCCTTTGAGGCACCAGCGGGTACAGACAGTAAAGAGTGGGAGAGCAAGCGATGGAAGAGAAATTCTTGCTTTTGATTATGTAGAGACAGTCTGAGTCCCTCTGTCTCCAAGAGCTAAAGCAAGCCTTTGTTTTAGAGAGAGAGTTGGGGCTTTGAAAGCCCAAAATGTCAGAGGGGTATATTATGATCTCAAAGCAGTCTGGGTTTTAAGAAAGTAGGGTGGTTGTTTTGCAACATGAAAGGTAACATTGCAAAGTGTCAGCAGCTATGCATGTGTGCTGTAGCTTATATTCATTTTAGTTGTAGTATAGTTGCAGTCAAACGTTTGCAATTTGAGTGTTTTTTTTAAGATATGAAGACTGCAGATATTTTTTGACAAATGACCTTGGGGGCATAGACACCAATAATTAAAGCACAGTAGTTTTATATTGTTCTGGGATTAATTATGACGGTAAACAAATGAGACCATGGGAAAGACACTTGGTCGTCTCTGATCTCCAGGCTTGTGCTGCTGCTTCTTAGTTCAAAGTAATCGTGCCATATCAATACACACTTTTCTGTCATTGCAAAGTAGATCTTCAGGCAAAAGTTTTCTGTTTGTTTGTGCTGAATGGGATCAAGATTTTTGGAAGTGACAACACCCAGTCCCAATTTTGTGGTGTAGTCTTTTCTTGGAGACATAATACAATCCAGCACATATCCCGTGAAATTGTACCGGGAGGCACACAAACAATGCATTTACATGCACTGTGGTAATGTGATTATTCCACACTTTGGGCAGTAAATTAATTCACACCCATGTCAATTTCCTTTTCCAGGTGGTGGGATTAACAATAATATAGTAAACACAGCTACAGTTCTGCTGGAGAAATCAGTTGAATTGGCAAGGATTATCTGGCTTTCTTTGAAATTCTTACTTGCCAGCTAGTCATTCCTCCAAAACTGCTCTTGTAAGACTCTTGTAAAGCAACATCTTATCACTAAATAGTTGTCTATTATCTTACATCAGAAACATTGGGAACAATACAAATCAGAATACATTTAAAAATAGTTCAATAGATATATGGAAACCGCCACATGTATAGTAAAATAAAGTTAAGATAAAGTGTAGAAATCTTACTACTGATCAGGCAGCATGTGAACTGTGAATTCAGTTGAATTCAAAACAGTTTGTCAGTATATTTTTTATTTGTCCACATTCTATTGTTATCATGATATGTTATTATATATCACTTAGTCATCAAATTGACATACTGTTGATGATTTCTTAAAAATCTCATGATATGTCTCAGTGTTCATATGTAAAAAAGTAGTCATCCCTACAGCATCTCTGCAATATCGGTATCAAGGCATTTGGTCAAAAATATTGTTTATATTTTGACACCCAGTCCTAGAATTTACGAAGAGCTTTGGAGGGCATTTTAAGTTCTCGTGGTATACGTCACGCATCGCGACATAGAATAAAAATATCACACTATTATTTTAAGGTCATGTATCATAGCCATATCACACATACGGCTGCATAATGTTTGTAGTCTGGACCCGCTGGTATTTGTATAGTTATCCATGACTTTATCAGACAATTTGTTTAGATCACGTTTCCCGTGTTCTCTGTTCTCCTTCTTTAGGCTTCTTCCCCGGAAGCTCCCAGGGCTGTGATGCTTTTCTTCGCCACAAGATGACGCTGATATCTCCATCCATCCTGAAGATGTATGGCATTCCCTTTGACAGGGTGAGTGACAACTGGTCCTTATTGCGTGACATAAATTGAATACAAAATTAAATATGATTAATTTTGGTCTAAGCACAGGGGGCAAACTCTGTGCTGCTGTTGGACACTTGCATATTGTCACTGAATTATTTAATCCAATAAGTGACTAAAATCTACCACGACTAACAACCTAACATGCACGTTTTTACATATTAAATCATTCACAGTGCTTTATATTAGAATAATAAGCTTGAAATATATTATATTTAAAAAAAGGAAGTGAAGGTATGTGTTCCTTACTGCCTGGTTCTAACGGCATTTGTGGGTCTTGCGTAAACAGTAGAAGAGATGGTTTCATTTTGAATGATGAATGACAACGCAAGGGAGGTTAGTGACTCAGCTTTGACGCAAACATTACAACTACGGGCTATAATAATGATACAGTAGGAGTAAAACCCTCTTTTGTGGCTGCCATAGGAAATTAATTAATTGGCTAATTGGCCTTTTTTTCAACTTTCTGTTTCGGTTCGATTTAGTAGTTAATCTAAATCCTCACAGTCCAAAAATTAATGGAAGATTGAAGAGGAGGAAAAAAACCCGGGTACAATGAAGTCATACAAAGTTCTCCACTGTCAGTAGACTGTTACCCCTCACCACATTAATCTCTTCACTCCCCCCTTAGGACGTCATTATCACAGCGAACATGTTACTTGTTACACACCTACAGTACCTCTCTCGATTCATGTGTAAAAATAAAACCGTCTTCTTGCGCTCCTGCAAGAGCAAAAAAGGACGTTTGATATCTGAACCACTGCCTTTAGTTGAGGAAGTTCATCTCCCACTCTCAGCCTCAACCCCCGTTTCTCCCCTCATGCCTGTCACCTTGTCTGGCTTGATGTGTCTTTTGATTGCCTGGATCCAGGATTCACAAAGAAGTTGAGATCAGCAACCAGACATATAGGGCTTAAGTTTTGGGGCAACACATTAAAAAAGAATGTGCTTAACTTGTCCTCACATTTTTAAACATTCTCAGAATAACACTGAGCTCATGGGAAGACACTTGGAGCAGCAGTCATGTTCGACTGAATTAATTTTGCTTGCAAGTCAAAAAAGTTTAGAGAGAGGTTGTTTCTGAGGAGTTGAACTCTTAGAAACTCAATGGCAGATGTTATGGATGTGAAACTCATGATTTATAACAGAATACATTTTTAGATCAGATGATATTTTATTGGTCATAAAATTGTGAGTCACAATGACATGTAGTAATTTCGTAAGAACAGTGCATCATAAATAAGACAAAGCAAAAGGGGGAGCGTACACATGGAGAACTGATGATTTCAGCACTTTGATGTACAAAATGGCAATAACTGAGTAAAATTAAAGGGTATGCAAAGTGGGTAATTAATGAAGGAAGGGCTGGATGGAATGGTCACAGTTAAAAGAAGTATGCCTTTTAAACACTTAATCTCCAAAGTAAAGACTATAGTATACTTTGTAAAATTCATATGATCTTTGCCGTTAAAGGTCCACTGTAGAGGACTGAGTGGCATCTAGCAGTGAGGTTGCAAATTGCAACCAAATGAATATCCATCGCCTCACCCTCCCCATATGTTGGCTGTATTTCTGCCCCCTGAATCGTACACACTGGACTTTTAAAGGCCAAAACCAGTTTCTTTAAAATCATTTTAAGGACCCCTTTACAAAATAAAATGAAATGTCCAATAAAGGTATCAAAACTGTCTAGAAATGACCATATTCATGATAACTGAAGAAAGACTTGAACAAGTGTTTGCTCCCAAACTAATTAGAAAAGACGTTCCCTCCACAAGAAACCTAATTAGTTTTTATTTAGTGAGTATGAGATTCATATTTGTCAGCATAGACTTGGTGCTAATACATCTTAATCTCAATTTTAGTGGTGACTCGGTTGGAATTAGTTTCGCAGAAGGGGGATGGAAATTTAAGAAATCTTTGATACACATGCACACGAAGCATTTTTATTTATTTATTCTTTCATTTATGTATTTTTAAAAAATTCTAAAATGTCCCAATACTTGTTTTCGCTCTCTCTGAACAGGTCACTCAGAATGAAGGGGAGTTTATGATCACCTTTCCTTATGGCTACCATGCTGGATTCAATCATGGTTTCAACTGCGCAGAGTCCACAAACTTTGCCACCTTGCGCTGGGTGGACTACGGCAAGATGGCTACCCAGGTAAGATGAGACAGACGGACAGTGTATATATTCATCCTGTAGCAGGAGATGAAGTCAGTGTAACAGAGATTAAAGTGGTAAATTCCACAAAGTGAGATCTGGACATTTAACAGAACACTTGAATGTTTTCTTATTTTCTGTAAACTATTGGCATCAGTAGTGTCAATCTATTCGAAACAAGGTATGAAATTTTGAAGTGAAAGTAAACATCTTACACATGGCAGGGTACGCACATCTAACACTGCACTTGAAGAGGTTTGATCCGATGTGTGATTCAGCAGCAACTTTGCAGCCTTCCTGCTCTGGCTGTTTGGTTCTCTGAAGGGATGAAGTAATAGATCATATCGAAATATAAAAGCAGCGTCTGGTTCTGTGCTGCACACCATCTGTTACCGACACTAACCGTCCCCTCGTATCCTTCCATTGACTCAAACTGCTGCTTTGCCTGTGGGCTGCTGAGCATGAAATTGACAGGGTATGGGTTGGTTGTGGACGGGAGCCCAACTACAATGTCCTCTGGAAGAACCTCCCCCCTTGTCTCTTTTCTATACATTCCACTTCATTTTCCTGTTCAGTTCCCCCTCTCTTCCCTTCCGTATTAGTGTTCACATATGTGTGTATGTGTCCCTTTTTTCCTGCCTTCTCTCTACTTGGCTGCATGTCAGATTTATGAGGTGCCAGTTTGCAGAAGTACATCTCCCTCTCGTCTCCCTGTTTCTCATTTTCGGCCTTCCTACTTTGCCCATGTGGCCGCTTGTAATTTAAAAACCAGTAGTCCAGGCTCCAGCAGTTTTTCCCTCCATCCTGCCCAGTGCTCAAGGGAGCATCTCCACTACACTTGTCTCAGTCTGATAAAGAAGAGCGGTCCACTCTGCACTGCTAATCCGAGTCGACAAACCGACAGCGCAGCACCGCACACAGACAGAGGAATTTGAAAGAGAGCAGCTCGGCCGATGAGACGGGCTCTTTCTGCCAGTCCATCTCCTTCTCCTTCTTTGTCTTTCACACCGATGTTTTTATTCTCTTGGGGTGGTGGAGTAGCATGCTGGTCACAGATTGTCCTGTAACCAGTGCTGTTTAAATTCAGTCCTAACAGGTGTACTGTATGTCCGCGAGCTAGACCCTGAACCGCTTCAGGCTCTGCTGCCCCTCACTGGGTGTGGCTGTCCAAAAAGGCACAATTTTCATATTTCCTCCTTAATGTATTTTAAGTGTTTTGAACCATTTTGAAATTCTTGGCAGTAACCAAAGCCTTTCTCTTGACTGCCATAATAACAAATAGGGGAATAATGCCATTAGACGAAGACGGCGACATTTGCTTCCACAGCAACTTTAAGTGGCTCTTTTGAACATGCTCTTAGTTCTTGAGAGTGAACACTTACTACAGACACATCTAGAGAGTGTATTTGTCTGCAGAAAATGTCAATATATTGACAGGAACTGGTTACCTTTTTTTTGGTATTTAATTTCAAATGCCTGCAGATCCTGAACAGTTTTTCAGTCAAGTTTTTAAATCCAGTTTTTTAAATATATTTGAGTACAAACTAGCCCTTTTAGCAAGACTATGTAACATTAAACGGAAAAAAAAAAAATACCTTTGTCCTTTCTTCAGCCTTGGCCAACACAATACACTTTTGGTCTCTGAGGTCAGCCTCACTTGTGCATGGCAGTGTTGAATTGAATTGAGTGTTGGCAAACTTTAAATGCATATTTTAGTGTCAATGACAAGAATATTAATTTACAACTACTTAGATAATTAATTTTTTAAATCTTAAAAAAAAAAGTCAAAATTTTCTGGTTTCTTTGCTTGTCTATGACAGTAAACTGAATATCTTTGGATTGTGAACAAAGCAAGACATTTGAGGGCAATATATTGGGCTTTGGGAAACACCATTTTTCACTTTTTTCTGACATTTTATAGAACGAACAACTAACAGATAAATCATAAGTAAAACTAATTTATATTCTTTACGGCTCTTCTCTACTTTTGTTGGTAACTCCATGTTTAAGCCTTTTCTAGTCCGCTTAAACTTTTGCTGGTCACTGTATAATAAAAGTGACTGAGGTTAGCTTTAAGTAAAGGCCTGTTCTGTGTATAGTATTGTGCTGTATTGTATTGTACTGTACTGCCTTTTCAGTGAGATATTTGGCTGTAATTTTATTTCCTCTCCACTTTAATTTCATTTGAGTAATTACTGTCATATGTACATAGTTATAGTTTTATAAAGCTCACCCACAACAACCACTTACTTGGCAACAATGAAGTCTCTCATTCTCTGTTGGTCTTTAACATAACTCCCCTCATCCCTCTCTCTCTGTCTTTGGCTTGAGCAGTCATCTGTTAACTCAATAGGCCGTCTCCCCTCCCTCTCCCGCCCTCCCCCTACTGAGCTTTATTCTGTCAGCACCAAATAGGACAGTGAACGATGGGGCTCGGGATCGAATTTGTCACTGTTTTGGGGCTGCCAGCACACGATGGAGAGAAGGAGGGAGTGAGCCTGGGCTTTCTTCACGTCTCTTTTTCATGTCTTCTTAAATACAAGCTCCCCAACTGCTGACCCATCTGTCTGACTTACTAAGCGAACACACCTGCAGTCAAAGAAGTCCTACTGTCAGCACTCCTTCCGTGCTGTCGGCATGCAATTAGACTTCCATTATTTCAGACTTTGCAGCCTTTATTAACCTTCTTCTCAACCTTTCTGACTATGCATTAAGCACAAGCCATTTAATTTCTTATTTTTGTAATCCAGGGCTTCAACAGACATGACTCACTCTTCACTCAAATTGACTATTGTAGGGATCATCTTAAAAAAAAAAAAAATACATCCGTCCACATAACCTCACCTTCCCAATAGATGCCGGGGCGGGGACACATTATTTAGACTATTTTGGTGTTGTCACAAAGTGTCATCCAGCGCTAAGAAAAACTCTCTGTCAAGCTGTTGAGTTTGTACACTGATTTAAATACAGCACATGCAATTTTTGGCAAGTTTGATTGAGAGCAGTTCAGTTGGAGCCCACCGAGGCACTGCAGATGGCAAAAAGGATCTTGCAGATTATTTATGAAAATAGTTATGTCTGCTGCACCATTATGCTGCTGAATGTTAACAGTTCCTATGTTCTGGCTCTAGTATTCTCAATGAAAGCCTCTCTCAGTTCGTTCGGTACTCAGTCACACTTTGCGACTGTTCCCGCAGGCCTCCATGGTGATTTTTCCGTCTGGGAGAGGAGCAGAAATCATCCTCCCAGTTCCCAGACTAAATCACATCACTTTTTCATCTTGAGAGTGAATTGCAGAGGACTCACTGTGCACTCTGATATTTGTTTGCAGGCATGTCTAGTTTTGGCGTGGCCAGACATGCTGTGATTGGACATGCTGAATTGTTATTAGATGTTGCTTATGTGCAACCTATGCCCATGATAGCCAATACACAAAATGCATTCTTCTTCATGTGTGGTAGGCTTACTGCATCATTGAACAGTTAAGAGTCTCATTGTTCCTGGAGAAAATGCTGCCTGGAGCCCAAGACGAGTTGTGTCCACTGACACAAAAACGTGATTATCTGCCACACAAACCTAGCAGTAGAAAATAATTCCCATTGTTTTCCCAGTGAGTTTACAAGGGCACTTAGTCACATTTGGTGTTATCATGTTCTCAGGAGTTTCACAGAAAAATATGTCACACAAATGCAATAAAGACCGTTAACCCAGACTTTCTTGATCACACCAGTGACCTGTGATTTGAGCCCACTGGCAGCCTTTACCGCAAAGAACCTCCAGTACAGCACAGATCAGAATTTTTCTAAATTGCATTTACTGAGGCAGTGCGCTAACATGACAAGCACAGAGACTTCATTATGTCCTGATGTTGGTGAAAGTTGCTGTTCCAGAAGGGGCTATTTTTTCTGTTTCTAGTTCATTTACATGTTACGTGGTTGACTGATGAGCTTATTTTAAGGATGGATGCATCAGATCCCTCCAGTGTCGATGCAAGCTCTGTAATACCCAGTCCACCCTGCCACTATTCGCTGCTATTAGAGGGCAGCCATAATATAATGAAGGAGTAGATCAGAGACTTGGGGCCACACAGTGTGATTAGCGGGAACAGTTTCATCACAGTTGAAATATTGCTGACATTTAAAAAGGAAAACTTGGTGCAACATAAACTAGAGAGATACAATACAATGCTGTATATTCTGTTTGTTATGCACACAATAGTAAGTGGTGTATGGCTTTCACAGCTGTAGATCAGACATTTTTAAATCTCCCTCTTTCTATTCAAGATATTAAGCAGCTGTTGTTGGATGGGGATGTATATTAATAGATTATGAAGGGAAAGAAAGAACAATTAGAGTAATTTAGTTTACTTGGTCAGCATTTTCTCTCCAGCGTGCATCTCATATGAGCAAATAAACTTCAGGTAAGTTTTCATCTCATCTCGCAGTAGTTTTTAAGAGCATGTGTGATGATATTGACCGAATCACCATGACGTCAGGCTAGCAAGAGCTAACAGTCAGGGTGATTTGAATTGCGGAGATATGAGATCGGTAACCTTTTTTATTTCTCTTGTCACATTTAGCTATACTGTTATATCTAAAAATATATAGGTAATCACGGTCGACCAATAGGTCTGATGTTTCGTCTGTGCTCATTTTATGTACTGTGTTGCTTGTTGTCTTTGATATCTGTTAGGACTGCACGATATTGGGACAAAACTGACATTGTGATGTTTGGGTTTTTCTGCAATATGCAATATGAAAAAAGGAATTTTCATGACATTGCACGTCTTGCGATGTGACTATTGCGCATGCACACACTGCGATGTTGATGCTGAAACAACATATTGTGCAGTCCTAATATCTCTCAAACAGCAACATCTCGCCACCGGTTGGACAAATCTGCTAGGTTTGAGTAAAATCAAGCTGTCATTTTTTTTTGTCTGTAGCACAACAGGCAAATCAGGTCTCCAACCTAACATTGGTGACAGTGTTGAGGTGAATGAGATACGAAAGCATCAAACATGAATAGATGAATGAGATGTATACACTTTCTGCTTTTTGCATCTTGACAAATTTTGATGACCTGTCAAATCAATCTTCATTTGTTGGATCATCTCTCTGGTTATTGCTGTCTTCATCAGCGATAGTGTCATCAAAGCCAGCATAAAGAATTTTGGATAGTCAAAATTTTCCAGTTACTGTTGGTCAGGTCACACAGGTCAGACTAAAACCCTGTTTTGCTATCAGTTCTTAGCACATCCTTTGAATTCACAGATCCATACTGAGTCCCCAGGCTCTGGGTTTTCTGTGGCTTCAACAATTTAGCTTCATTAGGAGCCAAAGTATACTTCAGGGCTCATTGACTGTCTGCCTCAGGGTGAGTTTTTGTTTTCTCAGATCTTGTGCATTTCCAAATCCGTTTCCCTCCTCTAATTAAGTTTTTATATGATAATAAAATGGAACTCATCCTGGCCCTTGAGGATGGCAACAATCTCTATAACCTCTTAATAGTTTTGTGAAAATAAAATCAGCCATTCAGTCCTTTTTACAATTGTAAAAAGCACATTCTGCCAGGTACAATCAGTGCAGGAGCGATATTTATCTGTGTTCTTGTGCGTCTGTAGTTTCCTGGTATGTTACTATTTTTATTAAAGGTTTCATGATGGTAACAATCAGCTGTACCCATGCTCACTTGCCCCCCTCTGCCCTCCCACTTTCCACTCGACCACCCCCCACCATATTTTAATGTTTCCGTCTGTCAAGTGGTGTCTAGATGAGATGTAGGCTGGATATTGTTTTGCTGGGGAGGGCGAGCTGCTGTGTTTCCAGTAATTGAACATAAGGTTCTCAGTACAGCTCAGGAAATAATAGGGCCAGAATGTAATACAGCAAGCAAAGCACAAAAAAAAATTCCCCATCCCTCCTTCTCCTCCCCCATCTTTGTTTGTTTCATCTCCCCCCTTTTGTTTCCTTCATTCCCAAACTTCTCTCTGCTGTAACTGCCATTTTCTCTTACACTCAGCACTGTGGTTTCATTTAACAGCTCTGCTGCTCCTCCTGTCACTAGTCAGCAGAATGATTCATTGACCTGTATTGTCATTATGAAGGTTTGTGGAGTCACCTTGAGGTGTAAGTGCTCATAGGATGCAGGTATCACTCTCATTTACCTCTGAACTATTTGCACATTACCACATTTACCAAAGGCTTATTACCTGCACTATTTGACTCACTTATTTTACAGGTCCAGTGTGTAGGATTTAGGGGCAGAAATGTAACTTAATAACATTAATAATTACGTTTTCTGTTTTCATTCAGTGTATAATCACCTGAAAGCTGAGTTTCCATTACCTTAAATTAAGTCCTTTGTATCTACAGAGGGAGCAGGTCCTCTTCCACTTAGGCCGCCATGCTGCAGCACCATGTTTCTACATTAGCCCAGAACAGACAAATCAAACATCGGCGTTAGAGAGGGCCTTTTGCATTTTTCACCTTTTTAGCGGCCACCATAGGAATGATGAGGCAAGGGTTGTGCAGACTGAACAGATGGAGACTACTAAATCCTACACACAGGACCTTGAAAGTACATTTGCTCTTTGCAATTTTTTTAAACTCATGGGACACCAATTGTTGCCCACTTCAATGTAACCTTATCGTCTGTCTGATGTGTGTGTTTGTTTTTCTAATGGAGATTAGAGTGTTTTTTTTTTTTTTCAAATTTACGGCCAATTTGCCTTCATCAGCTTTTTGCTTTAAAAATGACCAAATGCTGCACTTTAAACTATATGCGTCTTGTTGTACCCATGGTAAAACGAGGGCTAGCACAGTGTCGCAGTTGTTAGCACTATTGCCTCACAGCGAAGGGATCCTGTGTTCAAATCCTGACATCTTCTCCCTCTCCTTGCATGGGTTTCCTCCGGGTGGTCGGTGCCCTTGAATGCAGAGAACAAGTTTCACTACATTGTATGATTGTATGTGATAAATAGAGTTCTATTTATATATTGATTTCTTCTGCTTCTAATTCCTCATACTGAGAGACTCTCTATATGGTAACAGGTGTTGCCCTCAGCTCAAATCCAACCTGACCCTATTTACTTGTTTATACACAAAGTGCTCTTTTCACTCCACACTGCAGTACTATGTACAATACCAAAATAAAAACCACTCTCATTCATAAATATGTTGTCAATCCTATACAGTGGCTGCATAAATGTTTTAATGTCTCTCCCTCCATATAATGGATCTAATTAGGGTGACATCAGGTTATGACAGGTGTATAATTAATGCTATTTGCACACATTTCAAATACACAATTGGAGCATATAAATAATGTTTATTTAAGTAAAACCTCTTCAACAAGAGACTCGTTCTTGGCAAAGTGCATAACACACGTGCCTTACATGTGAATCAAATGATAAATTAATTATAAAACATTACGAATTTGTTATATGAATTCATCTAATTTAAGTTCAAGGACCATCTCTCTGAAAAGTGTGATTTCTGCTGCTGCTCTCCCCTGCTGTTAGTTACCATCCTCTTCAAATGCTGTTTTTTGGGCTTCTTCATCAGTGTGCCAAAGACTGTTACATCCCCTTTTGATCACTCACTGCAGAGCTTTCTGTCAAAAATCTGTGAAGTGCAACTAAAAGTGTCATCTGTAGCACCTGCTCCATATGTAGACAATCAGTGGCATCCTCTCACTGCGGAGGATTTTATTTTTTATTTTTTTAACTGTGGAACATAGTTTGCTTCATGCCTTACCTGCAGCTATTCTCTAACTTTCAGTCATCTCTTCCTTCTCTGCTTGTTCTTCTCTAGTGTACCTGCCGTAAGGACATGGTGAAGATCTCCATGGATGTGTTTGTGCGCTGCCTGCAGCCGGATCGCTACGAGCTATGGAAGCAGGGCAAAGACACCGCTGTGTTGGACCACCTTAAGGCCACTGAGCTCAGCAGCCCCGAACTGGAGAGCTGGAGGCAGCATCGTGTAACCCATCGGGCAAACCTACTGCGAAGGTGAGAGGTCAAACTACATTTCGTGTCTAAATTCTGAGGTGTTGATGTTCTTACACAAATTTCTCCCTTGTAATCGGGAAACTTGAAGTCATTTTGGTTTGCACACTACATGCCAATTTCTCTTGAGTCTCATGTGCTTCTTTCCCGAACATACACGGAGGCTCTTGTTTGCAAGCAAAAGATAAATGTAGATATGTTTTCATATGAATTTATTACGGGTCTTTGTGTCCCACCCCAGAGCCATGCAGAAAATGAAGCAGCTCCGTCGTCTAAAGCTGGAGGAGGTGAAGGTGCTGGCAGAGGACGGCATTGAGCTGAATGCTGCTGATTACCAGCGTCAGGTTGAGGAGCGCGAGGCCCAGCGGAAGCAAGAGAGGGAGGAGCGTCTAGCCAAAGAGGCCATGATGACCCTGGAGGCCATGGAGCGTGAGGAGCAGGAGGCTGCAGAGGCCGCTGCCAAAGCAGCAGAGGCTCCAGCTGTAAAGGGTGAGGACAGTATGAGCAGTAATATAAATATTTTTTTATCAGCATAGTTGTTTTATTTTGAATTTTACTCGAGATCTTTTTGAACTTTTTGCTGCTGGTTCATGGAATATGGAAAACTGAACTTAACTCAAAACATTCTGAATTTCAAATTCCGCATGTCTGTCACCTTCCTCCTCAAAGTTTGTGAAGAGTTAAGTTTTTTTTCCGTCCATTTCTCTTTGCCAGCAACAGAACCCGAGGCCAAACCTCAGAACTTGATGGAGGACATTGAGAAAAAGAAGCCCAAAAAGCCGAAGAAGACTACAAATACCCACAACTCCATCACTGGGTTTGAGGAAGCGTTTGAGCAGTTTGCTACATCCAACATGAAGACTTCAAATAACGTTAGTTTCGCTGAAGAGGTGGCGAAACCTCTTATCCCAAAACAGAGTGACATCCCAGCAGACAACAAGCTGGATGTGAGTGCCACCCAGGTAAGCCTATTCCAGATCAAAGCCGATTAAATTTTTTTCTTTGAGTAGTAATTGTGTCCAGCATTGCAGCACACTTATTTATCTCACGCCACAGTTGCTGGTATTTCAATACGGAAATATGAAGTTGCTCGATCTGAAAATGGAGTTGAACCTCTAAATTTTAATTGTGTTTAAGCTGCAGCTTACCAACAGTTACTGATATCAGTTTGATGCACAAATTGAATCCGCTAAAAGAATCGGGACACAGATGATTGAACATATTTATAGAAATCACGTGTCCACAGTAAACAGTTTACAAAATGAATTTTAACTTGTAATATTTTGAAAAGATTGTAATTATTTGCTGCTGCATGTGTCAAGGTTAAAACACTGAAAGGGAAATGTAAAGAAAAAGTCTTGTGTTTTATCAGGCATGCTACTCCAAGATGAAGATGCCAACAGAGGTAAAAAAGAGTCGCCGTCACCCCCTCAGCAAGCCACCCAAACGCTCCCCGTTGTCCATCTTAAAGCAAGATCCGACCAGCGACAAAGGTGTGCATCTGTCATTGTACATGTATTTAACCTTGCGTGTATTTTATGGTAAATATTTTCTTATTTTTAACACTTCTACAGAGAAATTGATGATAAACACTGTCAGATTGTAAATGCTGTTTAATTTCTTGTAAAAGTTGAAATACGTGAATCATAACTGAATACTAAGTTACATTTTAAGATAGATTATTCACATACAATTTACTAAAAACATGATCTTCATCTATCATTATGCTTTCTTTCCCTCTGTCCGCCACTTTATTCATCCCACTCATTGTCCTCTTCATCACGCTACTTAAAATGAAGAAGACACACCATTTTTGTTTTGATTATCGATCTTGAGAAAGAAAAACAAGCAGGACTAAAGCTCCCTGTGGGGATAATGAAATCAGGACTGCAAGGCCTCTTTTCACTCCCCTCCCTCCTGTCTGTTTCTTCTCATTTTCTGACTGACACTTATTGATCCGGGGATCATGACTTCCAATTACCTGCTTTCAAAGTCACTTTAAGTTGGCAGCAGGGGACCCGACTCGGGGCCTGTCCTTCAGAAGGGTGGATGAGGTACAAGGAGAAAGAGAGGGAGAAGAGAGAGAGTTAAATGGCAAGCTTTTGAAGAGTTCCTCCTGCCTTGTGTCCAGGTTTAACAAACACTCTGGATCAGTAGCTTCAGGGGCTTCACTGAAAAATTGATTCCAGCCCCACAACAGCAAGTTGTTGACGTCTGTGCTATTTGTGCTCATCGGGCAATTATATCAGGGATGGTGTTGTTATTGTCTGGAACAGAATGTGCTATTTTTGTTTCTTGGCAAGGGCTCCCTTATTAAAAAAGATCCTTGTGCTTTTCCAAAAATGCTTCACATGCATTTCAGAAGGAAGTAAAATCAGTACCAATGAGGATTCCTCCAACATCGCTTCTGTGTGCGTCACTGACTTCAGATTGTCTTCGTTTGGAGCAGCATGTCTTTAATGTCTTTATTTTTTTACCCGCAGAGCTGTCCTCCCCCATGCCGCTGGAAAGCGACATGAAGAAACAGGAGCACCTGTGGCAGAATCAGTCACCCAACTTCCTGGCAGAGAAGGCCTTCAATGCTGCAGTGGCAGCACTCCAACCACACTGTGCGATCTGTTCGCTATTCTGTCCCTATGCAAAGGTACAGCCACACACTGCAGCATATGCACATATGTGTCAGTGAACTAGAATTGGTAGTGATTGCAGTAGCAGTTACAAAATCAGTAGTATTGTGTGTATTAGTTTAGCAATGTTAGCATAAGTGATGTTTCAGTAGCAGTAGTTTAGGTTAGTTCTGCAAAAGGATAATTTACATTATGGATAATCTGGATATTACTTTCACACTTAAGCGCTTTAATTTCTGTCTATAAATCAAAAAAAGTTGTGAAAAATGCTCACCACAATTTCCAAGAGCCCTGAGGGATGTCTTCCGATTGCATCATTGCTTCAAAGACTCTTCATTCATTATCAATTGACAAAGAAAAGCATCGATTCCTGTCATATAAGAAGCTGGGACCAACAAATGTTTGCTAGAAAAATAGTTGCCAGCTATTTTGTTTCTACTGACTAATCCTTGTAGCTCTCATATAATTTTAACAAAGAAAATTGTGTGTTGTTAACTTTCAATTCGGCTGTTGTAAAGACTGACCAATAATCAGCATGTTAAAATCCACTAACTGTATTATCTTCATTCCTCTGGCCTCTCCAGCCACAGAAAGACGCCTTCGTTTCACCCGACGCCCATCGCGCCTCCCTTCCTCAGCATGGCAGTCGGACACGTCCACTGGTCCCAGAAATGTGCTTCAGCGTCGGTGCGCGCAACACTGAGCCTCCACCCACCAACTATCACATTGCAGAGGATGGCACCAGTCTTCTGCTCCGCTGTTCATCTTGCCACATGCAGGTTCACGGCAGTAAGTATAAAACCAGTCAACACAGCAATAAAGGATGCTGGCTGTATTTGAGTAACACTGTGACCAAACATAGCGTGCTCAGCCCTGTTAGCAGTGGAGTAATAACACCCCAGGGACAGCTGCAGGAGTTAAAAAGTTGGCTTTTTCCATTTATATCTAAACAGGGCTTCTATAAGATGAGCTGTAAAAATTAATGTGAACACAACACAGTGTTTGTATGCTGTTAATGAAGAGCCAATAGTCAGCTCACAGCTGCAGGAAGCTTATTTCTAGCTTATACACTGATGAAGCTCTAGGAATTATGAGTATAGTCTCTCAGAACAGCCTTTACTCAGGTCTAAACCTGCATTTTGACATTTGGTTTTATTTAATTTGTGAAATAAGTTTTAAAAAATGTAACTATTAAGGGGATTGCTGAATTTGCAAACGTAGTTAACGTCACATACATATGTGGGATATACATCCTAATGGATGTGTAATAGGGCGAAGTATATAATGTCTTCTTCATAACACTATTTTGTGGATTAAAAAAATAGGAAAAGGTCCTTCTGTGTATTGTTGTAGGAAAGTTATGTTTGATTCTGTAGAACTGGGAGGCGAGCAGCTGTGGGTACACTTCAGTTTGAGTCATAACACTCAAAACTGTGGTCTCAGCCAGCCACAGACAGATACATGGACTGACGAGCTTTACAGAAAGGCTCTGCTGGGCATTTCACTACTCTTCTCTATTCACAACTTTTTATTTCTGAACCCTTGAGAATAGAGTTGAAAAATAAGAGGCACAGAGTATGAGACTCCACTACAGCAGTGTAACAACCTGTCTATTCAATTCCCCTGTTACCACTCTCAGTGAGGCTTCATAGTTTAACTCTCCTTGACTCAGGTTAAACTAGCTAAGTGGCTGCTCAAGCAACGCAAAGGCCTCTCTGAAGGCTGCACACTATAAACTTCCCTAGCTCTTATTTACCGTGCTCTCCGCTCTTAACCATTTTTTACAAAGAAATCCGACTTTTAGGGGATATGGCTTCTGTCAAAGCAAAGCGTGAACGGAAAGGCAGCTTGTTAACTTTGTATATGAGCCATGGGATCACTGTGCTTGTCTCTACTTCTCATTGCCAAATGTTAACATCAGTCATGGTGCAGATAATATAATAAATGCTCATTTTGTGGCATATGTTAAAAAATAGTTTTACAGTTACACTGATATATCTGCTTTTTGATTTATCATGTGTGTCAGGCTGCATGTATAACCAAGATACTTAACGGCAAGGACATGTGCACATGTCAGTAACACACACACACACCAACCCTCCTGGGTTCTTATTATCCCTAAAGCTGGAGTGCACCTTCAAAAAGGCCAGTTCATTAGTCATCCAGGGATGAACTGGGCTCAGCTGGAGAAGCAGCGCTGCCATTGATAAGAGGACATGAAGCAGAAAGAACTTCTGTCAAAAACAGCAGCTCTGCGCTCGATCCTTTTGCTCCTCATTGTTTTGGATTGGACATTCATTTAGAAATCATTCAGACCTTTCAAGGTGTTACATAAACATTCAATCCGTCTGGTTTAGTAGCTCAAATTAAAGGTTAAGGCTAAGGTCTATTCACAATGCTAACAAAGTGGTTGGTTTTTTCAAGTGGTTTGTAGAAAAGGACCCAAGTATTTTAATAAATATTTAAAGTGCCAGAGTTTGACCAAGTTGCCATGGAGCCCATCGTTACTAATCATTATTACTCTTCTGCATCCAGATTGTGCTTTGGAAACATTCAATGCAAACATGTTAAAGGAAATATATTAAAGCTTTCAATCTCCCCCCTCTTATAGGTTGCTATGGTGTAAAGCCGGAGTCTGTCACCGAACCCTGGATGTGCTCCCGGTGTGTGGCAGGAGCCTGGACAGTTGTAAGTAAAAAAAAAAAGCAACAATTTACAAGTCTAGAAAAGCAGTGTGATCGTCTCCATGACTACATGTATTGGAATTGGACAAGAATCAGAAGAAATACTTGAAGATGTTTCTCAGAGTTGACTGGACTTGATGCACTTCTCTATTTCTTCATGTATATTAAAGTTGGCTGTTAAAATTTTTTCCAGCAGCTATTGCAATACCAATCCATGGTATGAGAGCTCAGAAGATCTATGTTTGATCTGTCCCTCGCTGCCTAAACTTCATCCTCATCATGCTTTGTCTTTTTCAGGAATGTTGTCTCTGTAACTTGCGGGGAGGAGCTTTGAAGACTACCACAGATAAAAGGTTAGTGCGTGTGCTTTGGTTTTAATGTGGCAGTTTTTCATGTATGCAAAATTTGCTATGCATATTAGAATAACAAAACCTCAAAGGCCATATTAAAATGTCATTGCCAAATAATTTTAAAAAATGATGTCAAAAAAATGTCAATAAAAGATTCAATAGAAGTGTATTTTATTGAATCTCTAGTTAAAGCAAATTTCTCTGATGGAGATTTTCATTAATTAAAAATATTCGGAATTAAACTTAAACTTGTAGCTAAAAGGACCAACATTTAGCAACAATATTAACAAAATTAGAACAGTAGTAAACTGTAAACCACAACACACATAGGTTACGAGATACTCACATAGCTCCTAACAAATTCAATCAAGTTCTGTAGATTGCTGTTGGAACAGAGTTTGTAAAGAAATAACTAGAGTTGTTCCGATACCAGTATTGGATGTGCCACTGATACTGTCGAAAATCCAGGTATCGGTATTGGTGAGTACTTTAGTCTATGCACTGATCCGATACCACGTAATTTAGAAACAGGACACTGCTACTTACCAGTTAGCTCCGTTAGCTCTGCTTAACGTTACACACCGGAAATCAATTCTTCTTCGCTGCTCTCAAAGCCAACACAGGACGTTTGCGCTGTGCTGCCACTGCCAACTACTGTCCACGCGAGTCAGACGGAGCTAGCAACATGTCAGCTATTTGGCAATATTTTACGCTGGATAACCCCACCAGTAAAACGGCGACATGTTCAGTATGCAAGGCTGTAATGTAGAGTGATGGCATGAGTGTTGCCAATTTCAACACCAGCAACCTCACAAAAGCATTTGAAGATACATCACGCGAAAGAGCACAGCGACTTCGCCAAGGTGAAGGGGGAAAAGGGCAAACTGCAGCAGCAAACTTTGGAAACTGCAGTCCAACAACGAGAGAAATTCCCCAAAGACCACCAAAAAACTACTAAGATAACTTTAAAAATTGTCGAGGTCATGGTCCTAGATGACCAGCCCCTATTTGAAAATTACATTTTTTTTTCTTTTACAAAATTGGGGCTGCACTTTTAAGTTTTTTAAAGGAATTATTTCTGGATTTATTTAATTTAAGTTGCTGTTGCGTGTTATTTATTCCTTAATTTCTGTTGTTGTTCTTTTTTGGTAATGACTAGATAATAAAAGAATAAGAATGTTGTATGCAAATCATTCTCTGCATGTGTTTGTTCATGTGGGGTTTTTACCTGAGCCAAGGACACATAGCAATCATATCACCTCCATACAGGGTTAGTAATATATACAGCTCTTCTTCTTCTTTTCTTTTTTTTTTTTTTTTTAAACACACACTAGTATCGGATCGATACTCATTATTGGCCGATACCCAAAGCCCAGGTATCAGGAAGGAAAAAAATGGTATCAGAACATCTTTGGAAATAACAGAAGAAAGGAATAACACATAGGTTGATACTAGCAGTCTACCTCTGTTGGATTTTTGAAGCCTGAAGTTTTTATGGTGTGTGTCTCTCTGTGTAACCAGGTGGGTCCATGTCATCTGTGCCATTGCCGTGGCTGAAGCTCGCTTCGTCAACGCCATCGAGAGGGAACCAGTGGATGTCAGGGCTGTTCCAGAATCGCGCAAGAATCTGGTAAGTAACTATGGTGTAGTGAGATGGGCAGGAGTCAACTTTTAACCCAAGCAAGACCACCCAGTCCTGTCTCAATGTTCTCATTGAATTTTCTCTTATGCCCTGATCTCATTCTCTCACTCCCATGTCCTTTTCCTACATTTAAGCAAGCCTGTCTAGGGATGGGAATTAAGATTTTATTGATACCAGTGCCATGATCGATTCTGCTTATCAATCCGATTCTTTATTGATTCCCTTATTGACAACTGATCAATTTTCTGTTCGGAAAAAAGTAGGCCTTCAGCGTCAACAAAGCAGTTGTATTTTCTCCAAGTCTGAACACAGTGTAGAAACAGAGTAGAAAACAAGGCTTGCATGTGACTCAGGACGGCAAAAGCTCCGCTGTTTAACCACTGAGTAATTTGGAACCAGTTCTCGATTGATTGGATGAACTGAGAGAATATTTGTACTGCATTTAGGTTTTCTTAGAATATGCCTTAATGGTGCTAATCTTATTATAACACAAGATATTCACCCTTTGTAACGAACGTGCTGCCCAGTTGGGAAACAATGGCACTAACTACTAGTGTCTAACTAGTAACTAGTAACTGGTGTTTGCACCTTTACTTGAAGTGATCCTTTTACAGGCATTTCAACTAGTACGTTTGTTGCCTATGGACCATTTCTCCCTCACCCCCATGACTCCTTTTTTTTTTTTTTGTAAGTTTCCAACAGCATAGACACAAGTTTGACTTGATTATATTGCAGTGTGCAACTGTCAGAAAATCACACCAGCATCAATAAAAGGAATTGATAAGCTCGGAGACATACAATTCCAATTGATCAGACAATTTCAAAACGGTTGTCAACTGGAACAGGTTCGTCATTCCCATCCCTATGCCTACTCACTGTATCTGGTACTCTCTCCATTGTCTTCCCTCCATGGCAAATGGACAGATCATGTTTTTGTGGGCTGTGGAGGACATGGGGTTACACGTATGTGCTGAGGGGAAAGACTGAATAATCAGCTGTCATTTCTGAGCCAAATGAACTGAATTGATCCCAAGGGGAGGAGGCAATTTCCTCATTGCTGCCATGTCTTTGAACACACATCCTGCCCTCCAGTTCTCCTCCCCAGTCTCCGCTCCCCCTCCATTCACCTGATTCCACTTCACAGGCAGCTGCAGTGCTTGCTGGTGCATTATCACAAATCTACAAATAATGTCACCTCCCTCCTCTCCTCCTCTGAATAATCTATCAAACAGAAGCTGGGTGACATTTGCATCCGAGTACTTTCAAAGCAGCTTTCCTCCATGTCTTCTTAAAAGGCCATGAGAAGAAGCTCTGCGGTCTAATGATTCGGATGACTGCGCTGATCAAATGTGAACACGCACCCTTGAAACCAGTTAATATTGCACCGTGTTCAGCAGTCTGTGCTTTTTCCCTCCATCTTTGAACATTTGGTTTTCAGGGACGGAGAGATTTCATAGAAGCTTTTTTTGTCTTAGTTGTTTCAGAATTTCTCAGGCACAGTAACACTGAGTGAATCCTCACAAGATGTAGCTCTCCCAATAGTGGTGTTGCATCTTGCACCTACAGGTACCTGGATTTCTTTTCTTGTGAGAAAACAGCCTCACGCTTGGAAAAGCAAGCTGCTTAAAAAAATCGTCAAACACTTTTTAAAACTATTTTTCACCTGCCATTCCAGGTAAATTCTCCTGTTGCATTGCAACAACACTGATTTTCTCATTTATTAATTGCTTTATCAAATTTTGGAGTCCGCACTTTACATAAGAAGGGAGATTCGGTGCCATGCAGTGTTTCTTTTTTAAGTCGACATGCCAGGAGAAAACTATAAACCATACCAGCCCGTGAAATATCACACAGCACTGCTCTGTTGAAAGCCGTTGTACATTTCTTTCTGCACCGGTACAAAAATGAAGTATTGGCACTTTAATAAAGAATTTTTATTTTTTATTGATCGGCCATGAGCTGCACTACAGCTGCTCACAGTGTGATTTGTCAAAAGGGGGGAGGAGGATGAAGAAGGACGGATGAGGGATTGGAAAGACATAGTGTGTGATGATAGATCATCACAATAAAACCAGTTCATAGAAAGATAGCAGTGACATAAGATGAGACGGCTGTCAAAGCTGTTGGAGTAATAGGTTGAGCCTTTCTCTTCGATCGAAGATTGTTGTCATGAGTTAAACATTTATAATTCGACTTTTCTCTTATCGAATGTATTTCCTGGCAGGTGATATCTTAATAGATAAATGTTCTTATCAGAATATTGAAGGGAAGTAATGTTTCTGGAACACACCTACACCAGTGTATATAGAAGGTAACTCAATATGACAGGCCAAATTCCTGCACATGCTGTTAATCTTTCCTTGTCCCTTCCCGAGGGTCGAGGGACAAATGAGGGATGAGGAATGAAAGTGTAAAGACAAAGGGGGGTAGACAAAGGATTGAAGGATTCAAAGTGAACTGAAAATGAAGAATAAAGGTCGGGGATTTGCATGTGCTGGGTTACATGTAAAAGTGTCTTGGTGGAGAGTAGACTAGGTTCCTGGCCAAAGGCAAATACTTGGTTGGCTGGTGGTAATTTCACACTCAGGATGTGGGGAAGGAATGAAGGGATTAAAAAAGGAAAGTGCTTCAAGGGAGGATGGCAAATTCATGTATGATTTGTGAAAGAGTAGAAGTTGAACAAGTGATGCAAGACTCCAAGAAGGATGCAGGAAAAACAGAAAGAGGGAAAAAGTTTTGAATATCATAAGAAGTTTATGTTCACAGGAATTGAAAGCCAAAACCAGTACTTGCTTAGTTGCTCAGTCTACAATGCAGAGCCATAATACAGTTTCCATGATCCTTGAACATTTATGAAAGAGAAAGCAAGAAAATAAATCTCTGCTCAAGGTCAAGGGGAATTCTACTCCAACCCGAATCACAACCAACCTCTTTATTTTCTGTTTTATTTGTAGAAGTGTGTATTCTGCCACAGCAAGAATGCAAATCAGAACCGCGGCGCCTGCATCCAGTGCTCATACGAGAAATGCGCCACCTCCTTCCACGTCACCTGCGCCCAAATCGCTGGAGTTGTCATGACGCCAGCTGACTGGCCTTATGTGGTGACCGTCACTTGCCACAAGCATAAACGGGTCCCTCCAAAGGTAAGGATCGATCAGGATCTTGGTACTGTACAGTGAAAGATTTTTGGAGTAAAGCAGCCTTCCTCCTGATAAATCCTGAGCTCAACCAGAGCCCTCTTCAAAACAATATTTATTTCAGAAGCTAAAATCTAAATTCTGTTTCCTGTGGAGAGTTTCATCTCTCCTGTCAAGTTTATATCTACAGCTTTTAGTTTTGCTGTGTTAATATGTCATAGTATTTGCTGCATTGACAGGAGGATTGGTCAAAGTATAACTCCTTACTTAAAATGGATTTTAACAATTCAGAAATCGATTTATTTTTTGCTTTAAGTCATGTGTAATGAGTATGTGTTTTAAATAGTAAGTGTCTTTTTGGATTTACTATAGAAAGATTGCTTTCTTATTTTTTGTTTTTTCATCATGTCTTAAACCCAAATTCTCTTGCCGGATTTTTCTCCCTCCAGCCTCGGAAAGCGCCCAAAGCCACACCGGGTCTGAACCTGGACCAGAGGGTGATTGGTCGCAACAATGATGGTTGGTACTACCACTGTACCATCATCGGCATGGCAACGCAGACATTCTACGAGGTCAACTTTGATGACGGGTCGTATTGTGACAACCTGCACCCAGAAAACATATTAGTGAGTGTTTTTACAGCTTAGACACTGACAGCTGTGTGTAATTTATAGAGATAACAAATGATGCTCCCTTTTTTAAACACAGGAGGAAATATCTTAGCAACTACCATATGCTTTGTTGCTGGAGCATCTTTCCAAATGAAAATGTAACATGACTTATTGTAACTTCAAATAACCTTTAATCACTCACTGCTATATATTAGAAACACACATAACTTTAATAACAAAGGATAAAGGATTATATTCAATAATGAAAAAGAGCTGAATTAAAAAAAAATGCAGCAACTAGATCAAGCAATTGAATGTTATAAAATAACAAAACTTATGCACTTAGGGAACTTAAATTGAATCATCTGCAGCCGAGGAAACCACATCAAAGCGGCTTGTTCTTTTTTAAGTACTCAGTCAAACTTCATCATCAGGGACAATCAGGGACCTAATAATAAGACATTTTTCTTTTGTCTGTTAGCTGCTCAATTTCATGTAATAATCCATGTAAATCAGGAGTTCTTCCTCTTTGTCTAAATCCTTTTACTCTTCCTTCCCCTCTCCTCCTTCAGAGTCACGACTGTCTACATAGTGGTCCTCCTGACGTGGGAGAGTTGATCATGGTCAGCATGCCTGAGGGTCAGCTCCTCAACGCTTCCTTTGTCAGACAGCACAGCGTGCAGTTCTACCAGGTGAGGAAAAACCCAAATATAAGATAGCAGCCTCACTCATCTAAGGCCAAACCTGCTAAAATCTTTGATTAAAAGTTAGAAAGTCATTTATCCACAGTTTAGATTTATGATGTATGATCAATTGATGGGTTATTGCATGTTTAAAAAAGGAATAGAAATCAAACACATTCCCTAGCTGCTGTTCAAAAGCAGTGTGTGTAAATGTATGAAGATTTCGAACTAAAATCAAACCGTAAAAAGGCTTGTACATTTGTTTAAAAAAAAAGTAAAACATTCGGCTCGTACTCTGTGGGCAATAGCATAACTTGTATATATCATCTGATGCTCCTCTTCCGAATGACTTGGAAGTGGTTGAACCACTTTTGGTAACAGGGTCCTCTGTCTAATTGCCTTTCCAGCCTCTGGTTTGGTTCCCCGATCTGGTATTTATCAACGTGTGAAAAGCTTTGCTGCCCTTGTAGATTATGGGCGAGCATTTTGATACAGTGCGGCATTAAAACATAAAGTGGAGAGATTTAGCATCACTGCATATTTGCCCCATAAATTTCCCAGCATGCACCATAGTGCTTACAAAGTGGAAAATGTGGAATTGGAGAAGATGATTCTCTGGCACAGGGGAAGCCATCTTGAAAAACACTTTCATACACAGATACAGGAATGTAATGGCAGTAAAGTTTAAGTGAAGTTGTTTATCTTAGATTTTGCTAGTTTTGTGAGCACATCTGCAAATGTTTTTTCTGACATACACACACATGAACACACACAGAATGGGGATTGTGTTTATGGAGGCCGCATCATAACTTAAGTATCAGTTGCTGAACAAGCTATTAAACTCTGTCTGTATCTTACTGTGCTCCCTTTATGTCGCTGTGTCGCCCGTCTGCAGCTGCAGCACTGAGAGAGTCCTGTTAAAGAGGAGGAGTGCTGTTATAATGAATTCAAAACAAGCCTCCAGCTGGTCACTGTGTCAGGGCCACAACCCTGACCATGTATTTTTTTTTTTTTTTTTTAACGCTTAGCTAATGCTCCCATCCAGTCAGTGAACACCTTTGGGGTTCAATGTCATGGTCAAGGGCATTTTGACAGAACACATGGTTGTTGATGGAACCATTTATAATGGCGGGGATCCCATCTGTGACTCTCTGGGTACAAGTTTGTGTTTTTGCTCACTAAGCCACCCTGTGACTCTTTTTCTCACTAACCAAAGATGTGTCTTCTTTTGCCAATGATGTGGTTTTCTGCTGATTCGTGTGTATTTGGATATT
Source organism: Pagrus major (assembly GCF_040436345.1). Lineage (NCBI taxonomy): Eukaryota > Metazoa > Chordata > Actinopteri > Spariformes > Sparidae > Pagrus > Pagrus major. The sequence continues at coordinate 21,607,621 of NC_133225.1, read as the reverse complement.
ATATTTGACAAACCAGATGGAAATGTTTATTAAAATGTTAATTAATCCAAACTTCTATTTTATCTGCCTAGGTTGAGTTTCAGGACCAGAATCAGCTGATGCTTAAACCCTCAGAGATCCATCAGCTGGATCAGGAACTGCCGAAGAGGGTCCGAGCCAGACTGGTGAGTACATTTACTGAAACTCTGCTTTCTACTCTGGTCACACACCATACAATAGGCTGCTCAGTGTTCTTGTAATAACAGATAAAGGGGAAGACACCTCAGCCTCGCAGATATCTGGCTGGGTTAGATACAGATACATTTCTGAAATGCTAGAGCAGCTTTTCAGAAATATTTGTCTGAGGAAGGCTGTGATCATTTTTAAAATCCTAATCAATTTTGAAGACACTCGATCTTAACACTGTTAACTCCGGCAGCATTTCTGTATTTATAGAATATTCCAGTCCTTTTGTGTTTTTGCAATTAAAAAAAATATGCAATTTAATATAATTTTAGACCATTATTATGACAAAAGCCGCAATGCAAATCAGCTGCCAGTTGTCCACTCGGAAGTGACTGTTGTTAGTGCAATGTCAACGTGATTTGGTCTACAGTAGATATATACCGAGCAGCCACAAAAAAACCACCCTTAAAACCACGGACAGGTGAATTATATAACATTTATCATCTTATTACAAAGCAGTGATCTTCTGGGAAACCTTGGGTACTGGCATTCATGTGGATGTGACTTGATACAATCACCCACCTAAACACTGTCAGAGCCAAGTCTGATCCATAGAGGCCCCAATGTGGATCAGACTTGGCTTTGGCGCATCCGACGGATGCTGGATTGGATTGGGCTCTTTGGAATTTGGAGGCCAGTTCGACACTTTGAGCTTTTTGTGACGTACCTCGGACTGTTCCTGTGCAGTTTTTGCAATGTCACAAGGCACATTGTCCTGGTGGGGGGGCCACTGCCATCAGGGAGTGCCATCGCCACGTGGGGGTGTACTTGGTCTGCAACAATGTTTGGGTGGGTTGTTCGTGTCAAGTGGCATCCACATGAATGCTAGGACCCAAGCAGAACCTTGCATTACAACAAGATGATCAATAATATCCACTTCACCTGTCAGTGGTTTCAGTTTTGTGGCTGATCGGTGTATTTTTACATTTCTAATTTAGACACTCAAATAAAATGGCGGACAGATAGATTTAGCGCACTATATCGTAAACAGGGAGTGATTTCGGACACAGACAGAAACTCCTGATAATGTGTCCTGAATTTAAGTCTGTACCTGTCGTCTGTTTTCAGGCCATTAATGCACCACAACAAGAGGTTTCCTCAGCAGATGAAGCTCAAGCAGCCAAACGCCGCTGCCTGCCCTCAGGTTCAGCCACGCCTGCTGAAACCCCAATGGAGACAACCAGTAACCCCGCCTGTCCCCTGACTACAGCCCCGGTAGCAGCACCAGCAGCACAACATCACAGTATTAGTACACTGCCGACCTCACAACCTCTGACCCAGCCCACCACGACCCCACAGGATGTCCCCACCCCAACCAACAGGATTCAGATCGACACTGTGACCCCAATGGACACCAGTGTCGCCCTCACCGACACACCAACGGAGTCAGCCCCAGCCTCAGACCCGGTGCTGACTCCGCAGTCGACCCCTTTTCAGTCGACATTGAACTCTGACCCCCTCCTGTCCGTTCCGTCCCCTCCCCCGCCGCCCCAGCACATGTCCGACGGCTACATGCCGAGCAGTGGCTACGTCTCCTACATGGAGACCCTCCTCAATTCACATTTCCCTCAGGACGGTGGCCCCGGTCCCCTGTATTAAAAATCAACTCCACTGTGCTATTACTCGGTCAGTGGAGGCTGAGCCCATAGGAAGTAAGCTAATGGAGGTGGATTCTACTGAGTGCTGTATTAATGGACACAAACATTTCCTCTGTTGGCTCTGAGGGCAGGAGCAGGAGAAAACACGGACACACGAGCACTCTTTTAATGCATGTACCTTTTCTTTTTTTTGTTTTAATGTATTTGCAGTGGTGCTTCAGCCTGCTGAAGCAGCAGCTAAAGAGGACACATTTTTTTTATTAATATTATTATTATTTGGTTGTTGTTTTTTTAGGCCTTTATGCTTTTTTCAGTTTTTGGTCAGCTGCTGTGCTTTTCTCCTCCATCTTAATATGAATACTTGTCTGGGTGGTATCAACTCCATACCTCGTTGCATTAATCCAATAATGGCACACTCCTGTTTTTTGTTGTATACGAAGCTAATTACTATGATCATGCCTCTCAGCACTGAGGCCCTGGTGGACTTTACTTCTTTTTTTTAGAATCAAATAACCAGCAACAAAATATCTATTTTTCAATCCAGCCACTCATGGCTCTGAACTGGTGGAACTCAAGTGTCACACTGTCCATCTACAGGATATTTTCACTAAGGTGTTTTATTGTCAGATTGCAAGAGGTACACAGGGGGATGGGGTAAAATATGTATTGTAGGGGGAACTCAGTATTTAATTGTCTTAGTCAAATATTGAAAGAATTATTTGTAATAGAAGAAACCTGTTGAATGCAAACACTAGTAGATTTGTCTGCAGGATGCATTGAATTTTTGTGAAGATGTGTCACAGTAGTTAACAGATGAGATCTTTTATGTATTGACGTCATACAGTCATTTTTTGGTGGCTCCACTTTTCTCACCCAAAACTGTCTCAGGGTTCCTACATGTGGAAAATAAATTCAGTTTTAACATCCCAGTCTTCACACAGTTAAGGAAGTGCAGAACGGCTCAGAAGGTTGCATCAAAAAATGTTCTTCAGTCATAATTGGCACTTCAAATCTGTTGCTTTTATATTGTCATATTTGCTCCTGATAACAGTTTGTCTATTATACTGGGTGATGCCTTTGTTTACTGTCACTTTGAAGTCGATTTAAAAGATGAAAGTCTGGAAAATATGTAGGAACCCTAAAGTCTGGAAATATTTTGTACCATTCTTGGTTTAAAATATATGTATAAATCAATATTGTATATTAATAATGTTGTCCGTTTGACTTTATATGTTCATTTTCTGAATTGAATTCAAAAACTTGGCCGATCCAACATGAATACCTTTAATTTTTGACAGATTTACTCAGTTTGTACCCATAAAAACAGCTTTTCTTTTCCTGGATGTGGCCATTTTGTGCTACAGCGGTGCTACAGAGATATTAAGTACTGATGAACTGAGTTTCCTAACACTGTCACCTTGTACTGCAGGCCTTGTGTATTGTGAATGAAATTTGTAAATGTCGCACATACCTTTTTTCTCTGTCATCACAACTGAGATGTTGGAACACATCTGTGTTCTTGTATCCAAATGATTTCCATCAAGAAAATCTGATTTCAAAAGGGATTAAAGTGGGTTGCTAGTCGCCAGCTCGTCTGTGTTTTGTGTGTTCAGTAGCCCAGAGATTCAGAAAGTTGTTTCTGGCTGGAATTGAAAAGACAATGAAAAAGTCTTCTCAGTATCTACTAACACCTTCTGATTATCATGGAATATTGAGGGATGGGTGGTGTTGATTTAAAAAATGAGTTTTTGTATGTACTCCTTCTGGAAACTCAGTTCTCAGTTATTGATAAACTAACCAGAGAAGAATGTCTGATTCTGGCTAATCCAGTGAATTAAATGACTAACAAATCAAGGTGACTCGTCACATTGATGTAACAATCCTGTAAACCCAATTATGCCATGAAAATGTGCTGTTCATTAATTCACAACATCACCCATAAAGGCCCAATACTTGCCTGTCTTTGGACAGAGACAGGGTAGCCATTTTCTCCTGTCATACTTTATGCTAAGCTAGCTGTCTCATGGCTGCAGTGAACCAACCACCAGTGTGTCATCAGACCTGGTTAAATAAGAACCAGGACAGTCAGTATACAGAAGAAATGAAAACCTCAGCGTCAAAACGTAGAATAACCAGTGTAGGAATGTAACTAAGTACATTTTACTCAAGTAATGTACTTAATGTACAATTTAAGGTACTTTTACATTATTAATACAAAAATATAAATCCAATGATTATATAAGCTGGGTAGCTTAACTTTAATACATCCTAATTCTTTATAAAGTAATGAAAGTGAGTTCCACCTTTACCAGCTGCAACATTCAAGTAATGCACACACTAGTGCATCAACAACTAGAATGGCAGTAGTAGTAGAGTGCATATCTTCACCAAAGCCCAACAGTCCTCTTTTGTACTCACTCAGATACCAGCCACCAAAATACACCTGATGTTTTTCATTAAGATCCATTATTCTCTGAGAAAAACACCTCTCATCTTGCAATGTTAAAGAAATGTCCAGAGAGTCCTGGATCTGTCACTTTAGGCAGATCCATGCAAAAAGAGAGAAATTAGTAGTATTATTAGTATGTGAGACACTGAAGTCTGAATACAGAATTTAAGTGTTCTTGGTTCCAATAATATTCTTATTTGAAACAACAAACCCTTACACAGATGACTCTAATACAAACCTCAACACAGCCATTTCAACTTTTTGCTCAACCCATTGATGATCAATAACCTGTTTTTATCATTTATCTAAACACAACCTGCTGGTTCAGGAGGACCAAGCCCAGTGCTCTGGATGGGATCCAACATTTTGCTTTTTGAAGAACATGGTACCAGATCCCACATCACATTTTTCTACGTTGAAATACTTTTCATTGAAGGCCTTGGCAAAAATTAAATTGTTTCCCATTCATTCATTTAATAATAGTGAAATTTAATTAAGGCCGTCAGGGTTGCCGTCGGTCTGTGGTGTGTAATCGCCTTTTTAAGGGCAAGATCCTCCGCCGCCTCTTCAGATGAAAAAATTGTGTGTATTTTCAATAATCGGCAGTGCAAACAGCTGTTCATTCCTCACTGCAGTGTCTCTTTGGCAGGGTTTCCGGATTTGCACATTAAGCACACAGCAGGGCAGCATGTTTTAGTGCTTCCTCGCTGGGTTTGTCATCGTTACAGTTATTTTTAGATTGTTTGGATGGTGTTTCCTGTTAATTATACCACCTGAAACTCCCTCTGAATAAATTCCACATTTTGTATATTTGTATACTGAATACATTTCTCTAAAAGGAATGATACCAGTGTGGATGGTGGGTGAATTGGGTAAGTTTATTCATTATTTAAGCATTTGATCTAGGTAAAGTGCTCTTGTATTTTTGGTGTGGGATCATGAACGTCTGTTTCAAAATGACTGTGTTCAGTAGTTTGAGCGACTTATTGACCGTCCCGGGTGTTCAGGTGTGGGCCTGCTCCTCCCTGTTGTCCGTGAAAATTAGCTTAACAAGGGAAATAAACCTTACTTTCCATTTTCCCTAACCCACAAGATGATCTTTTCCCAACCCCAACCAAGTGGTTTTGTGCCTAAACTTAACCAATCATTGTTTTATATCATTGAGGAAGCAATCGTTGATGTCGTACTCTGTTGGAGCTGTTGAGAAAGAAAGTGATGTCATACTCTTTGCCACAGGATAAAAATACACCACTGACAAACACAATGGGACCATTAGGAGCTGTTTTTAACAGCATCAGTGTTTTCCTCCTTCACGTCCGGAGACTAACAGGATTCACTTTGACTCTTCGGTGTGAAGAGCTTCTAAATTTGGAAGAAGCCCAACAAGAAGCGGAGAGAGAGAAGGTCAGTGGAAGAACAAGAAATCTGTGTCTTATGGACAAATCGTTAATGTGGGCATGTGCTCTCTCTCTCTCTCTCTCTCTCTCTCTCTCTCACACACACACACACACACACACACACACACACACACACACACACGTGGACTGCTAGCTGTGCATATGCCAAGGCTGCATTGCCCTCGCTGGATCACGGTGGCCATTAACATTCTGAAGTGCCCGCTGCGTCTTTGGAGAGGAACTGGGGACGTGCCAGCTTGGCAATTACTTTAACAACTCCAGCGTTTGATTTCTTTATTCAGTTGAACCCAGCCAGAGGTAAAACTAAGGAGAAACTGGAGGAAGAGGACTCCAAAGGAAGTAAAGTTTGGGCTGACCCGACTGAAGTTTAACAGGGAAAGTAACAGAGAATATTTGGTATCTTAATAATATCTAACAATATGACCAAGAGGAAATTACGTGATCGCTCACACTCACACTCACAGCTGTAAGTTCGAAGTTCGTGACAGCCAGCGAGAGTCCGTCACCACCGAAATGTCCTTGAGGACGACACTGAAACCTCTAACCCGCTGGACGACCATCAGACAGCTGAATGGCTCACATGGAAATGGAAATCAGTGAATGCAGTGGGATCTAATTGCAGATGGAAGTGGCAATTATGTTGACAAGCTGGTTGATATGACAGGCTCCATTATAGCCTTAAGCTTTTATTACATTTCTGCCTAGTAAATCACATCAGTGAAGCAGTATTACCATAATGACTTAGTGGAGCTCAGTCTGTCAACACAGTCCCTGGTTTCAAGGGGACTGGACCGAGAAGTTGGAGGTGGCTGAGCTTTATGAACTTCGGAAAAGGACTTACGAGTGACAGTGTGGAGGCCACGCTGGGTATCAGCTCTCAGGTGACACTGGCGGTGTGAAGCTGTTGAAAACACATGGAATTCGAAGGGTGAATTTCCCTGCTGTTTGTGTCTCGTTAGCTCCATCGCTGCGCTGTTGTTGACACAGCTGGTTTGTATGTTAGTTCATTTATCAAGCAGAGATGTTAGAAGCACGAGCGCATGTTCATTTTTCACTTTTAGCAGGGGAACATCTGCTGGGAACTGCTCAAGCCACTACAAATATGAGACAGATGTGTTGGTGACAGGATGGCACGTAAGGGGACATCTTGAAGTGAATGTTTTGTTGATGCAGTCTGTAAGTGTAATTTACACCGGCATACTCGTTTGTGTACAAAGAAAGCTGGTGTGTCACTGATTGAGAGCTGCAGTGTGTTACAAGAATGGTTGGTGTCTAACATGAGTGCATCTAGAAGAAAACAGGCTGGCTGGCAGTATTCAGTATGGTGTGGGCTTACCTCCAGTCAGCAAGCAGTGGCTAGCTCCAACCATCAGCTCCCCACAAGCGACCAGCCCGGACACTTTTACACTCAAGTGTCGTCTCTGGAGGTTGATTCCAAGATGAAACAAAGCTGCAGATCGCAGGTCTTCCACATTCATGGCCAAAGAAAAAGGTTGCTCCGGCATTGGGTCGCTCACGGTTGTTCACAATGGTTCAGTGCCAAAATGGACACCGGATGCTGTTACACCGGATGCTGTTACTTAACAAGATTCAGGAGATAATTGTCTTTTGAGCCTTTACACAGTGGAGACGTTTCCTTTATGTAATTAATGCATGGCACGATTTTTTTTTTCCAAACTTTTTTGGAATGAGGTCGATATTTCAGGCCTTATGCATGCAAAACACAACCTCTCTCTTTCTGTCAGTCCCTGGCCTGCTTTGTCTGCAGCAAGTACTATTTTAATGTGATAATATACCCGTGTCACTTCTCCATTTTGGAGTCCAGTGGGAAAGGTGCAATCAAAATCAAGGTCAGCACGACATTCTTTTAAATGTCTTATATTTTATCTCTACCTGCTTTCTTTTAAATAAATGTAGTTCCCGTTTTATTCCTTTTATGCCCGTAAACTTATAATGTATTATCTATAGATTGTGTTTTACCTTTTAAAGGGTATAAATACAGGAAAAACACTTTGAGCTAAATGTTGTGTATGGTACGTGGTGTAAAAATAAAGTGTATTACTATTATTCCAACACACTGCAAACACATATGACCTAAAAAGTGATTCACAAAAAAAACTACATAATTACCTTTTTAAAACTACATCTGCTTGGTGATCTGATCAACACAATCAAAATAACAAAAATTACTAAAAAGTACTATTTTATGATGAACATTCTGCATTAGCTGTCTTTTGCAGTCTTGGGATACTTGTCACTTTACCTTTCACTGTACATCCTGTGGTGTAAAATGAAAGTTGCAGGGAACAATCCTTGAAAGACATTAACACCAAACACTCTCCCTCCCCCACAAAACAAAACAATCTCTTTAATATTAATTATTTGCCGCCATGCAGGTTTCATACACTCCTCGTGGAATGCTTTATTGTTGTACGTCTGCTTTGAAGTGTGATGTTTTTAAAATCATGTCTGTACAGGCTTATCATTTGTTTCTCCTGTTTAGATCATTTTTATATTTGCTTCTGAGTGCACTTGCCAATAACCATGCACATGCCACTAAAAGGGTTGTAAACAGAAGATGGATTAACAGGAAGTGCACTATACGTTCTCACTAAGGATTCTCAGACAACTCTAAGTAATAGATATGCAAGTGGCTATACCTCACAAATGCCTCCATATGGATTCATTGTCTGTTTATGTGCGTTTCCAAACAAATGCATCACGCTTTGATCTATCATCACTTTTTCCAATGTGAAAGGTTTCCTCCATTATGGAGGGAAACTTTTTTGTCTCAGATGTCTTGATGTGGCGCTGCAGCTCTTTTGCTCTGCTGCTGTTTTCTCCCCATTTGTTTTCTCTCGCTCCAGACACAATTAACTGAAAAGGAGAGAGGCTTGTTGGAGAGCAAGACGGGAAAAAAAACAATGTTGGTAAGTGCCGGGCCTTATTAATGAAGTGAATCTTCATCCAGTCACACACAACAAATAAATGGCCGCCCCCTTGAAGCTCTTAATCGGCCCATTAGTCTTCGAGCGACCACAGCCTCCTCTTCCCCCCCCCCCCATCTTTGGCTTGTTCCCTTTAGACCACACCAGATACATCCATCACCCTGTATTTGCATGCCGACCGCACACGCTGACAGAGCTGAGTGCACAGCTGGAGATGCTACATCATATTTAGCTCCTTACTTGTGCCATAAACACCGTTCCCCACATCTCGAGCCCGTCTCCCTCCATCATTTAAATACTCGCATCACTCCTTCTTTTCACAAGTAACCTGGAAACTCATCTGTTCCAGAAGCTCCGTTACATCTTGTTCACTTGTATCCCCACTTGCTTGCACTAAAAATACTCTTGTCTTCTTGTAATACTTCTTTTCCCTTGCACTTTCTTTCTCCTACACAATCTTTTTAGGGAAGGTTTTGTTCCATCTGTTGTCAGGCTGCAGTGACTTTTATTTGCTGATCTATGAATTCAATCTCATTCCGTGACTCACTGTAAACTGCTCTGCAGAGGAGTGCGTCTAAATGACTGAAATGAAAGATGAATGCGCTAAGTAATGACAGGGTTTGCTCTTCTAAGTCAGCCTAATTAATCACCAGACGGCGTCCTGTGTGGTTTAAAGAGCTGCACAAACACAGAGTCAGACTCGCAGAGAGCTGGCATGCTTATCTGTATGTGACCTGCGCTTATTTTCCCTCCACTTTCCCTCCATTTCTCAGCTGCCATGCGCTGCACCCTCTGCTAATTCAGCCGCTTAAAATCTCATTTCCGACACAATTAGCCTTTAGCCTATCTGAGTGCCGTCGCCCGTGGTGTTTTTTTTACTTTCATCCTTTGTGAACATTTCCTCTTTCACTCCCCGATAAAGATCATTATTGAGGTTACTGAAAAGGAGTTTTGATCATTTACAGGAGAAAACATATTAAAGGGCATTTTAGCAGGCCCATTAGGACACTGTTAAGGCCCTCGCTTGTTGCCACGCCAGGGTTATCAATGCTACTGGGAGCCTTTAATTCACTCCTTTGCGAGAAGTTTTTTAATTACATTTGCAGCGAGAAGTTTCACTGCAGCAGAGCCCGCCCCTGCTGCTGTTATTTATTTTTTGTTAAACTCTCGACTGCAGAGCTTGCAAAATGAGGACGCTCATCATTTTTACTCTGCAGCAAGTCACCACATAATTTTACTGCGTCTGCTCTGCAGCTGCTTCTGAATGGGTTGATTTGTCAGATGCACATTTGGGTAATTTTTGTTTGGATAAGTGCACAAAGTAGTTTTCTTTGCCAGATTGGTCTGTAATGTCTCTACCTGATTATGTTTATTATCAACTGTCATCAAAGTCCTCAACATCACAGACTTTTTGAGGTGGGGTTGATAATGTGGCCTGGTGATAAAATCTGAATGTCAATTGGGTTTTCTCAGGCTACAAGCCAGTTGCCAAACAAGGGATACGTGCACATTTTCTCGTGGCATCGTACCATATCAACTATTTCTACAATATGCATCATTTCACTCTCAGATTTCAAGTACATTAGTACATCAATCACTTTCTTTCATGCCTTGAGGTGGCGTAACATGTAGGTGACAAGGCTGCCAAAGCCAGTGACCGCAGTTCGAGACTCCATTTCAACATATGTAAGTGTAAAACCAGTGGATATTTTGAAGGAGACATTGGGACGATTTCTGTTGTGTTTCTGATGTCATAAATCTTGTGTTTCTAACGATGCATCAGCACATTGAGATGTGTTTGTGGCGACGAAACCAGGTATTTTCAGCCAAAACAAGATCTTTTCCTAACCCTAACCAAGTGGTTTTTGTGCCCATACCCAAAGAAAACTGAACCTAAAGAAAATTGAAGTGAGAACAGATGTGGTTTGCAGAAATGTACATTGCCAACATTTATTCTGGTGACTGGGTTGACTGATGTACACCAAAATGATCCACCATATCTCTACGTTTTTCATTTAAAAAGGTGCAATATATAAGAATAATAAGAATTTTAGTTAAAAACATTTTAAAAAATAAGTGACATTATCAATAGAATGTATAGAAATAACAATTTTGACATTATGTCATAGATGTCCTTGTAATGTGTTGAAGAGATATCTACTGAAGTTAGCATGCTCACCAGCTAGCCCCAGGCCTGAAAACCTATTTCTCCCAGCTGTCCAAAGCTCCTGCTAGCGCTGCAAACACCAACATTCCCCTGGTAGTCCAGCTAGCTGCATGGCTAACTGAGCTAACAAGCTAACAGAAGCTACACTCATGGATGTATAAATGGATGACAGTTATTTTGTTGATATGTGTTGCCCCTTTTTGTTGGGAGTATTAATTCAAGGTGGCTAATTCTTACGTATTGCACCTTTAATTATATTATGTCCCTTGATGTCCTTTCAGCCCTAAGCCTATAAGGGGGATCTCGTGGCTACAATGTGAGCTGGAAGCCATCATTACAAATTAAAAAAATGTAGGGTACATGATTAGATCAAAGTTAGGATATGGTTATGTCTGGCTGGATTTTGGTGGAGGTTCTATCCAACTTTTATTCAGCTGCGTTACTCCCATCTATCCGTGAATTTCCATGGAAATCTGATCTGAGGGCTTGGAGATCTCTTGAGAAGCAAACTTAATAACTCTTCAAGGTCATAAAGCCAAGAAGTCACACTTCGGTTCAGCATGTGTGAACGCTCAGCTACATGGTGGGTCTTACTCCCTCTACCTGCCTAATGACTGCTATTTCCTGTCGTGAGCAGGAGCATAGGTTCTCAAGCGACCTCGTCTCTGTGCATCCAGGGAGTAGCCTGGGAAGCGCGTGATTGCTAAGCTGAGGGTAATTATGCAGCGAGAGCTCGGCTGCCACAAGGTGAGAATGAGAAAGCCAGAGGACAGAGAGGGGAGGAGGCTGTAGAGGGTTGAGTTGACAGAGAACAAGAAGATACTGACAGGTACATAGATGGGGTGAGAGACAGGTATGTGAAACAGTAGATAGCTCGTTTAGGAAGTGGGCTTTTAAAAAGATGTATTGCAGTGGTTTTGATGTTTCTGTACAAGTACTGTACAAAACTAATGTCAGGTACAGATGCTGCATGATGGGCTGTCGGCAAGATTTAGACTGAGGTTTTCCTCAGTGCAAACCCACACAGACAATTTTTATTAGCCACCGAGTACGGAGAAGGAAAGTATCTGCACACTTTGAGCCTGTACTCCAGAGGGCTGAAGAGAAATTCGAGAGGTTAGATGTTGCAGTTGGAGAGGAGTTTGGAGTTTCTGAAGGACCTGACAACAAGAATTCATTTCCAAACAAATTCTTGCACCGAACCACAGAAGTTAACTTATGCCAACTTTTCATGCATTCATTTTTGTTTTGCAAAGACAACTGTCTTTTAAACAGTCCTTTCTCGACATGCGTGATATCTTCTTTTCCAGCACAAACTCAGCTATACGTTTGACTTTCATTTATAAACCCATACATGTGAAGGGATTTTAGCACAACTCATGTTTGTGTCTTTTACACTGTTTCTTAATCCGTCTACACCTGTAAATCATTGAAAATATGAATAATTCAGTTGAAAAAAATCTTTAAAAATTAGTAATGAAGAAATTGTATTGTCTACAGACAAATGAGCATCAGCAATTCATCTACTTTTCTAAGCTTGTAAATGTTAACATGAATTCAACTTGCTGAGGATATTAACAGATGGACAGACAGACTCTTCTGAACTGTTAAAGGTGGGGTGATCGATGGCGATTGTTGCATTTCTTCCTCTTCAGAGTGGCGTTGAGATGAATTGCAGCTGCTTTGGGTTCAGTTCTTATTTAATTGTTCGTCTTGGTTTGCAGCTGAAGTAACATCAATTCTGAAAAGTGGCCTAATTAATAGAAACACAACACCAGATCAGTTATGATGGTGAACCCTGATGTGACATGTACGTATGTGTGTCTGTCTGATGTGTTTGCATTAACATTTGTGTGTGTGTGTGTGTGTGTGTGTGTGTTTGTGCGCCCCTATCTTCATGTTTCGATGTGTATGTGCCTGTCTGGCTGTGTGTGCCTGTGTGTTTGTCAGCGTGCGAGAGAGTAGGAAGAGAGATTTCTCCCCCATAATTAAAAAAGTCAAGATGCAGAGGGAAAGGGAACACTTTAATGCCACTAATTATCCTCCTCTGCTCGCTCGCCACACCTGCGCCGCCGGTGGAGGAATTTAATTTGAATAAAACTGAATTAAATCAGCGTCAGAGAAAATTATGTTGGTGTGTGTTTGTGTGAGAGAGAGCCAGGGTCAACATTAACAACCAGAGAATTAAAAAAGAACATATTTGTTACTTCGTCAAGAGTCGCTCTCTTCTCAATGAAACCAAATAACCTCATTTGATTAATTGTTGGCTGAGTCAGCAGAGGAGAAAATCTCTCCATCCTTCATAGCTTTAGTGAGAGGCTGCTGGCCAACAGAGGGCGCCAGAGCATCAACTGTGCAGCATAAAAAAAAATGCTTTGTTGAACAATTTAATTTGATCAGTATACCTGTCTAAAGGTTTCTCGCCTGGTTGCTGTTATTGCCGCCTATTATTCTTTATTCACTTTCTATCTCCTGGATTTCGTCTGGTTTTAAAAGCCTGTAATTCATTAACTTGCTGCCGGCCTCAGGCCAGTATGTAAAACAACCCTACAGGGTGTAATAGAGCATCACATTGTAGTGACCTGCAGTCAATGTGTAAACAAGGCTTCAGTGGCAAAAGTACAAGAAGCTACGGCATAATTTTAGCAGATAAGTATGCTTGCACTTTTTTAAGTGGCCACTCAGCACATTACTGGATGACACTCATGTCTTCTCTGGCAAAAGTAGAGCCAGACATTTTGTAACACACACAACTGGATATTTATTTTCGACACAGGCCACAGTGTTATTTTCCGACTGTACCCTGATCTAGTGATGACTTAGCTGCTCATCTGGAGCAGTTAGAGGTCTGGCCAAAATGTGTTTTATTCAGGAAAATTACACCTGAAATAGCGTGCTCACCCGATGATGGCGGACTACACAGAAATGTAGATTGCCTCAGACCCGACAGCTACCTCTTTTATTTTGCACCGAATTACACAGCAGCATGTGTGCACCAAGCAGCCCGAGTTGGTCAAGAAAGACCCCATGAAGAACGCTCAGAGCATCAAACGCAGCATCATAAATGGATGAGAAAAAGAGTAATGACAAAAACACGACAAATGTTGATCAATTTGAATGTTTAAACTCAGCACCTCCAAACTTGAATAAAGCTGCCACCCTGTTGCTAATATTTTGGGTGCTTCCCACCATGTGAGCTTATTTGTCGTCTAATTTAAGGTTGAAGATCTTTAGTGTTTGTTTCCATTTGCAGTGCATTAAGCTGTCTGAGCTCTTCAGTTTCTACTGCTGCAATACCTCCATGAGTCATTTGAGGCACTGAATCAAATATAGATTGAAAGTTTGTGCACGCAAACTAATTATTTCGAAGGAACTAATTAAAGGGGAACGCCACCAATTTTACAAAGTCTGTCTGCAGGACTTAGGGAGTATGACTGCATAAGTGAAAAAAGTTGTGTAAAGCCTTTTGTGGCTCCAGAGGGAACTCTGAAGTCTATTTTAATTGCCTCAAGGAATTCTCGGACGAATATGATGAATACAAATTTAGGAATGAAAAAAATCTGGTGGTGAGGATTTAGAAAGAAGCAAGTTCATCAGACCCCTTTAGTCTGGTCCTTATATCTGCTTGAGGCTTCATGAAATGCTACTAACATAACGCCATGGATAGCTATTTCCCACATCCCATAATGTATCACCAGCTGGAAAAACACCACTTGCTCCTCCGCAAGTTCTTTACACACCAACACTCAAGGCACTGGACAAGTGCCTGTTTTTGGACCGGCACACACGTACGGAAAGCAGTGTCCCTTTTATGTCATCGCTTGTCCAACTTTGTGGGAAGGAAACTCCACAAGTTTTTTTGGACATGTGGAAAATAAGTTAGCCACTCATCTGCGGTGAATTCTGCCACGATGATCTCCCGCCATTCAGATGGCCTAACTGTGCTTCAACTGAGTGGTGCTTTTCGGCAACGCTTTCTAAAACCGAAAAGAAACAAAAGATGAAATGAACTGCTATGTAATTTAGTTTACATAGATACGATAACCAAATTTGCTACATAGATAGAGATACTTTTAATGGATATAACAAACAAGATTGTATACATACTATTCAAAGAAGGAGGCTATTCCTGTAAGCAAGCAAAATGGCGCTTCTTCTTTCTGGTGCCAATGCCTTCAAACATCGAGTAATAGCTTCCTCTTCTAGATCCATGTCTTTATCCCGTCTCCGTTTTCCAAGCAATAAGCAGTAAATGACAAGCAAATCGTTACAACAGCATAGAAATCCACAATAAGAACAGAAGTTGGTTAATAACCGTTTCACAATGCGATAAGAAAATGTCATCGACTCAAGACACGCCTCAAGACATGCCCTTCAAGCAGGTAGCATGCTCTGCCAGCAGAGACAGGCCGGCAGCTGTGTTCCCCCTCTGTCGGCAGCCCTGCACACATCTGTTAATCTTGTTTAGCTTATTCACCTTCAAAATGTCTTTATCCAGAAATAGCGGGGTCAATATTTATTAGGGGCCAATACGGACTAATCTGTTTCTTAAGCGGCTCCCACAAAAGAAAAAAAAAAGAAGAAAAAAAATCAAGATGTGTATTCATCAACTACGGTCTTCATTTTTTCACACGCGCAGACACATGTTGCACGCAGGAAGAGCCCTATTACAATTACATCCTATTACAACAACCATTATATAATTCATTATTTAGTATCTCTGAAACATTAAAGACTCGCTGTCTGTATGAGGGATTTTTCCCAAAAAAAGGACTTCAGCAGGTTCCTATCTTTAAAAATGAACCATAATGTCTCAGTTTTACCTTAAAGTAGGTGTCAAAATCTCATTTCAGAAAGAAAAATTACTTTTCATCATCCTTCATGTCGACACACACACACACACACACACACACACACACACACACACACACACACACACACACACACACACACACAGGCTATCACCATGTTTGATGTATTAACAGTGTAAAATAGGGGCAAATCCATCATTTTGAAAGCACAGGTGACATCTCATTCAAATGGCAGATCTCATTTTGCAAAACGAAACATCCGATCCATACGTGAATCGATTCACCCGAGCTGTTATCAAACGGCCGTGAGCATCAATCTGCGCAGAGAGCTACATCTGCAGCGCTGATGCAACAGATGATGAGCCGGCAGCGCAGAAGCTGAAAATGGAGACATCAACCTTCACCGTATCTGATTGGCTATCCCTCCTTAAACATCTGACAGAAATGCACCACGGGATAAACCACCCCTCACTGCACTGACATGTCCTCACCAGCCCTCCCTCCTCGGCTCTTCCTTATCGTTATCACAGCACCCCAACTTCAGTTCAGCTCCCCTTCAGATAGAAACCTTTTATTGTTCTGGCTGATTGAAAGTAACAAAACACGTCCTGCTCTCTGCTGCAATCTCTGAGTGAGGTGTTCCTCCTGGGTTCTTCTAACTCCTCAAACTAAAAAAAGCTTTTTGTTTATGTTTCCAATGAGGAATCCTAAAACTTACATCAGGAAGAACATATGAAAGGTTTAGACCAGACTTCAACTTTAAGAGACTCTGTGTTGTCATTTCTCTGTGAAAATGGAGCGCTGTCATGCATCATCTTCTCTCTTTGTGTTGAAGTTCTATTAGTGTTCTGATGACAGTTACTAATCCTCATCAGATTCGCGCAAACACACAGCCCCAGTTTCTGGCACCAAAACAACAGCTCAAACAGAAACCTGAAGACAACTAAACTGAAACAATCAGCATCGAAACAGGAACAACAGTCATGTCTGAAGTCAACAATTGATATCTTACTACGATGATTAAGAAGGCCTTTTTCCCCCACAATCTTTACTTATTCAGCAAAGCAAAGCAAACTTCAACACTTTTAATTTTAGGCTCAACTAGGCTTTTTAACCTGTACCTGTGAGTCTGCATTTTATTTAATGCTAGTTTGAGTCATTTGTACCATTTAATACTTATATTCCTGTATTTGCAGTTTTGTAAGTTTTAATGCTTTTGTTCACAAGGCGCCCATGCAAAGAAGTGAGCAGCTCTCACTGGACACAACCTCTACTGTATGAATGAAGAGATATTAGTCGGCTTATTGCTGCTGCTGCTGCTGCTGCTGCTGCTGCTCTTCTGTCTGCCAAGTTAATCCACAGCGAATACATTTCTGAGTGTTTGCTGCAGGGAAACAAAGTTCAACAGGAGTAATGTCGAGGGACTGAACCTTCTTTACAACAAAGATGCAGCCGGCTCCTCAGCCTGCCTGTCAATAACAGCTCTCATCCTCCCTCTTCAGAACGAACATGCCGATGTGAGAAAGATGAAGGAGCCATGAACAGCGACAGTCCTCGTATCGTGCTGACAATATCACAGGTGTTTATGTCAGCAAATGAAAGTCCATCTATTCAGCTTCGGTCTCGTAGTAAGGTGACGTACACTTACCTCACAACCCACCTTTGCTTGTGAGCGCATCGATGTCCACTCCTCCACATCGCCTGGAAGCTCTGCCCTCTACTCCTCCATCATTAAAGCTAAATTCATTACTTCAACAAAAGGCCACAGCCCATTTTCCTCTCACCGTCCTTCCTGCAGTGGTGGCTGCTGCTGCTGCTGCTGCTGCATGTCACCACACGGTTACTTTACAAATGGAGCCGGGCATTCACATAATTAAAACCAAGATGCTAGGACATAATTCTTAATTAAGCACTAATGTGATAAAGCGTTATAGCGGGACAGAACTCTCCTTTAAGGGAAGGGAGGCCTTTGTAATGAGGTGATTAATGGACTTAAGAGGGGAAGAAGATGTAATTGGCTGGTTGTCCCTCCCAGCTGTAGAGTAAGACACTGCTTGTCGTCTTCTGCAGTGGGTGGCACACAGAACAGAAAGTGAGGCAGTCCGTCTGCAAGAAAAGGCGGCTTTCAACACAAATGTCTCTCAATCCTAAAGAGTTTTCTTTAAACGTTTTATGTCTGTAAATATTGATTACAATTCTGTGCTTCAGTCCAGTCGATGTGCTGTCTGTCTAATCAGACTGCAGATGTGTGTACAGTTGTGGCTCAGCTCGAGAACACCACTTGACAGTCACAACATGGCACTGCTCTGTGACCTCAGGTGTGCGACGCAGTTTTGTTCAGTCCTCCACGCAGCTTCATATCCCACCGGGAGCGTTTCAGCAGAGCAGCGTCATGCTGGCCTAATGTTGTTGAATTGCGCAGATTTAGTTTATTATGTAATTTGTACTTGATTTTTGTGCTTCCACTGTGGTTGAGAAGGCTACGTAATTACATTTTTTCGTTGTTTCCCTGTTTTAAGTTTGTTTTATTAATATTTCAGATGTTTTTGTCCTGTAGATCCTGAGTCAGCTCAGGATTTTTGGTTTTGAAAACTGATGACATGCTCTATGCTGTTCCTATGTTGACTTCCTGCCTGGCTTAGTCTGCTCTGTGCAGCTTGATGCAACTTCTGTCTGCTTCCGTCAAAGATGGACTTCTGTGATGCCTCTGAAACAAGACGTGGCACCACAGGGCATTGTCTAAAGCAGCTGCAGTAAGTTGTGTATGCATTTACCGCTTATCGGAGTCTGGAATTGGGAAACACTTACTTCAGTGTCAGTATTTCAGGATATGACCTCATTCTCTGGTCCTCTGTGTTGTAGTTTGATTTGAACCTGACACTTGAGTTTGTTATTGCACCCATAACCGCACCCAACAGTGATGTCAGTGTACCGACACAGTACACCTCCAGTACACTTCTACATCACTGCAGCAAGGTTGCAAGCAAATATTTTCACCTGCTGTTTTTTTTAAAAAAAAGTGCCATGTGACGTTTTATTGTGAACAAGTAGTTCATTGTAACTTACTTTTTACCTGTATCATAGAGGTCTAACAGACATGATATGCATTTCTGTTTTAAAAATGCTTACAAAGCAGTTTTAAACACTTTTAATTCTGCATTGTTCACATCCTTGTTTGCTCACTCAGAGTCATCTTCACCACATTCACCATTGCGACAATTCTTTGTGTGTTGCCGCCTCAACTTTTAATTTGTAGAATAGCATTCAAACAGTGGCAGGACTGTAGCAACATTGCAATATGATGGCAGCTCCATGCATGACAACACGCAAACATCGTCAAGAAGTTTATTTGATGTTCAGACCAAACATCAGAATGTGGAAGAATTGTGATTTAAGTGACTGCGGAATGATTCATGTTAACAGTAAGCTGATGTAGAAGCTCACTAAATGGACAGCTGAAGATGGAAAAACATTGCCTGGTGTGAAGAATCTCAATTTCTGCAACATGCAGATGGCAGGGTTAGAATTTGGGATGGGGAATATCTTCTTGGCACACATTAGGCCCCTTAACACCAATTAAGCCTGGTTTAAATGCCATAGTGTTGCTGCTGACCATGTGCGTCCCTTAATGGCCACAATCTGCACATCTTGACATGTCTACTTCCAGCAGAATAATGTGCCATGTCACAAAGCACATTTCATCTCAAGCTGGTTTCATGACCATGACAGTGAGTTCAGTGAACTCCAGTGGCCTCCACATACTAAAGATATCTGTCTAATAGAGCTCTCATAGTAACAATAATGAGAGCTGTATATGTTTAACTGCATCGCAAAATAAAGCAAGCAGTAGATAAGAAGGGATGCAGTTTGGAGTGTAAGGGCAGTGACAGAAGTTAATGACAGTAAAATGTTATTATAACGGTATAATTTACAACTTTGTGAACTTCTGTCTGTTAGTTCCATCACATTATGTTTACAATCCTTCCAATGCCATTTCTTGTCTCCTCTGGCATTTTGCCAGATCACACTAGGGATGCCATGGTGAGGAAATCTTACCATCGGTTAATAAACTTGTGACAACAATGGGGTTACAGATAACACCTGGCAATTAACAAGAAAATAAATCTGAAAATATATACGTCGATGACAACTCACCTTCTATAGAGAGCTGTATTAATTTACTGCCGATGCAAACTGAATATTTTCTACAGCTTCAAATCAAAAGCATTTACCGGTTGAAACACAAGTTGAATTTTATGATGAACTAATCACAGGAAATGAAATGTGTTTGTTTGTTCGTGACTTTAGACCTTACTTTTATCATTCATCAAAAAATGCATTTACACAAAAAGACAGTGGTCATTGTCAGCATATATAGACGGTGTATCAGTTTGAATTTGTCAGGGAATAGTTTTACACATAGTCAATGGAAGTAATGGAACAAGAAGAAGCTTTTAGATGAAGAGCTGCAGGTGATAGGCTCCAACTTCTCAGTAAGGTAACCAACTCCTTTTCCCTCATTAACATTATCAGGTTCCTATTAGCATTGGGTTTGAATATGAGGCATTACCAGGTAGGCGCTTTTGCTCTTTGACAGAAAATCTTCTGCTATTGTCAGTTAGTGTGACTCAGCAGATGTAGACTGTTAGTATAAAGCTGTCATGATTATCAGAATCACAAATCCTTTATTTGTCCCGCAAATGGGAAAATTCCTTAGTCACAGCAGCCAAAGGACAGTATCACACTTAAACAATAATAAAAAGTAAAAAATAAACAATATAATAAGAGATAAGAGATAAGAAATAGAATTAACTCGTATATACATAGTATTTACAATATGAACTTAGTATTTACAATATGACATAGTATTTATAATATGAACAGTGTAAGTATAAACAGTTTGGTATTTTTATTTACAAACAATAAATAATAAATATGGGTAATAAAAATTGTCCAATTAGTGCAAACCAGAAAGTGTGTGGATATGTGTAGAGTTTTGTATTGCACAGTGCACATGTGAGGTCTACTGGGAGCAGTGCTGGTTGTACAGTCTAACAGCAGCAGGAAGGAAGGACCTGCGATACCTCTCCTTCACACACTTGGGGTGTATCAACCTGTCGCTGAAGGAGCTGACCAGTGCGGTGATAGTGACCTGCAGGGGGTGGGACTCCTTCACCAGCAGCGATGACAGCTTGTCCATCATCCTGCTCTCTCCCACCACCTGCACTGGGTCAAGAGGGCATCCCAGGATGGAGCTGGCCTTCTTGATAAGTTTATCAAGTCTCTTCCTATCTGCTGCCGAGATGCTGCTGCTCCAGCAGACTACTCCATAGAAAATGGCTGATGCCACCACAGAGTCATAGAAAGTTGTCAGGAGTGCCCCCTGCACTCCAAAGGACCTGAGCTTCCTCAGCAGATGGAGTCTGCTCTGACCTTTCTTGTATGTTGCTGCAGTGTGATGAGTCCAGTCCAGTTTATTGTTCAGGTGAGCTCCCAGGTACTTGTAAGACGTCACCATCTCAATGTCCGTTCCCAGGATGTTCACCTGTGTGCAGGGTTGTTTGCGCCTGCGGAAATCCACCACCAGCATTACCAGGTAGGCGCCTTATGCATTATGCACATTATGGACTCTTTGTAGTATTTTCTCAGTGTTTTGTGTTTTGGATATGGTCTGTGTTTCTCTGAGTTGTCTTGCAGAGGCTGGGTGATTGGCTGGAGCTCCTGCTGCTCACACACACCTACAGCCCATCTACTCGTCAGCACCAGCTCAGAAGCCCTGGTCTTCTCTGCACTGGCTGCCAGATTGATTCCACTCCACGTCGTGGTATTGATGGCTTCACAGTAGCGTTGCTTCTAGTGATTTCTCTTGTTCATCTACCTTACCCACCTACCCCCTCCTTAATTTGTTCACGTGATAAGTGAAATCTGACTCGAGCGACTCTGCACCGAGCAGACACTTTCAGTCTGTAATTGTAGTG
Organism: Pagrus major; assembly: GCF_040436345.1. Taxonomy (NCBI): domain Eukaryota; kingdom Metazoa; phylum Chordata; class Actinopteri; order Spariformes; family Sparidae; genus Pagrus; species Pagrus major. The sequence goes on along the minus strand of NC_133225.1, from coordinate 21,586,027 downwards.
TCCATTGTCCAACTAAGTAGGGACTGATAAAGAAAAACAGTGAATTGTCAGGCTAGCAAAAAATGACCCAAATGCAAGACAGCAAGACAGGTTGAAAAAAACAAAAACTGAGCTTTAATAAAATAAAGCTGAAATTCATGGAACAAAACTGGCAGGCAACAAAAAGAGAGGAAGCATGCAGGGACAAATCCAAGAACTAAGGAAGTACAAAAACTAAACTCAAAGCAATGAGGCGTTGGGAACATGAGGGGCAAAACAGACAAACTGACAACTGAAAGAGGGAAACACACTGACTAAATCCACAGGGGCTGATGATCAGGGACAGGTGAAACAGATTAGGGCAATCACAAAAGGAGGGAAAGAGATGGACAGGAAACAAAGCATGACAAGGTGAAACCTGCAAAATAAAAACAGGAATAAGCCCTAAAAGCAAGTCAGTTTCACCCTGTATATTACACTTGGATTGCGCCATGAGGCAGTAAATGTACTGACACTCCTGCCCTCCTTCCAGCCGGTTACATTTTGACTCCAGAGCTCATTTTATGCTATACAGAGGCTTCAGGTGTTGAGGAGCAGTTGGCAAACACAGCTGATCTGCAGAAAGATTTAGTTAATTTTGATTAGATTTTTCTGTTGGTTCCAAATTAAAATTCAGAATAAGATGGGGAACGGTTTAAAAATTACAGAGTGTAGCTGTAGATTTTTTTTCTTGGGAGAAAATAAAACTTGATTTATGAGGCGACCTTGGATATACAATCTTAATAACTCTCATCATAAGGGTTGTAAATGATGCAGAGATGTGCAATGCCTGAATCATGATGGGACTGTCTTTTTTTAACTGCAGACAACAGCTGCTACTTTAATTTGGCCTTGTTAGCTAAATACATGCTTGTAAAGGCTTGTTTTAAAAAAATGGGTGAATTGTTTTGCTAAGTGGCAGAAGTGGATTAAATACACTTAGGATGGATCATTACCAAACGTACAAATAAAGTTTGGCTCATCAATGCAGTGATGTGAATACAAAACAAAAGCAAGGCCAAAGCGGGGGATAAGTGAGGAGATGTGCACAGGAAGAAGTGCCGTTGGCAAGTGAGCAGAAAACCCTGATGCCTCATGGACTTTTAAACCTGTCCTTGGGTGACTCCAATGAAGTAATTATTCAGCCTCCGAGCCTGTGTTGGTTAGAGCTGCAAAGATTAATTGATTAGTTGTCAACCATTGCATGAATTACCAACTATTTTGATAATTTATTAGTCAGTTAACTAGTTTTCTTTTTTTAAGATTTTCAGATCAGTTTTTTAAATGTGTCTGGATTCTGGTTAACTAAGTATCTTTGGGTTTTGGTCGAAACAAGACACTTGAGGATGTCATCTTGGGTTTAGGGAAACGCTGATCATCATTTTTCACCATTTTCTGACATTAGACCAAAGAACTAATTGATTAATCAGGGAAATAATTGAAGCCCTAATGAAGGTGGATCTAGAACTAGAACACATTGATCGAACTTTGCATAAATGTTGAAATAATAAGTTGTTTACTTGCTTACATGACTAATTAATCATTAGAAAATGATTACAACAAATCTGATGACTGATTAATAATTATTAGTATTTTAGCAAGGAGTAAATGGCAACGTTCAGTTCCAGTCAAAAATGAGAATAAACTGCTTGTTCTTTTAGGGTTGAGCGAGTTATTATGAGTAAGTATAATGTATCAATATCCGTACTCTTGATGAAGGAAAATCCTCATTGGGTAGCTGACTGAAGTTTAGTCATTCAAGTTTCTAAAACACTCCTGTAAAGGACTCTCTTACTCTTGCGATCATAGACATTGATCTGAAGCTCAAGTCTCAAGCTGTTTTGTACATAGTTTTCAAATAATTAATAAATATAGCAACTTCTGATCAACCTGTATCAATCTCTGTTATAAATTAGCAACTTCCTAATAGCCACGCCTACTCTGGGTATAAGCCCCACCCATTCTGAGTACAGGTGTTTACACAGACAATTTTAGCTGAGTGAATAGATACGGATACAAATTCAGATAATGGTGCACTCGTTCATCCCTTCTTTTTGTGGACATTTTATGTCATTGTTGAACCTTGAACATCGTTCTTAAAAAATATTACTGACTGTGGGACTTTCACTTCCTTTAGACAAGTAATTGACAGTTTCTTGAGAACGTCAAATGTTCTCACATCCCAGCTGAATTAGATTCAGGTTGCAGCAGGTGAACGAGGAGGCAACTGATGAGACCTTAATTGACAGAATGCAGTTATAGTCCTCCTTTTGTCTTGAAAGCCAAACATGTTTGTGTCTTCCATTGCCTGGATTTAATGGTTCCACCACGAAGATGTATTTATAGTTTCATGTTTTTTTTAGGCTACAAAACAACATGTCCATTACAGCCACAGAAGCCCTGCTTACCATTTGAAACAGTTTAGAAATGCCACTCACAGTTCTTGTCCTCTCTGCTCTAATGAAATGTTATTTTACATCCCGCAGGAAAGGAATTTACAGCTTTCATGGAAAATCCAACCCCGAACCTCCCAAATCCTGCCTTATGAAAGAACAAAGCAGCTTAATGTTGCTGCTGTTTCTCCCTGAATATGCTGCTGTTTAAAACTAAGAGTCGTGCTTAGAAACAGTGGCGGTGATAAGCTGCAGGATTTGCTGAATTTTCCTCTCCGTCGCAGTTGCTTTGATAGTGTTGAATCAGGAAAGAAATCTTACCTGGAGAGTGTTTAAAGTCGATCAGAAGAGGTGAAACACGATGATCTCCTCTTTCTCAGTGTAGTCTCATCACCAAAACTTGCTCTCAAGATCATTCTGAATAATTTCATAGCCTCGACATGAACATTTCTTTTTCAATCAAAAATATTTGTGTTTGAACTCCACAGCTACTAAAAATAATCAATCAGAGTTCATGTTTGCATCCAAATGAGCGGGACTGCAGACAAACTCATACATCATGAAAAGGAAACAAAATGTCTCAGACAGCTTGGCTCCATTGCCTGGCAACATGAAAGGTCCAGAGTTGTAGCTGCGTCTTGGCCCAGGAAGTAAAGGTTGTCTGTTGGCATTGTTCTCTGCTCTGTACTTCACCACTCAACCTGGACGCTCCTGCGCCTAATCGGGCCTCTGTGCCACCGTGAGAAATGGCTCGACAAGGAGCGATGGCAGGAAGCCCCAGTGGAGAGAGAAGCTGATCCAAAACTAGACGGACACAACTGTCAATACTGAATCTCCTTCTGCCTCAAAATGTCCCCCAGCAGCTTTCTACAACCTGCTGCAGGCTCTGACCTCTGGTTAAATGTGGTGACTGTCCAACAGGAATGTTTAAATAAGTTGCTTTACTAGTTTTGTTTTAGATCATCTTACGTTGCTGAGATCCTGAGGGTTTCAGACAGATTAAACAACATTAACTTGAACACATACTGTACCTTCTGCAAAAATCAATCCTGACACATTCTCTTTAATATCATCCAGTAATATCATACTTCTTCTGGGCTTCTGTAGAAACATGGCGGTGCAACATGGCGGACTCTGTGGGAAAGACCTGCTTTCCCACAGTTTTACTCTAAGGTAACGGAAACACAATGTTTCTTGTGGTTATACACTTATGAAAACAGTCAGGTTTATTTAGTATTCATAATTATGAATATTATATTCCCTGAATCTCACACACTGACTCCCATGATTTGGAGCGCTTTTCGATGAGTTGCTCTGAACAATGTCTCCGTGTCCATGTGTGTTGCATCATATTGGTCGTAATCTGTAATTTAAACGTGTTGGTGTCAGGCAGAACATAATGTTCCTCAAACTCATCAGTCTAAAGAACACTGGGAACTGTGTGTGAACACACACCACCATAAACACAAATAAAGTAAATACTGTATGTAGCCCGTCAAACTTACAAGGTCATTAACGCGGCTGTGTATAAATCCCTTAAATTGAAAGCCTAAATGCTATTATCTTCCATCTGCTCACTCATGCACTGCGGAAATCTTTCACTATACTGTGTATTCAGTGTCTTGTATAACTAAAACTTTTACTCCCTTTTTCTCTCTTTTTGTTTCATTTTTTACACATCTGGCTCATGTTTTTCTGTTCCTATTCCTCTCAATTTTGCCTTTTTCTGACTCACCTTCTGTGTTTTTCCTTTCTATCTTTTCCTGTATTTTTTTTACATATTTTTCTTTTGCTCTGTTTCCATCCATCTATCTTTGTTCTGCGGTCAGACCAGAACTGCTGGGGATCAATGTGATTGCAAGCTGTTACACAACAGTAGACAGGACAGGAACAGACATGGGTAGAGTATTCCTAAAATGAATATCACACACTGTATTCTCTATCAGTGTCCCTGCACTCACATCCACCCATGCAGTATGTCTGCTGCCGCTTGTTTTCTTTCACCACGCAGTTACGTAAACAAGGATACAGTCAATCAATATTTCCTAAACAACGGGTCAGTCTCAGCCTGCCTTTCAAACTGGATGGACTCACTATTTCCGCCACAAAGGAAGCACACTCTTGAACATGTTGATGAATGAGAGTTGAAGCGATGTTGGCGGAAGCTGTTTCAAGTGTGACCGAGCCTGTACCTCGTCTGTCTGCTGCTTTCTACGGCTCTTCTAAACCTAACTCCATCTGCCCTTTTTTCCTTGTTCTGTTTGTCAAGGACAGCCCTTCTGTGCTTCTCCATCTGAATTAATCTTGCTCCATCTCTTCCCTCTCTCTCACACATACTCACTCTCACTCTCTCTCTCTCTCTCTCTCTCTCTCTCTATCACACACCCACACACACACACACACACACACACACACACAGCTGCCCTTTCATAACTGGTCAACTCTCTGTCCATATGTTGACACTAGGGGGCAGTAAAACTCCACATGTTTACACATGATAACATTGTGTTAATGTGTCCCCACCCAGTCTCTCTCTCGATCTCACACACACACACACAAAAATGCACGAGGACATGCGCTCAGTAAATGTGCTGTACTGTAGTGAGAAAGTGATTTGACTGTTTTAGTTTAAAATGACACAATGACATTAGATGCACTGCATGAATTTAAAAGCTTCACATCAATTTTAATCAGAAACTATGAAGCCAAGCTGTGTCAACTGACTGTTCCACCATTCCTCATTGAAACAGAGTGTTGCACTGTACTGTTTAGGTTGGTGTGTCTATGTGGCAGCAAGGTTCACTGGTTAGATTCGTAACAGAAATGTTTAGCATACAATAATACAAATCAAAGCAGCCGAATAATAACAACAAGAAAGACAGACGCAATATTGCCTTCGCAGCTCTTCGATCGAGTGGGTACAAGGGCGCATATGGCTTAACAAGTTCATAACACAATGAGAAAGGTTGAATTGTTTGAAGTGCATGAAAGTAAACAGAAAGCAAAGGTACCTGACAAGTAGCAGCGGCACAGCATTTTGGCTGCTAACCGTCAGACAGCAAACTTAGCTGAGACATACAGTTTTAGCTGCCTCCATGAAAACAACACGGGCTGGTAGAGAGTACCGTACATCATGTTTGAAAGTGCGACAAAAGAACCAGTTAACTAGGTCAGCGCTTACAAAATGTAAAAGTGCATGGCGGAAAAAGGCTGAAGGTACGTGTCCACAGCATCCGTCATCCGTCATGTCATCCAATTCATTGTCTATGTGCAATGCATTCTCGTAGTAACGTGTTGTGGAATTCTGGCTACCTTATGTAAAATATTTATATTAAACATTGTTGAGTTCAAATAAAGCCAGATTCTGCAGCTGCATGGCTCCAGACACACATTTCGCTAAGCTGTTTTTGTAATACAAGAGTTTACAAAACGAGCTGCCATGTTGGTCCGGTTTGAAAGCGCTCCATCAGGTGGACAGAGAGTGTTCGCGTGGTTGACAGAAGGTGTAGCCTGTTTTGGTCAAGCATGCAGAGCTGTGGCCTCGCCTGAAATGATGCCCCTGTGGACAGATACCTTCAGTCCTGTCCTCTCTCTCTCTCTGTCTGCCAACATGCCGAACCAGCTGAGCTGGCTCATACTGACACGACACAACCACACCTACACATTCGCAGGTCGCTGCCTGCCAAGAGAGAAACGGATACAGAATGCATCAGCGATTTTATTTTTTGTTTCATCTGAAAACTAACAGATTACTTGAATTGCAAAAGTAACGCTTGATGTTTCTCCTTACAACAAAATAAAGAATCTGAGTACTCGAACTAACTTTGTAACGCCTTACCCTCAACACTGATCAGCCCTCATTTTCCTGCTCAGTGGTAGACAAGGTGGCATATGAAAGTGAGTTTTCTAGGTAACTTATCTAAACACTAATGTTGTCATTATTCTAAAGACACTACATGGTGCAATCAGCAATACTTCATAATGACATGTCAAAGCAAAAAACTTAAAATTATTATAAATTGTTCTGTTAAACTTGTTTTAAACTTTTGTCCAAGAACTGCAAAGGGTATTACACAAGCCTGGATCAGCCAGATATACATTTTTTAACCGAGCACTGTTGATCCTCTAGTTTGTTTTTGTTTATTTCAAAATACAGTAAAATGTGACAGGACATTTCACTTCCTCTGATTATTGTTAAAAAGAGATTGTTTTAATGCCTATCAAGTGAAATGTGTTTATTTCAAATGATCTGACAGTTTGACTGAAGTATTCTGATCTAAGGATGACGAGCCTTGATACAAAATGATATGCCAACCATAGTTTCTTCTTCTACCACTTTTCTCTTCACACTCATTGTTTATTCACACACATACATGCACAGATATAAATAGATGACAGTAGGTTCTTGGATTGTGTGTGTGTGTGTGTGTGTGTGTGTGTGTGTGTGGGCCTCTCTTTGGCTGCAGCATGGATCTCATTTCAGGAGTTGGAATTAAAGCTGGCTGAGACCTAATCCCAGCGTAATACCCCCCTCTGTCTCCCCGCCCCATTTCATGAAGCGGGGAAAGAGGGTGGAGGAGGGTGAGTGAAATCAGAAAAGGAGGAGGTGATTTGAGGGCTAGAGAGGTGAGTAAAGACAGGAGGTGGGTAATTGGTTTGGATGAGAGGTGGAATGGGACGGAGATGAGAGATGGATGAGAAAGTCTACATTCGGTTCATACACCAGAACCTTTCTTGAGTACTTCTTAAAATAATGACTGTATTCAGGCATGGAAAGCAAATGTCAAACAGTTCACTGTGTACATGTCTCTAAAGTCTGCTGACAGCATTTATTGTGTGTGACAGGAGGAGTTTGGTCGTCTTATGTGAAGTGATTTGTAGCTACAAGATTGTAGTTTGCTCATTAGCACAAATTATGCTGAGTGATAGCAGGTGAATATCTTGCGAGTGAGAAAATTGGAAAAAAAATATAACTTTATCACATAGTTGACATTTGTGGTAGTTTGTATCAAATAATATTTAGATGTAAATAGAATGTAATATATGCTAATGTTGGGATGTCACGGTGATTACATTAGCATGTTTAACATGCCAGTCATCAGGATTTACCGTCTACAGACATGAATGTTTGTTCTAAATTTAATGTTGTATTTATCTATAGAATATTCTTATTTTTTGTCAATTCAGCTTATTTTTTCTAAAACAATTCTATTAAATTAGGCCCCTTAGGTCAAATTTCTAACATCTCGATGGAAACAATACGCAGCCAAGTTGCTAGAATAAAATTTTGGGCGCTAACGTCATAGATGTGACATTTCTATGTGTTTATAACCTGACATTGACTTGAAGCTGGAGGAGATAGTGGTGGAGTTACCGGTGGGAAGGCTGCTAAACCAGTGACCGCAGTTTGAGACTGCGTTTCAACGTTTGTAAGTGGGATCACTCGATCACTTTCAGCCATGTTTGTGGCGACAAAAAACAGATATTTTCTATGGGCAGTCAGGACATCTGCAACCCTGTTTATGTCAGCAAATCAGACTTGATCCTTAAAGAACAGATCCAAATAGAGAGAGAACCCCAACATAGGGACAGCATGATCTGCCACTAATTACTGTAATAAGCTGCCATGGAGGAAATAGTAGCAACATATTTTTTCAAAGTTACAACACTGTCTTGTGTCAAAAAGCACATTTGCTTCTTGCGATGATTATGACTTCACATCGAGAAAAAACGACACGACCACACCAATCTCCCTAAACCTGAGTGTGTGCTCCTTTCTGATTCTGGCTGACAGAAAGTCTACAGGCAAAAGAAGAGAGAGAGAATTCAAGGTGAGAGCACAGAATCAATTTCTGCGGTCGAGGAGGTTTAGATGACGACAAGGTGTTTTGTGAAGGTCACTGATGTTGCACTCCGCTGTTATTTAGGCTTTCAGGGATGAGAGCCAATCAGATCGCTCTAAAGCCGTTTTCCCCAAATCCTCATCACATTATTTCGCAGCATAAGCCCCGTTGAATCAGCGGCTATTGGACTAGTAATCAGCTTAGCTTAGCCCCACTGTAAATATGCAAATAGTATTTGATGATTAATTGACCCTAGTCTGTGGTGCAGCCAAGCAGAGGGAGGGAGGGAGAGAGTGTGTGTGGGAGAGAAAGAGTCAGACGGAATGGACGAAGAAGAATACGTGACACACATGATTGAATGAATGTCAGAGAAAGTCATGAGAGTTAAATGATTGTATGGTGTGTAAGTGAAACAGGAGTTAAGGACATATTTGTGTCAGGAATGACAGTGAGAGTGTTTGTGTTAAAAGTTCAATTTCAGAACAGAAATATGAGGTATTTACACAAAGAATTTTAGGTACAACCAAAAGATATATGTTAATAATTCTGCATTAACATGGTGAAAAACAGCTAGACTTTTGTTATATATTAGGTTGAGTTGTGTTGTGTCCACTGTTCAAACCCTGAGAGGAAGTCAGCCAAAGACCAAACATAAGCGGAATGAAGCTGAAACATTTCCTCATCCATGAACATTTGTGCATGAGTCATGTCAGACGGATTTACATCAGCAATGGAGGTCGTTTAACGGTGTCGCTACCAACAACGAAGTGAGCAATGGCAGTCACCGAGGGTGTGTGTGTGTGTGTGTGTGTCTCTTCTTTATCATTACAGAACATAAACACCCGACAATGGAGGTCACCGCTGTGGATCGCTGCTGCAGTCAAGTTGATAAACAGGAGTGAAGATAGATCCACTTTTAATCCTAAAAGTTAAAAAGTAATCTCTGAGCTCTCCTACCGTTCCAGATCATAACTTTGGGTGTTTATTCTTCCAGAGGGTCTAGCTCTGCCAATAAGAGCTTTGAGGGTGGGATTAAGAATGGGGTTACCACTTCCCTCTGCCTGAGCTACAAAAATGCCAACAAGCGGGGATAAGATCAGCTCGGCTACACATGCTGTTGTAGTGTTTTGATTTAAAGAACGAAATGCCAGCGTTTTCAGGTTCCAGCTTCAGAAAATGTAATATTTTCTAGATTTCTTTGTCTTCTTTGATATTGGACTGAAGATCTTTGGATTTTTGACTGTCAAAAAAACCCCAAGACATTTTAGGATGTTACCACAGGCTCTAGGAACATGTGATGCTAGTGGGAACATGACATTTAATAAACCAAATGATCAATTATTCTAAACAATAACTGGTAGATTAATTAATTATCACTACAACGATTAGCTATAGCCCTAATTGGCTTATCTTTCAAATTTTGGTGGACAGAGAACAGGGGTGAGAATATGTTCGAAAGAGAGAGCATGGTGCTGTATCTATGAAGTTCCCAACACTGCAGCTATGTACACACACACACACACACACACACACACACACACACACACACACACACACACACACACACACACAAACAAACAGTGCCCCCACCCCTACGGCTCAAATGTCAACAAGGAAAATTGGAAATGAGTAATTCTTTCAGAGTGTGAAATAGATTGCTTCTCATATACGTACGTCCCTGAATATGACAAATTGATTCTCGGGGAGAAGCGAGCGGCAAATCCACAAGACAATTTTTATTGTATATTTTCTTTTTGAATTATGATTATGATTATTTATTTCGTTTTTTTGCCAAACACAGCTCTCCATTGTAATTGAAGTCCCCTCGCCTGCAGGGGAAGTGTTCCTTCTCCAACCCTCTAATTTGTTCTTTTAGCAGCCTTGATTCTCATTCCGTCAATAAATCGGAGACTCAGAGAAATTGTGTGTGTGTGTGTGTGTGTGTGTGTGTGAGAGAGAGGAAAATGAGGGCGTGATTATTCAATATTAACATGCTGGAGCCATCTGAGATGTTTCCTCCAATTACAGTATTCATAATGCACCCTGCTGTCATTCTCAGTGTGTGTGTGTGTGTGTGTGTTTGTGTGTGTGTGTGAGTGAGTGTGTGTGTGTGTGCTGACTGCTTCAGCTGAGACTGAGGGAGATGAAATCGATTAGATGTCTGTACAACCCTCTGAAATCGCTTGCTTTCTGTTTGTGTGTGCGTTTGATTGTCCAATTTTCCATCCTCTCATTTTCTGTTGTGTTTCCATACATCCACCTCCCCCCGAACACATGATCAATTCTTTCTGTTGTTCCTCCTCTGCCGGCTTCCTTTCTGCCTCCTCTTCCTCCACCTCTTTCTCCCTCTCTGTGTCTCTTGAGAATCAGTGTTTTATGAAGTTGGAGGCTTGTTGCTCTGCGGATGGCTGAAATTGGTTGGCAAAAATAACTCCAAATTGCTGTTTCTCTGGCCTCTGCTATTACCTGTTACTTTCAGAAAGCCAAATGTAAGTATTTCTATTACAGGCTTAACACTAAACCTTAGCTTGGCATTATTCTTTCCTGTCTTTCTCTCTGTTTCCCTCTTGTCTCCCTTTCCTTTCTGTGATATAAGGCGCCACGTACAACACATTTTTTGATGCCTGTCCTAGAAATACCAGTGCACTGTTTTTTTTTTTTAACTTGAACTTTCATTGATTTTTCCAACAAATATAATCCTTACAAAGATTTGCAAGGTGAAAAAAAGACAACAGAACTTAAAAGAAAAGCAAACATTTAAATAATATAAACGAAGAGACATCAAGTGTTTATTTTGTGTGACGAGATGGGCATTTTAGAAATATGTCCATCATGACCGTCCCCAAGCTTTGTCTCAACTGTTTGGGTTTTCGTATCAGCAACTTCTTCTAATATTTCTGTCTGGTCTCCTGCACTGACATGAGCCTCGCAATGGCAATGCAAAGTTTACAAGAGGGAGTGCCTGGGACTGTTCGCGGGTCCATCTCAGGTGAGGATCAACGTGTTCAAACTGGTAGTGGGAAGCAAATCAACGAGGCGCGGTTTGACCTAGCACAGCCCAAAGTGCCAGTGAAGTCTATCTGATGTCCATATAATAATAACCGTGAGACTCTCATAATATTCCAGTACTGGTCGGGCAAAATTACCTCATATTATGCTATCACATAAACCAATCTTAGCTAGCTCACTAACATAGACAGTAAGGTTAGGACTTCTGTGCACGTCCCTGGTGTTGAGAATATCAACTCTGAATATTAAGGCTACAAATAAAATCAACAAAAATGTTTATTTATTTATATAAATTGGCTGTGGTGTAACATAAATAAGTATATTTACTCAAGTACTGTAGTTCAATACAAGTTTATTAAATATTCAATTCCATGCTACGTCACACCTCCGCTCTTTAGAAGGAAATATTACTTTATATAGTACTTTTTACTCCATCACACTTATTAAACTTTTCACATTAAGATTCAAAATACAAAACATATTGTAAATTAATAAGATGTTATCCATGCTTTTACTATTTCACATGCTACAGCGTGAAAACCTCTCAACCAATCGTCATTTTCATCCAATATAATTAATAATTTAACAGCAAGAGGGGGTTAATTAGAGCTTCTTATTAATTTGTGAACTTAATTAAAAAAACACAACAATCATTTTCATCTATCTACATTTTTCTGTCTTCACTGTTTTATTTGCACACAGTTAATTCTCCAGAGCATCTGCATGATGAAAGCAGACGTAGCTGAGATTTGTGTCGCAGATGCAAAGCCCCCGTCTCTGACGGAACAAAGCTAATGAAAGCTCTGAAACAACAAACCAACTGTGTAAGACAAAGGAGAATAAATGTTTAGCGACACGATATCCGACTGTGTTTGCTGCGGGCAGGTGCAGTGAAAACAAAATATGGCAGGCATGTTGTATTATTGCTGTCTGGTAATCTCAGAGTGCACAGGCCTGTTGATAGAATTTACTGCGGCTAACTGGAAGTGCAGAGATGTAGTAAAACATTAAATAAATCTGACAGTACAAGTTGTTCCCAGTCGCATCTTCTGCACGTCAAGATTCATGTGTCTGATCTGTGGAAATGTGTTAGTATTTTTGTCAAAATGTGTGTCTACTTCCTGTAATCTCCATTTATTCAAATCAACAGCAATTCAAAGACAAACCTGTATGAAATTGGGTAAAAAATATAACACTTTGTTTGATTTTTAAGGGGAACTGTGGTATTTTTCAACCTGGACCACATTTTCTCATGTTTTGTGTCTAAGTGAGTAATGGGAACCACACTTTTTGTGATTGGTCCAGTATTGAACAATTGCTCAGATTGTTATTCCAAGTGTCTGCCAAGTGTTTGACAACATTATGCACAGGATCCCTACAGCCATGGACCTTTTTGTTCAAGGGTAAGAGCCTTTATTTATCCCAGAAACAGCAGCTCTTTGTAGAAACATTTCAGTCATTTTGTCATCGTATAACACACTTTATTTAAACTACAACTGAATGAAACTCAACAGTTCCATCTTTGTCCATCTGTCCCCTGTTGAAACAACAATTTGGTTGAAATAAATCCTAATCTACCATGTTAGAATTGTAAATATTGAAAGAGGAACGAGAGGGAGGACATGAAAGAAGCAGCAGGGGAAAACAACATGAAGATGCAGAATATTATCACATAGCGCAGCAGATTAAAGATTTCTTTTGACCAATTCACCAGAGTTGGTGATTGTTGGAAAATTGGAAAATCGAACCAAAGTGGTTTTGGTGAGTTTTTCATTTACTTCTGTGGAGTTTGAATGAAGTCTGTCATACGATGATAAAATGATGATTTCTGCAATTTGAGTCTGGTGGCTTTGGTGAGAGGCTGTTTCTGGTTAAACAAAAAGGATCTTATTCTTTTACAAAAAGACCTCTCTGTAGGGATCCTTTCCATAATGTTGCTGGACACTTAGAATAACAATCTGAGCCTGTCAGTGGGGAAAACAAGCACTTAAAGTGAGCGTAGGGGTACTTTGTGGCCCGTTCTGTAGCTGCCGGCTGCAGTGGTCTCATTCAATACTGGGCCAATTTCAAAAATTGTTGTCCCCATTAGTCCCTTAGACACAAAAATATGGGAAAATATGGTCCAGAGTTTCCCTGTAAGTAAACCAGAAACAGTAAAATATTCAAGAGCAAACACTCGTATACTCCACTGTCTTGACACCCTACTCCCTCCCTAATCCCTCTTGCTGGGGTTTCAGATAGTGACAGGGTCGTATTTGGAGCTAAAACATTATCTTTCTGCTCATTAACCTTCGACAGGGTTTCCATTCCGCCCGGCTGACTCCCCCTCCTCTACCACCTCTGTCTTCACCTCCATCTCTTTCCCCTGTCGTTCCTCTCCTCCCTATTTGTCGAGGCACTCACCCGGATGAGACGGGAGCCTTTTAAATGTCTGGTGATGCTTCACGGTGCCTCTCCTCTGCATCGGGGATCGACTTATCTGGACAATTTGTCCCAGGAGGTGCCGAGACTCTAATGAGATCATCCGCGGCAAAGTTTTGCAGGGTTGAAGTGAAAAGGTTTTCTCTGACCACTTTGTTGCCTTAAGTCATGGTGATCCCCCCTTTGCTAAAATGCAAACAGATGATTAATCAAAGTTTCAGCTCACAACTCAGTGTGTAATTTCTTTTTTCCTCCTCTTCCCTCAGTTTGCTACATTTGGGACTTCAGAATATTTTCATACCTAAATAATTGAATCCACAGTATTCTAGTTTAAACTCAGCTTCACCTCATCAAGTAATGTTCTCTGTCACTGCTGAAGTGGACTTGACCTACCTGCGCAGGTGCCGTCATTCTCAAACTGCTAGTGTCACAGGTCAGCCAGCCACTGCAGGTCAGCAGCAATTTTTGCCTGAAGTATGTGGTGTGTGTAGTGTGAGTTTATATATGAATGAAATGGGAGCATCAGAGGCCATTTTGGTGCCTTTACAAATTATCTTTCCTCCCTTTGTAACTCCATCTGCCCACACACTCCTCAGGCCTTTACTCTTTCCGACCTCCTCAGATGAAACTCTCGAGCTCTCTCCAATTCTCCGTCTAAGTGGGTGTTAATGGGATGATGTCCTTGCATACTGATGGCCTGCTTTTGTTTCGTATCCTTTCGTTTTGGGTGCGACGCAGAGAAGAAGATAGATGCGGAACAGACAAACAATTCTGAAAGAGCGCTCCACTGATTTAGCATTTTGCTCATGTAACATTGGCAGACTCACAATGGAAAGTTTTCTTTTTTTTTATAATAAAAAGGGATGAAAATTTATGCAGAGATATCGTCCTTCCTATTCCACACATTCTTCTTCCTTATCATGTCTAAAGTCAATGTCAGGTATGCCTAACAATAACCGTCAAGCACTGAGGAAAACGGCTTTGAAATACTTTTTCCTTTGAAGCACAACAGTTCTATCTGACATCTGAAAAATCAGAAATGCTCCAAAAACCAGAGGCACTTCCAGTGATATAAGGGATATGAGAAAATGTATCAAATGAGGAAGGAAATATTAAAAAGCATTTGTTATATTATCATTAAAAAGCTGGGTCTTCATCAAGGCTCCAAACAACACCACATGACCTCACATATGTGTGACAGCCACCTTTTCACGAGGGACCCAAGGTTTCAACATTTGTAAACATCACACCAAGTGGTGGTTAAGTGTATTGCCCTAACCAGAGTATAAACACAGCATTGTGACAAGAGAGATAGAAAATTGAACCGAAAGAAACCTTAAGTTGCAACGTAAAGAAACATTAAGTTCTACCTTCTCTGTGGTTTTACAGAAATGTACTTCTGCCAACATTTATTTTTGACGAGTGGGTTGAGAAAGACTTCTTTCACACTGGACTTGTTCTTTGAGATATAGATATTTCTATTTGAAAGTGTAGAAGAAATGAAAACAGACAAAATGTTCCTCATCTTTATACATATGTGAGGACATAAGGCAGACATTACGCTGCAGGATGAGAAACACAGAGACATATAACAAGCAAAAACCATTAATGGCTTTCCCTGTTGCCGTGGCATGATGTCAGCATCGTCCTCATTTTGCCCGGTACTAAATGTCTGCGTGTCACCGCAGGTTTGTTCTCGTCTCTGTCGACTGTGAGCGACACAGCAGCAGGGATCAGCTTTTTTACCCTCTGAAAACATCCGAGCACTAAGAGCATTGTTTGTGCTCCACTGGTTTACAACAGCAGCAGAAGATGAGCTGATGTAGGTGCCGGTTCAGACCAGGACCTGCGCTATAAAAACAGTTTCTTTTCATGCAGAGTGATTTTGTATTTGATAATGAAAGCTTGACTTCTTTGGGAGAAATAAATCTGCCATTATGGTTTAGTAACCTGTCACTTGGGTCACCGAATCCCTTGAAGGCAGGGTGAGTGATTGAGAAACTCTCCCCTTTCCACCACCAACTCCTGTCAAGTTGTCAGAGCAAGGCATAATTCTCAGCCCAGTCACCAGGATAAAATGTTAGTCGTTAACGTTTCTGCAAACCACTGATACGTTCACAGTAATAGTACCATATTGACATTTGAACAAAATGTTTAACACTTGTAAGTGTGATGCCTCAGGATATTTTAAAGGACACCTCTGGACAATTTTTGTCTTTTGTTTGTGGCGACAAAACCAGGTGTTTTAAGAAAGACATCAGGACATCTTATGCCGTGTTTAAGGTGACAAACAGGAATTTTATGCCAAATCATGATGTTTTCCTAACCTTAACCAAGCAGTTTTTTGTGTCTAAACCTAACCAGAGTAGAAACACAAGATTGAGGACAACATAAAAAAAGAGCTAAGTTTCAACATATCTGTGGTTTGCAATAATGTACATTGCCAACATTTATTGTGGCAACTGGGGATGAGAAAAATTCAATAATAAAAAAATGAGGAAAAGGCATGTGAATTACAAAAATGGATCGCTAAATTATGAAGTGATTTGATTGATTTAAAGCCGATTTGACTCAAAAACATCATGGTATGATAAGAAACAGTCATGCTTTATTATTTACTGCATCTTACATTCATTTTTCATCATTCACAACACAAAAACATGTAATATCAATATAATTTAAGGACAGTGTCCTCCAGGGTGAAAGTAACAAAAAATAACTGACTTAAATTGAGTATCCACTGAACTGTCATCATTGTTTTGTTCAACATCTCCATTTTTAGCATTTCATTTTTGTTATCTCCACCCCTCATAACTGGGTTGATAATTTTTTAAAAGTTTTATCTCATGTGTAGTATTTAAGTATGCGTTTTTCACATCAATAGTCAGGTGGTTTGAATTGTTATTTGTACTGTGATCCTAGGTGGCGCTGTATATATATATTCTCTAGCCTGCCCTTAGTGCACATGGACGTTTGCCTGATAAAGACCTTGGGCTACTTCTCTTTTCCTTTATGATGTAGATATGCAAGCTTCAGTTGCCCCACCGACCCTGAACGTTCAGACAGATCAAACAATCTGCTTGTTAGGGATGTGGGAACTACATTTATCCCTGTCTCTATAGACACTTACATGCACAGAACTCACCTGCAGACACACTTTGGTTGTTTTTTGGCATGAATAAGAGCAAAAATATTCACTGAACCCTCATCTTTGTTTTATGGCATGAACAGTGTGGCATGAAAGATTTATGAAGAACATCACTATGGGCACTCCAGTTTGTGACTTTGACTTAATTTGTAATTTCTCAAGTCTTGAGTAAATCAGCTTTATACTTGAAGTGCAGCTAATCTTTATTGACTTTAGACTAGAGTCTGACCTGTAAATAATAACCTGTGAACATCTTAAAATATTGGTGAGACACTGACATTTCTCCTGGAATCAAACACAAGCTGAGCTCGTTTGAAAACGGCTTTAATGGGATCTGTACCATAAGTTAAAGCCTTGGAAACAAACACCCTCAAAGACCTCGGGTCAGACATGTTGAGTGCAGAATATGACTTTATATGCTTTTGAAAAACAGATTTCACATATATATATATATATATATATATATATATATATATATATATATATATATATATATATATATATACACACATACACATACATATTTTATGACCCCCAAACACAGTTAATACAGAAAAAGGTCCTGGACAGAGTTCATATCACCACCCACAAACTGTAGTTCTTGGCCTTCATAAATAACAATACGTGCCCACTTTATTCAGACTCAATCGATGACTTGTTTTATGTTTTCTGGCTCTGTACTCCAGATCAAAGTTTCTTAGCCTCTTTGCACATCCATTTGTCTACTGGGTGATCTCTCTACACATCAAGCCATGCAGAAGTTCAAACCAAGTATGATAAAAATTAATCTGCAAGTGTTTGTTTTTTTTCAAGAAGTAGTCATTATTGAAAGAGTGAAATATTTAGAAGATGTGAGGAATTTGTGTAGTTCTGATTCAAATCGAACAGAAGTCTTTCTTTGCACATTTCTAAATGGATTAACAAGCTAATTAATGAATCCATGTATTCGCTCATGTTGAAACGAACAGTTTTAAGCCGTGTTTCACTTGAGGTGCAAACTGTTGAAGAGGAGCATATCGACAGCCTGGAGGATGTGGTATTGATGTGATCACTCTCACTTAGTGAGGGGAGCCGGTGAAGTGTGACTGTGAATAATCAGCCTTGGCGCTACATCACCACCACATTTTCCACCGGCGGGGCTTTAACATGCCCTCTGGGATGGTTGTAAGCAAAACAGGAAACAGTAATGTTTTATCTGCTGGACACACTCCGGAGGTCAAGCTTGAAATCATGGCAGAGAAATGGCAAAATAGGATTGTAGAAGTTTTAATAGTTTTGGAATCAAATATAAGAGCGGGAGGGAGGGAGGGAGCATGAATCCTTCAGGGTATCTGCATGTAATACTTGCTCCATAAAAGATTACAAATCCATGATGACTGAAAAGTTGAAGACAATATGAATCATTAACAAAATATTAATCAGACTTCAGCAATAATTAGTTATCTGACTCTTTTGTATAGATATTTATGTGTGTTATGTTTCTCTATGTGAATGTCTTTGAATGTGATTTCTGAGCCAGGTTAGGTGGATTGCTTTTGCCACATGAGTGATTTCTTTCTAACACCCAGTTGAGTCACATTTCTTAGAAGTGCCCTGATTAATAGGTGCCAAGAAGTGCTGCTCATCTGCTCTCATGTATTCACTCAGACACACACACACACACGCACACTAGAGACATTGTTAGAATGTATTTTCCCACAATTTCCATGAGGGCTTGAATCTTCGTCTTGTTTGCTCGCTGTTTACTCTTCTGGGCAAGTCGAGGAAATGTACGTTTTTACCTTACATTTCCAACACTCTCAACAGTGTCTCTGCTGTAGGGGAAACATAATATTTTATTACATTGCGTGCTGGTGTATGGATGAATACATATCACAGTGTATTTTTTTCCTGCTTTCTTGCTCATTTTTCTCGTTATGTCTGTTATTTGACAACAGTGTATGTTTCCTTAAATCACAGATATGTTGAAACTTTACATTTCTTTATGTTGCAATTCTGCTTTCAATTTTATGCTGTGGTGAGGTTAAGGCATAAAAACCACTTGGTTAGGGTTAGGAAAAGATCAACTGAAGATGTCCCAATGTCCCGATCTTGTAAAAAATATCTCCTTCAAAATACCCTGTGGCATCACGCTTACAAATGGTACATTGTCGCCAGGTCATAAATAAAATAATAAATAAAGCAAAACTAGCTAATAATGTTATATAATGAAGCTATGTTAGCTGCGAAGGATGTTTATGAATCATCTGAATCTCAAGCCTGTTAACTTATGTTAACTGTTGCTGCTGTTCAGTGTCCCTCCTCTTACCTACAGTGTTTGACATTGTGCTGAAATTCACTGACCAATATGGGTAAATAATTACCCATATTGTTGGACATGTGTAACTATTTAATTGTAGTGAAACCTCTTTTATTTTACTAATGCATAATCACAAGTAGGTAATAATTTGTTATGTTGAACCACGTGTGCCAGTAGTAGTGTGCAGGCTGCAGCAGTTGTTTGTTCTTCTCTGTCTGCTGCAGCTACATGTTTTTGCTTGTACAGTAATAATCAGGCTAATCTACTCGATAACTGTCCAGATACACTCAGGACATTTTTGCAGAAGCCTCCAATAGCTGCTGGAGAAGGGCCTTCTGATCTGCCACCTTCACCACTCTGAAGCATGTAAGTTCAGAAAATGATTTGTGGTCTCTGATACACTGCTGTGTTATTATTATTTTTATTGTTGTTGTTGTTGTTATTATTTTTATTATTACTGAATGTTACAGTTAAACCTCGTTACTGATTAAATGCTGGTCTTGGAATCAAATTAAATAAAGGTGAGGCAGGTGAGTTCTGTTAATTGTATGTTACTGTGTCTATTGCGCTGTTTTATTCAGTGTTTTTGTTTGACAAGTAATTAAACTGTTGATGATGTTTCCCATGGCTGTTGTCCATATATCCTAATCTCTCCTAGGGCACCAAAATGGCTAGAGCCGGCCCTGATGGTCACTGCAGTCGTTGTTCTATAACTCCTTATAATTATAACTTTTATTCAGACTTTTGTCACATTTAATGAGAAGATTGCACACGTCAATACACTGTTAAATCTCTTGTAACTCAAATATTATTTCTATTGGCTAAACAGAGAGAACACCGCTGGTGTCAATTCGTTTTTCAAGTGTCTCTCCTGTTGTGAGGTGAGAGCTGTAATGTAGTGGAAAAGCGAGTGCTCGATCAGCTCGTACTTGTGCTACTGAGTTGTAATTCTCCTCTCAGTGGGGATCTCCTTTTACTGTTTGGATCATTATTTTCCTCAAGTGTTTGCATTATGCTGATCCCTGCTTTCATTGTATTCAGTTTCAGATGTCAAGTGAGGGTTTGCTCAGCAATGGCAAACACACAGAAATGATTGTGAATGTTTTCATAAATGCTGATGCATTACTGAAGGACTTACACCCTCTAGGGCTGGATTATGTACCTGTGTCTGTCAAGGATGCAGGAATGATTTTTAATCTAACGCCATGCTTTAAATTCACTTAGTTCAACCTCAGTCCTCTACTGGTTTGAGTGTTTATTGACCTCTGAGAGTCAATTGTCAGGCTGTCATCAGTGCTCTGTCTACTTCAAATTATGAATATTTTATCAAACTGGATGATTAGGCGTGTGTCAACAGGTCATTTAAAGGACATTGAAATCTCAGCGAAATGCTAACATCAGCAGGCTAACATGTTCACAACAACAATGCTAACATGATAATATGTTGCAGGTTTAATGTTTAGCTAAAGTTGATGGAGATGTCATTAGTTTGCAGAAAAAAGTATTAGTTAAACTGATCTGATGATTGAGGATCACCAGTTACCCATAGAAACAAACTGGATTGTGCCAATTCATGATGGAAATACAACCTAACCCCCTAAAAGTGAAGCCAAAACACCTCGATCGCCCCTTGGTGGCTGGTTGCAGTATAGGTATACCACTCCCCCTACACGTTGTCAAACGAAAAAACCTAAAGTATGCATCAAATACTTTTTTTTTCTTTTTTTTACAAAAAACAGTGTGTATTAATGTATTAATTTTGGTAGTTCTTATCCCCCATGTATATGTTCCAGTGTTAATTTTTCTGATGGGTTTGGTTGTATTTGATTTGATAAAAAGATTTCGTAATGTCATGACTGACAGCAGCCCCATGTCATCCTCATCTGAAAAATGGCCATATAGGTCGACAGTGAAAGCAGCTTACAAGACCCATATTTAAGTTTCTTGTCTAGTCTTGTCTAAGTTTCTAGTGCCATAATTATTACGGTAACAAAGGAGGAAGTCAGGTGAAGTATGAAGTATTAAGTATAAAGAGGGAGGAGGCCATGGATGGACAGTTGGGTCAAACAAGGTTAACATGGCTTTTACCTCTGGAAGTCAACGGTGACTTCTTCTAACTTCCTAATGTTGTTATGTAACATTATTAATTTCAGTAATTTCAGTTACATAACATACGTTCAATTACATAAGTATCACAGTCATTTTAAGACAAATCACGATTTTTTTTCTAAACCTAACCAAGTAGTTTTCTTGCCTAAACCTAACCAAACAGCAGGGGTACCATGAAGGTCTGATACGCCTGTCATTATTACTGCAACAGTCACGTTATAGAACTTGAAACTGCAGCTTCACTGCCCGAACTGCACAGACTGTGGTTCCAAATGTCACCGGGGCAACATGGCAGCACTTGTATGCTTGACATTTTGGGTTCATTTTTGTACAGTATGAGGACGTGGGAGAGAAGTGTTGTCCATCATTATATATGTTGATGTCGAATAGATAATGAGATATTTCACTGGCTAAGTGAAAACTTAGTAACTTAATATCTGCATCAAATTTGATGGAAATCCACCCAACATTTCACTGCAAAACATAAATGAACGTGCTTCAGGAAAAGTCAGGGGATCATCAAAGTGAGAAGGGTTGATCCTCAAGGGACCATGAATGTTTGTACAACATTTAATGGTAATTCATCTGTTGAGATGTTTCTGTCTTTACCAAAGTGATCGACTGACATTACCACCTGCTGCTAGCATGACTAAAAAACAAGTCTATCTAGTTCACTCGTTGTGGCCTCAGTTTCTTGTTTAAGTATAAAATAACTCATGTTACAAAATACATTAAAATGGTAAAACAAAGGATACTGTTCTATTATTGTCTTGCCTAAATTAGTGATCTTCCTTTGACTCCCAGGCCTCCATCACATCTCCAGTGGGTTTAATGGGGACATAGTGATTCAGCACCAATGACTGAAAGACAGTTTGTTCCCTTGGTTGTAGATGGTTGTTCCCTTGGTTGTAGACATAATCATAATTGCCACCTCCCGTGACTCATTTATCTGCTTTAAAGGCAACGGCTGCAGCGGACACAAATTACACCAACTATAAAGCTCAGTCACTCTGCGTGCGCGAGGAAGCAGAGGGCAGCAGTCTGGAAGTTAGAGGAGTAAAAAGACGACAGAAACTGATTTCTCCTCTTTCTATCCGCTGCTGCTCAGAGAAGTAGCCAGTCAGCAGAAAGTGAGCCCAGGGATTGCTTTGTGGCGGTGCAAGTGAGGTGAGTAAAAAAGGGAGGGGGGCATCTTATCAGCTGTCAGTTTCCTGCTCTTTCATACTGGTGACAGATAGAAGCTACAGAGCCTTACTCTGTAAGCGCACTGGCCAATATAGGCACACACGATTGCACCAAATGAACATACTGTATAGTAGTAACACAAGGGCTCACACATGCATACAGGTATACTTCCACACATGTGAAAACATCAGCCCAGTCGGCAAAATAAAATGTTGGCATTTACTGTAACATTTCAGCAAACCACAGATATGTTCAAATATGTACGTGTCATGTGCACCATATTGATTTTTCTAGATGTCAGCTCAAATTTACATTTCACATGTATATGAGATCGCTATCATGTTGAGAGCATTGTGTTGACGTTTCAACACTGCATATATATTTTACTAAGACATTCAGACATTTTCTAGCTCTGTTTGTGGAAGAAAAAACAGTGATTTTTGATGAAATGCCAAGATTTTCATCCATGTTTCCATCAACAAAAGCCTAACCATGACCTTTTTCCAACCATACCAACTGGTTTTTGTATCCACACCTTACCAGACTGTAAGCACAGCCTTGTCACAACATAAAATTGAAAACTGAACCAGAAGAAACATAAACTTACAATAAAGAAATCTTATCTTGCAAGAATGTACACTGCCAACATTTATTCTGGTGAATGGGTTGGAATACACACATGCATATTGTAGACACTAACACATGCCTATGCCTCCCTGTAAATATGTTGAACCCCCTGGTCATATCAAAAGGATTTTGGTAGTAGTTTCTCTCAAACTCACTTACAGCCAAACTAGAAGAAAACGTGGAAAAAACGCAATTAAAGCTGGCTTTGATGGAGGCCGTGGCCTTGCATTATTCAGAGCTCAGCCGCTGGCCTAAAGGATGCTGTCCGTGTTTTAGACAAGCTCCTCTTTCAGGCTGTCCAGAGCATTAATTGCTTTGCAGGATTTTTTGGAAGATGAGACGTCCTCAGCTGACCAGTCAGTCCACCACAAAATACATGTCGCTGACAAACAAAGAAAATACAACTGACATCTTTCATTTGGCCTGTGGAGGAACATGAATGTAACTGCAGAATCTGACCCAACATTAGTGGTTTATACCATTGAGAGTATGTGCCTACAAATGTTAAAGTAGGTGATTATTTACTTTAGGTACTGTACAACTTTCCTTTAAGTAACAAAATCAAAGTATTCAGTGACATCAAGATCAAGTTTTATAACTTCAACCTAAACTCATGTACATCAAGCAGAACTAGATTTATTTTACAATTTATAGCTGAGATGCTGTTCAATTCCCACTGCTTATTAAATATTTATTAGTACAGGCTAAATGTAAAATAACAATATAAAAAGGTGCAGACAAAAATGAAAATAAATGAAAAAATTAAGGCAAGTATGATCTAATTTTTGTTATTGAGTGTGTGTGTAATATTGCTGTCATTAAGGCAAATGTTTGGGACAATTAGAGAAACCTCCAACAGAAAGTTTCCACACGCACCCCACACACAAGCATGCATACACACTTATCAGACCAACACCACACTCAAACTGCACCTCCTAACAGTTATGCTGAGCTAAATGTTTACAACCAACATTACCCTTGTCTTGTTTGCAAAATTTATAAAAGCTCACAATTTGCAGTGGTTGTAAAAAGCCATTTTCTCCACTGATGAGGTTTTGTTTGCGAGCCTAGTCAATGAAATTGATTTCCCCCCCGCTGTCTCTGTTTCTGTGGTTCATGATGTCGACTGTTCCGCTGCTTCAGCAAGTGTAAGAAAACAT
Organism: Pagrus major; assembly: GCF_040436345.1. Taxonomy (NCBI): domain Eukaryota; kingdom Metazoa; phylum Chordata; class Actinopteri; order Spariformes; family Sparidae; genus Pagrus; species Pagrus major. The sequence continues at coordinate 21,561,815 of NC_133225.1, read as the reverse complement.
TCTTTTAAAGGGGCACAGTGCTTCACATGAAGTCCTACATGTGGGTTCAATGTCAGTTAAAGTATCAACAAATATAATGGATCTATTTTTCCTTCCATCTTTGAGGAAATAAATATAATAGGTAGCTGCGCTGGTGTCCTGATTCATTTTTGGAAACTCAAGTGTTGTACATGTTAAACCCTAAGAATTGTTTTGTCATCAGTTTTTCCAGCATAGCACCAACTGCAGCCTGCTGCTATTTTTGGCCTGATCATTGTGTGTTTTGTGTGTTGTAGGGGTGGGCAGATTGAGACCTTAAGGTTTTATACTAGTAAAGTCATACAAAGTATTGTGTTGAGTATACAGGATTGATACCAAATTAAATATAAATTCCAACTATTAATTATGTCCTGAAGGATATTAATAGAATGCAGCATTAAATCAGGTTCTGTTCACATGAACACGCAGGGAGGGGAGTTGCAGGCTTTTAAACCCTGTGTGGGAGTGTCCTTACAGAGTCGTTAAGGACACGTGTGAGCTCTGAGTTTCAGAGTCATTGACCCAACAGGCCTTCATCTGGGTTGCTAGGACTAGGTGAGCTCAGGTGTGAAGGGTGTGAACCATTCACTCCCACACAGAGTTTAAAAGCCTCCAGTTAGTTAGAACTGAAGAAGCCTCTTGGATGAGAAGTGAAACGTCTTCAACAAACTGAAATAAGTCCGGTGGCCTATGATACAGCACTTAGAATTACCATGACCTGGATGACTGAGAACCTTCATCAACATGCATGCAATATAGTAAATAAAATATAATTCAATTGAATTCAACTTTATTCATATAGCACCATCTCATACAATAGCAGGTGTCATGGTGTGTTTTTGAATGTCTTTTAAATTGTGCCATCTTAAAAGGACTCCGTTGTTTGACTCACACGTTAAAGTCAGTCCAAATCACAAAATTCATTTGGCTGATTTATTCTCACTTTGAACCAAAATAACTTTTATTCTTCTATTGTGAGGTCAAAGACTGTACCGATGCCCCGTTTTCTGAAGAGCGACAAAAGACTCCATCCCACCCTGTCCATCACAGCTGATTATCATCTGATTAATCACATTAATTAGGCGTCACTTCTTAAGTAAAAGAAAAGATCTCTATATCAACTTAATGAAAAAGCAAATTGTGATGATATTATTTTCAACACAAAATGGCTCTAACAGCAGGTCAAAGTGATTAACTTAAGAAAATAACAAAAAAAAAAACAACAACAAAAAAGTGGTTATAAACAGAATAACATACACCTCAAAATACATACATGCTTACAAACATACCGTACAAACAGGTGAGCACATTTTGAAAAATGTGTGTTGGAGCATGTCTACTATCGGCCGGCAAACTGTTCAATTAGGTACATAAATGCTAAATGCCATCTCACCAGACTTTGATTATCGAGAGAGCATTAACAAATTAACAGATATAGCAAAGAGAAACATGTTTAATTGGTGGCAATGAATATGTCTTCAGAAGTAGTCTGTTATCAATAGATTCACCTTATGACAGTACATTAGCTGCTTTAATCCACCACACCACATGCAGACTCTCCAGTAGAGGTCACCAGTGCAGTGCAAGGTTATGATCCCTCACTGGCATCCCACAATAAACTTTAACAGTTGTGTTTGATGGATTTGGACCCAGGCCTCTGCTGAGGTGACTGAGTGCTTTTTCCGCTGTGCCACCAAGGTGACCCCTGAAGTGACTGTTTAAAATGACTAACCACTAATGGTATCGACCTCCCATAAATATATTATGGTGATTTAGAGTTGAAGTGCATATGTTATATGAAATAACCTGTGAATGGCTGCTGGGATTGGATGGACCGACCCTGCTTTGGCTGGAAGCATAAACTGTGGTTTTCACATGTCATGACCCTAACCTTGAACGGTTAAGAATCTTGGCAGTAAACTGTAGAATTGATCGAAAGATCTCCTTTGAAACAGAAAAGCGAGAAGAGAGTTTACATGATGTCAGTCTCTTGTTGTTGAAACCACACGGTTGCACCCGGTTTATTATAATATCAAAATATCAACGCAAATGGTCACTGACACTTCTATATTCCCTTTTATGAGCCTTCATAAATAGTGGATACTGAGTTGCCCGACATAGAGTCCTGTTACATCAGTCTGACATGCAGCTAAGGCCCAAGGTAAAGAAATGTCTCGGAGCTAAGTCGATATTATACAGCTGAGTTTAACATTATGCACTGGAGGAAACATTCATCTGCACAAATAATTTAATCTTGTTTTGAATTGTTACACAAGGTAGAAAGGTTTCATGTGGGATTTATCAATGTGTCAAAGTAAATTAAATCATTTCAAACTTTTTAATGTTGAAATGTTGGAATGCCTCATTGGGATTCATTTTATATTAATTAATTCATGAAGAGGATTAAATTATGAAAAAATCCAATTCAGTTTAAAGAAAATAATGATTTGGTATTTCATTAAATCACTTTCAGTTAACTCTGCAATGTGGACTTGCTCTGTTGTGGTCAGGTCCAGTCCAATCAGATACATTAAATTGGAGTCATGTTTACTGCTCTCTGTGGGGTATATATCTTATACACCCACATCTCCAACCGCCTCCAGGAAAGAGGTCGGGGTCAGCTTCAGAACCACAGCTGGGTTGGATTAATTACCTACTGGAGGGATATCTGGTGTGTCTACTCTAATGACTTTACTAAATTTAGCAGTTGTATTTGCATGATCTATCCAAATTGCTTTGGATAGATTCCCTTTGAAGTGATGTATTTTATGGACATTTTGTTTAAAAAGTTGTATTAATTAATTTTTTTAAAACAGCCTCCATGACTGACCAGAGAAAAATCCAAGGGTGAACAGACTTTGCAGCAGTTCCTACACTGTATGGTAACATTTAATGATTAGCACTGAACACAAATGATGGCAAAGTCATGTCATTAGTTTTGCAACTATTTAGTCACAAACCAAAGAATTGCATGGATTAAAATCTCATTTCAGATAAATTAAGATGGCTAAAGTTATAAATTTAGACCAAAAGATGGTGGGAAAACAGTTATTTTAGGTCAGTGACACAGTCAAGTGACATGCATAATGTAAGAATTTTACTAACCGAAGTAACATAAGTAACGTTATTATTTTAACCTGAACCACAAGGTTTTCTACTTTACCTAACCAAGTACTTTTCTTGCCTAAATCCAACCATATTGCGAGTGTATGATGAAGATTGCATACTCCTGTCACTGCAGTGTCCACGTTGTTTTGGGAAATGGTGATGTATGTTGTTTGGGGAGTCCCTGGCATTAAACCTATTCAGTCGTTTAGGTATGATAACGTGTTGTCAAAACCACAGATGTCAGCCTCACGGTGGCACTACATTAAAAGTCAGGAATCACAAAAGTCATGAGGATACACAGTGAATGTCTGCACCAAAGTATGCGCCGATCATCTGAGATGTGTTGTGATATATCCGATAATGTCATCCCTGGGAGGTAAAAGATTCTTATTCATTAGAGAAATATTTTCACTTTGTAGCTTGTTTATTTACACTTTTTTCAATTAATTTTCAGTCACACAGATTTGTATAAAGATCAAAATGACTGTGTTTTGGCACTAGAAAGCAATGTTCAAAACTGGCATCACAGTGTGCTTTAGGAACAAACAACAGAGGCTGCATCAAGTATTTCTCTACATATATTAGTGGTGTGGACCGGGATTGCCTATTCCTATTAGTTCCATTCATTACCCACTGGAGGGAGGCCTAATGTATCTTCTCCCCTGCCACCGTCATAAGCCTCAGATTGGTTCTGGGTGGTCGGTGGACTGCAGCCCGCTGCAGAAGAAGCATATTGAGCTTCTCCACAACTTTACTTGGGGTCATTTCATCAAAGGAGGGGCCTTCTGATTAACTTTCTCTCAGCCTCATTGCTTTGAGTGCCGAACAGATAGTTTTCATGGGGCCTCGACTGTCCCCTGATTTTGTACATTAACATCACTCTGCTTGATGAGACGTTCAGAGAAAAGTTCCAGTCAAAGCAAATTATGTAAACAGCCATCATAGATGGATTTTATAAAAGTAGCTTCACCGAAAAGGATTACAAAAAACAGTCAAAGTCTAAAGGTTGATGCAGGTAACATGACGTGATTGAAGTACAATACATAGGTTTACATTTGGTCAGATGGGACACTGAGGCTGAGAGTGCCTGGCCTACTGGCTCAGGGTTTTTGTATTTTTAGCCAAAGGCTGCTGATGAACTTATGCTCAGCCTCATTGCTTTGAGAGCCAAACAGATTCTTCTTGGTTAGTCTCCTGTTTCAGGCCTACGCATTAGTGTTCCCCCACGTGATGAGGAAAAAGTCAAAGTGATGAATTTTCTCCAGCTTATACTCCAAGATGATTCGTATACAGCATGAATTAAGCGAAGCACTGTGGTCAGCTCAAGTATTCACTTGTTAATCACAGTGATTAATGCACGTAAGTGTTATCAAGGGCGCATGCTTTTGGTTAAAAACAGCTAAAGTTTTATGCAGTACCCTCTAGGTGCCACTGCCTCAATCATGATCTGATGTCCTCCACCAAAAGGTGTCATATCATGTTAACATTACATGTTTATGACCTGACTTTCATTTCAGAAAATGGTGGTGGAGTTTTAGGGAGAAGGCCGCCAAGCCAGTGACCGCAGTCCAAGACTACGTTTCAACAATTGGATAGGTTAGGTTAGTTCCTTTATCATCCCTGCAGGGAAACTCTTTCAGTGAAATTCATCAATTTGGTGCGACAATACAAAACAGAGTAAAAAGACACGACGCTTCAACAAATCACTGTATCACAATTTTGCACAAATTCCTCACGTTATAGGCTAAAACCAACTGGCATTGTAAGAGTGACACCACTGGCTATTTTTAAGAAGCGCTCCAGCCGTGTTTGCGGCAACCAAAACAGGTATTTTAATCCAAAATATGATCTTTTCCGAACCCTCACCAAGTATGTTTTGTGCCTAACCCTAGCCAGAGCAAAAACACAGCATTGGTCACTAGATTAAAAAAAAAAAAAAAAAAAAACTGAAACAAAAGAAACGTAAATTGTAGCTGGTTGGGCTGTCGTATCACTGTCTTGAAATAAAAGTTAAGATGAAACGTAAAGAAAGTGGAACTTCTGTCTGATGTCTTAATCTCTCTCAATCATCCCAAGGTTTTAATGTGTTTTTTGGTAAAAGAAAAAAATCTTTATTCTCACATTGGCCTTATTTTGTAGAACATCAAATGTGTCCTCATTGTATCTCTGTATGAGTGGGAAGCCAGTGAGGGATCACTGAAAGTGGTACAGGCGATTCGACACTGGGAGACAAACCCCTGAACAGTTGCTGACATGTCAGTTCACTCTAATGGTTCATTTTCTTACGTGAAATTCATTTTGGGATTATAATCTTACAATGTAACAGCTCAGCATGCAGAATTTTCACCAGTTTGAACCTGATTTACCCACAGTTTAGTGCAGTAATAGTAATTCATTTCTGCAAAATTAGGTGGCTTTCAAATCATCAATTTCTCATTTTGCTCTTAATTATCATTTGTGAACACACACATCGGCCAAGCATACATTGTCCCGCAGGGGGAGCTTTGGACGTCCAACCTTTGGATCTCCGTTTGACAGTATAGATCTTCTTGTAACAACATAATATACATCCAGAAACACTTAAACCCCCTGGGCAGCGGGTGTTGCAAGGGTGGGTTACCTTTCTGCAGGGTATCGCCATGCTCTTGACAGCAAATGGTGTCAGCTTTAATTGGAACAAGCACAATGTAATGGAGCGTGTCAGAAGGCTTCCACTGTGCCTGAGAGGAGGTATGGCTTCTAGGTTTCTTCATGGTTGGAAAGTCAGAGCGGGAGGGGTGGGTGCCACAGTAAACGTACGCAGACAGAAAAAGAAAGGAGAGAAAGATTTTATTTCCCTTCATTGCAAATCAAAGATGACACGAAAACCTGTATGTTTCTCTACAGAGAGGGTTATGAGGCGTTGCAACGGATTCAACAGCCTGCATCAGTGTCAGGCTAGTATTCTTGTACTCCTTGATTTTATGTGGATAGATAAAAATACATGTATCTTTCATGGTATCGGGCGGCAGTTAGATGTTTCTTCCCATTTCACAATTTTTGAGACACAAATATGATCACACTTCAGACTGCAGAATATGGTAACTAAACTAAGAAAAACTTTTGGAAAGGCAAAAGTAATGTTGCTCTTCTGCTATACCTAAAAAATAAAAGATGAAGAGAGTGAAGGCAAGAGATAAAAGCATACGGACTAGAAAGACAGTAAGAAAGAGCTGCAATAAGTTTATGGCATTGTAAGTTAATAAAAGGGAGGAAGACATTTTTGATGAAAGGAAAGTCTAGATGGAAAAAGTGGAAATAAAGTTAAGGCAAACTGGGTTAACTAATTAGGAGAGGAGACAGAAATATCCCAAAGAAATTCATTGAAACTGCTGTATCATATTAGTTTTCTTGAAATGTACTGATAGAAAAGCTACTTTCTCAAACAGCTGCGCTCCTCTCCGAGATAAACAAGTGAAACCTTTTTTTAAGAATGAATTTTGTATTGTTTACTTAACCTATATTCATGAATATTTGACAAAATAACAGAAAAAAACACATTTGTAACCAGAGTACACACCTGTCTCCCATTTGTTGAATGATTTAGTGTTTTCATTCACCAACAGAAAAGTCCGTGATATTGTTTTGACCTTCATTCGATCTGTCTGTTGGTCAGTTTTTATAAATGCAACTTCTGAGTTCTGTCTCACAAAATAAAAATTGAATAATTAAAGTGTACAGAATTGAAACCATTGTAATTTCTTAATAAGTGGTGCACATGTAATATTGGAGAAATTTGATTTTAGGTACAAATGTGACATGTTGTCTGCTCTAAAGCAATTTTTTCATACTGTACTTGCCTGTTTTTGCTGATTTCTTCCTTTACAGAAAACCAAAATGCTGCCACACACAGACACAAGAGTTTAGTTTGAGCTCATTTAGTTTCCATTGTATTGTACAATTCTTTATCAAAGCCTTTATTAAATTCTTAGTCTCTACTGCGAACAAACTATTAACAACTTCATTCATGATGCACTGCACTATATTTTTCCCTTCTGTTTAAACAGCTGTGGAACCATTATTCCAAGGTCATTTACATTTACAGATACGAAAAGTCTGGCAGCCCGGTCCTCCGCTTGTACTTTAAGCCAAGTGAGTTAACATTCTGCTCACATGCAACATGCATAAATGATCTTAAGTAATGTGAGCTCGACTTAAGGTTAGAAATAATAGATCAAAGCGAGGATTTTGACTGCATCGATTTCGATTCATGTGTTACTTCTGATGGTAATAACTGATGAGATGGATGCTGTGCTGTTGCGTCAGAGGGGTAGTGATGAAAATAGCTGGCAAACGGAGGAACAGGAAAAAAAAAAAAGGCTTCCAGTATGACTAAATCATGAACACATGAGGACACAGACGGTTTTGCAAGGGCTGGCGCAGGGATGATGAGACTTTGAAACTAATCTCTCTCATATATTTATGCGCCTTTTAACTAGCATTCTGGCTTGACAGATGGGATTGTACAGTGTGATTGGGCCGTCAGGTACACAGTTGTAAAAAGTCACAGATCCCTGTGAAGCTGTGGTGGGGCAGGGAGTTTTACAGGTGGCCACTGGGTGTCGCTCTTCAGTCTTGGCTTTGACATTCACAGCAGCATCACAGCTTCCTAATCACGGAGAGATTACACATTACTGTAAATACAGCATCTTCATTATAGCTGTTACTTACAGGAACAATCCAGTGGCAATGTTAAACGCAGACTTACATTTGTACAGTTTCTGCACACAGCTGTGACACACACTGGAAATATTGCTGTTACAATGCAGAGACTATTGTTGGAGCCCCAATTATGTTTTACCAAAGTTTGCACGATTAAAGAATAATTGAAAGTAATAATTGTTTGTCTTTGAATTTAAAAGAATAGTAGTGATCTGATCTGAACTTATACACCACTGAGGGAGACATTTCTACATTTATCTGAAGCATTAACACAGGGTTAATTAAAGATAATTGCAGTAAAGATGGAGCTTTGTCATGGCTCTAAATACTGTATTTAAACAGGGCAGATGTCAGGTAAATACAGGAACGTGTGTGTCATACAGTATCTACCTCTTCAGCACTTCTGAAGGCATAAAAATCCATCTTTTCCTGGAGCTTAAATGCAGGCAGTGATGTGCCGTTTGCTCCCGTCCATCGTTTTTCTCCTCTGCATCCTTGTTCCCTTGGCAGGAACAGGCGTTTAGCCTCTGCGCCTCCTGTTTGCTGAGCCAGTGACAGCTCGCTCCACCGTGCTGCTGTGGGAATAACTCCCTGTGTGGACCTGAACACCCTGGAGACCATCCACTGCAGGGCACAGCCAGTTAAATCAGAGAGGGATGTTGTATATACAGTAGATATATATTCTGTGGCTCCTGCGAATGGATTTCTCACTGATGGACTGATAAATGCAAGTTTTTGGTTCTGCTAAGAGCTCATCGCTTGAAGAGGCGTGGGTGTTTGGGAGGGGGAGTGTGAGTTTGGGGTAAGAAATTGGGAAAGCAGGAAAATAAAATAGAGCAAAGTGGGAGTTACATCACGCTGTGATGTGCCGTGGTGAGTGTCTCAGACTCTGCATTCAGCTCAAATACAGGGTGATAACAACAGAAGAGGAGGCTGTGGAATCAAAAAGATCTTGATCATAACAAACCTCCGCTCCTCTGATGTGATGTGAGACATCGTTTGTCTGTTGCGAGATTGCTCTAAAAGATGTTTGGCACTGCTCCCATTAACCATGCAGGCATTAAAGAGAATGACTTGGGGCAGAGGGTGTGTGGCCCGACTTGATTTAGTACACTAAAGGTAACTACTTGAAATGTAATTTACCTGTCGGGGAACTGGAGCAGAGTTGCTTCCTTTCTTTTTGACACACACTCATTTAGGTTCATCAAGGTTGTCGGTTGACGCCGTTGCTGACTTTAATGTGGGCACTTAAGGCTAAACAACTGCGTGCTTGGCTGCCTTGACAGCTATTTTCTCTGTGTCTACATTTTTACTGACTTCCAGTGGTGATGGATTTAAAGGTATCTTACAAACTCAAAGGCTACAGAGACTCTAAAGACTCGATCCCATTTCCAATTTTTACCCATTCCACTTGTTTTCGAGTGCCTCCTCTCAGAAAAGTTACAAGGGGTAGTGGTTTAAATCTCCCCCTGTGAAATAGGACGACCTTCAAGACCCTCATACGTCATCAGTCGTCATTGATTGTGTTTATATAAACAGTTACGGTGTCTTCAGCTACGATTTTTTCTCTTGCGTTACTGCGGTAACCCTGGTATTATCACAATACCATTTGCAATTTATTTGATGGAGATAGAGAAGCATGGACGCTTGCAGTTCATTCACAACTTTATCCTATCAATCAAGCCATCAAATACAATAGAACATGGCTTCTTTACCTGACAACTAGCGGTGCTTTATAGGGTAACCACACTGGATTCTTGTGTAGCGCGTGGCGGTGCTTTTGAAAGTTTGCAAAAGATCAAAAAGATCAAAATGAGAATCTGGTGCGTTTCTGTAAAATGTTTTGAGAGAATGAACTAGGCTACGTAAAGCGTAATTTCCTCAGAGGATGACGCGGCGTAGGCTACGTGGTTATGGAAATAAACAGAGGCTAGAGGTAAACAAACCAGGAGACAAAATGGAGAGAGGTCTTCAGGAATGACTTTCAATAGGGCAAATTGTAATTGTTCTTGCATGTCAGCTAGTATCGGCCATGTTGCATGCTGTCTGGAGACGATCACTGTCCGGTCATCGGTCCACATGTGCCTACTGCTTACAGACATGTTTTTGCAGACAGTGAACATTCAACTCACATGACTGATCAGTTGTTTCTGCTATGTCTCCATCAAACATTTTGTGCATTAACTCTGATTCGCAATAGACAAAAACCACCTCAAGCGAGCGGACAAATGTTTTTCCGTATCCATACAATTTTTAATGCGATATTCCTCAGAATGCACATAAAAATGCTTTATGGAAACACGGCTAGCGTGGCTGCTCTAACCTGTTAACATGGACACCGAAATGAAAAGCAAGATGTTTTGCCATGCCCATGCAATGCTCACGCATCCAGTGTGGCCAGCCTGTAACAATAGCAACCCATTCTCTTTCCCTGCCAGATATCAGTCTGCACTGATATTAGAGGAGCAGTAGAAGCTCAGCAACTTTACTGCTGGACTGGCTACATTTCACGCATCAAAACTGGCTCTGCAATGTTTGTCTTGATTAACAGATGATACATGGCAAAAATGGATGTTGTTTAAAGCATATAACATCAAGCTGCGTTTTAAAAAGAATCTAATTTTTTCAATTTAATGCTTGTTATTTATTTTGATATATTTTTGTACCTATGCTTGTTTATTTGACTTTTTTTAAACATTGAATGCTTTGGGTTTCCATTTAAAGGCAGTCTCAATAGGCAAGCAATTTAAACATAAATGGAGGCAGGTAACAGATAACAGTCAGATTTTATTGGAACCAATCACAGGAAGGAAAAGACCCTTTTCACAAAAAACATTTTGATTTCTCAAAGCAGGAAAAGCACAGGTGTGACCAATAATGTTTACAATGGCTCCATTCTACTAAGTGTCCAAGTAAGGCATGTCAGTGAGTGAGCATGCACAATAGCCCTGGAACGAGCTCATCTAAATGGAGTACACATCATTAATGTGATAAATTCAACCGGTGCTTTTCTTGCTTTGACAAATCAAAAAAGGGTCTATAGCTGAACCTCGATGGCCGTTAAGTCACATTGACAGTCTGGAAAATGAGAGCGAGACAGTGGGCGGTATATATACTCTGAATGCATGTGGGATTGATCAGGGACAGGTGGCTTAATAAGGGAATAAGCAACAGGTGTGCAGGGAGGAGACAGGGTCAGGTGACTGGCACTCTGAGGACATCTGGGGACAGGTGGGGAATGACAAGGAGAGTTCAATGACAATCAAAAATGCAGTGAAACAGAGGGAGAGAAAGTAGGACACAGCCGGTGTCCCTATGATGATACTTTAATATTCGAAAAGAATACCTGAATGGGCCTTGGAGTTAAACAAAACAAGATTTGACTAATTCAAGACTTTGCAAGTCTACTGTACAATGATACATTTCACACATACCATACATGTACATAATCAACAGAAAGAAGTACCAAATGTGACTGAGAGAGCAATGATAGCACCACACCACTGAACAGAACAAGATAACAGACCCATTATTATATCGCCAATAACTGTGTGTTCTCTGGTGTTTTAGGATGCATTTTAATTCAAATTGTGTGGGTAGCACACATGCGTACAAACACACCGCAACCGCTGAGCAGCTTCCACTCAAGCTGTTAGAAATTAAGAGCCTTACAAAAGCGCTGTGCTGCAGGTGGGCAGAGCCCTGTAGGAAGGCAAGGATTTGAGCTGGAAACCCTCTGGTCACAAGCACAGGGTCTTTATGGCTGCCACAGTGCACACAAACTACAACATCAAATGTGTCATGTACCAGTGTATGTCGTACACGTGTTTGAACCAGCACGAACATGTCCTTCTGCTGATGTGTCAGAATTGTGCTCACCACGTGCTCTGTGTGATTTTAGTGGGAGCTGTCAGAGTGAGTGAACACTGTTCTAATTCTACGACATCCTTCTTGTGTCATTTTTCTCACTTGTTCTTCACTTCGTCTGCTTTTTTAATTGCCATCTCTCTATTTCTTCTTTAGCTGTCTGCTCCATCTTCCTTGTTACTTGTTTCTCCTACCTCTTTATTACTGTTGGGTGAGTTAAATGTTACATGTTACTTACTGAACAGCCGGACTAACACCATGTAGTTACAAGACATTATTTTCCCTTACTCCACTAGGCTCCTTCAAAGTGACCTTCCAACAACTCCAATGCTGCCACACCCACACATTACATCTATATTATGGATGTGCAGAAGGAGAAAACAAGGCATTGTGGTTCAACAAGCAGCCAGCCTGTGGTTTGGAGCGAGGGCGACGCTTTGTGTTGTTGGGACATAAGGGCTCAGGTTAAAATAATTATTTTAATAGTCTTCAGCATATGTGATTTAAGGCATATTAGGCATTTAGACTAACTTACCTCAAATCATTGATTTGATTTTTGAATCTTTAGAAACTACTTTAGCAAGCAGCATCTTATTAGGCTATATACCATGAATTCTGCAAATAAGACACAATGACTAAGATGTTGATTACATCTAATAATAGATTTCCTCTACAGGACTCTTAAGCCTGGGCTTATAGTGTACTCTTAGCATATCATATTGTCCCAGTTTCACACTGAGGTTATTTTTCATTACATACAGAATCACAAATCACAAGTTAAGTTAAGTTGTACGGTTAGTAAAGTGTGTTCCCTTACCCAGCAGTGGTTGGTCCTCCAGAGGGATTAGGCGGAGCTAACGCAATACCAGCACAAACAAACCACCATAGATGATAAAACTTTAAAACCAAGTGCAAATCCAGAGACGTCACACAGGGGACACTGTGTGGATCTCTGGAGATTAAGGTCCAAAAACACAGTTGCAAGAGAGAACAAATTGGAGATCTTAAAGATTGTTACTTTGAGAAGTTATGGGAAGATGTTTTGGTAAGGGCTAGTAACTTCCACCACCACCACCACCTCCTGCACCAAGCTACATAATCTGTCTCTGACCAGTCTTTCTTCTGCACACAGAGATGAAGCTGGTATACATAAAAACGTTATCATAGCATGTTACTGAGTAATGCCTCACCATCAACCACTGCTCTGTTTTAATGATTTTTCTCTCTGACCCTCTCTTGTCTCTATTTTCCTCCTCTTTTCTCTGCCTTTCTCCTCCCACTCTCCACTTGTGTCTCTGTCACTTCTTCCGCTCATTGTCACCATCTCTGTCTCTCGCTCTCACCCCTTCACTCCATCTGCCACCCCCCCTTCCTTTCGATCTGTGTTGTTTCTCTGTTTCCATCTCTCTGTTTTCACCTCTTTTTCTGGTCTTCCTCTCTCCGTAGCTTCTTCTCACAGACAGTCCTCATTAGCAGCAGCAGCCTCTTTTTGCTCCCTGTTTGCAGCCAATGGGCCATTAGTCTATTGTGTGCAGGGCAATAAATCGCATCAGGCAGGATCCCAAGCGCCTTGACTTCCTCTCCATGTCGGCCAATCAGGACAATTTGCTATGGTTTGGTGAGCAGTGAGGATTCGAAAATAGTAGGTCTGGTGTTAAATCCAGTATGGCTTGATGCAGCGGCTGTATATCCCAAGCATTACATTAATGAAGAATTTGTGTTCAGAAGATGTGTGTACTGTATTTTATTACACTGAATGGGATGAATCACTACTGTTTTTGAGCAAAATATAGATATCTTATCAGATATAGAAACAAAATATAACTTCCTGGAGAAAGAGAGTTGATTGTTGAGTCTCATTCCCTGGTTGTCAAAAACTGAAGCTCTGAGTTGGTGTCCAACTTGAGCCGACAGCTCAAAGCATCAGTGTTTGACAATCTGGGGATGAGACTCAACAATCAACTGTCTTTCTCCAGGAAGTTATATTTTGTTGCTTTTTCCAAATATTGCGATGGACTGAAGCATCCTACTGAGTGAAAAAGCTTACAATCTATTTCTCTAATGCAATTCAGGTATTGATATGTTTCTGCTCACAAATAATACAAAAAGAGAAGTGATACAAAAGCATAAAATACAATTCGTCTTATGAGCAAATTAGATGATTTTTCCCTCCCTTATTTGGTATCCTTTGGTGTAAGATTGCACAGATCCACTGGGGTAACACTTTCTATGAAAGTGATGTTTGTAATGCATTATAACACATTATTAACATTCTTACAATGCACAATAAGCAAAGTGAAAAAAAAAATATGTCAATCGAAGAAAAGCACACAGAATGCTGTAAAATGTATTTATTGAACAGGTACTAAGATACTGTACAATGAATGGATTACTCCATTAGTATGATGCATTATACTAATATCGGTGTATTAGAGTTATGACTATTGTTATAAAGCATTATAAATATTCATGAGTGCTTATAACTATGATTATACCATGCTATAGGTGCATTATAATGTTAATAAAGCATTGCTATGCATTATAGACAAGGGTCTCATAGAAAGAGTTACCAAAAAGACACTGAGCAAAAATTAAGTCCTTTATGAATTTGATTTTTTTACCAGGACCAAAGTGGTATATTATGCATCAAATAATTCGACCTCTAACTCTGAGTTTGACAACAGTTTTTTCTGGTCCTGCTTACTCAAACCACACACTGCCAATGATTGCAAAGGAAGCAAAACGACCTTAATTCAGCGTTACAAACTCAGTCAACACTGTTACTGTGACAAACTGTGGCTTACTTCTAGCAGTGTGGGTGGTGACACGTGTTTTCCCCTTGGGGCTTACCATAGCCATAAAAACTCACTGCAGTGCGCTGAGATGGTTCAATACGACTACACCAACCTGTACGCGGACACTCTGCTTGACTTGCATGCTGGGTCACATAAAAAATGATTTCCTCTGCACTAGCAGGCTTCCATGATGGTGCCCTGTGCAGTTTACTTATATCACCTTACTAGATATTTCAGTACTGAAGTAAAAACTTTTCAAACATGTTTCTGTTTCACTACTATTTGGGGCTGCCAGTGTGTGAAGTTATGCAGCTTTAATGATCCCTGTGGGGAAAGTGCTGTTGCAGCAGCTGCAGCAATAGTAACAAGAAAGAAGAAGAGCAAAGAAGAGCAGAGCATGAGATAAGAAAAGAGAAAATGGATGTTATGAACACAGCACTTTTGACATTTCCAACAGTCAGTCGTATTAAGTCGAAAATATGTAAATTAAAACTGCAAAACTAGGTTAGATTGTTCATATGAATGGCAAAATAACAGCAGCAGACAAGAACTTATTAAAACAAAGATTTTATAGGATTTTTTTCTGCCTTATCGAAATGTGTTGAAGGATCAAAAATATACATTTATATAAAGAGTATAAAAAAGGAAATATGGGAAAGTTTGCAGCATGTATTGAAGGTGTGCAGACACATGCATGCATTCACATTAACACGTGATACAGCTGAGAAACTAAATCTGTAATGTGCTTAATTTACACTGTTTATGTTTAATTCAACATTTGGATAGACACTTTACATGCAGACATACTCAGTGCATCCCAGGGGAGATAATTAGCTGTCCTCATCTGTACATGTTACAGCATTGTAAAAGATTTAATGCTGACAATGCACGCAAAACATTATTTGATTGGATCATGTATTGGCACATTAGATGAGTATTTATTTATCATCCTACCGACTCATTACGTGTTTTCTGTGCATTGTTTGCCTCAGCCTTTTCCAGTACTGTGTATTAGAACATTATCATAATGAATGTACAATAATCCAGACAGTAACATCGTCTCGCAGCCGAGAAACATGCCCAGAATACAAGTCAGCCTTTTTCAAGGGTGAGGACAAACATGCATGTATTCTGCCTCTCTGATCATACCGCTGCTAAGGACTGAGCTGACCTTTAAGGTTTGGGTAAGACAGCAATTTGAATGTTGCAGAGACACTGCTACAGCGAGGGCTTCATTTCCATTCAGACTCCGTTACCCTGCAATGTTGAATGATGGCATAATTATGACTGCAGTGGTACAGATTGCAGGCGGTGATTAATTAATGGAGTGTGTACAGTATGTATATATGAATGAGTATAAATGTGTAGAGTACATCTGCATGTGGTAGAAATCCCACATGCTTGTATAACTATGCAGGGAAATTAGAGGGTTTTATTTGCGTGGTGCATAGCTGCGCAAATGTGTATGTCCACACAGTACGTCTATGTTTGAGCTTTGTGTGTCTGTACATGTTCTTGAGTCAGAGGGAGAAGCTGTAGTCATGCATCTGCAAAGAAATACTGTAGCAGAATCACTGAAAGCAACAATTACATGACACACCCACCACTGACGAGAAGAACATTAATGGGAAGCATCTGACGTTAAGGAGACGGATCTGTTGGACAGCTCACATGAATGAGAACACTGATGCAAATTTCATTTGTGTGTCAGTCTGCAGTGTAGCCTACTGTATTGTTGTCTGATACAGTTTTTCTCTGGCACTGCATCAAAACTGAGATAATGGGAACTTGTAGCCACTCAGAATCTAAATGGTGACTAATCCCCCAATAAAATGGCATCTTACCTCCTTAATTTGATTTATTTCCTGTTGAAATCGAGGATGTCAGGGAAGGACATAACCTTGGGGGTGTAAAAGCAATGAGAAATTGGTTATGTTGAGAAGGACAGAGTGGGCAGCGTTGTTAAAAAATCTGTAGCTTTACTGATGTCATTCTTCCTAAATTGAAAGTCTGACAGTTTTGTGTAAAACTTACATATAATATAAACACATAACACGCTTTTTCTTAGCGCTACAAGGCACAAGCTACATCATCTTTATAATGTGTGAATATATATTTCTTCATTTCCTTCAGCACACACCTCCCTACATGTAATATTTTACTTTCACTGTACAAGGTGGGAGCAGGCGGTGAGATCTAAAGGACGAGAGTTTCTGAGGTCTTGCATTTTGCTCCCTGTGCCTTGTAAAAGGTTATGTGCTTCCCAGTCGCCCATTGTAAAAAAAAAAATCCAAGCTTTTGTGTAAAGCCATCATACTGTTTACAAGTAGGTGTATGTACAAAGAATGGAGAGGGGAGGATGGAAATGTCAGAGAAATGTCAAATGCCTGCTGGCTCTGTCTGTTGTGTTTCTCCAGCTGAAATGTTCTCTCCAGGGGAAGAGGGTCCCGGCCCGGGTGACTGTGGTGGTCCAAGGTCACACTTGTTGGTGACATTGAACAAAACCAGCGCTAATGTGGTATGAATGGATTAAGTGAGAAATAAATAGATAGGTGAATGGAGGGGCTAGGGGAGGAATTCATAAATTATTGAATGACGAATAGACAGGAAAACTGTTGATGGTTCAAAACAGTGGAGGGACTGATAGATGAATAGGCAAATGATTGATGGATAGATAAATGAAAAAGTGGATAAAAGGATAGTTGATAGAACTGGGAAAGAATTAATCAGAGCAAGGACTGACAGATAATTGACTATTAATGAATGTGCCGATGGATGGATGCAGCCCAGTTGCCGGAATAAAACATTGGCATTTTAGGTGTCTGCAAAGCATGGATATGTTAAAATTTGTACATGTCACACATACCGTATCTACATTTCTGCAATACATGTTATATCATGTTGTTTGTATATGAGCTTACTTTAATTTGGGGAAGTGCAGGACGTGGAGGTGCGTTACAGCTAGGCTAGATGGAGGCCAAGCCGGAGACCACTGTTCAGGATAGCATTTTAACATGTGTAAGCGTGAAACCAATGGATAGTTTTCCAGCCCAGTCGCATGTTAACAGTTAACATTTCTGCAAACCACAGATATGCCCAAGGTTGACATTTGTACCAAATGTGGCATTACATGTTCACATTAAATGCTTATTAGCCACCTTTGACAACGGCTGACCGCAGTTTGACCAAACAGGTATTTTACGCCAAACCATGTTTTTTTTCCCTCACCCTAACCATTGTATTTTGTGTGCAAACCTAAGCGAGCATTAGCACAGCGTTGTGACGAGATAAATAGAAAATTCTTCCTAAACAAATATAAAGTTGCAACATAAAGAAACATTAAGTGTTAACTTATCTGTGGTTTTGCAGAAAGGTACTTGGCTAACATTTATTCTGGCAGTTGGGTTGTGTTTAAGACGAAACATCAGGACATTTTCCAGCCATGTTTGTGGCAACAAAACCAGATATTTTAGATGAGACGCCAGAACAATCTGCCATGTTTGTGGTGACTTTGTGGTAACCCTAACCAATTGGTTTTTAATCCTAAACCTAACTCGACCATAAGCACAGTGTTGTCACAACATGAAATAAAAACGTCAAAACCAAAAAAATGTAAATGCAAGAAGGTACATTGTCAACATTTATTCTGATGATTGGGTTGATGGATGAATAAGTGGAGGGATAGGGCTGTTGGATATGAACAGGAGGGATAAATAGATGGACTAGTTCGTGGATCGGTGCATGGCAGATAGATGGATGAATGGATAAATGGATGAGCGGAGGGATAAATTACCATTAGTACATACATGCATAAATGATGGACAGTTGCATGATTTTTGTTTTTCAAAGGGATAAATGAAGGAGAGGAGAGAGAAGGAGTGTATAAATGATGGATGGATGGTGAACAGGATGCGATTGTATAAACTGATGGGGGGTTGATGGAAGGACAGACAAATATATGGACAGATGGAGATGAACAAGTGAATACAGCTGTGTGCTAGACGATGGAAATTATTTTATCACACACAACCAACATCACAAATCAAGGCCCTCTCTGCACACCCTTCTCATTGCCTCCTCCCCTTCCATTGGCTACCGGCAGCAGTGAGAAATTGCCTGTCTTCACTCTTTTGATTTGCTTGTTTGTGGGGTGCTAATTTATGGCTTAATCAATTATCCATTAAAGCCTCTTTCACATAAAGACTAGTGATGGTAGTTGCCAGCAACACTGTTGTGCTTAATATGCATTAGCGTGCCTATCATCCCCCACTTCCCCCTTTATTGTTAATGGGCCGAGGCACTGTTCCAGCTTTTATTATGTGTCATGCATCTGTGGATTTTTCTCCCCTTCTTCTTGCTTAATGGCTTAACTGAGGCGCAGTACTGCACTAAATGCTATGTATGAGATCTCCCTTGTAAAGTGACATATAATTTATTGCTGTACTACCATGACCGCTTAAATGACAATTTCAGATGTTCCATAACTGCAGATTGTCAGCTCTACATGTGAATGAGTGAGGAAGAGGTCTTGCTTTAGGCAACCTTAGATACCACATTTTTGGAATGCTGTTTCTCATCACAAAACAAGAGGGTTTCCATCAACACAGGCAAGTCTACATAAAGGTATACAGACGTGAGTTGTTACCAAAAAAGTGGACAATTGATTGTGAAAAGTCAGTAAAAATGCTGAAAAGGTGTTTTTACTAATATTAAATACCTAATGTTAATTAGCTTAATTCCAAAAATGACCAAATACAAAACAGAATATGAACAATATTATCTAAACCAAAGGACAACTACTAGACCTAAAGGTGGGCTGCCCCTGTAAAAGAGGGCTTGTTGGGGTGCCACAGTAGCTCAGTTGGTAGAGTGTGCGCCCCATGTACAGAGGCTGCGTCCTCGCTGCAGCCGCCTAGGATGCAAGTCCGACCTGTGGCCCTTTGCCACAGTATTTTGAATTGAATTAAATGAATTTGCTGCATGTCATCCCCCCTCTCTCTCATCCCGTTTCCTTTCATATCTCAAGCTGTCCTACCAACTAAAGCCATAAAGAGGCCAAAAAAATGTTAGGCCAACTGACCCTTCTTGAAATACACACAAGCATTGCAATGAACAAAACAGACAGCATAGGCACAATGGCATACTTTGCATACAGTTGCGGTCAAAATTTACATACACTTACACAAAAAATTTACATCATGGCAGTCTTCACTTCCAATGATTTCTACAGCTCTCATTTGTCTGTGATGGAATGAGAGGAACACAAACTACTTTGTCACAAAAAACATTCATGAAGTTTGGTTCAAATCTGAATTTATGATGGCTCTTCTGAAAATGTGACCAAATCTGCTGGCTCAAAAATATATATACAGTAACTTGAACAATCAATTTTGGTGGTTACAGAAAGTTGTGCGAATGAAATTTTCTTTGTAGCATGGTCTCTTTAACTTCTTCTGAGTGACAACAGCTTGTGACTTTTCTGGGCCCATTTTAATAGGGCTTGTTTGATACACCCACTAGACTCAGCCACGAACACTACAACGGGAAAGTCTAAGGAGCTCAGCATTGATCTGAAAAGCCCATTATTGATTTGAACAAGTCAGGAAAGTCACTTGGAGCCTTTTCAAAGCAGTTACAGAGCCCAAGATCAACTGTGCAAACAACTGTTTGTAAGTATAAAGTGCATGACACAGTTGTGTCACTGCTACGATCAGGAAGAAAACGCAAACTACCACCTGCTGCTGAGAGAAAACTGGTCGGAGTCAACCAAAAAACACCAAAAACCAAGTCTGCAATGAATTAGAAGCTGCTGGAAGACAGGCGACAGTGTCCATAGTCAAGTGTGTTTTTGCATCAACATGAGCTGAGAGGCTGCCGTGCAGAAAGAAGCCCTTGCGTGATGCCACAGCGAATGCGTGCGAAAGCTAAAGGTGGTCCAATGAAATATTAGAGTGTGTGACTTTTTGTTTTGGCCGGGCAGTGTACATTAAAATCACTCAAGGATTCTCGTCAAATAATGGAATATCTAAAAACTGACACTGACACATGTCCGTTCGTATAAAGGAAACATTTTAATGAGAAAAACTACAGAAAAAAGATGCTCACAATTCTGAATCTATCCTTCTGTATGTGCACAGCAGCAGTCAACCGCCAACATATTTCCACAGAGCTGTCATCAGTGTTCACGCTCTTATGGGGATGGCCTTAGCACTGAAACATGCTCATTGTTGACTACTGCTGTGCACATAAAGAGGCATTAAATCACGCTATTCCAAGTGCAGACAGCTCTATAATATCCATGAGTCTGCGCCTTTTTCATATGCATTAGGCTTAGCGTTGTGAGTGCCAGTCTTTTGTGTAACATGTTAATGAGAAAATATTCTGTGACTCACACAGTGGGCCTGCAGCTCTGTCAGTTAGCATTTGACTACCTGAGCTGAGGAGCTGTACAGGTTCAGCTTAACCAGTATTTTTAGTTACATGATTAGTCTGGCTTTATTAATACAGTTAATACAGTTAATACAGTTAAACTGCAGCAATGTTGATGCATAATGTGAAGATTCAGACAAATGCCACCTGGTGGTCTCTTTAAAGCTGCAACAGTTTTTCTATTTCCTCTAGCAAATGGTACAACAGAAAATGTATGAGTTTTTTAAACGATCTTTACAGATGGATATATTTTTAGCATGTCCGGCTGTGTGTGTTTGAGTGTGTGTGTGAACACTTTGAGCCAGAGTGACACAGAGGGAAATACTTTGACAGCTGTTTTATGAAAATGCCATTAAATCTGATAAAGGAATTCATTGAGGATAAATTCAGATGGCTAACTTGGTGCATTAAGGATAATAACGCCCTGCTGTCAAGGGACTATTTCTTTGGCAGAGGGTTCATTTATTTAATCATATGCCAATCACGACGGACATAAATACAAGTAAAGCAGGAATAGTCAGAAATACACATAATCACACGTCCCTGAGTTTGGGTTTTATCCAAAACAGAGCCATTGAAAACCTACGAACATGCATTAACTAATTAAAAAATTAAGACACTGGGTCCAAAAGTGACCTGATGAGTCTGAAATAGACCTGATGATAATTAGATCCATTGACACCACAAATTAACTAAGCAGTATTCCAAAACAGAAGCAGATGTCCAAAGAGTCACCGCAATAAAATGTTTTTTCTCCTGTGATGTTATTACATTGGTCAGAGCTGATAGTCTGCTTGGATCCTTACAGGTATTAGGCATTTTGACATGCAAACCTGAGACCTGTCGCAACAGAATATGAACCAGTTTAGATTTAAGTTTTGGTTAAGGTCTGGGAATACAAACCAAGTTCTTAGTTTAAAACTAGAAAACAAGTGGACCTTTGAAGAACTCTACCTTGCATTCACTTGTGAAGAGGAACTTTGCTTTAATTTTTTTTTTCATGCTCTACACATGAGCACAGATTGTTGTTAGCATATGATGTCAATGTAATAATTGCAACAATACACAAAATGTCTGCTTTCCCTGCTCTATGAGATATAGAAAAGACTACAAGGTCTTATGCATACATACACTGGTATATCTCATGTAGTAAAACCACTAGCCTTGGTATAATACAGGAACCCATCAGTAACTTTCTCAGAGAGCCATAAATGTCTTCAACTGACTGTCAAAACATCACCTGACTCCCTATCTTTCCAGCAGAGATACAGTCTGACATATCTCCTCATGACAGTAGCTGGGCTAGCTTTGACTACTAGCTCTATGTTGATAGCCATGCCACATTTAGTGTCCCATAGCCAGCGCTCCTAGGGTCTAACTGCACCAATTCTCATTTTGCTATAGAGGAAAAAAAGCTCTGGCTTTTTGGCATTTCTTTTAACCAGTCACAATTGTCTTTTGATTGGCACAAAACAGGGTGCAGCAACTATTTTCCTAATTTCAAAATAGTGTCAGGGTCACTTGTTTATCACATGGGGAGGCAAGCCCTCGGTTTGAATTGGCTAAAACTCGAAAAAAGAGAGACTAACGGCTGAAAGCTTGATTAGGTTTGTACCGTTATGGAACAGGTTATTGTCAGAGTTACTTGACAATATCAGCAAGTAGGTTGCAAGCTTTGATGTTTGATGTATAGCAACAGGGTTTTTAAAAACAGTTACACACAGATAGCAGAAGGAGGGGAAAATAGGAAGAGAGGACTCCTTACTTAAAATTATGGACCCTGACATGCAGTGATGCACTTGCAAACTATATTCCCCAAGCCACTAATTACTACAGTATCTCTTGTTTATATTGGTCTCTCTCACATAAGCACCCTCCAGAACTCTTATTACTGGTGGTAGGTCAATAACCATCTTTACCCAGCACCTCTCATCCCCCATCCACTTGTCGCATATGTCATAGATGACCAGGTATTCACAGCATTACCACTCAATACTCTGGCAGGCAGAGAAGGTGTAAGGACACTGGGAACACTGTGAGACAGGCCTGGCAGGACAGAAAGCAGCCCAGACATGACACGACGGCCTACACAACACTCTGAATGGGATGTTAATGTGAAGAGGCATTGTCTTTGCCACTGACTCTCAAACTTACTTCAGACAGGTGTAATAATCTGTGCTGCAGTAGCATCTCTCATGAAATGTAAACACTCAGTCGGGGATGAAAAGCAGCATGAGAACACAGTGGACTGCTACCATACAAAAATTCAGACACGCAAAAAGATAGACAGACGCATCTCACAGTGTTAACCTCAGCAGAGACACTTTCCTTTCAGTGTCTTATTTACTGTATGCCTTCAGACTGCCTTGTTTGGAGGATATGACAGAAAAAAAGCAGAGTATGAAACTCTCTGGAAAAGAAGATATGAAATACCATGGAAACACGGTCTCAGTGTAAAACAGGATCTGAAAGTTCAACAGTATTTAAATCAGAACATTGAAGTGTCTGCTGTTCTTAAGATACCAATGCAAGGTTATAAAGACGTCAAGAAATACACTATTCAGATACTGAAAAGTATCCACACAAACACACCTGTGCCTCAAGCACCCAACCCCTAAAAACTTGCACACAAACCCCCAAACATCACCACTCCACACAATAAGATATCCTTAGCATCTTCCATTAATCATCCGAGGTGAGACAGGCAGGCTTATGTCTCCTCCCTAGTGCCAGGGTTTTACCAGTTATTAAGATCCAATGGCAGGTTCAGGGAGAACTGGGGTAGATAGGGTGAGAAGGTTTTAAGAGTGGGTGTGTTTGATTGATGGATGGGTTGCTACTATGGGGGGGCCCCAGATCCTCACATTTTCAGCACTTTTCATGGATGATAAAGCTCAGGTGATAAATAAAAAGGGCTTGCGAAGCCTCTGCTTGTTTAATACTGCTGATGTGGTGCTGGGTGATGGGGGCTGGAGAATGACCTGTGTAACCTTACATATCAGCTGGTGTGGGGTGATGAGCTCGGAAACATAAACAGTTATTTATCCAGGTGCAGCAGGATGTCATGGTGCAGTGAGCCCCAACCATGAGCCACTGAAGCCCAAAAGTCTGCAGGTTTCCATTGCTGTTAAATCAGCGCAGTTGCCAGCATAAAATGTTGGCATTTAACGTTTCTGGACATTTCGCTAACTCTAACCCTTCTACCAAAGCAGGTATTTTAAGCCAAAACATGATCTTTTCCTATCCCTAACCAAGTGAGTTCCTAATCCTACCCAGACCACAAACACAGCCTAGTCACAATATAAACCTAAACAAACATAAATTGCAACATAAGGAAATGTAGTTTCAACATGTCAGTGGTTTACAAAAACATACATGGGATACATTGTAATGACTTTGGTGAAATCTTTCCCTCTAGCACATCACTTTTGTTAATCTTAACTTTTCATCTTCTACTATCTTGAGGTCAAGATAGGTCACTTTGGTTTATGACAAATACCCACAAAACGTATGACATCCCAATCAGCCTAAACCGTTCTTGCTAATTAGCGAAAAATTTGCATGCTAATGTGCAAAATTATGATCAAAAACATGGCAAACTTTATATGTGGGTAGCATCAGCATATTAGCTTTTTGTAATTATGAGCATGTTACCTTGCTGAGGGTAGCATTTAAATTGAAACAAAGCCTCCTATAAAAATCCTAGCATGGCTTCCAACGTTATTTACATCTTCATTAGGCTGTGTCTTTTTGTGGCACTAATTGGCATAAAATCATAGCCCAAGCTGTTCTAGAGAAACATGTCAGTACAAAAGTCTACACTGAATACGGATATCAAGTGGTGTGCAGTTTTACAGAACCAAGTATTAATTGTTTCAAGTCTACAGACCGACTGTGGCCCGTGCATTGTTGTATTTGATTGAATAACTTGTTTTTTTTTTTTCAGAAAGCTGTTTGTCCTTGTGTATCTGCAAGTGTGCCTGCAGCCTACATGTGTGTTTAACAGTGGGGGAGAATACTGCTGAGGCTTCACACAACAGGGCAAAATGGCTCCCATTATCCTCACTGTGACTGCCCCATGAGTGTGTGTATCTGTATCACCGCTGGATGCCTTTCGCCAAGAAATCCTCCTCATGTTGGAGACAGAGCCACACCAAGCCACAGCAAGGTCCGATGATCACTTTGAATGATACAGGAGCTTATCTTCCTCTTGTTTCAGAGCTGGGACCAGAATAACACTGTCACTTCCTTTATTTGGCTCATTTCTCATGCCTTTAACCCCCATAAGAAACAGCATAATTACAGACACACTGAAAAGTCATTATGCCAAACAGCTAGTTGTACATTTTCTCCTGTACCTCCCCTTAATTTGAGCCTGGCTTCATCTCATTGTTACTAATGATGATGTAAGGGGGAAACAGAGGAGATGCAGCAAGTTAGTCGCCACACACACACACACACACCCACCCACCCACCCACAAACAGACACACACACACACACACACACACACACACACACACACACACACACACACACACACACACACACACACACACACACATTAATATCAATTGAAGAAAAAAGATATTTGGCATGTAGCAGATTATTTATAAAAAGTAACCCATAAAAATGTGGTAGTAATGTGGTATTAATGTGGTATTCACTAATATAAAATCTAGTCTGTATAATGATGTAACATTTATAGATAGCAATAAAGACTAATTAAAGATTAAATATAGCAGTTTTCTGAGGGTAAACATAGAATATAGAGTTATTTAATTTATCAAGCATCTCTATAACCCTGAATTAATGTGGTGTTGTTTCATACATCATTGACTTTAATTTTTCAGCAAGTATCATAATTGAATTCCCTTTGACACTTAAAAAACATTTGAAATGCAACCTATATTTGATGTAAAAAGTGTTTGCGCACAAAGTGTAAAATCAACAATTAATCAAGATTACGTTTATTTTTTCTTAAAAAGACTTTAGATTGCAAAAAAAAATCCTATAATGTCCAATACTATAGGAAGGTTATTCTAAAGATGCCCAATATTTCAAAGAATGACAACAGGCTGATTTCAACCATACCTTCCTGCAAGAACTCATCCATTATTACCTACAAAGTAAAACCAAAGATCCAGTGTTATGCTTTATTACACATAAACATACAGGGTTAAAAGCATGAAGGAGGGACAAGACAAAAATGCAGCCGGTCAGACAAAAAGACACGGTATCCAAATTGAGACATATTTTGACTGTATGCAGATGACAGGTTACTATATATTTCAAACCTAGTCACAGTCACAGGTTCTCATTTGTCATTTGTAATGACATACTATGACATAATATGAACAAGTCTGATGGCAGACATTGTGGATTAGATTGTTAGAGTAGATATATGGACATGTGAGTGGTGTATTGCTATTTTCATTGAGACCAACATGACGGACAAACATCAATAGAGGATTGTGGTTAGTTTCTGTCTGCTTTAATTTGTTATCTATCCTTTTACTTGTGTCATGACAATCCAAGCGATGTTGCACTAAATCACATTTTTAAACAACACATTGATTCCAAGAGTTTTTAGAATCAACTACTGTAGAGAAGAATTCCACAAAACACAATATTTTAATTGTAAATGTTCGTACTGTTCAAAGTGATTATTGTTGTCATCATTTTGTCTGCTTTCTCATTAGTGAGAATTAATGAGCAACTAGCTTCTTGTCTCCAAATGTGGTTTGATTATTGGGATTTTTTCCTTTTAATTTGATACAGATTTATTTACAAAAGATATCTTGGTCTATTATAAGTTGCTCCTGAATTGTGTGCTAACTAGGTAACACAATGGCTTTTTCCCACTTGATCATTTTTGTATATAGCAAGTATGAACTTTGGAGTGCATGGTTCATGTTGTACTTAATGAGAAATACTTGAAATACTTGATTTTATTGCATGTTCAGTTGTGGTCAACATGGAAACCCAGAATCTTGGCCCACCATAGCACATACATTCACTAGACCAACAGTAATGAATGTAAAGCCTAAGTGTGTCATAATTAGTGTAATAAACATCCTTGCCTTTTCTACAGTCATCTGTGCTAAATTAAAGCTGAGACAACATGTAATCTGGGCAGTGTGCAAGTACAAACAGAAGACATGAGGGAGAGGGGGATGTGATTCGGCTCTCCTCAAACCGCTGACAACAGAAAGAGGAGCAAAACGAAGAATCAGAGAGAGGAAGAGAGTGAGAGGCAATGAAAGAAAGAATGTCAGGTGAAGATAAAGCTAGTCTTCCTCCCTGACGTGCAGTTGCGGCCACTGAGAAGTTATTACTCAGTGGGGTCAGATTCAATCTTTTAATGCCTTCCTTCCACCGCCCAACAGGTGGACCCATGTGCACAAACACACACGCTCTCTCTTTCTCTGTCTCTCTCTCTGACTTTCACACACAAACACTCACACAGAGGCCTTTGGTCGATGACCCTGAAAACAACGACATAGGTAGGCAAACACAATGAACACACACTAGTAGCACCTTTCAGTTACTCCCCCCAACAAACTCATTCAGCTGTGATCAGATTCTCTTTCATAGCACAACAGCTCCTCGCAGGTTATTTTTTATTGATGTTTTAAAAAGTCCAGGTACACTGATAGCACATTGGATTGGTTTAAAGGTCGATGCTTGTGCTGCGCTCCCCTTCTTCTCTTTCCTCTGTCTTGGTTCCCTGTGAGGCAACGCCCCAGTCAAAGAATCATTTTTTTTTTCTTTTTTAGTGTTGCCATGGAAACTGTGTGGGCATCTCTATCAAACAAGATAAAGGGAGCGAAAATAAGAACGTGAAAGAGAGAGGTGTATGTGGTACAGAGACAGGTGTGTGTTTGTGTCAAAAGGGAAAGGTGCGTGTGAGAGGGGGATGGAGCGAGAGTCAAGCAGGAGAAAAAACCCCCCTTCTGTGGTGACTGTTGTAAGTGGAATGTGTACGCAAACACTGAAACACAGTGAAATCACTGCGTTTGCTGCCGTCCAGCTGTCAAGTAAGTGTTACCCTCTGAGTGACTTCTATAGCTGTTTCTGCCTTACATGCGTTAAAACTGCATTGGTGTCACTCTGAGAATGAGCTTCAAAAATCAACCATCTATTTCAGAATCACTTTCAAAGTTTTCCTAGACACTTGTTTTAGATGTCCAACTTAATGCAGACACAATGGCTTGCCTTGCCTTTCTGTTTCTCTCTCCCAGTAGGTCTTCTCTGTTGACTTCCTTCATCATCGTATGTTTTATAGTCAAATTGCCCAAAAAAGCACACCTCATGTTTTGGATTTTTTTCAACCGATTCCCTTTTCTATTTTTTTTACAACTGCAGGTGATTGTTGATTCTAGCTAAACCAGTGTGGTACCTAATGACATCACAACAAATAGGTGCATTTACAGGCTTGTATGAGACAATGGCACAAGTAGGCCTACATTAAATAGTAGCGGTTGCGTCACAATCAGTGCAATTTCCAGGAGGGATGTAATACCAGGGAACATCTCTCTCTCTCTCTTTGTTTCTCTGCAGAGCATGTGTGTTTGTTAGTAGACTGGAGGGGTATAGCGAGGACATATTGTCCACTAGCAATAGTGGATGGCATCATTCTCTTGGACGGATGAAATATAAAAGTAAAAAAGAATGCTTAAATTGTCGCGCTGGAGCAGAGAAGGCTTACCCAAATGCAGTAGACGGCAGGAAGGAAGATCAATGGATGAAGTTTTATACAGGATGAAGGCAACACAAGAAACAGGCAGACACGACAGCGGGATCGGGGACACAGGATAATGGGTCGCTAAATATACTCTTGTCTAGTCTATGTGTGGGAAACACAGCAAACCAACAGTTGGGTTCAGAACTTTGCAAACAGAGCAATAAGGGTATAATAAAGAAAGGCCTTTAAGGGAAAGCAGGTTGTGATATTAAAAGCCGTTTTACCATTATTACCTCTTGCTAGGGATCACAGCCAGGTGCCTGATCAGATGTGATGAAAATAAATGGTTGGTTACTTTACATTTGAAATGGATCAACTGATAAAACTCCATGTTACCACATCTAACTTTATTATAAAAATACTAGTCTGAAAGCTTAAAGATGTAGACTTTAAGCTTTCTGTTGACCTGGACTATTACAGTCAACATTCTCTTCCCTTCCACTGTGTCGTGTTACTGTTTTCAAAATCTGCCAACACAGCGTTGTAGAGATAGGTCTGACCTTGTGAGACTATAAAAATACGACAATATCTCTGTATTACAAAAGAAAAATAGGTAGGAGAAGTGCACATTTTCACAAAGTGCTCTTCCCAGTTCAGGACCTGGATTAGGCCTGTGAGAATATTAAGGACATGACAGGTGCAAGTTTTATAATCCATAAGTGTTAGAGTATTAAATACATGAATGCATACTCTGGCTAGCTCTTGATGAGCTTAAAGCAAGAGCAGTGATATAAAAGGTTAGCTCTTGATGGGCTTAAGGAAAGAGCAGTAATATAAAAGGTTATAATAACAGCACCCTTGTGGTCTGTGTGTGCAGGGTGGCCTGAGGGAGAGCCTCATTCTCAGCCTGAGTGATTTCCCTAATGGAAACCCAGCTCCTAACTCAGTGACAGAAGTCAATATATGGTAGGTGCCCAGCAACACCACAGCCTTCGAGTGGCTATTGAATTGCAGAGGAATAAGTGCTTTGCTCATGCACACCCTAACATTAGTTGATGAGGGAGCCATTACTCTGGCTTGGAAAAAAAGTCAAACCTATAACTCTGAATACAGGCTATAATCACTGTCTTCCACTTGAATCTGAAATGTTTCATGGATTTGAATCATCAACAATCCGATGCTTTGGGACTGCTTTGGTTCTGCACACCCATTGAAAGATGCCCCACAAGGTCAGAGGAGATAAGTGTTAGAGGTTACTGACCCCTGCCAGGGACCACGGACTTTGAAGTCACATCAGACGAGAGAGTGAGGAGGAAGGTCACAGCATGGGATTACAACATAGAGCTCAGGCTTCACAATCTCCTCAAGCAGCTTGTGATGAGGTGTGATGAACAAGGAAACACGTTTTTTTTGTATTGTATCAGGTAAAAACAGTGCAGATACCATATCGCTAATCTCTATTTCCCAGTTATTAAATAAAAA
The DNA here is from genome assembly GCF_040436345.1 of Pagrus major. NCBI lineage: Eukaryota > Metazoa > Chordata > Actinopteri > Spariformes > Sparidae > Pagrus > Pagrus major. The sequence goes on along the minus strand of NC_133225.1, from coordinate 21,531,730 downwards.
GTGCTATTCAAGGAGCAGCTAGACAGTGAACCTGCACCCAAGTCCCATTCCTTCCATACTGGTATAATAATATAAAAACATCATAAATGGCACGGCCCCTTTCCTCCTTCACCAGTGACTTAGAAGTCAGCCTCCTTCCCGGTCTTCTGCTGCTCCTCTCTGTCTAGGTTTTTGTCATACAATATTTATAGACGCATGCATGCCAATCAAGACTGGACTGGAGCTCTGGTACATGCAACTGAGATTATTCGCAGGCGAGTATTTAGCATTTTCGTACTGTTTATTCATCACTTTCCTGGTGTGTTAAGCTACATTTGGCTACATTTGGCAAGTCTGCATTCTTTCTTTTGCATTCCTCCATGTCTTTCCTCTTCTCTTTTCAGGTTGTTGACAGGGCGACATTTGGAGGTACGGTTGTGAAGCGACATAAAATGTTTTATAAAGCATCAAGACAAGATAAGGGGGCTTACTTGGGTTAAGAAACATGTAGTTAGACTCTGACTGATGCAGAATTTAATTTGAATTTATTTAAAGTTAGAGCAGAGTTGTGACTGGTTGTCTCTCAGGTTTGACCCAGCTACTGTGTGGAAGCCATCTCAGCTGTACTGTAGCTATAAATAAACCAGGGTAGCATGCTGACACCTGAATGTCACACCATGAGTGCACAATATAGGATTTTTATCATCCAGGCAACAGAGAAGGCGATGTATTGGTTTAATCTCACATAAATTTGGAAGATTTGTATTTGTGCCCGTTTGTACTGTATCATTTGAGCTCGCTCCTCTGTTATTTCTGTACTCCAAAAGAACACTGTGTCAAATCATCATGTTTAGTGATGCAGATTCTCATTTTACACACACACTGGAATTGATCAAAAATGGTGGCAGCATTGTGGTTGAGAGGACATCTCACTTTTTGAAGTCAATTTGACCAAAAGTCATCTTTTTATCATAAACATGCATATTTATTCTGTACTGTTTTGCACACAATTGGAATACCTGATGAAATAGTTCATTGGTTAAACGATGTAAGCATGTAAGATTTGAGTTATTATGGTCCCACACTAAATGTATGCTCACACTTTTGCTTGCTGCATAGTATGAACATTGTGAAGTGATTGAAAATATGTGTCTCTAGCTGAAGTGAGATATCCGTATGGCTGACTTACAGGGACTGTTCTTCTTCCAATTTCCCTGATTCATTTACTGTAAGCAGAGAGCTTCTTGTTGGCTCAGCCAAGCAATTTAATGTCTGTTTCAAGCCCAGAAAGCTGCACAGATAGTTTCTGAAAAACTTTCACTGGAAGAAGATCTGGCACATTTGTCTTGAATCTTAAATCATTTCAATTGTTGATGTTAACATAAACCTAATTTGACAATGTTAAAGCTCTATAGCTAATCATAACACATTTGAATCTTATGCCTGACCTTCTGTTGGCAGGATAAACACAATATTTCTGCCCATAACCTTGGTTGGGATCCACGTTCTTTTGGTATGTTTGTTTCCAGAAATTTGAGTAAGGTAAGGAAGATGCGCAGTGTAGAGAGATTAAAATCCCAGCTGTCAGCAAGTAGAATCAGCAGGCTGACTGTGAGAGAGAGAAGAGGCAGAAGAAGAGATTGAGAAAGAGGGATTGTTAACAGATCGGTGCATTAACCACATCAAGTGTCCAGAAATCAGAACAGTTTGTCCCAGATTTGGAGGGAACAACAGAGTGTATCTGCAACTAAAAAATGTGACAAAACGTCTACAAGAGATTTTGTTATTCTCGTTCATCTTTTCCAGATCTGCTTTGTGTTTTGTTGCATTGACAGCTGTTTCAATAACACACAAAAAGTTGATAGTTATCCATTTCTTTTTTCATTTTGGCACAAATGGTTAAAATCTTTAATAAAATCAGGTCCTAATTAGGGGAGGTTATTTAAGAGGATATGTGTCTCTGTATTGTTTGACTCTAATGAACATGCACATGGCATCGAAACTTGAGTCCTTCTTCCTTCTATACAGTTTCGTGCCTAAATCTGTGTGTTCCAGTGTACCTCAGACTATATTTCTGAAGCTTCTCCTGATCAAAGAAGGGCAATTACTGTAGCAGCTCAGACTTACCTGAATCACCTCCAAAACAGATGAAAATAGGCATTAATGCAAAACTAGCTAACATGAGTTAGATACAGCAACTGCTTACAGCATAGGAGCAGCCAGAGGAACCTTTCTTCTTGTATTAAGTTCTTGTATAAATTAATTGTCTTGTATCTCTTCTTGTAATAGAATTATTAAACACATTTAATTGGAAAATCTTTATAACTTTCAAATTGTAATACATTTTTTCCCATGCCGTTTAAAACAATAACTCCAGGCTGTGGCATCTCATCTAATCTCATCCAAAAGATATTTTTCAACCTTAATGAAGTTCTCACATTTATATTTCAGGGCACAGAAAGTCTCCTTGCAGCACAAAGGTATAACCTTTTAAGCTCCAGGGGAAGTTCACAGCAGATCTGGATATGCTGTCAGGGAAGGGAAAGCTCCACTAAGAATTGTCACATCAGGGATTAAGTTTGCACTCTCATCTCAGGCGAGTAATGCTGATCAACAACTGAGACACAAATCAAATGTAGTTAGAGGTTTCAACCAGAAGGTCTTGCTTACCACTAGACCATAATTCAACCCAAGGCTGTTTCATGTCGTGAGCCAGGCAGCATTCATGCTACATTAAAGGTTATTTTTCTCAGTCTGATATCAAAAGGAAGTATTCAAGAAAATATCCTCACAGGGGTGTCCTCAGTTGGCATTTCCTCTCAGAGAAGACAAACAACTCTCAGGACGCCGCATGTTCTCTCCTCTGCCTTTCACTGTTTTTCGCTCTTGCTTGTTTTTCTCCTTTTTCTTCTTTTCAGACCTGGTCATACCACACATTACTGTTCTTGTTGAGCTCTTGTCCTGATTATAAGTGTAACAGCGATAAAACATAGTGCTTCATGCCTGCCTGGTTTATGACCTTTATTTAAAGAGCTTTGCACTTTTTTTTTTATCTAAGTATGGATGTGCTGCAAAGCAGAGGTAAGACAGTTCATAGAGAGATGGTTCTCTATGATTGATTTAAAGAGCCTGTGTCGGCAGATGATGAACCAGAACTGTTTTACTGTATTAACCAGAGAATTAGTGCTTAAAGCTGGGGCTGGGGATGGTAAGATTGTAGAAACCAACAAGGTCATGCTAAATTTTGAGAATATTCAACCAAAAAAATCCCAACCCCTCCCTCCAGAGCCACTGCTCCAAAACACATGACCGCGCAACACCTGACTACACCCACAGCAGCTGCCCTGTTCCACCACAATGTCCCACAAGCTGCCTAAGCATTGTGTAATAAATACATATATAAACAAATCTGTTAAATGCCAAAGTGCCACAGTCATGTAAACACAAGCAAAATAGCCATCACAAATGTACCTCAGTCTGAAAAGGCTACCCGGTGTGGAAGTTACTGTGTGCTAACATTAAAAGCTGAACAAGGCTGTTGCTGGCACCGCAGTTCTGTTCTATGGCTCAGGGGTTGTGTGCTTTGTGCTAACTTTAGCTGCTAATGGAGGGTGTTGCTGCCACCATATGCAGCCACCCCAGGTCTCACTCACATGTATAAAAACACAGAACAAAATCATAATGAATGTAAACAATGAACTACTGTTAGTGCTCACTGCTGTCAAGCTAGTATGTAAGTATTGGTAAATTTTGGCTGTACTCTCGCCGCCATTTTTGTGCCACTAGCTTGCTAATAGCTTTAGCAATAACTTTACATCTGCCTAGCACGGCATGCACAAGTACACACAGGCAGGTGGGTATGTTGATAGACAGACAGGTAGCCTGTGCAAGGGTTTTTTTATTTTTGATTTAAGAGCATTTAGTTTATTGATTGCTGGCTCGGGATGATAAGATATGTTCTACAAATATAACAAAAAATGCTTCTAGGATAACTTATCAACCCTAGCTTGAAAGACACAACTGACACAGTTACTTGACTGGAGTTACTCACTATGCTCCTCTGATCAGAAATATTAAAATTTACATTTAGTAACATTTATGCTCTTGCTGACACTGGCAGCTGGGGGAAACTCACGTTATGATGCTTTTCACTGTGTTTATACTTTAACACATTCAGTTCAACAGCATGAACCCAGTATATCACACACACGGGACTACTTTTTCAGAGGGCATTTTAAATTAACATCAACTGGTCATGACACAGCCATCACTAGTCTAGCCGAAGCAACATTTTAATTATCTCTCACCACTACAGGGAGCAAGACCAGTAAATGTGTCAAGAGCGAGAAGGTGTTTTAGCTCTTATTGTGGGCCCACAAGGTAATACAGATCATTACAGGAAAAACTAAGACCATGAGAATAAACCTGAAAATACTTGATCCCATTATACTCATTGATGACATGAAGCATTTAATTTGGGCAACAACAGCAGCGATGGAGCAACAGATAAGTACACAATGTGAGCAGTTTCAGTGTAGGAAAATATTTTTCTGTATCACCGCGCAGAAGGAAGCTTGCATCTACATGTGGAGCATTGGCTAGCTAACGTCACAGCTAAGCAGAAGAGGATGCTATCAATGTTTACATCCAGCACTGTCATGAATGTGAGCCTCTCGTCCATGAGTACAGGCATGCTTTCATCTGCTCACAGCAGAGGACATAATGGTTTATTTTACACTGATTAGATAAATACATTGATTGATTGAAAACAGCGCATGCGATACACCCAGATGTTTCAGAATATTGTTTCCTGATATGTAATATTTATTTGTTAATCAAATCATCAATCCCATATGTGAAATATCAAATGTACATGCAAGCCAATACATGGATCCCTAATTGCCCCCAAGTTAAATTTGATGATTTCTAGCACTGCAAATTACCACAAGACTATACAGCTGAATAATCAATCATGCAGGTAAAGAAACATCTAAGAGGACTTCTAAGTTGAGACAAGTGAAATGAAAGAAATGCCTTAAAAGTAATTCAGATGTTTCATTAAGTCAATGGTCTTCTTAGTATTTTTTTTTTTTAATCAAGAACAGGAAGTCCGTTGTCCCTGAAACGGCCTGCTTTACAAGGGGGTAAGTGTGGCACACAGCAGATATCACAACTCTATGAAACTTGCATATATATCAACCTAACAGGAATGTCAAGAACTGTAAAGATAAAAAAAAAAAAAAAACATAGAGAGATGGCTGTCTTTCAAACAAGAGATTCACTAATAGAGATAAAATCTTCTTGGATAGATGTCATTATTACAAATCCCTGGCTAATTTTATAGATATATTTTAAATGTTCTAGCAACTGTAATCTTCAGTAACTCCTGTCCTTTATCCTTGCTCCACATTAACAATGAGAAGATGTGAGAACGCTTGCCAATTTATCAGAAATACGGTGACAATTCATCTACAACAGAGCGCTTCACAACAGGCTTGTGTGTTTATTGGCTGATGAGTTAGACAACTCGGGGGCTCCCTCTGAAATGGAAGACACAAGACAGACACATTTGTCAAAGCGGCAAAGTAGGTTAGGGGGGGAATAATGAGCCTGGTTGGCACTAGCTCATTGGCAAGGCTGCCTGTCACAGCGATGCCACACAGCAGCTCCCAGCCCGCCGTCTGCTGTTGAGATAAAGAACAAAACTAGACCGACGTGGAGGAGGCCTTTCAACGTGACATGTTTCACTTCAATTTATTATGTGTCACAAGCCACTAAGAGGAAGCCATGATATCGGTTCAAGACAAGGTGAGAGATGACAACAAGCAAGCTGGTGAAATGTAACACACAAGCATGCAATGTGAAACACACCGAGCTTACAGCAAACATGAAACACCTCCCTGAGTTTCTACATCTTTTCTACACTGTCCTCATTATTTCAAGGTTCAGAATTTGTTCTGTTCCTCTCTTTTTGTGTCATCACATCATGACTGATGTGAGGTGAAATCAAATTACAAACGATGATGACTTGTGTCATTTTTTCTGAAACTGTCTTTCTTTTTTTTCTTCTTAAAACTAGTGAAATAAGCTGCCACTCACACACACAGTTTGTCATTTCTGTGGCTCAGTCAAAACAAAAGATGTAAGCAGCGTGGGATCATGGGAGTTGTTGTCTTGCCGATGAAAATCTACCTGACATGACTCACATTATGTTTATGTTTATGAGAGAAGGCAGAAAATATCTCCAAAACTTGGTAACTTACATCAAAACAATCTAGATGGATAAACAGCACCACAGCTGGAAAAATATGTATCTTTGATTTTTAGGAGAACTGTCCTTTAACTGCTTTCAGCCACTTCAACCACAACTCTGTCACTGAAAATGATGTAGGTGGGATGGATACGTCACTTTCTATAGATTATTATAGTATTATTACTTGAATTCAGGTTCAACTGGTGCCAGAATCAGGTAGTTCTATAGTTACCACAAGACTTTGTATAGCAACCATTAAGGCACAGTGTAATCGTAAGTACATAGACATATTAAAAATAGATAATGGATAAAAATGTCCTTCAACTAGCCTCTTCATTGAAGTGTTAATTCCTTCTTCTAACCAGCTTTAATCAGCAAGTGAGAGCTGTGGCATCCTGTCAGAGGTTGCATGTCAAGAAAAACTGTGTGCGCACACATTCCTGACAGTCGGTGCTCAGGTGTCCATGTGCACAGCAGTCGCCCAGTCCTGTGAATTATACTTTTCATAATGGAGCAGGCAGCACTTTATTTTCTTCCAGCAAAAACCTCAAACAAAAACTGTGTCCCGGTGGAGGAGCTTAACTCTTAGTGCTTCACACAAAAACTTTGCCTCATTTCCTGCACACTCAGTTTTACTGCCACTTTTTCAAGTCCAATCCGATCGAATGAGCTCTTTCCTCCTTCTCTCCTCTTTTCTTCTACTTTCCTCTGAGGTGAAGGTTGGTAGATACTGTCTATTTTTAGCCTCAGCTGCATTGCCTTTTAGCTTTAGACTTTCGCTCTGAAGCAATTTTTTTGCTCATGCACAATGATCCTTTAGCTCTTTCTTGTTCGCTGGCATTCCTCAGGGGGATGAAGCTACAGCAGTTGGAGGAGTTTGGCAAAAAAACTTTTCTTAACTACAACTAAGGCATGTGTTTGGAAAGTTACAGCAAAGGATAAGAACTCTGTGCTGGGATATCATCTCACAAGGGTGTCTGTCACGTATGCAGGAATTGGTGTTAGATACTTGCTGATTCGCTCAATGTGTCTGAGTGCCATGTGCTGTGTGTTATGCTTGAGAGGGTTTTGAGAACATGTCCAGATGGTGCCGTCTTCCCTTTCATTCTGCAGGCAACTGGTTACAGGATGGTTTCAAGTGATCTGGTACAGACCACATTTGCTTTTAACATAAACCTGAAACTTGCAGCAGAGTGGCCTTGAGGTTTTAGAGACTATATCACATTAGGAAGGTCACTCCGGATAAGAGAAGATTACCCAAACATCTGAAACATAATGAACCAATTTCAATTCTATGTAAGAGGAAATGCATGACAAGTTAACTGGAGGAGGCGAATGTCGATAGAGGAGCACAGCTTCACTAAAAGCACCCAGAATGGAAACAAATATGTGATCAAACCTCAAGCTTGGGCAAGAAAGGAAAGGAAAAGCCGGCATCAAAGAGGACTCTATCCTTTCACCTAAGATTTTCTCTGCTCCAGTTTGGTTGTGACCAATAAATATTTCAGCCACAGAAGACGTTAGTCAATTCTGACTTCAAAGAATGGAACATATGAGTTTTATTTTCAAGGGACCTACACAGTCTCATTATTATTGAAATAAATCAGTATAATGTTGTTGCCATGTTGTAATTCATTCTGCTTCAACATGTAGGAACCACTGTCAAAATCATGTTTATGTTTTGCAGTGTTGCTATATGGAAAATGTTAAATAATTGTACCAGAGGTATTTTGTGGGAAAATTAGTGTACGAAAGTCAGAATTAGTAATTTTCTAACCCTTACCTATTCAAATGAATTTTTGACACATCCACACATCCAGCCACATCAGGTTTTCTTCTGCCTTTAAAGCAAGCTGATGTAGTTATGATACGTGACAGCACGACTGGAAGCCTGTTCGTATTCTGCATGAAACAGTTAACGACTAACTACTAATTAACGACTGATGTAAGTGTCACAAAATGGTCAAATTATTGTACACTATGGCATTGTTCATCACAGGGCAAAATTAACATAAAAATCCATTTATTATCATACATCTGGCAATGCTGGCACCTGGCAATGTGTAAACATGTTCGTGATCGGTCAGGCATGATTATATTTGCTAAATAGTTTTTTGTAGATCAATGATTTGTATTTCCCATTGCACTGTGCAGTCAGTGGGCAGTAGCAAAGGCTAAAGACAGTACTGTATATTAAACAGTAAGTGTCACATAGACATAATGCATAAAATAATTGTTTTTGCTGTGTAGATTCTCTCTGAGCCATCTGTATTCACACATTTTGAAGGGCACACAAAGCAGCTCAACATGGTAGCAAACACTACCGCTGTGTTTTGATAACTTTAGCTTAATGCCCAGAAAATTGTTACCTCTCTCATACCTGTAGGTGTATGAATAGCGCTCTGCCTCTTTTCACAAGAAGTGAGGAAATGAAATGTTCACAGATATTATAATCCGTTTGAAAGTCATATACATTCTTGAAGATCCAATCATTACTAAAGCGTCTGTCATGCGAGAAACAAACAAACCAACAAAAGACACACAGAATTTTCAAGGATGTCATATTGACATTCAAGGTGTGCTGATTAATTTACAAGGTCAATTCATGCTTTAAGTAACATACAAGAAATCTTCAATAAAGAAATACGTAGACCTCAGTCCTACATTACTGAGGGCTACATCAACAAGTGGCCATTGAGGGACTGGATGGGAAGAAGACATGTATGGATCCGTCTTTCTGGCAAGAGCTTCATTAATCACGCCCCCGATCGATGGCTGCACAGGAAACAGGGGCTGCCCACTTCCCACTAACAAACAACACAATAGATTTTTCCCTATTCCATCTCTCACTTGTTGTGTTTTTGACCCCGTTTGTCTCCAAATGTGATTTTACCCCCTGCTGAACACAAGTGTGAAAGCCCTGTTGTTTCAGAGGAAATAAATGGAAAGGACAGAATAATCCACACTGCGACCAAGAAACAGCGGACAGTCAGTCACTTGTATTGTGCAGTAAACCAATGGTGTGAAGGGTGTGGATATCACAAACATCATAATTGAACTAAATGAACTGTCAACAAATTTACACTCATAAACACAGTGCCATTGTTTAATAGTTTCCGTTTCGCAGCTCTTGTAATAAAGCCATTGTACCATACGACTGATAAAAGTGCCTCTTTTCTGCTGATTATATCTTACCCTTTGTTGGTGTTGTGGATTGTCTCACTTCCCTTCAACTCAGATAAATGTTATGGGTCCCAGCACTGGCCAATGAGCCATGAAGCACGCCTGATTAATTGAAAAATCTAAGGAGATAAAGACCATACTGCTGCTAAACCGAGGAGCACAGAAGGTAATGAAGAGATACAGGCAGCAGTGCTGCAAAGCTAAGAGGTAAAGAAAGGTAGACAAACCACTAATATTACTGAGGGTAGTTAGATTTGTCTGGAATATCTTGATGATTCATGAAAGCTAAGGCACATGTCTACAAGCAAATACATATACCTATAGTAATTGATGGTCACATCCTTCTTTTGATTGGTTGCCCAACACCAAGAAGGTGGTTCTTTAATAATATTAACCTGTCAGAGATAGATGCTGAGAGAAGAGGAAGCAAAGCATAAGAAAGTTGACGTACAGCAGAAAAGTGAATAACTTTGTTTCAACCATGAGGGGCAATGAATAATAACCCTTCTTCTTCCTTGAGGTGTTTTGGTGCAGTGTCTGTCTGCATTTATATGCTCACCTGAACTGGAACAAATGCAGAGCAGTGAGCAGTCAGTGCAAGGTGTCTAAGTGCAAGTGGACACTGCAGGAGACATTTCAGGCTCATTGGGGTTCAGGTTAAGGCCATATGCATTCTTGATTGTTCGCAATCTCCTTGACAAAACATATTATTTGCCTAGAATTATGTGCTGTTACCAAAAAAAGTGCACCTTAATCCATCCAGCAGTATGGCAAAACATTCATGGTAATCAATCCAATAGTTGTTAATTCAGTATATTTCCATTGTCATCCATAGAGCCATGCTGCACATGTGGCTGAAAATCCAGTGTCAATACCAATCCATGTGCCAAAAATAAAATTGATACTGGAAGTTTCTATAAAACCTCACATTAAAAATGTATTATTCCTCTATTATCCACATTTGGAAACTATTTTGTGTCATTAAGGTTTAAGCCGGCTGGATGTGTCTTGCAGTGGGCTCTGCAAACACACAGAAACATCGAGGTCTGTGGCCATGCTATCTGTGTGCTGCTCCTTATTATTGACTGACTCATTAGTCTGTGGGAACCCAAACCCAATCACTTCCATTTCCACTTCCAGAAAAAAGCACATGTGCTGTAAAGAGGCAAAATCCAGCTATTATGAATGTTTTAATGATGAGCCATCACGTTTGGCTCTTTCTGCTTTCTTCTTTGACAGCAGCCTTCCCATGTACTTGCTGTAGACTGGTCCACAGTGTTGGAGATCATTGGCGACTCCCGCACAGAGCTTGGCTCAAGTACTCACTTTTATTGTTTCATTTCCTGCAGACAATGGGCAAGCACTCTGGAGCCCAAAATGAATTATTTTGATAAAAGGCAAAAACTGACTGTTCAACATATTAACCAAAGTTTCAAGCATCAAAGACAGAAGTGTTCCGCACTCATGCATCATCCTTATACAGTATCAACGCCCTAACCCTAACCCTAATCCTAGCAAAACCGTATGAATGTGAAAAAACTGTGAATGTTGGCAATATGCATCATGTGCCGCAGGTATCTCAAGTGTGACTGTACTGTAAGTACGTTCTGGATGAAAGATGCAGAGATGAGGAACTGATGAGCCTCCTGCCTCTCTAAGTATAGATTTTCTCCAGCGGTAGGTACCCCACTGTGAAGCATCTCATCTGACATGGATTTAAGGGCAGATAACGTGTAGAAACCCTTGTGATTTTACCCTACCCTCACACCCACTTCCCTCTCCTCATCTCCCTGTACTTTATCACCTCATTAGTGCACAGCCCTGGAGGCTTCTTCAAGGTGTTGTAGGTGTAACACATCCAGATGGATGCTTCTAGCCCTGCCATTTTATTTGTTCCATGCTGTTTATAGACGATTCCAACATCCTCCATGTGCTGCTGTGGTACTCCAGGAGCTACGGCCATGTGAGACGGAGTGTTACCTACAGTACAGTATGTTTCTACAGTACACCGCTGAAGACTTGAAAGGTATGTTGTGTAGGAAGAAAAGCCGAAAGGTTTCAATCAAAAACTGTTTCCCATGCCGCACTGCGAGTCATGAATCCCCTCTTAGGAGAATGTGCCTCTTCTACTTATATTCAAACAAAACAAAACACCAGGGGACCGGAGTTAAGAAGCTGTGTACAGAGCAGTGGTTTGACAGCACAAACTGTCAGATGGCATCTTTATTATGTTCCATGAGGAGTCCTGGAGGACTGCACAAACATCTGTTTCCCCTCTTTGCTGCCACTACAGTCATATAGAAATCAGCCAACTTCACCCAGATGACAGAAGAGGACATGATTAGAGAACAATGCAGCCTAAACAAATGTATTGCAGGGGAGGAGATGGATGGAAGTGCATTTCAAGTGCGTTGTTGGAGTGCTGAGATTCATGCATCTGGTTTTGTTGTTGTGTAAAGTATGTACATTTACGCAAGTATTTCTTTGAGCACAATTATGTCTTACAAAATTAACTCAATTAAACAAAGGTGTTTTCAGTTATGTGGCTGATTAGAGATATTCAGGTTTGAATTGTCCAGAGCCGTGCTGGTATATAAATGTATTAATAAGGATATAGTGGCAACCACAACCAAACTTACACAAGATCAAAAGATTAAAGAAATATCCTCTGTTGGGTGATTTGGAAATCTATATTTTAACACACTCTAATGGGTATAATTTTTACTTTTACTTTTGATACTTTAAATGTATTTTGCTGGTTATACTTTGATACTTTTACTCAAGTAGAATTTTGAAAGCAAGGCGTGAAATGATATTGTCTAGCATATGCTTGAAGTTGTACATGTAAACCTGTGTGCTTTGAAAATGATTTTAAAGGCATATTATCAAACACACGGGTAACCAGAAACACAATTTAGTGGACAGCTACCTTTGTTTGTGAGTCAAAAACAAAAGTAAAACGCTCCAGCATCAGCACTCATGGTGTTGCCAAATGTGCGTGTGGAAAAGTGAATGCAAACTCTTGTAGAAGAATGCTTTCATGGATCAACATTAGCATTCAGATTCCACTTATACCATATTGTAACAACAGGCTTTTCATTCCCTGTGATTACCTCAGCAAACGTCAATTTCTATACCTTGTAAAAGTACATCTCCTCATGTACTTGCACGTGCATTATTTAGACAAATATTCTAACTTTACAGCTAATTATTTGTAAAAGTAAATCAGTTTGGGACCTGCTAGTTTATACATTCTTAGAAAGCATGCAATTTCTCATATTCCCAAATGTTCATAGAGTTTAAAATGGAAACTTTCCTTATATGTTCGGTTTACAGCCATAAATTTGTCTCAAGGGTTTACATCATAAATCTCTTTCCTTTGAGTCCCTCGAAATGCAGGTTCAGTGTAGGAGGAGATGTGGGCTCGTACTGCTTCAAATTGAATGGAATAATCTCCGTAAATGTGACTCATAAAGGGCACCTGCTCTTGGGTTCCTGCTGGGAGTTTTTTTCCCAGCAGTTGGTTGAAGATCAGGGCTGAAAATGGAGCAAGGGGCCCAGTGGGGGTCCACATCTGCAGTTTGCGAAACATGAAGGCCGAAAACTTAAGACTTCAGGGCCAAATTTAGCAGCCGTGGGGGAAAAAGGTGTGGGCAAAAAGACTGAGGTACCATCCACTGTGATTCAATCAGAAAATGAAGAATTTCTTTTCAAAACACCACAAATCCATAAAATGACTCCGTAAATTTCAGCATTGTGTGACATATTATCGGTTTATTGGACTGAATTAATTTGGTAATTTTAACTTTGATTAACAGTTAAAATCATGTTGGAGCTCACTGGAGGCCTTGATTAACACGTAAAAGCTAAATTACACCTGTTTACTGAGGATGTGAAGATTACAGTGTGCACACATCCACACACACACTTAAATATGGTGCTCAACTGAAGCATTATAATGCTCTCCCTCTTAAACATTTCGCCTGTACAAACAGGATACAGAGACATTTATAAGACAACAGAGAAAGAGCCTCCATTTTTCTTTAGATTGTTACCTTTGGTACTTTAGGAAATTCCTTTTGTACTTTGGAAGAAATTGCCAAGGTGGCTGTCTGAAACTCAATTCTCTTATATTTTTTCCAAGTGTTGTGACTTGTCTGCTCTGCAGGGGAAAAAAAAAAAAGTTATAGATTTTTCTCATATTGGTTTATAGACAAACAGCGACAACATCAAAACAAACAAATACAACTTGGAGCCACTACTGCCAGACAACTTCTCCAGAATTGATTTGATGTTCTGTGCAATGTAAAAGACTCGAGCTGAACAATACACATTTTAGTGTCTCTGTTTTTATGAAGTTCAACACAAAGAAAATACACAATAAGCCTTTCTGTTTTTGTTGGTTTAAGCTGTATATTTGTATGGCTTAGCTTTACATGGAGACATTTTTACACTGAAATATATTTTCAGGCCAACATAAAATGAGTGAAGGAGCGACATGGGGTTTGGTGCCTTGCTGAAGGCCACTTGGCCCCAAGTTATATTGTTTCTGTTAAGATAAGCAGATAACGGATTTATGGCATATCTGAGAGATGATAAATGAATGATGGCCCCAGGTGAAACAAATTCCTGTAATATAGGACAGTGTTGTCAGTGAAAATCCCTAATAAGTGACATTTGAGAAGAAAAATAAGTACAAATGTCAAGGTTTTAGGTTGATGGTGCCTTAATGTTTTAATGAAATTGATGCTTAAATTGTTCGTTTTTGCGGCATTAGTAATACATGCCATAATTTTAACTTTTAAGGACAAAAACACCAACACTGCACTCAATTTAAGAAGGACTAGTCTTGCATTGCTAGACCTGTCTCCACAGCGCTGGAGAAAGGTATGGCTGCACCAATTTTCATTCTTGCATGGGAGGGAAAATGCTCTGACTTGTTCGTATTTCTGTAAACCAATCACAATCGTCTTTGATGGCACTAAGAAAAGAATGCAGCGACGGTGACTCCAGCAAAATATTGTCGGGGTGAACTTGTTTTGCAGGCGACTAAATCCCGGTTATAGAAAAGGTAGGAGCTTCTAGTTTGTACAAGCCCCCAAAGCCCAATGGGCTTGTACCAAAAGACTACATCTGCTGAGTCAAACTAAGGACAGACAGTTTAATTGTGCGAAGACTTTGCGTTCTACATGTTTAGGATGGTGATGATTTTATAGCCAGCTGTGTGCAACTTATCTCTGCAACAGTTAATACAATCTGTATAAATTCAGACACAATGCTGTTGAAGTTCAATCGTCTGCTTCTAACCCAATGAACATATGCATTTAATCATTTCTCTTTAAATATTTCCACATCTACTTTAAGAAGAAGTCTGACACTAGTCAAAACTTTTGTTCCTGCTGCATCAACTCCTCTGTCACCTCTTCATTTAACCTCTTTGTTTCCTCTCTTCCTCTGATGAAATCTTGAAACTGGCATCACTTAACAGAGGGCCCAAATGGACTCTCAACCCATCGGCTCCTCAGTTACATCTGGCAGTGTACCAGCTGTGTTGGTGTAACTAAGAGTTACTCAATAATAACTTCAGCGAGAGCAACTCCTCAAGCAGGAACCTTTTGACACTACTAATGGCAAGACTACGGGCAATATCATTGCTTTAATTCCTTTCCAAGCAAAGGTCAGAAATACACAAACCTTCTTGACCTGTGTGGCCAAACCTACCCATCTCTTTTCCCACCACATATTCAGGTCCTCCTGGGCTCAATCTTTGTCTGACCTCTTATTTCCGCTCAGTTATCCGTGCATGCAATAACTTCAGAGGCTAACCTTCCACGATCAACTTATTCTCTGGGAAACTTCCTCGACATTTTTCGTTCCATACCCAATTAACATCAACATGCTGCAATACAATATCTGTCTCCTACAATGAATTGTATCACAGCAATGTACAAAATCTGTTGAATCAATACTTGTCATAGAGAATGTTTTTTAAAAAACACTGTAAACCATCCTATCCCATTGAATGGTAGCTCTGTACAAAACTGTTCTCTATATTGCAATTGTTCTAGGTGCAGGAACATATGTGAAATCTTTGAGTGTGGGTTTTTAGGCTTCATCATGGTGCAGATGTTACAGAAGAAGACTAGGGGCATAAAAAACATCCACTCTCAGCTTTAAGCTAGGAGGGAGCATCATGTATAAGTCTACACTTCAAACACATAATAACAAATGATGGTGTTCGTTGAAAAGTAAGGGGATCACCAAAGTTATTAGGCTTTATCCTCGAGGGGCCATGAATGTATGTCAAAAATTTGCGGAAATTCATCCAAACGTTATTTAGATATTTCAGTCTGGACCAACTAAAAAATTGTTACTCTTACACTAGCTCAGCTCAGCTACACTACAACTTTGAGTACTACTGCTGCTGTGGCTACCACTGTTGCGTCTACTAGTGCCACTGCTGCCACTATTCGCTGATCCCACAATTTAAGTGGTCACTGTTGATTTGCAGTGTTGTCTTGTGTGTACCGTTACTAATCGTAGCTGGATTCATCCCTCATGAGCGCCGTGTCAGTTGCCTTCATTATAAAGCCTTAGCAACTAAAAAGTTGCTTGAAGTGCCTGTTGCTAAGCTCCGTCTTCAAGCCTTGATATTGCTTTCTCTATAAATAGGTTTATCTCCGCTGAGGTCAAACTGCTTTTTTCAGCTTAGTGAATACAAAGTCAGAACCCCATTTATCATCAGATGAGCGGTACGTTTAGAAGATTTACATTTTAGTCATTTAGCTGGCACTTGTATCCAGAGTGACTTAAAATGAGTCAGCCAATTGGGGTTTTCTGTCTTTTTGAAGGGTACTGGACAGATTAGTTAGTCAGTTAGTTAAGCTGTCAAGTGCCTCTAAGTCCTTGTCTTATTGTACTTGGGAAATCCTACCACTGACAACATTCAGGTATGAAGTCTACTAATTCCTATTGTACTTTGTGCTCAAGCACAAGCGCAAATCCAGTGCTAAATGAACTCAAGTCTTATTCTAGTTTAAAGCCAAACCCATACTATCAACTAACTTCGATCTTCATTCTGACCTGACAAAGTCCCCCAGCTACTAAAATCCTAACTCACTCCCTCAATCCTATATTCTTAAAATGAAGGACTAAAAACTCCAACTTGATCATGAATATTTTCAAGAATACAAACAACTTTGTATTAATTTCCCTATGAAAAGATGTATTCATCAAGGTTCAACTTTAATTAAAGCTTAAGTTCACCAAACTTCATTAAAGCTTAAGTTCATCATCCTCGCACCTGACTTTCCATCGGCATGGGGGTGAACATATCCTTTAATCTTAAGGCTAGTTTGAATCCTGCTTTTCCTCAATGAGAACACGCCAAGATGTTTCTCTTCATGAACAAAAGGTAGTGTTGCTGAGGCCGATTTGTTCACCAGTCACTTACGTTACCAGGCTTCTCGTATAAATAGGCTTATCTCCAGCAGGGTCAAGCTGCTGCATTCAGTTTTGTTCTTGCAAGCAGTTGATTGTTTTATAATTGGGTGTCTCTTTATTCTTTTTCCTTCTCACATGAAAGCGATTTTACATCATACGTGTACATTTGCAGCATCACACCAGTGGATCTTACAGCAGCTACGATTCGCTATTTTTTTTAAATCAAGCAGCCATCTGGAGGGCTTAATGAGTACTGCCTTGCATTACCCCTGCATTTGTGCTCTAATGAATGAACGTATATGCAGGTGGACACGTATATAGATACATGCTTGCCAACTCAGATGTATACACGGTGTTCTGTGTGCCCAGCACACACGATTTCCCAGCGCTCACTGTTGCTCTGCTCAATGTGAAAGTCCATGCGTTGTGAATATAATCAGCTCTTAGTTATAATTAACCACAGTCATTTCATTTCCCATGGTTCAAGGTTCTAGTCACAGCAGCTTTCTCTACATACATGATAATAACCTGTATGATAACTGCAGCTTCAGTTGTTTCACTTTGTCACCAGTATCACTCACAGTAATTACATTGCAGCATTATTCAATCCAAATGACTTGACTCACATAGCTTCCACAGGCTTCTGCCCTTCAGAGGCTGTACTCACCAGAGAGGACATGCCTGTTTCACCGGCCCAACTCCAAGGGTCTGAGGTGGAGCCCAGAAATAATCGCCTCAGTGGCCTTTTGTGCACTCAGCAAGCCAAGATGGGGGAGTTCATTTGCCGTGAAAATTTATATCTCCCTTTTCCTTGGCTCCTGGTGTTCTCCCTTCCCCACCACACACATAGCCGTATGGGTATTCTTCTTTCTGTGGGCAGCAGCCGCCATCCCTGACACGCCACATGTTTTATTGCCCACTAAAGCATAATGCTCCATTCCTTTTTGATATTGAATTATTTATTTATTTTCCTGTGCAGCCTGTGAGCCCCTATGAACGATTGGGTGCCTCGGGCCTGCTGCGACATGATCTCGGGGGGTATTAAATATATTGCCGGTATTTGTTTCCCGCCTCTAAGTGGATCGGACGACACTGCAGACAAATACTCATCCTCCAAAGTAGGAGAGCCTCGACAACAAAACAAGTATGTCCTCCGTTCCATAATCCTTATTGCATCCAGCTGTCTGGTGGGGGTAGAATAGAAGACTGTTATTATCAGACTCAGATTGTTTTGTGTTTGCCCAGTATGGACTTTGCACATGAGACCTGTGACGCTGCACCAGTGTAGTGACTCTAATACTATGGATGATACTGCTACTCTTTAAAATAAGATTTACAGTTAGTTATTTGGTTTCAGACCCATTGAAAGCAACATGCAGTTCATGAAAACACATTTTTTTTCCCAAAAACAAACATTTTTTGTTTGGACACTTGCTCTTTAATAGCAATTAAATCCACAGTCTTGCTTACGATTTGTCAAGAAACTGTTCAAAAATATATAGATACAGTAGAGGATAGATAGATTGATAGGACATACAGTATATTGAGACTCAATGGCCATTTTGTTTCCTGTACATTCATCATTTTGACATAGATTGTTTTTAGCTGTTTTCTTTTGGGGAAGGGTTTGATTTTGTCCAATGAAACTGATGTACCCTGCTGTTTTGACACAATTTTCAGTTAATTTTGAGGTTGCATTAACCAGCGTACAGTGAGCATTCATTTAGGCAAGTGTACAGAGAAAGCTTGGCCTGGGGCCTTCAGCTTCAAATGATGATGCCCTCAACTACCCCTCTAATCGCAATAACACGTAATTGCCTCTGGTTAGACTTTTTCAAAATGTAGCTCGCTGACAAACAGTTTACATGACATATGAGTTTTTGGACTGTTGTTAACGTTGTGAAAATATGGCAGTTTGGTTAGGTTAAAGCACCTAAACAACTTGGTTAGGTCATCCAAGCATCCCAACCACCCCGATCTCAGACTTCCCTTGCTCTAGAATTGACGCTAGAGGGGTATAGTGTCAAACTTAGAAGCGTAGGGCTACTGACTAGGCTGCTGTATATGATGAGTTCGGAATAAGAAGGGACTGGTGCTGCTCATGCACAATCAATCTTGCTGCTTAAAGAAATGTTAATGCATGTGGAGGAATTCTAATAATAGACGACATTAAAGGAGTTACCAGAGTCTGTTGTTTTGCTGCATCATGACGCCTCATGCGGCCTTATTATTGTTATTACAGCTTCTTGCAAAGGATGATGAAAGACATCCTCCATTAGAACACACATTGTCTGGCCGAGGCAAGTGGAACAGAGGCGTTAGCTGAAAAGCAGGGGAGGACTTTGGCTCTTATCTTTGCACATGAGAGCAACACCAGACCTATTAATTCCTTCACAAAATTTGAGATGTGGGTGTTGGTTTAGAGGACTGGAACCAAGCTAAGTAATTAATTTAATGCTTTATTAAAAGAGTTTTGGGCAGAGCAGGTCCATAAAGTACAGAGCTGTTCTGTTACTTTCAAGATCACAAGTCACACATTGCTATTTAATACCTTCTGCAGCAAAAATAAAAAAAAAATGTAAAGCTTATCATGTGGGTTAATGCAACTTCAAATGACATAGAATTTATTTATTTATTTTTTAATTTTTACTGTGGCTAAGAGGGGGGAGCTGGGAAGGATATCCTGATTGGATCTGAGAACTCGATGACACGCCGTGGTAGAGACTTGTCAATCTCACAACCATACCATACTTTATCGACTATTTTACTTTAAATGGGACCGTCATTTGTAAAATCAACATCATACTGTATTGAAGAACACTTGAAACTAGAGATTGAGACCTTAAACTCATTAAGAAACTGTTTACTGGGGTAATAAATCAAGTAAGAAGTAGGGTCATTTTATCATAAGCTTACATACAATCAAACTTCCTTTTTGCAGCCAGTGGAGTCGCTCTGTGGGCAATTAGAAAGAATACAGGTTTGAGGCATTTCTGCATCGGCTTAACTTTTAAGACCAGAAAGCTCCATCCATATTTTAAACAGTCACTGGCTCTATAGAACTGTTGGTGAAGTAGAGGAATCCACATTTTATCCACGATTCAAGGCCAGCATGTCTTGACAAAATTGTAGGACTTTATTGGAAATCATGACTGACAAAATCCCGCACAGTATTGATGTGGAACAGAAGTGCTGGACGATGGCAGTATCTCTCTCACACTAACCTCATCTCCATATCTCTGACTTTCTTATTACTAACCCCCCTTCTTTCTCTCTCATTCACTCTTTGAAGCTGTAACAAAAGAGAAAAATTGAGAGAGTTATCACAGTTTTTGCATAACCAGCCCATCAGTCTCGTACAAAATCATGTTTATTCATTTTGCCCTCAGGGGAGAGGGGGTAAAAGGGAGATGATTAAATTCTAATTTGACCTCTATCATAATTTAGCTGAGCCTATTATGATGTCAATCATTTGAACTCAATACTGGAGTGAGCAGAGAGCGACCGTGTGGTGAAGGGAGAGGGGATTATAGACAGTTTGGGGACCACACAGTCACTGTATCAAATTGGTTTTACCCAGCAACATGTCATTTTTTCCCCGGAGAGAACAGAGCTTGTTCAAATGTTAAACGTGCGAAGCGAACATGGGGCATCAAAGGAATGATGGACTTCACTGTAGCTAGTGAGGGTTGCTTTTCACTGTGTAAAACTGTTCTACTTCGGGGGAAAAAATTGTTTATTACAAGGGTGAGTCATGAATGTGGCGAGCTCCTCAGGATGGAAGTCTTAAAAAAGTATTTGCCCTTTTTCTATCTTGCCGTGTTATCTGTGTGTGCTACTTACATCCATTTGTCCAGGTGTATAAAAGCTGAACATGTATTGTAAATGTTCTCAAACCCATTGGCCACATTTGGTGCATTGAAGGTTATACTATTCATCTGCAATAGAAAGCAGATCACATCTACAGCGTCTGAAGAACATTCTCACAACATCTCCTAAGTGCAGTTTTGGGATTGGATTTTGAAGGAAGCAAATGTGTTGCTATACCAGCAGGGCTGAAAATACAGGCCTCTATCATTTTCGGTTCATTAGGAGACAGAATGAAATCCAAATAAGAAGCTAAACTAAAAAACAAGAAACTGCACACTAATGCTGGTTTTGAAAAAGTGATTAAGTATTGTGCTAAAAGAGACTGATAAAAATGTTTTCCTTAGTATCTATTTACAAAATGGTTGATTCCATAATTAGCATGGTGCAACTTTTTTGTTAGACTTTCCCTACCTGTAAATAACCATGTCATAGCTTTAAGCTAAGCTTTCAGACTTAAGGAGGTCCTGTCTTTTTTCTGCAGTCAAATAACACAACATTAAATGGTAGATCGACACGTCCTTTTGGTTGTTCCCATCTGGCTGCATGCAACACAAAACGGGCAGTTATGTGGCATCGTTGACATGCATCATGGCGACTGTCAAGAACAGATAGCTTGAAGCGGACTGTTGCACTTTACCAAAGGATTGGACAAATTATTTCTTTTTTCGTTAAAAGCAAACCAGTGCTGCAAGTAACCCTACCAATTTTTTTAACCTATTTTGTCCACCCCCTTTATTTCAACGAGGGTAGGCTAATAACTCTGTACAGGGCAATACAGTTTAACAATACAGTTTAAAACAGCACCACAAATTCTCCAAAGTTACCATAAAGTTGTATGAACTCCTCTCTAAAACAATTTTAACAAAAACAGAACCATATTACCTTTTTGAAGGTTGGATTTGTTGCAGGACTGTTGTATCAGTGAGAGATGATTATCCAAATCCACGATTTGACTTTTCTTTCGATGTCAAGGTCATGATTTGATTTAATCTCTAAACATTTTTTTTTAGCACTGATGGCTACACCATTGTTGGGCTATCATGTCTTGATTTGTAAACATCATTGGTTTTATGTCCTGACTACTGTCATTTATCTGTGGATTGCCGATCCTGTTTTTGATATAAACAATTGAAATTTAAAGCTCATTTAGAACAATTTGAAATTCAAAATCGAATTTGTGATGTCCCTATGTATGAAACTGCATTTATTTAAGCTAGGCACACAATAAACTGGCAGTGTATATGTTGTTTATTTAGCAGTATTGATCCCATTTAGTCTCCATCTATCGCACCTCTGCTGATCTGTACAGAACAGCAGGTCTCTTTTGATGCTGCATATTGATGGCTGAGGATCCTCAGTGTTGTTAACATGGTGATGTCTCGCTGCCGGGGAAATCTCTCTCTTTGTTTCCTGTGTTTACTGTGTTGTAGGATCGCCTGTTGTTGGTCTCTGTAGTGGGCGGTATGATGTTAACGTTGTTGACTGATGAGAGGGTTTGACTGAAGTGTGCACCATACAGGATTGCACAATGAAACGCAGTTGAATTTAAACTGCGTGTGTTTATCTTACTACATCTGTCTGGACTTTACTGTATATGTGTGCGTTTGGCTCGGCTGAATATATTTCTTTTCATCGGAGGTTTAAAGAGTAGCCGAGCACGGGGATCTACTCAGCGGGTGGAATCACTCCTCAGAAGTAGAGGGAGGTCTGCCGGGGTTATCTCCCTGGACCGACCGGAGCATGCTATGGGGATAATGCCACAGAGCATTTGATTTGATTCCTCTCTCTGAAAGAAGAAGAAATATATAAATATATAGTAAGTCATTTCAAAGAGCTAGCAAAAATCAAGCTTTTCATAAAGCCCGGCTTGGAAAGGGGGAAAAGAAGTGACATAAACCCTTAAGAACTTCAATTCATCACTGCTTTGATTTCCTGTCCTCTCCCTCTTTGTCTTGTCGTTCCTTTTTTTCCTCTTACATTGTGGCTATCAATTTTTCATGAAAAAGCTGCGCATGAGCATTAAGTGAATGTATTTTTCTTTTTCATTTGTATTATGAGTTATGAAGCATTACTTGAACACAGTTCTGGTAATTTGTGTGTTCTGCGTCCCATTGCACCAGTACTGTCAATTTCTGTATCATTCCTGACATGTACTTGTTCTGGGTGTGTGAACAGAAAATATGTCAAAAATAGACACAGTAGTGATAGAAAAAAATAGTTCTTCAGAGACAAGATGATACAGGAACATAAATGGCAACAAATCTTTCTAGATTGCTTCGTCTGCCTCTGCACAACTCTCTATCACCAGGTTGACAGCACAATGAGAGACATAATCAAATTCACTTAGGTAGATCGCTTGTGGGATTCCTCGGTGATGATTTTAGTGAAATGAAATTTAACAGCTGAGCTCATTTGTTTTTGCCAATTCATCTTTCACCGCCAAGTTAGAGTGATAAATTAGTTTCCATAATAGCAAGAGGGTAAGAGGTTAAAAAGTTTGCTTGCTCCAGCTTCATCGTTACCAAGTGAATGATGATAAGAACAGTGCCCCTTCTAAAAAACAAACCCCGATAATGACAAACGCGTAGCTAGATAAGGAAGTTTGAAGAAGAGAAGAAAAAGAATGAATAATTTTTTCAAGGAAAAATAACATTAAATCAATCAAAATAAAATAACATGCAGTAGAGAATCTGCATTAACCAGTGATATTAAAAGCTTTAAAGCCCCACTTCATGGTATTTTGGTATTTTTTAATTTCATGTTTTTCTAAGTCATTTCCTGACACTATCAGGGTCGACCAATTATTGACCTGACCAATTACTGGCTCCAGTATTCAGTGTTTCTCTGATTTTCGCAATCAGTGTTTTAAGTGACAGCTGATGAAATAAATTAATTTCAAAATGTGCTTTGGCTCTGTTGCAGCCTGCATCTGCAAAGTAACTAGTAACTAAAGTTATAGAATAAATGTAGTGGAGTGAAAGTACAGTATTTTCCTCCAAAATGTAGTTGAGTGGAAGTATAAAGTAGCAGAAATATTCACATAAAGTACAAGTACCTCAAAACTTAAGTACAGTACTTGTACTTGGTTACATTCCATCACTGATCACGCCCCAGTTGTTTGTCGGAAAAGTGTCACACTTAAAAAGGGAGTAAGAGTGGCTGAAGTGAGGTTTTAAGCCTGTGATAAAGATATTTTAATTCTGTTTTTGAGCCATCACTCACTAAAGCTATTGGAATAGATTGCTTTAAAGACATTATTTTTTTTGGCTCACCATCTTCCAACATGATGTGCTATGACACCATATTTTATAATCACTTGATGGATGACTCTGTATGGGCAATATCTGTGAAAACAAAACATCAAGAGACACTTATTTCCTCTGTGGCAACAAAACACTTACGTGAGCCGGCAGAAAACTCTTGGGTCTTGGGTAGGTAGTGTTTTTCAAAGCAGTGTAACTGAAGAAACATTTTGTGATAAGGCAGATAAAGTCACATGTTTTTCATTTTTCTTTTCCTCTGCAGGTTGGTCACAATGAGCAGTAAGCACATGTAGGGTTCGCCTTTCAACGAAAATCTTCCAGGTGCAGGAAAAGCAATTTCTCTTGAACAAACAGAAGTTTTTTTGAACACTAACAGAGAAAACTCAACTACCAAAATTTAACTGAAAAGACTAATAACTGCTCACACTGTTCGACAGATTGTCAGTCAGAAACATAGCCACAACAACAGAACTAAACATACCCGTAGATGGAAAAAAAACCTATTGGATCTCAAGGATTCTGGCTTCAAGAGAACTTTTCACACAGCGCAGGATTAAATCTCTTGTTCAGACACATTTTATCTAAGCACGATGGGAGGGAGGCTGTTAGTAAAGTTGTCAGATGGGGGATGGAGAAAACCCTAATGGCTGACGATCACTCATTGATCCCTCAGCTCTCCGGTAGCCACATCCCTAAGGCTCATCCCTGACCACCCCCTCTTTCTTTCTCCTTTCCTCCCCCTCTGTCCACAGCGACGCCCAACATCCCGCAAGGTCTCATTGATCTGCGTCCTTCAAGGGCACGGTGGTCGTGCGGTTGGAGGCATCCTGCAATATGGACTCTTAGACGGTCGAACAAGTTAAGATGATTGCTTTGCACCGTTTACTGTAGAGAGTCAGCAGGGACAATGATCAGGGGACCGCACAGTGTAGTACAGCTCAGAGATTGAGGGCTTACCCATATCTCCACCTCATTACCCTGTTATTCCAATTTGTAGATACATTCCTCGGGACAGCGTCGCCCTGAATCATAAGAGGAGGTCTTCTCTTCTGCCAATAACGTGGAAGGAAGGAAGAAAACACACAAACACACACACACACACAGATGGAAAACATGGTATAAAAAAGCAATTTCCCCACATACAACCATCCATCTGCCCTGCTCCAGTAAGGTGATTTTAATAAAATCCAATGTATTTGTATCAAATATGAATACCTGCATCCACCACCTGTGTAATTAATTTTTACACTGTGCAGTAAATCATGCCTGGCGGTTGTGTGTGATTGGAGAGACGGCTCAATCCAAACCAGCTGTTTCAAAGGCTACCAGGGTTATGTGTGTTTTACTTTCTATCAACACCTGAGGTTGAATTCATTGTTTCTTTCAATGATGCTCCCACCTGAGCAATTTTCTCAAACACATGGATAACTGAACATGGAAACTTGTAGTTGCACCCTAATGTTGGTGTCTAGTGCTGTTTTTCCACCAATACTTTAGGTCGTGGCGAGTCAAACCGAGCCGTGACGATTTGCTTTTCCGTCACCAGTTTTACTGCACCGTGTTGATCCAAGCCGTGCAGAGCTGTGCCCACGATGGACCTGCTCAGGAGTAGGGCCAAGCCATGCCCGCCTCCTCAAGCGGGCTGCAGTGTCGACTCACGTCTGTGGCCAACCAGTAACAAGCATCGGTTTCCCTCTCAAACAGTTGATCTGCAAATCGATACTCAACTCATGTCTGTGTGAGAAAGACGTTTTTAGTCTGTGTGTTCGGCTCTCAGTACTTTTGTAGCTTCTAACTGAATCTCTTTAGTTTCTCTCGTCCTGTTTGCACTTTCAGACATCTGCTGTTTTATCATGTTCACTCTCAGCTGTTTAGTTACTGCTGGTGAAAACGTTTCCCATAATGCTGCTTCATAATAAAAGCTTTAAATGACTAAATAAAGGGGGGCTTTTATTGTGGAGAAATTACAGTAAATGAAACGTATTTGTAACTGAATTAGCGGAGCCACATTGTTAGCGGTGATTCTTCGATAATACTGCACAGATTGAGACAAGACATTGGTTTAAGACGGACCTTCCAGCACCTTGCTGCACAAAACAACAATTTCCCTTTTTGTTTTGGCCTCTTGTTCACATGCAAATGGTGTTTAAGGTCACCAACACAGAAATTCTTTGACAACATCTTCTAAGGTGAAGATTTTAATGTATCTATGTGGACATGTAAAGGAAATAAATAATGTCATCACCTGAATTTGTGCATACCCATTGTTGTTTTGTGTAATAAGCATGTGCCTGAAACAACAACTCCAACAGCAGACTGCCGGTTTGTTTAGCACCAATTCAAGTTCTTTGTTAGCTCTGGTAGGTCTAAATACAGGTTTACAACTTAACTCTGTGTAACTGGTATGGATCATTTTATTGATATAGAATAAGCTGCTCACAATGTTATTTTCTTGTGTTTGATGTGTTGTTGAATTTATTGTGTATTGTAGACTAGAACAGGCCCAACAAGCTTGTTTGACCACTTGAATTTTATATTTTGTAAAAAAAAGGTTGTGGAAAAAAAAGTCCTTTGAGAAAAAGTATCTGTAAATGTGTTTTGAAGGCCTAAATTGAAACTTTCTTGAAGAAAATGAAAGCAATACAGAATTTATTGTTTTGTTATCGGGGTGGAAAATCATGTAAAATAGCATTTAGACTCTCCCAGGTCACTGAAACCCTTAATTCAAAACAAGACTAATGAGGCACAATTTAATGTAAAAATGCAAAATACAAAACTTGGGGTTTGAGCCTTACCAATTATTATAGTGTTTTTTTATGCTCTACTTTTACATAGACAATGTGCAAAGTCAGCTGTAAACAGAGCAGACAAATAGGGTTCTGTTTGAAATAATGGTAACTCTTAAATTCTAAGTCAAAATCATCAACTATATATGTGAGTATATGTTTAACTTATATGGTCAAAGAACTAAAGATTGGGCCTTAAAGCCAGAATGATCCTCTTTTCAATGAGAGTTGTTGTAAATCACAGAACACAGTATTACATTGAAAACCGCCACTGTATGATCAACACTGCGACCTTTGCGGTTTACTATCAGTTTCAGTATCAGACGTCAGAGCAAGTAGGCTGTGAGCACATGCCATGATCCATAGGAGACAAACATACGGTGAATATTATCGCTTAGGCCAGGAAAAAGATAAGAGCGACGGTGACGTTGCCAGCGCCTTTTTGTTAAAGTTGAGAGATTTTCAATTCGAAGTGTTTGGAGAATGCTGCCGCAGACGCTCGCTCCTCATTGCGAACAATTGTAAAAAGATGCTGGCGAAAAAAATGTGGACACTGGCCCTGATAAACCAAAAGAGGCTTTTAGTTAAGATGTAATTTTTAATAGTTCTTGTTTCATTGACTTGTTAATTTCAACTGTTCTGCAGCCATGAATGAAGGAGATGAATGGGCCATCTGGTTGATATGCAGTATTAGATTAAAAATAAGGCCTGTAATAGTCAACAGAGCATTTCTTGTCATGTAATTGTGCCTGGCAGCTCCTCAGTAATCATAAATGACATGCAACTGTCATTCTGCCATCAGTGTGCCACACATGAACGTGTGTGCTTCTCACTCTACATCGTGACATTTCTTAAAGAAAAACACGCATGGAATCAATAATGTACTCTGCTGATATTAATCAGCAGGTAAATTACTCAGAGGCCTGCAATGTGTGTTGCATCACCACCCTGTCTGCTCTCCATTATGCTCCCTCCCTCGCTTCTGGTTTGCATATCGCTTTAGATCTCATGGTGACTTTCTCCATGATATTTCTCCCTCCCCTCTCATCCATCTCCTGTTATATATTTCCTTTGAATGAAATCACTGTTATTTCTGGAGCCACCATCAGGGATGCAGGTATGTAAGTCTCTGATTAGATTACGCTCCTTGTCTTTTAAGAGGAGGATTTATGCCCTTTCATTATTAAAGAGAAAGCATTTAATCAATAATTATTGGGGGGGAAATTTATTGCAGGCACAGTCGGGTGAAAATCTTTGGGCCCAATGTTATTAACTGTGACAAGGCCCACGGCTGCTGAGGGCTTGGATCCGGGCCCGCCCTGTGAAGACAGGCGGTGGCAAAGCAATCACTCTGTCTGCCTGGGTGGATGGAGGCCTGAAATCTCTGCCAGCTGCTGACAAGAAAGACATAAGACACTCGTGCCACCTTAAATCTTGAGCGCGGGGAGAAGCCTGTGTGTTTTACAAAAAGGACGACAAACACATGAGGATATGTACGCTAACACGCGCGCGCCGCCTCCACTTATACGTCTGACTGCTTGTTGCTTCACTCAACAGCAGAAAGCTGTGATACTGCCAAGTGTGAGCTGTGTACTTGTCCCTGAAATGATCACAGGCAGCCAGAATCTCCCTGAAGAAACAACTTGGTAAAATCCAAGGCGAACAAGTTCACTCATCACTGCCAATTCCCCATCCACTAACTTGTGTGGATTTGTTTGAGCAGCACAGCTTGCTTTTTTGATGTTTATTTTTTTTTTTCCTCACATACAATTATGTTCGGGCATACCCAAGGGCCTCCTCTACTTCTTCCTCCTCTACCTCGGTAAAGTTTTATTTGATTGATTTTCAGCAATTTCGTCTTGTAAATCCACCATCTCTATCATGCTTGGCTTACTGCGTTCATGTCCGCCCTTGCTGTCGACACTGTCTCAGCTAAGAGATGGATGAATGAAGGAGGGGTTGAAGGGAGAGGGGAAGAAAAATAGGCTCTGATAGGGAAGGGAGGGAAGCCAGTCCTGTAAGAGGCTTAAGAGCCTCCTGGAAGCTGTCGTTTGGCTTGGGACCGAGTGCTGTTGTAGAATTGAGTTGCTCCTTTATCTGCTTTCGGCTTTGTGATTCCAGGCAAAAAGTCTGACCACCGCTGCTCTGCTTGGTTGGCTGTGGCACATTCACAAGAAAACACACAAGTACACACAACCACAAGCTTAAGACCCTCTCACACACGACTGACTCCATCTTTAATTTCTCAGTTTGAACTTTTTAGTTGCTGTTTGGAGGCAACAACAACAACAACGACAGCGGGGAGCATCAAACAGACTGAATTTGTTCATTTCTCTGGGGATGATGTTTGCACATCCCAGACCAGTTTTCTACCAAGTTTCTCATCCTCATGACTTAGATTACTGTTGTGTTCACTGATGTGGCAGCTCCGATGTTTATCACCTTCTTTAGCAACAGCACAAAGGACACAGGTTTGATTTGGACGAAAGCCAACATGTTCAGCGATTTTGAAACTCAGTTAACCCTTTCATGCATGGATTGTTAGATCACAAAGTCACTAAGTACTTTTGTTCAATGTTTGTTTTTACACTTACACAAGTGAAAGATCACGCCAATAACTTTTTTTAAAGTACATGTTATTTTGATGTCAACAATAGTGGACAGTGTGCATCAACAGTATAAAAAGTGATCCGAGAATAACTGTTTAATCATCTTTTTCTCAGCAGACAGGTAAAAACTATGTGTTTCGACTAAAAAGAATGGATGAAACAGGATGAAAAACAAGATTTTAATAAACTTTTTCTTGTACATTATTTTGTTTGTGCCTGAAAATACATCTGTTCACTCCAGTGGACGTTATACGCCAAAGGGTATATTCTGCCTAAAGGGTCTATATTTGGTAAAAAATAGGTCTTTATTTAGATAAAATCTGAAGTCTGAATATCGCTGTTTAACTAAACTATTTTCAGGTGACTAATTATCTTGTTTAGAGGATAGGACTGGTATAATTTGCTCTTGGTATTATCATCAAAAGATCAAAAAATGAATCTACTTTAGTGAAGAGTTTGGGGTCAATGGCAGTTAACAGCACTAAGTGCTGAAACATAATATTTTACCATTTAGTCAATCATGTTTGGACTGACAGCATTTCATTTTACAAACCAAATTAAAATTTTCATCTTGACACCTGTGGCCTGCTTGTACCTTGTTTTTTTAGATTTTAACAGCTGTTTGTAAATTAAGTCATGAAACAAGTGCAACCATAATAATAATAATAATTTTAAAAAACGGATGAATTTGACATTTTTGCGCATTGCAATGCTAAAACAAACCAGGATGAGCAGGTAAGAGTTTAATCTTGAGATAAAAGAGAGACTGAGAAATTACATCATTCAATGTTTTATGAATTGAACAGATGAATAGGTGTGTATGCATGTGTGTGTGTGTGTGTGTGTGTATGTGTATGTGTGTGTGTGTCAGGCAGCTTGAATGTAACAGGCACTCAACAGACCGACCTTGCATACTTTTCAGAGTCAGAATCCAAGGTGAGGTATATTTATATTCTGCTCATTTATGCTTGACTAAAATGTAAATTTTACATAAATGTGTTAAAAGTCTCATTGACAAAACATCAAATTATGCACTGAATGAAAACTCTCATGAACATAAATACTACTGCTATTAAAAATACTCTCACTGTGTCATGAATCTACTCAGGTGATCGACTCTGGATGACAACTCCAAAATAACTTGCATATTTTCAGCAAAATCCTCGATTGCAGAGCGGGAGTTATTGAATGGGGCCTATGGTTTCCTTAGTACACACACAGTGAGATAACCCGTCAGGTAAAAAAGACAGTTATTTTGTCCCTTATTTAGTCCTGTTTCATCAAACAGCGTCAGAACAAAGACTTAATTTCAAAGCTCTGGTTCTTCCTCAGATCGTCACTGATAAAGCCAGGTCCATTTCTCATGGTGTCAGCCTCTGTTTATATAGTTTTTCTGGATAAATGTCAACCCATGACCTTTTTTGAAGTAATTCACTCTTCACAGACGGCAGATGCAGCGCCTGCCTTTGTGTTTGCTGGCGAGGTGGTCTTTTGCTGCTATAATCCTTTAGGTTTCCTACCCTACCTGGACATGCACACACACACACACACACACACACATGTACACACCACACACACACATACAAAATATACAGAAATGAAAACAGTAACTGGCAAACAGTATTGAAGAGCAGGGGGGGAATAATCTATACTTCATACGTGTTCTGTACATTTTAAACAAATTCAACCTGCCCACTATAATCTGTCCACAGATTCAGTTTGTGTTTAAATATACCTAAAAGTGTCTATAAAACTAAAGAGTTCTGCCTTTTTGTTTTCACAGTTCTGACTTTTTTCTCAAAATTCTGGCTTTAAAAGTCTTTCACTACTATTACTATTTTTTTAACAGTGGCCCTAATCCAGTTTGTTCCAGAACAATTGTCCAAAAAGGCAAATTAATGTCTTAAATCTGTTTCAACTGTAATCTTGTTGCATTGAGCTTTTATGTTGCATTGGTACACCAACACCTCGACCAAGCGGTTTTGTAATATCCTGATATTTTCTCTGGATTTCTGAGTCTTTATGCTCAGTAGAAAAATGCACATAAAAGCAGGTCAAGGAAACTGCACTTATTTTCTCCACTATTTCTTGCGGTTTACTCTGGTTTGATCTCTTCTTGCTCTCCACAGCGACCTACAGTATAAAGACATTAGTTAATGTGCCCCAGTTCGATCGCCAACAATACCATTTGCAGTGAATTGTTAGGGGTTAAACTAAGAAGTCCAGATTCACTAAGAATGGCCAGCTTGTGTTTGGGTTTTCATAATTACCCTCATTAGTTTGTAGAAGGGAAGATGGACTACTCCAGTTTGGATTTAATGGCTGCACTGCATTGTGTGCTCTGCCGCCGATAGTAATGCAGGATGGTATTACAAAACGCTTAAAAACACTCAGGAATTCATCGAAACCTTTTTTAAAAAAAACACTATTTTTTCAAAAGCGCCCCTTCATTTTCGGTCACTGACAACCTCAGTCCTGTACCACTGGTTCTTAACTGTTGTGTGCTGGAGTGCTTCAGTTTTAAGATGAACAATAGAGGGATACAATATTTTTTTTGAATTTGAGATAAAATAAAATGTGCAGTGACAAAGTTTGACAAATAAGCACCAGAAAGAATGTAACAATGGATAATCTGCCAAAAGAGGGTCACTTGAATGAGGTGTGAATAAAGAGGACTGCAGCAGTCTGAGCCCGGGCACACACTCCAACACACTTTTCAAATCCTATCAAATTTTGAAAGCAGTGATAAGCCTGCTTCTCTAGGCTACCACATGGTATTGTAGTACAGCATATCCTCCGTGTGGTCCTGTAGCAGCGTGGCAGGAGGCCCAGCGGAGGGTTACATGGTTGGTTTGGCTCTCCGTGCTGCCACCTGTTCAGGCAGCCAAGAGTTCAGTCAAACGAGGCTGTGAGTGAGCCGAGCGTTGGGAACGAGCAGCGTTTGACCGAAGCACCCTTCACGCTAAAATCACATTGCAGGTGAGAGGTACTCAGACACGTACTCACTTGTGTAGACACTCGTGGGTGTGCTCATACAGTAAAGCATGATAGCCTCTTTAACATTGGACATGTGATTCTTCTCTAATTGATGGAAAGAGGCCCTCTTAATCACATGTTTTCCATGCATTTGAAAGTGTTGTTCAGAGCAGTGTCTGCTTAATGATTGTGGTTGATGAACACTCATCTGTGTCCCTCTTTTAACCTGTTGGCCCTGGTAATGCTAAACTAAAGTTATCTAACCAATCCTGCATGAACTCAGGGCCATGCTGGCTTCATGACAGTTCAGACAACGCTTGTGTAGGTGTTCCACCAATCATTCAGCTGATCTCAGTCAGGTGTGGGCGATACGTAGTCACACCCAACCATTAGGCTTCATCAGTGCACACAAACACAACATCAACATAAAATCTACAAGAATGGTCACAGAGTGTTATGGACATTAAGCCAGAAATCCTCTCCTTTATTTCCCTGCATGTTCTTGAGATTCTGACCTCCTGTCTTAACAATGTTATTGTCTGTTAGCTCTTTTACAAAGAATGGTGCTACACTCATCTGATATTCTCTTTTATAGTTCACATGTCTTTCCCCCAGTGTGATGCAAGGAAAGGTGATCATATATGACATTCTTCAACCTTTTAATAATTTGCCCTTTTGCTGTAAAACACGTTGCTAATGAATAGTTCCCATTAGGCAAAAAAAGAGCCTTTGATGTCAGGAGGAGGAAAATCACAGTCTATATAGGCCGGCTCGTCTGGTATAACATACTGTAGGTTTCATAAAACTGCATGCAATGAGCATGCAGTTTTATGCAGCATTAAAGCTGCTGTACATGATAACCAAGGACATAACTGTCCACAAAGCCTTTCAGCTACAGACGGAATTAAGAAATATGTCCAATGCAAATTTAAGAAAAACAAAAACAAAAAACAAACAAAAAACAAAACATACACACACTGAGAACACCACAAACAAATATCATATGTCAAATAACACTTATAACACGTAATACAAGTGTAGGGATGTGGAGAGTCTGTTTAACCTTACCTGTACAAAAGTGTACAAAAATAATGAATATTGGCAAGGCAACCAGATTAACTGACAGACAAAGAGCCAAAAGCCCTCACATCTGCCACAAGTACAGTTTCATCTGAAACAAACAACTTACGGGGAGCAGGACACAGAGAGTTTGTGTGTGAGTCACTGACTCAAACAAGAATATACTTAAAACGCCACAATAACTTAGCTTTGACAACACAGCTAAGACTTTAATGTAACATTTGCCGTTTCAGGGTTAGCAAATTAACTGCAACTTACTCTCTCTGCCGGTGTGAAATCTGCAGAAAGGTTGAGGTGAAGGTGGTATCGACTCGGGTGTCAACCAAAACAATGTCTTTTTTGTGGAATCAAAAAACTCCCACACTGGGTGGTAGTGGCTAGCTAGTTCATCATTCATTCACTTCTATCTTTTTGTAGCTGATACTGTAACTCCCCACTCTCTTCTTACAGGGTTTCAAAGGTTCCTGCTTGTATAGAAGACAAATGATTGAATGACTCTGACATTGAAAAATCTGTCCTCAGCTGAACCCATAGCTTAATGACCTTCTCTCTGACTGTGGCTGAGCTCCTCACATCACCTACAAAGGTCAATGAGAATCACAATTTATATCCCCTTGGCTCCACCTCTGCTTCTGAGTGACCCCATTAATCCAGGAGGTCAAGAAGTCATCAAATGTCCTGCTGCTTTGAGGGGCAGGCTGATATCAATAGGGATGGACTCCCCCAGCACCTATTTTCCCTTTAGCTGATTAAAAATGACACCATACCTTTTCATCTTGAGCACCTCTTCTAGGAGAGAGAGATTTGATTACAAATTGTTTAACATTGTTCAGTTAATGAAATGTGAAAGGGAGAAATCAGATAGAGGGAGATAAATGGAAAGCCTTCAAACTCAAATGAGTTACCCTGTAAATACCATTTGAAAAATGTAGCATCTGCCTTTAAAATGACTGCCAGACTGAAAGCAAAACTGGAGTGAAGCGTACTTGTTTTCTCAAGACCTCTCTCTCTCCAAAACTTAAAGAGAAGCAGTGTGCACGGTGAAAAGATTCAACAGTAAACACGGAGGAGCAAAATCTCATTCAATAATGATATGAAGTGCCTTCATGAAATGAGATAATCTGCTATTTGAGAGGAAATGTTCGAGCAGGATATGTCATGGGTTAACCTTGAAGATAATAATAAAAAATATATAAATTTTATTTAACATTAATTAATGTCTGTGGTTGTTTAACCTATGCTCCTTTCATCAAAACATCTACTTTTGCTTCTCTTAACACGCCTGGCAGCTCTGTCCTTGGTCAAATAGTGTAGCAAGACAGATTTCCCAGTTGGATACAAGAAGCCTGAGCAGCAATATCCACCATGGCTGAACACAGAAAAAAGCCATTCTACTAAACATCAAACTTTGTCAACAAGAAAGAGAAAAATGACATCAACACCAACTGATTGGTGAGTGACAGGTGATTGACAGATGCTCTCTGGACTGTGCAGTGCAGCAACCACAGCAACAAAGACGGTGCAAAAAAAGAGAGAAAGAAACTTTACATGTTTGAAGAATACTGATTGATACATTTCAAACAGGCTTTTGTTTTGTTGCATAGTGTTTTAATTATTTTGTGACATTCAACCTCTCACATGCAATGGGAGATATAAATACTCAAAATGGTGAGAAAATACATAAAGGGAGGATACAGAGATAATTCCAGATGATTTTACTTGCTGTCATCAGTAGAGGGCACTGTGAGCTTTTTGGTCAGTTCGCCCCCCCTCCCACCCCACATACCCCCCACATCAGTCCTGCAAGTGGACCAGTCCGCTGCCTGGCCTGCTGTCTGTTGGTGTAGGAGATTTAAACAAAGAGGGTTAATATCAATCAGTGTGTGTGTAAACACATTCATAACTCACTTGAGTAATGAAGCGGCAGTGAGTCAGCC
Organism: Pagrus major; assembly: GCF_040436345.1. Taxonomy (NCBI): domain Eukaryota; kingdom Metazoa; phylum Chordata; class Actinopteri; order Spariformes; family Sparidae; genus Pagrus; species Pagrus major. The sequence goes on along the minus strand of NC_133225.1, from coordinate 21,496,351 downwards.
TTTTTCCTGTACGGGGATAATGGTGTGTGTTTGTGTGTGTGTGCGTGTGCGTGTGGAGGGGGAGGAATGTGAGAGACGAGGGTAGCCTACGATAAGAGTGTAGGCATGGTGTGTGTTATACAAAGAAAGGAAGAGGAGATTGGCAAATGACCTCACACAGATTTGTAAGCAGAGAGTTGCTGGATCTGTGTTCTGTTTGGTACTTACACAAGCCTTCTATAAATACATTTACAGTGTTTGAAGGCTTAGTAAAAACCAGCGATGCTTTCCTTCATTTGCAGTCAAACGCTGTCTCATTTTTTGGACCTTGAAGAAAAACGCTTGCATTATATATCAAAGTATGGCTCAAACGTTTGGCTCAGGAAATAGTTCTTCTCATCAGCGAACTCATCATGAGTTTCATCATTACATACATGCATAATAATAAAACTGGCAATGGGGGAAAAAAACAAAAAAAGCATTTAACATACCCTATTTTTCATAATTATATGTTATTGTAAAAAGAGAATAATAAATCCCCTCACTAAAAATACACTGTGATCCTTCAGCATGTTTTACCCTTATTTGAATCAGAGAAGCCCATGAGGTCAACCAATCAGCATTCAGCATTGTGACTGACTTAATTAATGCTTTCTCGTTTGCCCTGAGTGCGTGTCAGTGGACAGAAATGACACACATTTTCAACTGACAGGAGTGTCATGAGGAATAATAATGTGGGTACATACTACACTACTTTTACTTTTACTTTACTCTCATAAAATAGACATTCAGCAGAGTATCTACAAGAATGGTCACAGACCATTAAAACCATAGGATGCAAGAGTGGTAAGGAAATGCATGTAGGTTTCTACAAACCATGGATATGTTCACAATTGTTTGTGTCATACGTATCACATCAACCTTTCTACTATACATGACAAACATGTTCTCACTCCCAACTCGTCAAATACAGTAGCTTGGTCAGTCGCCTTAGGCTTTAAACTCCAACACTCTACCTACCCCTCAAGCATCAGTTTTGCATGCGAAGGGCTCCGTGGTCAAGTTAGCAATAACACTTAATATGCTACATAAGTCTTTTATGATGAGGGACCACAGCAATTTAGCATTGTGAGCATGAAAGCCACCATCATTTGTAAGCTGTCGGGACATGTGTTTTTAACAACAGGAGCAGGTAAGCCAAAACATGATTTTTTTCATAACCCTAACCAATTGGGTTTTGTTTTGCGCATAAACCTAACCAAAGCATGAGCAAAGTGTCACAACCAAACTGAAAACTGAACATGGTATAAAATATCCATGGTTTCTTTGCTTCATGTTTTTGTTTTTGTTCTGTGTGCTCTGAGGCTTCTTGCAGAGGATGGGCGTGTCTTCCTTGGATGGCTGGAGCTCCTGCTTCTCACCTGCAGCCTATCCAATCATCAGCGCCAGCTCAAATACTCTGGTCTTCTCTCCACTTGCTGCCAGATTGTTTCCACTTGTTGACGTGGTATTTACGGCTACACCACTCTTGTTACCCCCAGTGACTTTTTCACTCTTGTGTTACTTTGAACCATCAAGACTAACATTTGCAATCACCTCGTAATTCCTAGAGCCTGTTCAATGCCGAGCTCCAGCCTCACAGCCACTCTGCAGCCCAGCCACCTCAGATCCCTCTGTGGATCCACCGCTTGTCACTTACCTGTGCCTCCACCTAAGCCTCAGCCTTCCAGCACTGTGAGCCCCAGCTAAACCATCTGCCGAGCCTGCGCTTTCCTCCACTACACATTCACCTGAGCAACCTGAATAAAATCCTTTTAACCTTTCCCCTATCTTGGCGTCCGCTTTTGGGTCCGACTTACAAAACCCTACAAATTGTAACACAGATGAGGTTAACCAATCCACATCCAACATTGCTGTTGACTTGAGCTCATTAAATACTTTCTCTGTTGACCTGTAGCGGTGTCTCTGGACAGACATTACTGGTTTTCAGCTGACTGTGAGAGTGTCAAATAGCATAATTGTCAAACACAGCTAGGAATGATTGTCATGGGCAACATTAAGGACTGTCACGCAGCGTAGAGAGTTCATTGCCATGGTGATAGGCGCCGCTTTGCAACACAGTCTAAGCATGGAACAAACACGGAAGGTGGAGAGGGGAGATTGTAAAATGAAGGAAAGAAAGAAAATATCATCATTTATATGACTCACTAATGAGTGAGAGTACAGCCGCTGAGACAGATCTGGCAGGGTGGAAGAGAGTGAGTGATCACTGCACTTAATCATTTCTCTGTCTTTCTACTTAGTGTCACTTAGGTATAAATGTGGAACAAATTATCTGTTTTTTCTATGGAGAACTGTCAAGAGTTTTGAGCGGCCGAGAATATATGGAGAGAGTTTTTAAATTAATTCCATAAATACCTATCCAACTAAATCACCTGCTTCTGCAAAACATTTTGAAGACCATTTGTATCCCCCTCAGCCATGCCATACATGAAAATAAAACCATTAAAACTTAATGAAACAAGACCATTAGCAAGAGCAGACTTATCAGCTTGTGCAACAACTACACACTGTATGCCTCTGTAGAAAGCCATTATTCAATCTGATTCCATTTTGTTGTGTTTTATTTATGAGTTTGCCTGTGAAACACTACACTACCCACAAGCTTTAGTGAGTTCTCATCCGTTACAGATAATGTTGTTGCCATAGAAACGTCCAAGTTGGCAGCCAGACCACAATAAAGTGACATCAGTGTTCTGACAACCGTTGCTGAGGATTGGCATTACAATTACTAAATACATGATAAAAAAGGTATTCAGTAACATAATCCAAGTATCACATTATTAGAGTAATCAAACTTGATTAACTTACTTTGTGTTTCTTTTGATTATCTCAATACCAAATGGGCAAATAAAGACTAGTGTAAAGAAATATCAATAAGATGACTTTTATACTTTGTACTAATTCTATTTTAATAATCGAAATTTATACTAAATGAATCAATTATCTGATTACATCTTTCTTTCTGGAACTTTCTGGATCCTAACTATGGGCACAGCAAGCATTTAAACTGTGGGTGGGACAATCTAACAAAGGTCTGGGGGTTCCCCTCCAGAAATGTATTAACAGTGAAGAATTCATATCCTGTATTCTTGTTCCTTGTAAAAAGGTGGATTGCACTTTTATATGGATAAACTAGCATGAGTGAAAATATGGGTACATTTGGAATTTAGTCCAGACACATACTTGAAGATATTTAAAAGCTAAAAGTATAGAAATGTATTTGATGACTAATTTATAATAGCTTTGTGGAACAAGCTAAAAATATATATATTTGCTTGCCTTTCAAATAGCAAATAACTGAAAATCCAACAGATAGACATAGATCTAAATGAATGTGACACAATTAATCACCAACAATGACTTAACCAGGTTGGTGCTTTTGCTCTTCTTTATTGAAAAAAAATCCTAACCTGACAATAATCAGATGCCCAGCTGTATCAACTTATGTGATGGTGGCACTGCTGCAGTAACAATTAAAATATTTAGAGATAATAATAATAAAAAACTTAAATCTTACAGCTAGAGCTCCCTGCCTTGATACCCTTCATCCCTTGTTTAAGTTCATTTGTTCTTCACCTCCTCATTTCACCCCTTTCTTTCTCTCCATTATACTCACGTTTGCCATCTTACTTTTCTCTTTCCTGTCATGTTTCCCTACTTCCTTCCTCGTATACTCTCCTTGATCAGGTTTTTTTGTAATGGCAGTGTGTGACCCACCTTATCTGAGCTCCCTGGCATTCGGGCATCAATGACTAGTTAACGTTGGCAGTGCGCTCATGTGTATGTGTGTGCATGCTATGTGTCAATCTACACATGTACAAGGTAGCAGTGAAAATGTGGTAAGGAATTTAACTTATTTGGATTGAATTGATAATGAAGCACAGACGCAACGTTTTAAAAAAGAGCGCCAAGTGAATCAACACAGTAAAAGTGGGGTGGATGAAACTAATGATTTGAGAAAGTGGGTGGCATAATGGCTGCGACACCCATGATCCTAAATACGTAACACCATTGCATGTATCCGGTTACTCCCTATGCATTCACTGTGGTTTTATTGTTAGACGTGATGCCTTTTTGGAGAAGAGATTTAAAAAGAAGATAATTAAAAATCAGTAATTAGTGCGTGTGATGAATAGTTTATTCTGCCCTGTATTTATAATTTAATTCTGAAACAAGGGATTAAGAGGGTGGGCACGTTTCAGCTCTTTTGGAGACCCATGGGAGTTTGAATTCATCTCTTTAAAGATGTGATCCTTCGGGGGAGTCGATTTTCAACTGGAACAGATTACATATAGTATAGCCTATATACATCTGTAATCCTTCATCCAGCTTGTCACCAGCGAGATCATCCCACTGAACATTAGTCTCACCTTATTACATGAGGTAAATAGCATAAACATTTGTCTGCAAAGTCAACCATATCATAAAGGGATCTCGAGCAGCATAAAGCAAATTTCTGCCAGCACTAAGACAGCATTTGGAATGAAAAAAATATTTCAAAATGGGTGAGAAAAGGAGTCGTATATCAAATTTAAACACAAAGACAGAGCTGTATTTTGTAATTAACTGTGTAATCACTCAACTGATTAGGAAAATGCACATTAGAACGCACACACACCACCACCCTATCTAACTCCTGGCTAGTGTGGGCATGTGGATCTGCTGGGCATCCTGTTCATCTCACTGTACATTCAATTACAGTTGCACACAAATTACATCAAGAATACCAGCCAGCATGAGCCGCCTGCCGCCTCCGCATGCGAACACACTGCTCCTTCTCCTCAAGCCCCCATCTCGCTTTCATTCCCTTCCTCCTCTCTGTCTCTTCTTTGGCGTTTCCGCAGTCAGATGCTGGACTGTTACTTGTCTGAGAGCAACTTGCCTTCGGTTTCCACAACGATACTTTTTGATCTCTCCAACAGAGTAGAGGTGGAAAACACATAAGCGGAGAAAACAACCTAAATCGAGCGGCCTCGTGTCTTTGAACACCCACTGCTGACACGTGCTGATTAATTCTGTTCTCTTCTTCCCTGCACCATGCAAAAACACACACACACACACACCACACACATAGTGCAGCTCATATTCACGATGCACACAGAGATGCAGCCGTGCACAGATATATACGTTTACCAAGATTAAGGCATGTACACACACACTCCAAACACCCACTCTTTTCATACGAAATGGTGCTTGTCAAACACACACACACACACACACACACACACACACACAAATATTCTCCAGACACACAACGAGGTTGTACTCAGCGTGTATTCTCTCCATCGTTCTTGCTCTTCCCGTCTCTCTCCAGGGTACACATGATAGCGACTGATGTAGCCAGCAATTTATATAGCTGAAGGAGGCGTATAAAAAATACAGATGATATCCCGCAAAGGGGGTTTCAAAAGTGGAGGAACGGCGGTTGTGAAGAGGATGAGGAAGAGTGGGGTAGGGGGTCCTCAGAGCCCAATGTATGGCTATAGTGTCATTCAACCTGAGACTCGAGAGACATTTCCAGCCCACTTTAAACATAAGCCGTTTTCTCGTCCTGTTGTAAGGGCTCAACCAGGCGCTATATTGTACTGTATTCAGTTCAAGCTGCAGTGATTAGAGATGGAGATTAAATAGAGGGGGCTTTTTCTCTCTTGGCAAGCATTTGTCCACTGAAAGCAAGTAGCTGAATCTCCACCAGTTCCAGGGGCCCAGATCTGTTGCTGGCCTCTGACCTCCCTGTGGAGTGTGGGCAAGAGAAAAGAAAAGAATTTGTTCTTTGCATGTTTATAGCAAAACAAGAAGAACAGAGAGAACGAGACAGGGTGTCGGCCTCTGATGTTCTCATACAGTAAAAGGCAAAGGGGGGGAATCGCCGCAGGATGTATTTTAGAGCAGCTCTGTAATGCTGGACAATGATGCAAACCACTGATATGTTCACTTTTGCACATGTCATAGGCTACGTACTGTACTGACATTTCTACAAAATGTTTCATATCATGTTTACATTAAGTCTTTATAACCTGACCTTTATATCGGACCTGCATTCTTGTTGAAAATCAAGAATGCATTTCAACATTTACAATAATGTTGTCAAAAGTCTGATATTTTTGACAAGAAGTTGGGACATCTTCAGCTGTGTTTGTGGCAACCAAAGCAGGTATTATACGACAAAACACGATCTTTTCCTAACACTAACCAAATGAGTTTTGTGCCTAAACCTAACCAGACCACAAGCACTGCTTGAACTGAAAGTAATGTAGCAATGTCCAACATTTTGTTGTGATCAGTGACCACCTTTTAGATGAATGGCAAAATGTCTTCAATTCAATCTTGAGTCGATTTATATTGATTAAACTTTCTCTAGGCTTTGCACCATCTAAATAACTGGGAGGAACACTGACTGACATAAAGAGTTGTCAACCTGTTCTAGTAGCCAGAATTTACCATGATGATGCAGCAGAGATTGAATTTTTGGCTTCAAAACTGGTTGTAATGTAATTTGTAAGTGTGCTCCCCATGACTAGTGAATTGACTTTGGCACTTTTGGTGAAATGCCCCTTTAATTGATTCAAATCCAAGTCAATTTGGTGATGAGTTAACTATTTGGGGCTGAGATCCAACAGAACAGTCTAGTGAAGATAAAACACTGTATGTCAGCATGCCGTATAAGCTGTGGGTTTTAATGAGCAGCATTTAATTGTATGTAGCTGAAAGCTCCTTCACTGCCAGCATTTTGCTCTTGCTGCTATCCTCTGTATTTGTGTGTGTGTAGGTGGTGTTGGAAAATGCCAGTATATTGATTGTAATGACTCTTACTGTAGGTGGTAATTTACTTTTACAGAAGAAAAATAATGTGGCGATACAGACTGCTTTCCAATTTTCTGTTACAAGTTCAGTTATTAACAAACTGATGTGATACTTACTGAAACGTAAGGGCATACTTAAGTCCCCTGACTTTAACGATTGATCCTGGACCGCTTCCCCTTGAACATGAATCTTGAGGAGCCCTTAAAGGCGCTCCATTTATCCCCATTTGGGTTGGGAAGAGCTCCAGGTGGGGAAAGGCCATTTAATGAGACACGCTGAGGTTAAATGAGAGCCAAGTTAGGGCAGCAGATCTATAGCCATGAGCCTCCCTGCTTGTAAGCCTGTTAATTTCTCAAAGATCCTGTTTTAATTGATACCAGATGCTGAAAATATGATTCCTTTTGTGACATCACCTACATAAATTATGAGCATTATTCATTGCGTTGAAAAAAGACAAACAAAACAAAACACATTGTCATTACGGTCAATCCAAATGTTTTTGCAAACCATGAATATGTGGAAAATTTACATTTCTATTGGTTCAATATTCCACTTTATGTTGTGACAACGCTGTGCATATGGTCTGGTTAGGTTTAGGGACAAAAAACCCCACAAAAGATCATGTTTTGGTTTACAATACCTGTTTTGGTTGCCACAAACACAGATGGAGATGTCCCAGCTGCTCCTCAAAAGCATCCATTTTTTGTCGCCACAAAAGTGAATGGAAATTGTCTCATCCCAATGGTCTCCTTAAAAGTATCCGGTGGTTTCACACTTACACATATTAAACAGTCTTGCACTGCGGTCACTGTCATTATCATATAATGTGAACATGACACGTATTGCAGCAATGTCAATATTGCTAACATTTTATCCTGCCAATTGAGCTCATACAGTTTATGGTCTGCATTTTATTTGCAATAGTCGTTCAGTATTCACATTCAGTAATTATGCAAATAATAGTTTTTCATAGAATGCATTCCTTCGCTGGGTTCAGATTATCTACCTAAGCATGAGAGATTTGCAGGAATCCTATGCACGCATGTAATCCATCGTAATTTTATCTCATTGATAACACCCTCACTGTTTACTGGTCGCTCTCTTTACACCATGTCAGAGCTGTATAAGGTTATATTACTGTTAATGCAAACCGAACCTCCTGCTGTTGCTGTTTCACTTCTGACAAAGCCGCTCCTCAAAGGCTGGTGTTAAACTGCATTTGCTGTTACCACAGTAACCAAAGGTGTCACCAAATCAAGCGCTTCAATAGCTCTAATATACTAATTACACAGTTATCCATTTTATCAATGGCCTTTTAATAATTAAACTAAATTCACAATAAACAGAAAAGGAGAGTTGTGTCTATTTCTTACACGATGAAGAGACTTTAGAACTTCAGTCTGTAAAAGCTGAAATATGAATTTCTTTTTACCTTTTACACGCGTAATGTTCTTTGGTAAAATAAATTCTCAATTTAAGGCAATAGTGTAACCCATAGTTCACCCTATTCTTGAGAGGATGGGTGATTTTCTCAGGGAACAAACTTTAAAAGAATAAATCCTGTAGGAAAATAGACCCTTCTGGCTATTATTTCACATCACGAAAGTCAGTCCTCCTTCAATAAAAATCTTACAATAGATGCTGCCTTTGTGGGACCATATTGGTTGGAACATACTGTATATTGTACTTAAGTCAGAATGTAAATGATAAATATGAAGATTTATTTCTTTACCAATGCGTTAATTTCCTATATCATTTAGAATGTATTCAACACTACTTTTTTACATAGTAATCTTTTATTTTAAAATGTATTGTTTTGGAAACTTTTTACAATACAGAACTGCTGTTTATGTTCTGCTTTCTCTCTACACTGCAAACCTCAGCTGTGAGCCGAGGCAGATCCAGTCAGAGGAAAATGCTGCAGTACACTCTTCATTATAATCTACTACAAAGTCATTCCATTATTTACAATCAATACACAATTATCCCACAGGCAGGGGGAATATCTTGTTTATGTCCAATAATTTTTTCTGTAATGGTTCCGGTTGACCTGTGGCTGGGCTGCGAAGAGAGGAGGGCGACGGAGAATGTCAAGGGTGATAGACTCACTCACAGCCAGCTCGGTGGCACCACAATGGAGACGGGAGGTGGTAGATTATGTAGGTGTAGTTTAATGACAAGCAACTTTTAACAGTGGGACTGTTGATAAATAAATTGATAAATTGATATTTATGTTCTTTTCTCCGATGTAAAATATGTAAGTATGACATATTTACAGAATTAATGCAATAATGCAATAATAATGTTATGATGAACAGTCAGTTAATATGGAATTACCCATGTATGACTATTAAATCTTTTATACCATGAAACACCTGGGGCCGATTGCAGAAAAATCTATAGATTCCTGACTAAATCTATGTGTACACACAGAGACAGATAATGCATAGCCATTCTTTTCATCAGATTTGTAAGGCTGTGCATATGCCTGATACTGTTTTATGAATCTGAGTCATTGTGAAACTGGGGCAGGTGCACAAGTTTATTTTCCACTCCCACAGTTAGATGGATGTAGAAATGGTGTTAAAGGTGCAATATGTAAGAATTTAATTGAATGTGAAATTTTTACTCAAACAAATAGAGGGCAGCATATCACCAGAGCAAACAGTAATTACTGCTAACTGTAGCTGCTGATAGCTAGTTAGCTCAGTTAGCTGTGCAGCTAGCAGTCTGGACTGGGGATTATTGGTGCTTACACCGCTAGCACAGGTGCTTTGGACCAGGACGGACCAAGGTTAGTTGGTTAGCATGTTAGCTTCAGTAGATATCTCTTCAACATAATACTGTACATAGACATCATGATGTCAACCCTGTTATTTCTTCACATTGGCAACATAGTTAATTGTTGAATGTTTTTAACTAAAATCCTTACATATTGCACCTTTAAACATCCATTTGTGTATGGATACTTGTGCACGCTCTAGAAACACATGTGAATGCTGGTTTGAAATGTGTGCAAGGTCCTTGCATTCTCACAGCACATTCTTCCTTTCTTCTTATAAATACCAGTTTTTGTGTGTACACATTTATACATCCCCACAAGCTTTAGAATAATCTGTGAGCGAGGCACCTGATCAATCCATATGACAAGCATTCCCTTACCCAGCAAGCAACAAGGTCAACCTCATGGTTACAGGAGGCTCTGTGTTGGATAGTTACATTTCAAGTCTAAGTGGATCACCGTTTCCCTTTCCCTCTGGTTAGTGTGGTGGTAAGCTATCCAATATTCCCGTAAGGCTCTTGCACTTCCAGTGGTGGCTTCCAGTAGGGGAGAAAATGCCCCCTGGGTCTTTAACCCCACCACTTCTCTCTTCTCCGATTGGCCTCTGGTCTAAAAAAAGTCATCTCCCATTGCTTTATTGATTGGTATACTCTGGGGAGGGCTGACTGTAACATTGGATACGAGGATCTGCTTGTGGATTGTGTCTGCCTGTCAACACTTTAAATTGCCACTGGGGCCAAACCAGCAACACTCGAGCTATTCAGTATGTCAGATGCAGTTAAAGACGGCAGGTGGGATTATCAATAAGAGGGTGGGTAACCAAAGCAGCGCCCCATTTTGGTGGGACACAAACAGGAAGTGGAGCAATTTGATTTCCATATTGATGGTTTCTGAAATGAGAAACTGGGGATGGAAATTGATGCTATGCACCATGTCAAGCTCGGGCTTGGTGGCAGCTTTTAGAAGAGGCAGGGTTGGAGTTAAAAAAATACAATCATTGAATGGATTCCATATTACACCAGTAGTCCTCTTACTCGCCTCAGGCACTCACGATGCTCCACATCTCCTCTGTGGAGAGCTAACTGGAAAAAAAGCTGTTCCCCGATCATGTCATTTGACACTGGAATAATGACACATTGTTATAAGCGAAGCAACATTACCATTTCTCTGCTGTTAAGTGACTAAGTCTATGGTCCAAGACAAAGCGAGGGCAGAGTCATACAAATGTAACCAGGAACCAATATGACAGGGGCCTGACAGGAGGAAAATTATGAAACGAGATTGCATTATTCTAATGTGGGCAGACAAAAGGGTAAGGGACAGGAATAAATGAAATTTAGCTGAGTCAGAGGAAAGCAGATAAATGCCAATGAGCCAATGCAAAGACTTTTATTTTAATGAGATATGGAAAGGGGGTAAGAGGATGAAATGAGAGATCAATGTGACCAGGAAACGAATGATTACACATCAGCTATACATCATAAAATGGCACATTTCTTCAAAAGTTTTTACTGTAGTTGTCATTGCTCAGGTGTTAAACGGGTGCTCAGAGTGCACCATTCATTTCTGAAGACGTTTAAGATAACCACAATAAAGCAGCAGGCCAAAAATCTAACCAGATTAGAGAGGCCGAGTTTGAAAATTTAAAACGTTTTTCAACATCTGATAGAAGTTATGGCTGTTCTTTAAAAGATTTAATTAATTTGATTTTTGTATGGAAAGCCCTCTATGATCCCAGATAGTTAGTAAGTTATCTAATTTATCTGTAAAGAGGTAGAGACATGTTAATTACTTTTAAATGTTAATTACATCTGTTACAATCGAAACAGAGCAGTGTGCTTAACATCTGTCACTCATCAAGAGAAATAAGTCAAACTAATTTATATCTCTTGGACTTGGTGAGTTTTACTTAAATGTTTTCTAAGTGAAATTCTGCTCTTTGATATATCGTCTGTCTGTTGTGTACCATGGTTCTTAATTGCCTATATATATTCTCACATCTCATCTCATCTCATTTGTATACACTGTGTGCACATTTGTCAAGAAGGAATTTTGGTTCTGTTTGTTACATAGTAAAATTTGTTTCTCTGACCACAATTTTCACATATTTTACACAAAACACGATGCAAACATTAAAATACACTTAACACAAAAGATAGAAATATATGGGTAACACTTTATTTGGATAGGCAGCCTACGGAGAGTCGAGGATATTTGTGTAATTTCAACAGCTTATTAGTTTAGATTCTTTGTCTGTAGATGTTTACTATGTGACAGTATATGTGACAATTCATAAACATACCTACATATTCTCAGAATAAACAACCTGTGTTCCACAAATTAGATATAATTATTCACAAAGAAAAATAGAAAACCATTTTAATAATCTTTGTTGAACATTCTAATGCTCAACTTATGTTCAACATTATGCATACAAATGTTCAACAATACATGAACAAATGTTCAACAAATGTTTTACCATGTCAATATGTTGTTTCTTTTATCAATGCGGAACATCTACAATCTTTCATTTGCATGTTCCAAATGTTTTTTTAACTTGTATTTTTGTTGTATGGCAAAGTAAGAATAATTAACAACATTCATATGAAAGAAAGAAAACCTTTACTTGCCAGTGCAAAAACATGCAAGTTAAAGCTTACAGATGTTCAACATTGACAGCAGAAGTAGGATAGTATAGAAGAAGACACATGATAAAACGTGTTAAACGTTTGTCATGTATTGTTGAACATTTGTCTAAAAGATTAATGAAATAGTTTTCTGTTTGTTGATTTGTATATAATTTGCCGAACATTTGTATGGCATAAGTTGAGCAAGTAGCTCCCATTCAACAAAATCATTCTGAGAATATGTAGGCCTATGTTTAAGAATAGTTACATATACTCTATCCGTAGATGTTTAATAGATTCAAAAGTGAAACAGTTGAATTGTTGAATATCAACTAATAAGCAGTTGAAATGTTATGAATACTTTGTAAACTCTCCAGACTAGCCAGAATATGCATATAAAATGTTACCAACATACTACTTTTTGGCTACTTCAGTCTACAATTCATCAGTGGACATTCAAATAAACATTATTATTATCAAGTCATTTTAATTGTACAGATGATTTAAAATAATAAAGGGATACAAATTCCTAATTCTACAACTTATGTGCTACATTAGTATCAGTTTGAGTCAGTTTATTTTTTGTTGAATTAAAGTACCTGTCGATTATCGGTTAAAACATCAAACATGTAATGATTGAAATAAATCTACTTGTTAGTACCTTTGCAATTCCTCAGTTAACCAGTCTTAATTCAGTGGTGAAGGTGGCAATTTCCTCAGGAACGATCTATGCTGGTATACATTACTTATACCATGAGGTGGTCTCAATGAGACGACCACATGCTGTTTGATAAATGTGAGCCTTAGTGAAGAGAACGTGGATCCTTATAATGCTGCAAGCTGCAGAGAAATGCAGGGGATATATGTCTATGGCTCTCTCCCTGGACCAAGAGACCAAGCTCCTGGAGCTTTCTGTCTCTGACCCTCACAAGTCAGCCCTCTCATCTGGAATTATTCATGTTTCCACAAACAGGGCTGAAGCTTTAATCAAATGCCTGCTACCCTTCGTGCTGTCGACCTCTCTCACTTGCAGCCGTCACAGCGGGGTAGGTAGGTCAATCGCTTCTGCCACCACTGTTTCCTCTGAGGAGCATTTCCACCGCAGGAGATGGCCATTAAAGCGATCTGAATCAGTGCTGGCAGTGTGGACGTTGCTTGCCACTTGCCTTGGTAACCCACAATGTAATGATTAATGTGTGAGGGTAGGGGTGGTCTTAAGTTTGGGACAAAACACAAGTGACTGGAAGGCCAGTGGTTCAATGCCACAGAGTGACTGGAAAAATCTGGTCAGGGAACAAATGAGTAACAGTCTCCCTTCTTTGGAAAAAAAATTGGAGATGGCCCAAAGCAGAAAACTAAGGCCACATCTGCTCAGGGAGAGTAGCTCGATGGCCACCAAAAGTGGAGGACAGTGCTTACAATAAGCACCATCCAGCATGATTGTGTTGTTGTATGAATTAAATAGCACCATGCTGAAACAGCATGTGTTTTCACATTGGATAATTAGTAAAACTGGATGAATTGTTACAAGTCTGTAGGAACAGCTGAACTCATGCTGTATAGTATGACTTTGATTTAATAGCTTTGAAAACAGGTTTAAACAGTTTACAAAATCCTTTCGGAGTGCCTGTAGCTCTAATGAATTTGTGATTGATGACCCTGAAGGCTGGTATTGTAAAGACACTGAAAAGAACATCAAAAAACTGCTATACGCTAGAGTATAACTGGACTAAAAGCTGCGTGAATGGTGAAAGTGCTAATTTGATTAAAAAGGATATTTAACAAGTACATGTTACGTCTAAGAGTGAGGTTGGCCACTAATCGTGTCCAAATATCATTAAAACTCAGCCACATCAGATGCAAAATCAAAAAAACAAACAACATAGCATATTTCTGTTTAAAATGCTGAATTATCTTAATCTAGAATGCACATCAGATAGCTACCATTGGAAGCATTGATACATGTAAAGGTAACCAACTGTATGTCACAAGAGCCACTGTTTTTTGGTCAGACAAGGCCAACAAGCCTCAAGCTCAACACATGTCAAGCAAAGAATGAAAAATGCAGAGCCCAAGTGCTCAATCAGTTTCACATGCAGTATGAGAATGGGGAACTTTAAGGAGCGCTTGAGCATGAAAAGGCAGGTCACAGAAAATAAATGTTCTTCGAGCACTCTTTGGCAGAGCAAGGAGGGAAGGGATATTACAGTAAAAGCATTTCTTTGGTCAGGCATACAATGTATAATTGCCTTCCCTGCATGATTATGACAACACATTTCTTTTTTAGAAAGATCTGGTGTATCAATAGTTTGTGATAAAACAGTCTAAAGAGTTGAGAGATGGCTATATTTATGTGAAACACGTAGTCTTTGGATAGTTAATGTTTAAGTTAGTGTTGATTTTCAAGTAAAAGTTGGATTTTCAAGTGGCAAGGGTTAGGGTTAAGTGAGTGTTACTGCAACTTCTTAATCAGCTTCATGATCACTTTTTGCCACAGTTTGAACCTAAACTATCAATCTTTATAAACTATATGTCATTATAGTTGATTGACCTTACAGAAAAGAATACACTAGAATCAATGGTTCAAAAAGACATATATAATGTAATCATTGTATCTAAAATATACTCTTAGGCAAAGAAAATGGCTGCCAAAATTAGCTCATATTTATCCAGGTAAGATTGTCTACCATGGGAGCAATTTCCAGACATGTCTTGTTTTAATGGTGTACATTAATACTCTATGACCTCAATTGTGAACTCTATGTCATGACCAAATTAGAGGACTTTACAGATGCTATGCAATAAACATGGTCAGACTTAATCATCAGTGTTCGTCACATGTAGTTTGGGTGGATGTAGCTCCCTTGCTATGCTGTGGTATTTTACATTAACCTTTGGTAATACCCTTTAATCTAATGACGATGCCCTGCTGTAGTTCAATAAACCAGAGGACATAGAAGTGTATCATCAAATTTCTTGTGATAAAGCCATCCTAATGACTGACCCAATGACAGGGCGTCTCTCTGTCTGCCTTTTATTACTTGTTACAGTTGTCACAGAAATTCTAACATGATACAAGTGTAACTAGGAACAAAGTCCTTATAGGCTTATCCAGCCTCTCAGCAGTCATCTTGGCAGCGGCAGTTATTTCTGGCTAACAAGGCCAGAACCTCATCTAAATTAATGGGGAGATAGTCATTACTTTACTTTTAATTGACATGATACATAAAAACTGCATGTGTAGAATGACCAGTGAATCTGATAAAAATAAATAAATACTTCAAAAGTTCCATGACTTTGCACCAAAATAAGGGTCAAAATGCTTTCTTTGCTAAAGGTTATATTAATACTGTGTATGCACAGTTTCACGACACCAACTTTTATGTCTCAATCCACAATGCTGTGACGTGACACTGTCGGTCATCTTATCAGAGCACTATCAGAGTTTAATATCTAATGTTTGAATTACATCACCTTAATCCAACACGAGCGTGATATCTTCCTTTTCCATGCTTGTTTTCCATGCAAGTTCTTCAGCACCCACATGTATGCATTTCTCTTGACAAACTATGCCATCCTGATGTTTTTTTATATATTTATTTATCTAATATACAGGATATGCTGTAAAAGTTTAACTTTATTCTTTTATTTGGCCTGTGACACATGTCACAAACATTACACAGTGATAACAACAATTAGTTCCATTGGGATTTAGTCCCCTTTGATGAATGAGAATATTTAGGGGAGTTTTGGGAGATTGTTTTTGATTTACAGGAATCAAAGCCTGTAAAGGGTGGCCAGCCCACATGTATATTTCTCTCTTTTTTTCCTGTGCACATCATAATGGCAAAAAAATTCCTTTACATGAAATGATGGTAAGCACTCACAGACTTTGCAAAGATAATATCTACTGAAAATCTCATATGTTGCTCAATTACCTCCTTTTTCGATTTCAGTGCCCTTCAAGAGTGTTTAATCCAAACTGACAACTTTTTTTCCCCATCACCTTCTCAGCCTTTTAGATGTTCAGATCTCTGTGCCATTCTTAAGCATGGCATCATTTATCTCCTAGGTATCTTTATAGGATGGCTTACTGTGAAACACCGGCGTCATTTCATTTCACGACTGAACAAATGCTGATACTGACTCCTAAGCTGGCACAATATAGTAGTAGAGTAGATCTAGATAAGACTTTGCCACATGATGCAGTGCAGTATTATACCACACCGATGCGTGCTAATCCCACCTGTCACTGTTGAGGTTATTTTCATATCCAGCTCTTCTTTTATGCCCCACTGAGGTGAAGGATCCAACACTTATTCATGTCTTTTCACACCCAATTAACTCATGGTGGCAGAAAATGCCCTGTTGACCATACAACACCACCCTGAGATATGTCTTACCTCACTTCCGCATGACAAGAATAGAACTGTTGCCAGCTGCAGTTACCCTGCCAATCCTTGCCAACACACAGTAAACACTGACACTACTCTCTGTGCAGAATTGATCCAAAACAATGCAATCATAGCACTTACATCATTTTTATGTTTCAAAGTACATTACTGCAAATGCACTGAACATTCGTAACATGCACCAAGCATTACAGCACATTATTATCACTGCTCACTAAACATTATATTTCATAACACAGCCTCTGAGCAGTCAGTTCTGTCAAAATGTAAACACACAGCTGCCATTAAATGTCATGTAACTTTTCCATACGCCATCATTATAAAACACATCTTCTTTACCTTCTCTATATTTTCCATATGAATCTGCATGCACAAATACAGCAAGCCATTGGTGTTAGTCTATAATCCTTTGTCTTCATACCACGTAATTGCAAACATAACATACACTGGTAAACACAGACAGTACAGCTGTGCATAATCCATCCCTGACAATGCAAGCACACTCTCATAATCACAATCATCCATCCTTCCATCACATGTTTACCTTAGACACACAAACCTGATCACAGCAAAAGACTGTTCTTTTTCATAACAATTTAATAGAAATACACACCAGTTGGTGTGGGTAATTGACCCAGAGCAAATATTGCATTAGCTTTTGTGCAGCCGCCCATGAAAACACACAAACATGGAACATACTCCTCCTCTCTGTCATTTCACATTATTAGAACGCTTACAGTGGAATGTTTCAGACAGATGGGGTTGACTTCTGAGATCTGGGTTGCTAATCCCTTCTTAATTTATCTTAATTTAGTTGACCGTCTGTACTGTACCTGCAGTGTTTGGTGTGTGGTGGTGGTGTCGATGGTTCTACCAAGACCACTGGTGCCAGGTAAATATGATTTACTAGAGAGGCTACAAGGAGAGGACAGAGCCATCTGTATTCCCAATGTGCCTCACCAACAGTATGAGTGAGCTATTCACAGAGCAGGAAAGTAATGCCTTCTGCACTGCCTTTTGCTCGTTCAGCTGTTTTCACGTGTGGACAATCGAGGCAGATGAATAAAGGCTGTTTTTATTTGTGTGTGTGTGTGTGTGTGTGAGGGTTGTAAGTGCACAACCATTTCATCAGTGGAGATGATTCAGTTGTTGTCCCATAAATTCATATGTTACTAAGATAGAGTGGACCGCAGCATGCCAATACTTCTTCAGAGGGTCTGGTGTTTGTCAATTTGGCAATCACTGCAAAGAACACCCCAAGCAGTTTTCAAATTTAAACATGGAATGCATGTAATTGTAATGCAATTAATTAAAACAATTTAATGGTGTAGTTGTAAGTCAGTATGAATCAATTCCCCACTTCTCTTCTTTGCATGTTTTTATCAAATTTCTCACAATGTTTAATCATTTTGTACAATATATATAATAATGGACACAACATTTCTATTTGGTAATTTAATGGCACATCATTATTTTCTTGATGAAATACTTTTTATAATCACGTGTACAGCAATGCAAGGCTTAAGACCCTTGGCTCTTTGAAACACCTTTAAAAAGGTGTAATCGGTGTGGGGCTTGACACAAGCAAGTATATACACTCGGATCCAGATGAAGGTTTCAGAGGTTAAAGGTGCAATATGTAAAAATTTAAGTTTAAAGCAATCAAAAATGAACTTACATTATTGACAGAATAGAAGAAAAAACAATGTGTCAAAAACATCTATGCACCGCGTTGCAGAGATGTCTACTGAAGTTAGCATGCTAACCAGCCATCCTGGCCCATTCCATCTTGTAATACTACTTTGAAACTCAAGAGGCGATGGTGCGATAGCATATCCGAGGCATATCAGGAGATGGGTGTTGCTGCCTCACGCCTCACCTTTAAATGAAACACTGTCGCATATCACAATCTTAAGAATTCAGACACATTTGTATGTACATAACAATTTTGTTGAACAGTTTTTATTGGCGTTTGAGGCAGAATGGAGAAAATTAACAATCATTTGGCCTGTCAGTCTTTTGAATCCTCGGCTCAAGCAACCCAGTCCTTGAAATCACAAATACTACCCTTCAAATATTCTTTTTTCGTAGCTCTTGAATTGACAAACACCAACAAATGTATTTGCACTGAAGAAAACAACTTAAAATAAGTCATTCATGTTGTGTTATGGTCAGTTATTATTTAGGATGTGGTCCACATTTGTCAGCTGCCACTGCTGAGTGATATTATTGGACATTCGTTTATCAAGACAGCTAATTGCTGAAACCCTAAATGACACATATACACCTGTGATGCAGATTTTTCAGTTGGGGTAATTAAATGTACTGATGGAATAGCATTAAATGGGTGGATTAAATGAGCAGGAAACAGAGTGGTCTCTCAGACCAGTAGTCCTGATGACAGTGACCATTCAGCTTCATTAAGCAGTATCGACACATTTGTTCCAAACTTAATCTCCTAGCAACAGCAGAGCTACTTGGCCTTTTAAGTACTGTCGATGGGATTTCATGCCTGGTCACCTCCAGCAATATCATGAAGAACCACAAAGAATTAACACAATGTACCATGTACACCAAGTACCACAGTCAATGATTTTGGAAGTATAATTTGTCTCTACTGGCCCTGACAACTTAGACAGCAGAAGATAAAGAGCACTACTTCTGTGCAGAGAGTGAGTAATACCAATTGTCATAATGCTGTTATGTACATCACGCCGCCAGTTAGCTTTGCAACCAGCACCACCATACATCAGACCCCCTTAAAGCAACACTAGGTAGTTTGGACTCATTACTACCCCCAGCTGGTTGAGAAGCGCAATTATCTGTTACCAGTGTCGTAAATACTGTCGTTGTATGAGCATCCCTGGGGAAAATGAATATGCGTGAATTTGTTGACGGAGATGGCGAATCACGAAATCGTCTGAAAAAACCTCAATCGAGTGCCAACAACAAGCTAGATTCAGAGATAGCAGTTGGTAGTTTGTTAGCATATAGGCTGCACAGCACATTAGCATGCTAGAATTATTCTCATACCGAGTTGGTTATAGTGATTGCACTGATTAAGTTACTTCGAAAACACGATGCTTGGGCGTGAATGTGTTTAGTAACATCTGAAAATATAACTATGTTTTCGGGAGTTACTAAATACAATCGCAAGTTGACTTTGTCTTTGGTGTAATAACTACAACCAACTCGGTACGACAACAGTAAGTAGCATGCTAACGTTACCGATAACAACAATAGCCTAACGTTACCTCCCGACCACACTGTTCAACAATTACGTTGATTATCTGCATGGACTAAGGAATCTGCAACTTTTCAAGACAAGACGTTCATAATGTTTTAGTAAGTTAGTCACCGTTTACAGTCAATACATGAAAACGTGCAAGCTATCAAAACGGACAGCATTAGATTATCTCTCGTCTTTATTACGGTTATAAACTGTGGACAAATAGTGCCCCAATGAACACCA
This sequence comes from Pagrus major, assembly GCF_040436345.1. NCBI lineage: Eukaryota > Metazoa > Chordata > Actinopteri > Spariformes > Sparidae > Pagrus > Pagrus major. Next base: position 21,476,212 of record NC_133225.1, on the reverse strand, counting down.
CATAACAACAAATCACCTCAAAGTAAAAGTCGGTAAGATAATAAATGTATATATATGTAATGTATGACTTACAAATCCAGTAGCATCAAGGCTAGGTCGCCATCAGTCTTGAAACCCATTTCTTCTTTCAGCTCGCGCCACCGAGTGTAAGCTAGTCCAATATTTATCCGTGTCCGGGCTCTGTTCTATCACTTTCTGTTTTTCTTTTCTTCGCCTCCTGGGACAATACCTTCTTGGCTTTTTTAGCTGGCTCGGCCATGGCGTTGGTTTACGAAAAATCTGAGTAAACGACGTATGCCGTAAAGCAGGTTGCACTAGATGCCTTTACATCAGATAGGTTCCGACCCGCTCTGGGAAGTTACACAGTGCGGTTTCTGCCGGCGCGACCCCCCTCAGGCTGCAGAGACGTCACCATTCATCCTATTAACCGTTTTTCTACCACTTAACTGAGTTTAAAAACATTATTTTAAGGTCAAAAAACTACCTAGTGTTGTTTTAAGTCATTTTAGTTGACATTGACTTAATAGTAGCGGTAGTAGTAGTAGTAATAGCATGCTTGTTTTCTGCTTAGATGATGTTGTCTATCAGATGGAACAATTCCATGGCTTTGGTCGGCATGAAATTCAATGGTCAGAAGTCAAAATGTACAAGCCTGTGTGCATAAAAATGAAAAATTTAAAACAGTCATCTTTAATTCAACCAAGCCTAATCCAATATAAAACTTGATAGCCCGGAATCAATCTAAATTCTAAACCACCCATAACTGCGTAATTATATTTCAAACTCAAACTGTACTCACTCATAGATACCAGTTACCTAAATACTCCTGTTTTTCTTTCATTAAGATTCACGCATTATCCCCGGAGGAATTAACAAAAATGTCTCGAAATATTAAATTCCTGGATCCATCCCTTTATCCAGATCTGCACAAAAAGTTAAGTTCTAGTCTGGGCCAAGAGCCGTCCTTCACCCAAGTTTTAAGGAAATCTGTTTACTAGTTTTTGTGTAATACTGCTTACAAACCAACACACCAACAAACCCAGTGCTAGGTAGGCATCATGTCATGCATTTATATATTTTTCTACAGTGTAAATATTTTGTTAAATCAAACTACCTGTACACAGAAAATCAGTGGTGGTTGCTTGGTAACTTTATCTGGCTTACTGTAGTCTGTGGAAGTGAACTTATATACCCATATAACAAAAACTCACTGAAAAGTCTCACAGTGGTGCCCTGGGTCACACAATCCCAAAAACAAAAGCTCACATTTTTATTTTGACCTGTGACTCACACAAACCCACGGCATACATACGCTGCGGGTTTAGCCAATAAAAAAACAAAACTTCTGCTTCCATCAGCTTCTCAAACGGTCCGTTTATATTACGTGTTCAATGTAGCCAGAGCGTTACGAATGAGTTTTGCAACTTCTTGACTTTTTCTCCATGGCAATTGCTGCCAAGGGTCATGGGCATGGTAGCCATGTGCTGAGCCAAACTGTTGTAAACACATGTTTCTACAAACCAAAATAGAAATAATTCAGACTGGTGGCCATGAAATCATTGTTACATCAACCGGGAGACTTGAGTGTTATTATGTTGAGGAATGTTGAGTATTTCATTTAAAACATAACATTAAAATTGGATTGGAATGGGAAATCAGATTGGGGAAACTACTTCCAGCAGCTGCTCTCACTTTGCTGTAGATATACAAATATACAGTGTATGCAAATTAAGAGGTTTTAATGGATCACTTGAGAAAACAAAGAAAAAAACAACAAAATACATAGCCATTATCGTTAACCAAACCTGCATCTATTGGATTTGCTATTGACCAGTTTAACTTAAATGCAACTCTTCTATTAAATACACCCATAAAAATGCTTAAGAAGCTAAAAACGATTCAGAAAATAGTGACCATGTGCAATGGCCTTTCGAGCGGAGCGCTGGATAGTAATTGGCCAAGTGCGCCAATTTACCACCTTCAAACTAGAAACCTCAGACTTCATGGCAGAATGATCAAAGCTGCCACATTCTCCAGTGTTTCCTCAGCGTACAGCTTTTCCACACAGACTTTCATCTTTCAATTCAGCTTTTCATCCTTTCTCGGCTTTCAACTGTCTGCTTCTCTGCTCATGGATCAAACAAGAATGAAAATCATAACACTGTATATCAGAGGAGCCTTCATTGCATAAATAACGATGTTACCGTGGCAATAATTAATATTGTTCACACCTTATGATCTGCGGTAGAAAATGGGATTGCTTCAGGATTTTTAGATTGATGGGGCTGTGTGGAGGTTTGCTTTCATAAAAGATGCACTGTACTCACTAGTGACAAAATCAGATTTTAGTTAGTTAATTGAAGTAAATTTTCAGAAGATGTAGACGCCTTTCTTTCAACAGCTGCACTCACCAGTATTGAAGATAACATACATGAGTTAATGCTAGTAAACAAGGTTACCTAGAATCACTTTCCAATTGGAATATAAACTTAAAGTAAAATGAGTTCTCTCAAATGTTTAAACATTTCTTCAAAGAGGCAGAAAAAAAATATATCACAGTTTGTGGGTTCGTAGGTCATACAGTATGCCTTTCCCCAGTCAGTAACGCACCACTGAAGTTGACAGCATCTCCCATCAATGCCAGCCCTCAGTTGTCAGTCAACTGAACTACTTACTCAAAGGCCCATGGCTTAAACACTATTTTGAGTGGCTGAGAGTAGTGTAAAATAAAGGGTTCTGTTGTTTAGTCGGCAGATTAGACATCACAATCATCTAATTTCTCCACCTTTACAAAAAGTGAACATTATACAGTACACAATTGCAATTATCACTGTATACACAGCTTAGAAATAACCTTCAATAATTGAATTCTAAATCGTGTTAGCTTCAGAAGTGGCTAAACTGAAACAACCCATATGGATAGTCAAGTTAAACAAGCACAGGGTGCTTTCATTCAGGGTTAGGGTTAGGGGGTTGTTCTTGTCCAATGTGAAACCAGAAGTTATCAGTGAGTTCTTTTAACTTACTAACGTAGTGAAGTAACGCAAGTTACAGAATCAGTGTAGTGATTTACATCCAAACTATAATGTTTTCCTAAACCTTACCAAGTAATTTTCTTGCCTAAACCTAACCACACTGTATGATAGCTGTCTGCTGATATTTTATATGTATATATATATATATATGTATATATATATATATTTATATATATATATATATATATATATATATATATATATATATATTACTTTTTATAGTATTTGTTAAATAAAGCAATGCAGACCAAAAACTTCTATCGAATACAGTTTTTTGAAATCTGACAAAGGCTGTTAAAACAAAATTATATACATGTGCCCTGAACATCTAAGATTTAATTTACAATCAAATATAGGCTTTAGATGAAATTGTAATTAGCCTGCTGACATGTTTAATCAAATCTTCAGTCTTTTAATCTCTAATTTTGTTGAGGGCCTTGGCAGTGTTTCAATTCATAGTTAAGATATAATTTAGATAAGATACTATCCACACAGCTATAAATAAACCCACATTCACACTGTATAAAGGAGCAATTTACATCATGGTACTGCAGTTGCAAATCATGTACAGCAAGTGCTGGTAATTGTTTCAGCTGAAGCTCTGTTGATTTGAAATGTAAGCACACCCAGAGAGAGTAACTGCATTTATCTGTAAAACCATAAACAGGATCATTTGATCTGGTTAACCTCATATTAACCTGGATTAGTTAGGTGACATACTGATAACTGGGATCACCATTACAAATATGTTTATACAGGTGCACAAACTGTACACTGAAAAAGAGGTCATGCATCTTCCTACCTCTCCTCCCGACTCCCCTCTATCCCTGACATCCATCTCCTCCCCAGACTGAGAGACCCACCAAGCAGGGCAAAAAGCCATTATCACCAGCCTTTCTTCATTTTAACTATGATGTTTAGGCGCATCAGCATTAATCAGGGACAGAGAGGGAGAGTGGGAGAGAGCAAAGCAACAAAGAGATCAGACCTGAGAATACACAAAAGAGGCCACCAAGTGGACCACAAATCACTCTCTTATCTCTGCGAGATGAAAGACTTGTTTTCCCTAGCCAGTAAACACAATTATGCATCTGAACATACTCTCAGAAGATCATTCAACAACAAATCTTTTCCATCTCCAATTATGCCAAATATAAGCAGATAAGAACTTTGCCCAAGCATTCTGGTAATCTGTTACCTTTGCAGCAAATGCATATACCACTGTGAAATCTGAATCATCTTATTTAGCAAGTATCTTACAGTCAATTAGAAATAATTTCTTGTGATGACACTGGTATAGATGGACATAGAACAACAAAGATGGCCTGCACAGCCTCACATGATGAAAGGAGTAATGTTGTTATCATAACTGATTCTTTATTTTTATTAGAATTTGACACTTTGCCAAATGTTTTCTGCAAACTGAGATTCAATTTAAGCCTCAGCAGCAGAGCATATAAGGGCAGGTTGCAAATAAACTGTAAAAGACAAAAGGTCGGATTGAAAAGGACAAAACTGCTTTTGGAGTGAATTGCTGCAGTGGTTGAATTGGATAAAAACACAGAAAAGTTCAATAGAATGTGATGAACTGGAGGCCAGCCCACTTAACTGGTTGACAGTTTATTCTAATTGTTCTTCTTATACTAACCACTTGCCTCCTTTATCCCCCTACCAGCTAATCTTCATTAAGATCTCAGTCCATTTCTAGGACCTATAATGTTGAAAATTGTTAATTTGTCAATTAGAACTGGCACTGCCCCCACTAGACTGCTGTTCTTTAATCGCTACTTAAGAAACAAACATCAATCCACCTTCCATTATTTTCAAAAGCACTAGAAAAAGTTGCATTTCAGCCAACATATTTAACAGTAGTCTTTTTATCTGCATATCCCTTTACTTAAACTGCACTTATAAAAGTGGTAAACTTCTGCTTACAGTGGATTTAGATTCCAACTTGGTTGCTCTGTTGTATATACTGGATCACAGTACAGTTTTTGACACATTGGACCACTGCAGTCTGGCTGGGAAATCAATTTGGTGTCTCTTGCCCTTGTGTGGTTAAAGTCTTACCTACCTGAAAAAACAGAACACAAAGAAAACGTTTTTTGATGTGAAATATGGAGTACCTCAGGGCTCTGTTCTTGGCCCTCTGCATTTCTGATTTAATATTTACCCTTTGCCCAAATTAAATGCAATCATGTGATTAATTTCCCCTGCTATGCTGATGATACTCAGCTATATTTGCCTGTAAAGGCATGAGATCATTCCCAAATTAATTCATTTTAAGGTGTTCCTTTCTGCTGTGAAAAACTAAATCCAACATACTCCGTGCATTTAGATATTGATAAAACTGAAATGCTTGTCATTGGCTCTGTGCTAGTTCGATCAAGTAACAGTAACTCCTGACAACTGTGTGATTTTTCAAAATAAAAGTTTTCTTCCATTTTGCCCCATGAAAAAATGGCTTTCTTCTATTTATCTTTTCATAATCAAGGGTCTAATGGAAGAGGGTATCATAAACTGCACATATTGTAAAGTCCCTGGAGGTAAATTTGTAATATTGGCCTATAAAAAATTCTCCTTACTTGACTTGCAGTATTTAATATGAAAACATTAAAGGTTGACATTTTATATTTATGTGCAATTGAGAGTGCTTTAAAATGGAGGAGTTAGTTCAGGCAGAGCACTGAAGTTACACTTGCATTAGCTGATTGCTATGCTTAATTCATGCTCCATGATCACTGGCAGCTCATTGGCTGCCAGCTGACTGTCTTCAACAGTATTCATGCAGGTACACATTAAATGTACTTCTCACCATCACACTGCTAATTTGCTCATGCCAATGCCGTATGCTGCTGAAGGTTCCTCTGCAACATCAGGTGCCTACTTCATGTGTGAAGTTTTTGACGTTATTGAGACTTAATGTTCTCCCTGCAGATTTGCAGCTTGGATTTCCCGTCAAATCTAATTGTAAAACCATTTGCTGGAAATGGTCAATTCCATAACATGACTTAGAATTGGGTCTGCAATATAGTTGTATCGCTTAAAGAATTTATTATGCTAATTTTGTGGTCAATCCAGATATTGTGATGACAAAACACATGCTGTGTAAATGGGTGACTGTAATAATGAAGACTGTAAATTCCACACACAGTCATTAAGACTGAAGCAACGAAGCAGACTTTGTAGCAATACGCTGAGCCAAGTTACCATGAGATAAACCAAGTCGGATGTAATGCACAAAACATGAGCGATGGGTCTACAGGTTAAGATATGTTTTCGGCTGTTTTAGCACATACTATAAATTTTCACAAGGGCAAAGACAAAAAATAACTGTTTTCTCACACTCTGTCGGAAAAGGTACTTTGTTGCGAAGTGGGGTGAGATCATTTGCACATACACCTCACTTTCTCTCCCAGGCAAACTCAATTGTATTTGGTTGGGGCAGATTCTCACCTCAGCGTCCTCACTCAAGCATCCTTCCCATCTCAGTCTCTCTCGAAGGGTGACTCACCCTCCACTATGTTCCTGCAGATCCAACATGGTCTGAGCTCACCATTTGAGCTTCCATTAACACCAAACTTTGAAGAAACCGGGGGCTGACTGAGACTCCAGGGCATCTATTTCATCCTCTCTACATGTACCATTGTGAAACCAGGCCTCTGGGGAGAGCAGACGGCTCCTGTTTCATAGTGTAATCTCTGCTCATATGTGAGGGCAAGCAAACTACCCACTTCTCCACCCCCCTCCCCTTGAGTGAACAGGCTGAAATGTAGGAGGCATGCTTGGCACCCAGCATGCACTTTGAAAAACATTTGATACTTAAGTGGTCAGGGGATTGACTCAGGGGGGATAGAATCATGAAGAAGAAGAATCATGCTCCCAGTGCAAGTCTAATCTAAAGCACTGATGAACTGACAAATGATTCGAAATAATAACTATCCACATAATGCCGCTTTCATACGGACAACAAACCCATTAAAACCCACTAACATCTCCTTTTGTCTTTAATGGGAATGGGTCACCTTTGGCATTCACATTAAATGACTGTGCAGTAGTCACAGGCTTGGCTCCAGCTCTGATCAGCTGTAATGACAAACACAACACCCAGGTGGATATGCTCATTTTTTCCCATGTTTAGGTGTGATGCTATGGCATACGTTGAAGGAACCTAGTTCGGTTGTCGCTGCGTTTGAAAGAGAGACTGAAGTAAAAGATATAAAAAATGTAACCATTGTTAAATTGTACTAGATCCTTGCTAGCTGCCTGATCATTGCGCACACGCAACTCACAACAAAGAAGCGAGATGTCTCATCCCTAGGCAACTTCCATCATCAGCTCCAGAAACAATGATGTGTCTAATTCAGAATGTTTACTTTGTTTACTTTTTTGTTTACTGTTAAGACTTTTAAAAACAACTTGAACATCTTCTGGATGCAGTCTGATGAGGTATATGATCTGCTTTCTACTGTTCCTGTATTTCTGGAAGGCAAACTTGTCCACTGGCAAAGGGAAAGTAGTCAACCCCCTATTTTTTAATCTAAAAAACCTGCATATACACGCTAATTTTAGTGTAAAAATGTTAATAGAAAGAATCTCATGTAACCAGCTTTCTGTCTTGATTGGTCCTGGTAATTTATTTTTCAAAAAAACAGTTCTTACTTCTTTAACGTCCTGGTAAAAATGTATCTATAAGACATATAGACAACAGTCTAACACTGATGTAACAGAATATTAATAATTGTCTTGACAACAATTTCTATGTGGAGAAAATAGGTATAGAACCATTAGGTCAGGGGGTGGCGAGGTGACTCATTTGGTGTATGAAGAAATAGGCTGCTAATGAATGCGAGTAAAATGACTGAAGGGTGCCCAGGGCTTTGAAATTACAGTGGATTACACTAACATAGACATGTGACCACCACTTAATGACCCATTGCCCAAAATATGTACTTTTGTGCACTGATGCTTCATAATTTTCCATTTGACAAATGGGTTGTTGCCTCTCTTGGGGTTAACTTTCAGCTCCAGTCCATGAGCTCCTACGGGAATGTGAGCTGTTGCAGTGTTTCACGTCTTCCTGGCCTCATTTTATGTACAGTAACATAGTTTTCCCATACTGTTAGGCTTTCACTGTACTGTGTCCCCTGAGATTTAATGAGGTTTGCTGCGTGAGGCAGCTGGACTGAGGCTTCGATCTTGTTAACTTTGTCCACCATTCAGTGTTCTATGGAATAGGTTACTGCTGAAAATCAATGAGTCGGCCTTACAACTCAACATTGTGATTTAATGTGTTCCAAAGCTTATTGATCTTCTCTCCCCTTTCTCTGCTCCCCCACTTTGTACCCTATAGGTACAGACATGCAAAGAGACATGGACCAGATGTGGTAACCCCTTCTTAAGTCACTAGTCTCATTCTGTTTGTAACAGCCTGTGTTGTTTCCTCCGTGCTGCTTCATTGTTCACTCCTGTGAATCGGTAGTTAGAAGCAAACATAAAAAATGACCTGTTGAATCGATATATCACCCCACTGCTGACAGTTTCCAGTGGTGAGGTGTATAAATAGAGGTTATGGAGCTGATGGTGTACATGGGGCAAAGGGCACAGGGAACATTTGGTCCCCTGTGGGAATCTGTCCTCCGGCTTCTCCATCATTACTCAATGTGTCACCCACCTCCTCATACTCTGACATTCAGACATGTGCATCAGTTTCTTCTACAGCAGATTCATTTCAGCTGATGACAAACCCCTCCGGTGACGCTCAAAATGAGACATGGTGAAAAATTCATAGACATAACAGAAATGTCATCTTATGTGCACTGTAATTCAAAGCACCATGCAGCTCAATGAGTGAGGACACTTTAATCATTAGAGTGGCTAACCGATGGAAGTGTGAGTGTCACTTTTTACCCACTGAACAACAGATGTTCAGCGCACAGCAGCACTCTTTTCAGGTGCTAATTAAAGTGGGAAGGAGCTGTATAAAAATGATGGAGCAGAGGGGCTTTCAGGTGATGTAACACATCCGCTGGTATCTTTGTTGGAGGTTGTTGCTTTTTTGGGAAACATCATCTGACAACAGAGGATGGGCTGTCTCTAAATATTTCAGTAGACTTGATAAAGTTGTCTGTTGTTAGTGAGTGGGAACAAATTATTTAGACAGTTTGTGCCAAAAAGGAGTCGAGGCTAAACACAAGATTGTTGCTTGTGTAACAGCTACCTGAAGTAGTAAATAATCTACATTTAATATTGTGAATAATTGCAACATTTGTGTCAATCATGGGGCCAAAACCATATATTGCCAATGTCCTTGGTTCTTTATATCATACCTCTCTCTCTCTCTCTCTCTCTCTCAAGCTTTGGACATTTATACAGTGCATTCAGAATATGTGTCTCAACTGGGGTTTTATGTTCAGTAGTTTGAGACACATGGCACATGAGACACATTGTGGTCAGCTCCGTGTGATGCCTATAGCCAACAGTTTGTGATGCTGAGGTAGAGATTCATGCGCAAAATAATGTACTTTAAAACATTGTTAAAGACAACAGATTTTTCAACAGACTTTTGTATATGCAGAAATAGCACAACAGCATTTTTTTTTCTCAAAAGGGTGGTTAAACAAATGCAAGAGGGAGGCCTAGTTCATCATTTGGAGTGTTCACGGCTGCATGTAAATGCCAATATTAATAGAATCGTCACTTTCTTTTGCCATGTAAACAGCTTATTGTCTTTTTTGGAATAAGGGCACACACTGTAATGCTTTGTGTATGTAAATGTAGTCACTGTCAGCTATATAAAAGCCCCCCAGATATATTTAAAAAATCACTAGTGTTAAGTATTACATGTTTAAATGCCTATTCAGATTCACGATTAACAAAGCAAAAGTGTAAAAATACAAGTTTAATTGAATCCCATCAGATGGGTTGCTACAGCAGCACTTTGCTGCTTTTTTGTCACCGTGCTACACAACACCTTATACTTAAACAACTTAACAGGTTGATTGCCAGTCACTCCCAAAACGGAATATATCACCGTTCCCAAAACATGACTTCATTGTCAGTCCTTTTAGGCAAGAAAAACACTTTTTTAGGTTTATGCAATACAACTGCTTGGTGAGATTAAGGAAAACATTGTGTTTTTGGTTAAAATAACAACATTATGCAACTTCGGTTACAAACGCATCGACATTATAACTGTACTAGCATTATGGTCTACAGTCTCTTCACTTCATTAGTTAGTTAAAATAACTCACCGTTTACTTTTGGTTTCACACAGGACACAAACAGCTGTCTCCTTGGTGAAAGTCTTGCTTGACCCGACCCTCCATCCCCAACTTCTTCTCTGCAGACATTTTGCTCTTTACACTTATTTGCCTGACTTTGTCCTCTACTGCTGTAATAATTATTTTAGCATAAAGCATGAGTAAACAAGTTTTGTTATCATCTACCCAATGAAAGACGATTTGTGTGCACAAAGTTTACATGCTACAATGTTGTCTTTGTGCTATGAGCTGTCTGGAAGAAGGAACCACTGAAAGTTCCCCCTCACAGCCAAGGGTGTGTGTGTGTGTGTGTGTGTGTATGTACAGTATATATGTGTATACTGGTGGGATGGGGGTCTTTGCTGATGCAAGATGGTGTCAGCGTTTCAGACCTTTTTTTTCATGGGAGCTGGAGACAGAGGAGCTCCCTCAGCTCCTCTCTTTCCATTAATCCCCCACTCTCCTGAAGGAGTGGAACAGGTGAATATTTCACGCTGACTGCCCAGAGAGAGGGATGAGGCATAAGGGTGACGCTAGACTCCATTTATAATGGATGGGTGGAGAGGGCTGAGCTTGTCTCATAGAGGGTAAAGAATGTTCTCAAGGGGTTTCAACCTCATGCTCAAATTCATCCGGCCCCATCTTTGCTATGACGGTCACTCTGGACACTTCTTATTTGGAGAACAGACATAGTGCCACCCCGGCCCCACAGTTTTTACCAGAGGATTTTTTTTAAGGTCCAGCCCACTCTGTTGTAAGTCATTAAGTGAAACAGTTATTGCTGGAGTGGGAAATTAACACCAACCACTGGCTGGCTTTTAGAACCTGGTCAGTATTTCTCTATTTTTGACTGTTTTCCACTTTGGCAGCCAGCCTATTATAATTTGGAGGGCTCATTTTAATTTAAGTCTTGTTACTTGCTCAATACTTGCAAGAATTAATCAGCCGCTACTGCTCAAGAAAAAAAGTTTTATGTTTTAACACATTTTATTAGCTTGACCACTAATGTCTGCAAAAACTAAGAACGAATTACACTTTTCACCTACATATAAGGTCATAACTAGACATTGTAAGCACAGGCTTATGTTTGGACTATAATATATTTTAAATAGCATAGTTGAAGGAAAATATAAAGTTTTTAAAAGGTACACAAATTTCCCTGTTTTGTCTTATTTTGAATCATTGTTTACCATATTTTGTTGCTGTGATTGTTTTCATGTCATAAATACAGATTCGCCACCAGAGGATTCTCCTCAGCTATCTTGTCTTTGGCATGCTCATAAAATATTGAAGCCCCTCATTGAAAGTGCAGGACTGCAGTGGTTGTGGTTTCACACTGGGCCCTTTTTGTGTTTGTGTATCTGCGTGTTTTTGCATCTCAGTGTGATGTGTGTGTACATGAATGTGTGTGTGTGTGTGTGTGTGTGTGTGTATGAGTAGGGCTACTGGCGGGAGGGGTTGTTTTTTTTTTTGGTGGAAGTTTAAATATATTCCAGCTTTGGTCTGAGAGCCAACATGCCAGTGCACAATGTCACAAAGGAGTTTTTGATGGAAAGGAAAGGGAGAAGAAAAAAGAAACAAGTGGTTTTGGGTCAAAGCATTGGATATCCTTTCAAGCCTGAACACTCCACTGGGCGTTTCAGCAAATGTCAAAGTCACTTCTGGCTGTGGACAGACAGCCTAATGGACCACAGCACTGAGAGTGTGGGAGGGCGATGGAGGAGGAGGAGAAAGAGATGGAGACCAAAGACAAACATAAAGGAAAAATGGTATATGCTTCTTTTTTTTTTTTTTTTTTCTTTTTCTTTTTCTGCGTCCAAAGCATCCACAGTTGAAGAAGCCTAAAGAAATTCATGAGTTGCCAAGATACTTCTCACCACCTTTCACTCTGTGCTTTGGCAGCTCCTGTAGTTTATTTTCCTTTTTTTTCATGCTCTGCTTTGTTGTTGAGACACGGGAGAAATGGCTCATGAATAGGAGTACAGCCCCAGCCGTCTCTGCTCTCACTGACAAACATTGGAGGCACTCGGAAATGCACAAAAACTTGAAGGATGATGGTGATGAGCTGAAGGCCTCCTCTTGGCTCAAATTTCCAGTCTCACACTGTTTTGACGTGAGCAAAGCAAGCCAGAAATTAAAGCATGATCAGGATGCAAACCATGAGAGCGCTTGAGAGGAAATTGTTGCTGAATACTTTCCTTTACAAACATCTGACAGTTGCACTGTTGGGCTATTTTCTCACTTGTCTAATTGAATCCCCTTATAATACTTCCACATTGGCCAGCTATCTGTGTTGACAAATGAAATTCTATACCACAAATGATGATGTATGCTTGTGGACTGCGGGGGCAAACACATATACATATTGGTGAAACAACATGGGCATAGACATGGGGTCATGGGAGGGTGGTGGTGAGAAAATGTGGTTTTGTCTATGGTCCTCCCAACTTTTTAATCATTTATTCATTTATTTATTTTTCACAATCATGCCTAATAGTGTATTGTATAACATTGTATAACTTTTTTTTTTTTTTTTTTTTACCTTTTATTACAGCACAAAAGCTGTATTGATGTTAATGTTACCTTTTCATGTATGTCCTGGCTGAAATTAAGTATGTGGTTACAATAATTAGTGTTTAACGAAAATGAAGAGAACCTAATACACAAAGCAGAATATGCTCAGAATGTATGGGCTGTATCCCCCTCAATATACTGTATATTACAATTACGGCCCTGAGAAGTAGCACTTTAACATTTAAAGGAATACTCCATCTTTCAAGTATAAAATACTAATTGCCTGCAGGCTTGACTTTTGGTTGGCAGCTGAGTTTGGATTAACATCAGTGACAGCAATAACAACACAGTCTACAGAAACTTCATAGAAATGCCTCAAATCACATCTTCAGCATAACCCACTTATATGCCATTAGTCTGTAATCTCTGTATATTGAAAACCATTGGATAAAAAATAAAAAAGCAAAACTATCGCACTATTGCCTCCTCATCCAATGCTGTGCAGGAAGTTGCGTATTAACTGATTTATTGGCATAGCATAGGATTGAATCAAATGTATGGATCGCAGGCAGACGAGTGAATTATACCTAAGGATCTTTGGAGAAGTAGTCCTTCGAGGTATTTAGTTTTCCCCTTACAAGTTATAATTGAGGGCAACAGTATGCTGGAAATGAACATTAATTAATTCTGTTAATTAACTTCATTGTAAACATTACCATGCTTCATATGATAAACAGCAACACACAGTCATAATGTGAAGCTCAGTGTTGTTAGAGTTATGTCAGAGAAATTTATGAGAAATTTGTTGGTAGCAGCCAAACAGTTTTTAAAGAATATCAAGGTTGCTGCTATCATCATGAGACATATAACGGAGTGTCATCTGTGTAGCACTAGGCCTTTTCACACAGAGATTCTGCATTATCTCCGCAGCAAAGCTGCGCAATTGTGTCAATTCATACAGCAAGTGGGTGCTGCGGATCCAAAATAGTGTGACGTGTTACACCACAGCGTCGGTGTCTCGTGTGACATATAAAGAACGCGCCAGACAGCAACCTCAACCAACAATGGCAGAACTCAGTGTTGTGGTATTGCTGGCTGTGCAAATTCTGCAAAAGCAAGCAAAGTCGCTCTTCATTGTGTACAACATGATGCGAACAATGGCTGATTCGAGTGAGCAACCTGTCTGTGCTATCAGATCTACATTGGATGAGCAATTGAAGAGAAACAGGGAGTGGTTTGAGGCAGAAAGGCGCGCAGACCTTAGACACCGTAAACAAAGACGTTTGGTTCTTCTGAATCAATTCGCACTGGCCTCGGGAAGGAGAATATGGACGAGAGAGAGGCCACACGGGCCCGTATTTTGGTCAAATGTCCTCAACAATTTTGATGAAGATGAGTGGCGGAGTCATTTTCATATATCGCGGGACACATTTGACTTTGTGCTGGAGCTTGTTGAGCCACACCTAAAGGCGCAGGACAACAAGCTGGTGACAGCTTCTGGAACCTCAGCTTCGACTCGCCATTGCTTTGTGGTGGTATGCTACACCAGGTGAATACCGATCAATTAGTTGTATTTTTGGTGTTGGTGTCTCCACCATGTGTGTATTGGTACGCCAAGTCACAGCAGCGCTGAAGAGGACCCTTTTTAACAGTTTGTTGACCTGCCCAGTGGTCCACGTCTTCAGGAGACAATGGACGGATTTGCTGAACGAGGCTATCCAATGTGTGCTGGTGCCATAGATGGCAAACATATTCCCATCATCGCCCACCATGAAGATGAACAAGCCTACTACAATCGGAAGGAGAGGCACTCCATTGTTGACCACAACTGCTGGTAAGGATCATGGCCTGTGCCCCTTACATTTGTTTTCACAGTAAGAAATAATGTGTTTTTTATGTCGAGCTATACACTAAGTGTTTGTTTGTTTCAGCTTCAGAGATGTGTACATGGGTTGGCCTGGACGCAAGCATGACGCTCGAGTTTTAGCCAACTCACCTATCTACAAAAAGGCCGAAGAACAATGTGGATACCTCTTTCTACGTGGAGTAAGTATATATGTTCACTGTTTATATTAGAGCCCAATATGTTATTAATACAAGCCGATATGAAAACATTTTGGTTTTAAAGATCACAATGCATATTGGCCAATTTATCAATGCCTGAATTTTTCACTCCTAATAACAGTATTTGCATTGGTCCCAGGCATAGCTAAAAAAACATTCATCTACTGATACATCTACATTGTTCTGCCCACGGAAATCCATCAAAATTAATAGAGTAGAAGTCCCTGTCCACATCATCGGAGACCCTGCTTACCCCCTCAGGAAGTGGCTAATGAAGGCACCATGCACTTGATCAGCAGCAACAGAATTTCAAGATAAATTGCATTTCAACCGCTTCTATGCCAGATGTTGTTGTTGCTTGTTGTGTTCTATATAATGTTTGTGAACTAAACAAGGAACACTTCTTGCCAGAGTGGAACACGGAGCAATCTGGTCTCCCTGAGCCTAACCAAGTTGCTTATCAGGGTGCACAAGCACACGGCCATCAGGCTGTCCGTGAAGCTATCATGTCCATTCTGTGAACTGTTAACAGTACAGACAAATCTTCTGTTGGGTCAAAAGTGTCACAAGGCTCATTTGTCATTTAACACAAGATTCTATAGCTGCTTGCCAGTAGTACTGCCTTTTGTTACTCACAAAAGTTACTGACGTTATGAATACCCTGTCCTGCATCATCTTTTGTAAATTCTATGGTGCTTTAATAAAGCATTGCTGCATAAAATGTTGTACTTGCTCATGTTTCAGGACTAACACTTTAATGGTGGTACAGTGCACCTGTACAATGTAATTATATGGTGCAAACCAGGGTTGTCACAATACCAGAATTTAGATCTCCAATACAGTACTTAGCTTGTACTTGAGCTTGCAGATCTCGTTGTCTCCCCAGTTTCCAGACATCGTCTTCGCTGTTCTTCTCAAAAGGCCGTAGGCAGGTAAATGTTACCTGTCTACTGCTGCCAGCTGATTTTTAAATCCCCCGGCTGTGGGTTGACCACTTAACACGTCATCAGAACATCATGCCCCTGCTCCGCGCCTCAGGCTTATCCATTCACACAAACGCCGGCTCGCCTCTGCTGCAGCTCTGATACTACCTCCGAAAGCGCATCAGAGCTGCAGCGAAACTGTGCCCCCTGTCCGCATCTGAAACTTTCACACAGAAGGTGATGCGGAGAATTGGAGCATGATTCCCACACTCAAAGGGCAGTGTGAATGGGGCTAGTGATAACATATACAACCAAAGCAACTGATTATCAGGTACAAATAAGTACCCAATGTCAAGGGTACAGCTGTACCTTAAAGCGCACTGCCACAATGACATGCTGATGTACCCCTAAAGGTACAAATATAAACCTTATTTTCTGATAGTGAAAGAAATTGTATATTTGATTAATATTAATCAAACCATTGCACGATTTGGATATTTTTTTTCCAGTACTTCACAAATAAAAGATCATTTTGAAATAGGTCTAAAATTGTACTGATGACCCCATATTAATGTTGCACTTGCAAACTTGCACAAAACTGACCTAAATTGAGGATCCAATAAATACATGGGAGTAGAGGTGGATATAGCCTACACAACATATATCTGGATGTATTGTCCTCACTAACACCTGTAAGTGTTGTGTGTAACAGCAGCCTCAGTAACCCTGCAACAGGATGCTAAATGCAGATAAAACCTACTTCAAAATATCAGCTTTAGAGGAGGACTTGCCAAAAGAAAAGAGATAGACTGTTTGCACAACTTCCAATTACCGCAGCCTGTCTAATCTGTAATTATATATTCACTCAACAAAGAGGTGTAGCAACCATAAACAGCGCCCATCTGTTTATGAAAAGCAGTCGCTTGAAGAGCACTGTTCCACCTGGCCGCTGTTTACAGTGCTGTCAACAACACTCTGCGCACATCGTCTCAATTTACCCTGACGTCACTGCTGTTGCCCTCCAACTCCCCTCAACAGTCACACACACACTCGACTCCAGCTAATTGTGATATACCACTGTGTATGCTATAAGGGGCTGTTAGGTATTGTGCTGACTGTGTATATCTGCGAAGGAATATCTCCCTTTTTGTGAGGTAATGGCAAGGAGGGGTTCTCAGAGTCTCTTTTGAGTTGTTTGAAAGTTGCTATATAAATGGAGACTGATTGATTGATTGATGTAGAATATTGCCATTTGATAAGAAAAACTTTGTAAAAAACATGATATTATATGATATATTCCTCTTGATTGATAAAGAAAAGATGCGTAATTCTGTCAGACATTGTGTAATAAGATTGATTTTCCAACCTTAAAGTTGCATAAAGGGATAATTAACCTTTTCTTCAACAGACAATTGTTTACTGCTTGTGTCAAATCGCTGGCAGAATAAGGAAGATGGTAAGATTTTTTGCATTGGTGTACATTTAAGGGCAGAACCCCAAGAATCTTGAGTCTGAGAAATCACAATTAATGATGTAAAGTGATCTACTTTTGTGAAATAAATAGTCCACCAGATAAGTAATTAGTGAGAAATAAGAGGCACTAATAATGCTGTCATTTAAAAAACTCTAGCATGAACAATCAACTATTGAATAATGCTTTTGCTGCGGTTCTGTTCTTTTCACACCATGTGTTTGAAGACATCCATGCCTACTTTCTCTACACATAGCTGACCTTGCTATATGACTTCATATGGTTTTAAAAAATGTACATCAAGCTCGATTTCAACGGCATCATTTGTGCAATTCATTTCTGGATGACTTAAGGTGTGAGGCATCACACCTTGAGAAAGCTGAACCACAGTCAGGTCAGTTTGTAGATAAGGCATCTATCCTTTAGATACACGGCGATGACTTTGTCTGTCTGTCTGATTGTTGTGCAGGGGCAACGGCTTTGATGGCTTTGGATGGAGAGATAAAAAAAGGCCAAAGTGATGGAAATCTGGATTCTGTTTTTGCCAACACTGTCTCTGGGTATTGATTTTGTCTGGAAATCTTCAAAGTGGAAGCATTTATGTCTGAAGCACAAGACAGTAGAGAGGTGCAGAGAGGCTATTGAGACAGTTGGAGTGCAACTAATGTAGATTTGGCTCAGTCAGAAGGCTTGTCATTGGCAGGAGAGGGTTGCCAGTTCAGGAAACACTTTTATGGATGAGGGAGGTGATGGGTAGATTTATTGATCTGGCACACTTACATAAAGCAGAGGCAGATGCACTTGACTTGGTTTCACAGAGAAAGTGATCTCACATTATGTTTAAAAGAAGAGCACAACGCTGACTCAACTCAAAACAACTTATTTTGGAAAATATCTAAAAGTGTTTAAACTTGAGGCCCAATTCTCCACAAGTCATCCTTTTATAGTAACTTTGAATGAAGGCAGCATTGTTCCTATTTAAAGGTAAAGTTCACCAAAAATTAAACTTAGCGATATCTTCTCACCCCATGCCCGTGAAAAGTCTAGTGACACATGTCCACAAAACATTTCAGGAGCGTTGCTGCAAAACGGTGTTGCGGCATTCTCCAAAACATCTCAAGTAGATGGGGACAGCTCGTCTGGCATAATCTAAACCTCAGAAGCCTGAAAAGACTTTATTGACACCCTTTTTAAGGACAAAATCTTGACTGTAGCTGCTAAGCTAAAAACGTTAGCGTTACCCTTTAAAGGGTACATCAGCATTGGGGTGAGTAGTTAAGACTGAATTTTCATTTTTGTGTCAACTTACCCTTTAAGAGCACAGCTTATGTGCATCACACATAACTTTGTTATTGTTCATGACAAAAGTATTTTAGTTATCTCGGTGGCAGATGGGTTGCTCTTGCTACATGCAACACACACATTCCCTCAGTACCAGTGTGAGAAGGTTCACATGATCACAGGAAGAGGATCTGAGAATAAGTTTTTACTGCCAAATTGTCCGACATGATCTGTATTCTTCTGACACGGCAAAACCCTCCCATCTGGTACTCCATACTGAATAAAAACAAATACTTGTTAGAGTTATTTGCATGCACAATCGGTCAATCTCCTTTCAGAAATGTTGCTGGAAGCAGTGACACCTCCACAACAACAGGATTATGGTTTAAGATTTCATACAGATTCTGGGAGAAAAGATGAAAGTCAGGGCCATTTATCATGCCTTTGAGTGGTTCTGTCTTTGCGGGGGACAGGAAATGTGTCCTGTGACATTTGGCCACATCATCGTGAATTATTAGCGCCTTTCTGAGAGGACACAGGATTTATCACCGCTTCTGTCCCAACACCCTCTGATGCCACACCAAGCAGGACTTGTGAGTCCGCTCCAGGCAAGCTGCGACAGGCAGCCTGTGCAGGGCAGAAAAGCTAATCATTAACATTTTACTATGGGTTAGATTATGTTAAAGACTGGACTAAACATTAAATAAACATTTAATGTTAAATATTACATATTCACCCAACTTTGATCAGCATTTACATTCTGTTCAGCTACATCACTTCAGTCCTTCTTAGACGATGTATGTGTTCAGATTTTAGTTGTACAAAGAAGAGGAATGGAATAATTAGAGTTGCAGTTGGGCTCTTGACAGTAGACTGCAGCAGTCAGCACAGATTTCATCAGCTGGAAACTTGTTGACAGTGTGAACGAGTTCACCACAGTATCAAAGTCAACCCAAATTAGTTGACAAAGCTGATGGAAGGTACCAAAATGGAACATTTTCACATATGGGTACAGCCTACAAGCAACTACCCAAGACACAGATCAAATGTTCTTTCACAGTTGATTGTGAAAATTTTCAAAGATTCAAATTTTTTTGATTCAAATGTTTAATGTGCAAAGGCAACTGGTATAAGACGTCTTACAATGGTTATTCATATTTGACTCTTGACTGGGGTTCATTTTTCAAAAAGTTAAGTTGGTGGAAAGAATAACAACGCTCATTATGTTTCATTCTACAAGACAGAGTTGTACAACCAAATGCAAGCTGTAGTCCCTTCATTCTACTCAAGAAAATTTATTTTCTAAGGTGGAGTGTTGAGGATGAGTTAAGGATTCTCACAGCTTGAGGTAAGAGGCTGATTCTTAGTCTGGTGGAAGGAAGCTGATATGTCCGTGGGCCTATTTTTTGCGGCAGCAAGGTGAACAACACCTCACTTTACCAATATCACCAATGCTCAGTAGATGGGTACCAATGATTTTAGGAAGTATTAATCACCCGCTGCAGACCCTTCCTGTCCTGGGCCGTGCGTGAACCATGCCAGTTTGAAGACTGAGTTAGAGAAAGTCCAGACGGTGCAGTGTGTGTGCAGATTACACCGCCTGTATTGGCCTGTGGCACATGTGTATGATTAACCGACTCCCCTTGCCTATCTCCAGGGGGGTATAACTGGCCAATGTGTGGAACTGGCAAAAGTTGAAGATAAGAAGCTTTGTTTGAACTGTCTTGCTCAGGGCACTTTGACAGAAACAGATGGCTGTTGATGTTAACTTGGATCGAACTTGTCACCTGTAGGTTATATTGTGCTCATGCTATTAGGAATTCCTTTTTACTTCAACAATGGTGTCTTCTGAGGCTGTTTATATCACCATGCTCTTTGTTGCTCACAGAGCTGTGCATGCACAAATCCTTTCGCCACATAGCTTTAGTAATCATAGCCTCTGCCCCGGCTAAATCATCAAGGGAGTCAGCCTTTCAAACAGGGACCTCACTCCCCTGGATGTAATCTGCTCAGATAAACCTGCAGAGGCCATTTTACAGTTACAGTCAGACGAGAGATAATCCCACCTGGTGTCACATCAGAGGTGGGGAAGGCTGCTGAGGTTATCTGTGTAATAATGATCGCCAGTACAGCCCGGTCAACTCTACCTTGTGACTGTGTAGTCAAACACCAACCTCTGCTCTTTCTTTCCTCTTCCTCTCATTCTAGCTAGTCTGTATATCTTTATCTCTCTCATACAGCAACCCACTACCTGTATCAATTGCTTTTTTGCTACTGCCTCTTGCTGCTAATCCACTTTTAGCATTTTATGTAAATGTTTGCAAACATGTACTGCATAGGAATACTTGTGGGTTTGTATGTGTTTGGTGGATGGGTTGCAAGATGGAACACTGCCGGAAAAGGTCACAGATGACAGATGACAGCAAACTACACTCAGAGGCAGAGTCACTCTGAATGGAGAGAAAATTGCAAGGACTGACCTGAACCTTAAGGATGATTTTGGTTTTCAGTTCAGATGTTGTGACTTTCCACTTCCTGTCTTTGTCTTTTTCCGCCCTTGTACACCTGTGTTTCACTGGTTGATTAGCCCCTGTGTATTTACGTCTCTATTTCTTCCCTCTCTCTTTGCCAGTAGTTTGTTTTCCTTACGGTATCAGTTTGTCTGCGTTTGTTCCTCACCTTTTTGCCAAATCCATTTCTGCAGTTGTTTACTGCCATGTAACTAGAAAAAAAGCTGTTTGTCTCAATATGCTGAACTCAAACTCCAGCAGAAAATGTTCTAGAAATTGGGAGAAAACACCTTACTAGTAACAATTGTAACAGGAGATTACATTACGGCTTCAGTGAAAACACTAGGCTACTTTGTATCACCCAATCTACTTTCAAAATAAAGGTCTTATACTCTTGTAATGGATTTTCATTTTGATGCCCTTCATGTTTCTGTTTTTCTTGTTTGGAATAATAATAATGCTCTAGTACCATGCACAGGTTAAAGGGTATGGCCTAATATGATTCTGTTGCTATCTGCCCCACTCTCCTTGGCTGCCCTTCTACTTTCTCTACTCTGTAGCTTGGTGACAAGTTGTGCCAGGGTGCTGGGCGAAGCTGGGAGAAGTAATGAAAACAAATGGCTGTCATTATGATCACTTCACATCATAGGCCACAGCAGAGGCTCCATAACAAAGCCAGACACGGAGTTTTCATCATGGCCGACACAGTATAGAGGGGAGACACTCCATCTCTGCTTCTACTTTTTCATATTACGAGACTGTGATGTTGTGACTTACGGTTCAACTGTTCCCAACGGAAGAAATGTGTCAGATACTATATAGCTCAGTGGGTACAGCATTATAGAAAGACTGCAAGGGTTATAAAGTTATTTCCCACTGGGCCCAACAACACTAAAAATGAACGTGGTCTGGTTACTAGAGGTTCTCAGATAAAGGTTTTCATCAATTGTCAGTGTGTGATGTCACGAAGTATTCAATGAATCAGTCAGAAACCTGCTTATGGATAGTTAAACAGTGGATCGTGGATCAGTGGACAAAATAACACAAACCTGATAAAATATTGTAAGTTATTGTAAAAGATATTTTGAATTAAAAAACAGAAATTTTTTTCTAGCTCAGATGGGAACTCAGTATCTGTTATCTGTACTCTGTTTTCAGCAACATGTTACAATGGACAAAAACCTTACATCTGACAGGTTTAAAGTGTACATTATAAAACCTACACACAGAGGCAACAGTTATAAAGATGTAAACACAGTGTTGACGCTGGCACAAGTATCAGAGCAGGGGCGACTCTAGGATAAGACCCCTAGGGGGGCCGCAGCCCCTAATGAGCACATATCATTGAGCCTTCATGAGCCTGCACTGGCCTCTCCAGCCTCTGAGCCACCACAGCCACTCAATGTATGTGTCATATACATTGTGGGATTAAAAATGTATGCTTCTTCACATACACTACTGATTCACAAATACAGTGCAAAGTTGCGTCTTATCTCAGCTGTGCAAACCGTGCACACACAAGTTCTCCAGTGTAGCATCTTTAAGATGTGCAGTTGTTCTTCTGCTGAAGCTTGGCTGTCACTTCCTACACAGAACAAGTCATACTTGTTCACCCTTTGATGTGGGAGTGCTGACTCATGTTCCACCTCCTCCTCCGCTGGTGTATATCTGTAACATCAAGTTTTCACGTGTATACTCTGACTGTACGGTTTACATCCTTACCCTCGACTCTCGCCCCACCTCGGACAAGATGCTGCCTCGGTCGCTTTGCGGTTCATTAGAAGCCATCATTTTGTTCCTTAGACAAACAGTGAGCAGATAAAGAGTAAGATCAAACTTAATTGGGGAGGCTTAGCTGGCAGTGACAGCAGAGAGTGCCTTGCATACAAGAAGGAGAAAGACCAGCTATCTCTCTGTCAACTTTGCTTCGGGACATATATAAATCCTGTCATACCTATGAGGTACTTCTGAGGCACTGTTGTGGCATGCAGAAGGAAGAGAGGAGGATTATAACAAACAGCAAAGTAAACTACTCACTAATTAGGATTGCCCACTTCTCTCCCTTTCCCATACACTCTCTGCTTTTTCTCTCATTTCCTGTCCTGGAATGCTACAGGGAGAGAATCTCATGGCTGTGCTCGGGAGGAATATGGAGGTGTCTTTTCTTCCCTCTGGCTGAGGGGCTGAGTGACTGACAGCATCGGCTGAATCTTGGTACCCACATCCAGTAGCTTTATTTCTACGAATTGTGCGCACACAGTGAACTGCAGCTAAATTTAAACACACAGTCCCTGACAGCTCCTCACAGCAGTCGCATTATCCATGATGTGCTCAGGCACCGGGGGAGGAACCGGCAAAGTGTTGTACCTTCAGTTTTCCTCAACTCCCGCCCTGCCTCAACCCACCACGCCTGCACCAACACGTACTACCTCATTTTGTTGTTTACATTGACACACTCCTGGCTCTCCCACCTCTGCCCCAAAAATAGAAAACTAAAGCCGTTAGTGGTCCCGACCATTAACCTTGTTATTTCTCACCCTCTCTTTTATTTCTCTCTCTCTCTCTCTCTCTCTCTCTTTCTCTCTCTCTCACATACACACATACACAAATGCTTTTTTACTAGCAGGCTGCTGGGGGAAGTGTTCGTCTTTATTGAGCTGTGGCTTTGTTGGATGTCTGAGGATGGGAATGTATGATAAGAGGAAGAAAGAGGCTACACTGTGGAAGCTCTTGGGAGCAGAAGCCACTCTCACTTTCACAGGAAATGGCACTTTCAGATCTCCTCGGTGCTGCAGTGCAGAGCTGTTTGCTTGGAGAAAGTGACCCCGTTGTAGCTGTTTGTACCCAATGCTACATCAAGATGGGCTGTAATGTCACTGTCAACTGTTTTGAGGAGACACAGAGAAGCCAATGAAATATGTACCACACAGCAAGGCCACAGAGGCAAACAAATCATAACTCACCACTTTACAAGTTTTACAGAACAGCTTAGCAACTACGGAAAATTGATCACCGTTACTATAGCAGCGGAAAGTCATAAGATGAATCCCCTTCGCAAAGCTGAACAGCATCAGTGTCTAATAGCCTGAGCTGTGTGGTGCTTTAAAAGCAAGAGTGAACACATATGTTGCCCCCAAGATTATTATATAAAAAAAAAAAATCAATAATGAACATCATAAAACCAAAGCGGAAAAAATCCAAACACAATCCTTTTAGGCCCCCATTGGAAATACCCAGAATAGTGTGCCTAATGGGGTGAACATGTTATGATATTCAAATGTATTTCTGCAGAGAAAGTGCTTCTTTTGATCATGGACACAGACTTGTGATGGCAGAGGAGAGGGGAATGACTCCAGGGTGCTCTCGGCTGCTTTATTACAGGGAAATTACACTGAGGGGGACTAATTATACACAATTAAAATCAAAATTACACACAATTTTGGGGATTACTTAGTTGACGTTTGCATTTAATAACCGCCATGTGTTATTTCAAACACAGATTTAAACATAATGTTTCATGTTAATGTATGTAATACCCCTTGATGAAAATGTTTAACTGCTCCAACATTCAGTTATACTGTATATCTAGTCACGATCTTATATCACCGTGTTGGTGTTGTTACTGGAACATCATCATTAATGTTGCTTGTGTGTAATGTTAAAGATTGTAATCATCTGTAACACATGTTAAGCATTGTGAAAGCATCTATTTTAACCCAAACATATTTCCCTAAACCTTACCAAATATTTTGTTCCCTAAACCAAACCAAGCATTTATTTCCCTAAAGCTAACCAAGTATTTTAGTTCCCTAAACCTAACCAAGTATTATTACTCCCCAAGCCTAAACAGGTATTTTAGTTTGCTAAACTTAACCAAGAATTTTTGCTCCCCAAACCTACCCAGGTATTTTAGTTTCCCAAACCTTACCAAGAATGTTTGTTCCCTAAACCTAACCACGTATTATTGTTCCAAAACCTACCCAGGTATTTTAGTTCCCTAAACTTGACCAAACAGCGACAGAAAACTGACATGAACTGGAAAGTAAAAAGTAAAGTAAAAAAATAATAAGTAAACCACATAATGATATGTTCCAATAGGGATAAATCATTCATCATCACTGTTATGTCAGCTAAAATTATGTTTCTGGGGCAACAGTAATTATGATGTTCCAGGAACAACTCCAACATGGTGATATCAAATAAACCGTATATCCAGTGTCCTGATTTTTTTTTTTTTTGTCACTCACATTTGAATTCTGAATCATCACCCACAACTCTACGTGTGTTCAATGATCCAAGTAGATCTGGTTTGTGGGGATGTCGTCTTCCTGCATAACTAGCTAGCTACCTAGCTATAGTCGTGAAAACTAGTGACAGACAAAGCATGGATGAAACAGATCTGTACTTTTTGTTGTAAGTTGACTTCCAGAAATAACAACTCTTAAAATTGACAAATTTCTTTGATCCATGTTAACTGCCGTAGCAAACTGCTTCAGCAGCTTTCATGGTTACCCGCAAATGATGTTGTTGTGACGAATGCGTCACTTACTACTGCGTTATTTGGAGAAAACAAAGCAACGTAATCCCCCTCTTCCAACTAGAAATCAGAACATGTACATAATGTCAGGCTAAAGTGAAGCAAAATGGCAATTGAGTCTGATTATAGGGCTACCATTCACCTAACTGACTCACTGTAAATCACCAGAAAAAAACATTTGTGAAATACAATGTACTGTGTAGATGAATAAATGAATAACACAACTTCTCTTTCAAATTTCATGAGTGCAAATCTTTACCAAGAAGCATTTTATTGTTGACGACGGGCCATTTCTTACCTTAGAATGAGCACTTTATATCTACAGAGAGCAGGTCTTCTTTGGCGGCATGTTACACTACCGACCTTCGACAGTATCCCAGAATGGACAAACCAAAAACTAGCTCTAGTGAGGACCTTTGTTTTCGGCAATTTTAGTGACCACCGCAGTGAGATGAGGGGTATTCATTAATTTGCAATCTGCAACCATGCTGCTAATGCCACTAAATTCAACGTACTGGACCTTTAGAGTTGAATGAATAACCATGTATTACAACAACTGTTACTCACAATGGCACCTGGAACAGAGCCCCTTGACTGCCTAGCTCAAGGGGCCCATATCTCAGATGATGGAATATCCCTCTCACAGCCAGACTTTGGCTTACAGTTGAACTTGTTGCTTTTCTGTCACAAAGCTACTCCTCTAACCTGCACTCTGCCACCACCCAAGTGAAGAAACATATTAATGTTGTTTACATTGTATCTGGGAGCCAATACCCTCCTGCTGCAATGAAGTAAAATCAAGCAAAGAAAGCAATTTCAGGTTGGTGAAGCTCCACCTGTGGAGGTCCATTACTTTACTGTCACAGCTGTAGAAAGCAGGCATTTTGTTTTAGAGCAGACTATTTACCTTACAAGGAAGACTTGTTCTGCTTTGTGCAACCTACACCCTAAAACCTGAACTTTCTTGCTTCTACATTGCCAGACAAGTCAAATCTAAGTGATAAAGTGCTTCTTACAGGTCCACCACAAAGTGCTTTCCGGAGAACACAGCACATAAATATAGATACAAAAGGAGATAAAAAGAAGAAAGGCGCTGGAACGTGCACTACATTTTGTGTGTATGTGTGTGTTTGTGTGGAATTTAAACAAAAGGGCAACAGCAGGACTATTTGCATGTGAAGTACAATCAATACTAAGACTTCAGCAAAGAAGACCAAGGGAGAATTATTCCTTTACAAGTTGATAGTTGTAGCTGAACTATGCAAATTCTTTGGTTTCTCCAAAACAGTAAGCAGAGAAAACAGGGCTCACTGAAGGAGGCTGAAACCATCTAACACACCCAACCCTACCAGATATGGAGAAGAAGTATTTAATTTGCTATCTGTTACATGGCAGGTTTAAGGTAATCATTATTCAAAACATCCAGTTTACATGAAACCCAGTCATATGTTGGCAATGGAAGTTTCTTCAAACAACATATGTTGAAAATTACCATTTCTTTATAATGTGACAAAGCTGTGGTCTGGTTAGGCTTAGGCACAAACTTGGGTTGGGATAAGATCCTGTTTTGGCTTACCTGGTTCTGTCCAAGCCATTATAACACCAAACCATTTAATAAACCTGCTGGTCCACCTTGTCACTATCAGGTTTCGATTTTCATATCCATGACAACAACATGGTCACTTCCATGGCCTCACACAGTACTTGACCCCAGATAGCCTGGATTGAAGTGCTATGAGTAATCTACCAGACCGTTCCTAACTTCCTCCTGACACAGACTCTCCTGCTTTGTGAATTGCGTCTGTTGCACCCTTCATTGTCACCCCTGCTGGTACTGCACCTTTATACATGCATATACTTTTCACGCGTAGCGAGTCAAACTGTCGCCTCAGACTTTGCTGTTCTGTCAACACAAACATGGCTGGCAATTGTCCCAACATCTCATTAAAAATATCCAGTTTTGTTACCACTAACATGACTGAAAAATGTCCTGATATCTCCAATATCCAGTGATTTCATGCTTACCAACATGTATGTTGAAACGCAGTCTCGAACTGTGGTCATTGACTTAGCGGCCGTCTCGCCTAACTGTAATGCGACCACTATCCCCTCTACCTGCCGACATGACAGTAAGCTATACATGCGATGTGAACCTGATATGACACCTATTGTACAAATATTGACAGAATACATATAACACATACACTTTTTAGTTTTAAGTATCCATGGTTTGTAGAAACATAAAATTCCAACATTTTATTCTGGCAACTGGGCTGTTCCAAAATGTCCATTATTGAAGACTATACTGCATATCCACATATTTCATGTACATTTTAGAAGGTTACTGTTTCCTCTTGTCGCCAGATGTCCCAACACACTTTAAAGGTACATTCCACACGTTTTGTTGTTTGGAAAAAGTGTCAATTCAGATACAATATAACAATTCATGTTGTATGGCATTCACAAAATGTCACTCCTAATGCCCCACAGAGTACTAAACATTACCTTGTTCAACTACTCAAAGTGCCTTGCCAACTCACTGTTAGAGCACAAATTCATCTGTCTGACTCCTACTGATATTGCTGTGTACTGTTTAAAAAACACTTTGCACAGCTTTTTTGTTTTTGTTGTGATTACAGCCCTCGAAAAGTGATGCGTGCATCATTCGGTTGCTGACAACACGAGTGCAGTTTGACATTTGACAGAAATGTTTTTGGATCTTAGTTGGATGTGTTGTGATGCCCATGTTGTTTGTAGCTTCTGACTGATCTCTCCCTTAATCAAAGCTCTTTCTCCCTCAGATCCCTGTCGAGCTTTTCCTTCTCTCCTCTCTCCCTGCTTTCCTCCTTCCACCTCTCTCTTTCATTCTTGCCTCCCTCCCTCCCCGTCTCCCTCCAGCCTTCCATCACCTTGATCCCTGTCTTACCTCCTCACTTATTCTGTCTCCCGTCCATCTCTTCCAGTCTGTCTACCTTGTCTTCACTTCCTCCTTTCCTCTATTTTCCCTCCCACACTGCCTGTGGTGCCTATTTCAGGAGAAAATCACCCATCCCCGTGGAGATCTGCTACTTGGTGTGTAGAATCGTAAATCAAGGAAACCAGAAGACTGATTCCTCTTTAAACTCTGCCACTTGTAAACGGCTGAGTATAAGTGATGCAGTGTACCAACAGGAGGCTGCAAGTTACACAAAACTGAGAGTTAAACACAGGTTAACAAAGAGGATGTCAGATGATCAGTAGTCATGAGGTACTGCGTGAATGTTAGTGCCCTCAGTTAACAAGTTGCTTCTCGTAATGCTATCTTCTGTGATTTTCTGCCGATACACAGCTGAGGTTTATTCATGACATGTTTTCAAAAAATATGATTAAGTACAAAATGCTTTACCGAGAGCAGTAGGAATAAAATATAGAAAATGAACAACTGAGCATATCACAACACTTTATATGCATGGCAGGGCTTAAAATAAGGACAGTCTGAATAGAGACTGTAAGCAAATGATCCATGAATTTACATTTCATACACATTTGTTTTCTTACTTTCTGTTATGTTTTGCTATTGCATTGCTATACTATACTCTAGCACTGTACATATATATGTGTACTAGGGCTGTCAAAGTTAACGTGATAATAACGTGATAAATTCCTCTTAACGGCGTTACATTTTTTTGACGCTCCATTAAAGCATGCATGTTATGACCCTTGGCTCACCCTGTAGTTTGGGAAATCAGGAAGTGATGCAGCAGTAACGTTGTGGATGGCAGCAGAAACAAATCTCCTTGAGCATAAATGGATAAAGAAAAGGGTCTTTTGAATGGCAAGTACAGCTTCATGGTTCTCTCGACAGGTACAAAGTTATTTGCATTTGCTGTCGATGTCAATTGAGTTACCACGGAGAATGTTGAGTCTCAAATACCACTAGCTGGCCAAGCACACAGCTGATGCAGAGAGCCGTCCTCCCCCTTGCCAAAGGCAGACCACAGTGAATAGTTTGCAACAGAGACGCCTGGACAACTCTACATGCGACAAACTTTCAACAGCGATAGCTAAATGGGTCGCTACAGCTTGCAGGCTGATTAACACTGTTTAGTTGACCTTTACAAGTGTAAAGTTGGACACTACATTGTGCTAGTATTGCTGAGGAATGTTACATTCAGGTCAGTATGCCCATCTGTTGTTGCTTGTTGGGCTTGAGTTTGCCATGTTGTGCTTTCAGCATCTTTTTGAGCATGCAGTACCTTTGAGGTTATTCTGGAGAATATTCTGGACAGTATTTGTCATTGTTTGGGATTGTTGCAATAATAATACATTTGCATAAAGCAAATCCACTCCCATGTTGATAAGTAGTATTCAAATAGTATTAAAAACTTGAAAAATATTGCGATTAAAGTTGCGATTAATTGTGAGTTAACAATGGACAATCATGCGATTAATCGCGATTAAATATTTTCATCAATTGACAGCCCTAATGCATACATATAACAAAGGTCCCAGCTTCATCGCACTAGATAATTTTACTTGTATAGACACATGGCAGCTATTGGGAAAATGTGTCACTCTTTTTACCACAGAAGGTACAATACATTGAATGGCTGGAAGAGAGTGATTCGATCAAACTTTCTTTGGATAAACAGTCCTATACTCATGTATATCTTAGAAGGAAGTATAATGCCATTATCAGGTATGGACAAATGTGCTCATTTTCAAGGGAATTTTAATATTTCCTTTCCATGTACAGTGAAAATCATGGGTGCCCTTCTTGTCTCTGTGTGCATGTAAGATTTGTTGGGCATTGAGCTCAGACTGGTCTAGCCAAGATCAAGAAAACACTGTTGGGTGATGCAGTGGTTTCCAAACTGGGGGGAGTGCCCCCGTGGGAGCAGCCAAAAGTTTCTAAGGCTATGTGCTTTTATTTCACAAGAAACTTTTTTATTAATTGCTTCCCCCATCATTAATAATGATAATAAATGTGCAGTGTGAGGCATGAACTTCTTTTGGAAAAAAACTTTGGGAATCACCAGGGTAATACATCTTTTCAGACTGAGGTTTTTTGCCTCATATGAAACATTTCATATAATCACAAATAATAAGTTAGAAGACATTATGCTTGTGTGCACCATAGACTAAAGTCATCCAAAGTGAATCTCCAAGTCCAAGATGACTGATGACACTCTTGATCTGATTCTCATTTATTTCTTTAAAGGTAAAAAGTGCAAATGGACATGAATAGAAAAATTGTACTATACTTATCTGACATTACAAATGTGACAGTTTGTTTCACAGCTATTTCATTTTTTATTACAACAGTAAAATCACTGACTTGATGAATAGATAAATAACATGTAGTTTATTTAAACTCGCTATCCATCTTTGACATTTATCTCCTTGAAAGAAGAGACTAGATGACTAGCTGTTCACTGATTTAATTAACTTTCTTAACCTTGAGTGGAAATGGGATCACTTAAGGGTAAGGCCAAAATAGTGAGGTAATACTGGTCAATCTGTGGTCACCCACAGCAGTTACTGCAGTAGTGATGCATAATGTAGGATATTGACATTTAACATAGCCATCGTGCCACTGTGCCAGATATGTTTCACTTAATGTTTGCCTCATGGTTAGTGATGGGAATCCCTCCGTTGTGACAGAGAAGACAAGAGTGACGGAGAATCCTCCCTCTTGATATCATTTGAAAACATTAACACTATACTAAATATTGCCCCTTCCATGGTGAGGCACCAGGTGCTAATATTAATTTCTTGTCACTACTGTACTTCAGCATGGTGGTATGTCCCTCATAAACACTGGTAACCACTTTCTAAACATTCTCTGTCAGGTTTCTGTGGCACTTAGTCAGATCAGGGGGCTGCTGTCAGCTCACTTAGTCAGAAGTGGGTCTTCAGCAGATGTGACGTGGGCCTGGGTCGGAAGCAGCAGCTCCCTCTCCATGTGAAAATATTCCAATGGCAGGTCCTGATCGGCTGCCAGAATCTCTTGCCAGCCTATCGCCAAGCTTCTCTCACTCACAGGATTGAAATGTGCCTGTCATTTTTTGGGTGGGAGGGGAGGGGGCGTTTGGGCTCGAACATGCTGTTCTTTTCTTCACTGAGTATTTGGATCCAAAGCCACTCAGAAACCAAAGTGAGTTTGTGTGAAACAATACGGCAGACGAAATTGACTTTTAGATTTTCCCACAAAGCTTGTTTGGAGCAGTTTAGTGATATTTGTAAAGGGAATAAATTATAACGGATAAGACTAAAGAAGCATAAAATGCGAGTGTTATTGCTATCAATAGTAAAGGAGAAACACAGGTTCAAGCTGCATAAAAGGCCTAAAGAAACAAAGGGAAGGGCAAACATTAGTCTAGACTGATGCTCATTATGAGGCAGTTTCAGCAGTTTGCAGTCTTTTCACAGGCATTTAAAGCCAAATAATGCAAACACAGACCAAAACGTAACCCTTACATCTTCTTCATGGAACAATAGTTTTCAAATTGCTACCGAGACACACATTAGGAGAAGTGGAGGTAGCTATTCAGGCACTGTTATCTTACAATAATGAGGTAACACGCTGTTTTGGGTGCTTTGTTATGTCCACTTACAGACTCTTAACCCTGATCAAGAAGGAAACACTGCTCATACATCACCTGTATTGCACTGTGTTATTGGTTCCACAAGTTAGACTCTAATGAAGCAATATTTCATTAGTATAAAGGATCAGTAATATCTTATGGAGCAGCTGAAGTGGTGTAGTATATAAAAGCCGATGATTTCCCATTTTGATATTCTCAAAACACAAAAAACACTGTAAAGAGTTGATCAGGGATTCCCTCCAAAATATATGATGAGCATACCTCATAAAGATAATGCTTATTTACATTTCATCCAAACACAGAGAGATTTCAGGTAGTTGACAGATTTTTTAATTTTTTTTGACAAATGGGTAATTTCTAAATAATTTGCTAAGAATTTCTTTTTATCATGAATAAAGATATTAGTACCTTCACAGAGAGATTTATTTTAAAGGAAATAACTTAAAATGGCTAAAACCATATCACATGGGCACATATCACCACTTTCAGTCCAGCATTCATGTTATAACACAAGACGTCTCTTTTGAATATCCCTCTTTGAAAAAATAAAATTGTTACTTTGTGACAACCTTCACTTTTCTGTGGCCTCATGAAGCAGCATGAATCCAAGAATGCTCTCCTCATCGCTCTGCCTTTGACTCAAACATTGAAGAGCTGTGTCAGTGTCGGCCGTTGTGAATTCAATGTGATGATTAACGGTGTATTCAAGAGAGTATTCAGCCTGTCTTATCTCAGCCCCAAGTTAAATTGCTCTTTTTCCGGCCCTGTGAATGCTCGAGTGCCGCCGTATTATATGAGGAGTCCCCCTAACGGGTGAAGGAGCGCTCGGTTCTTTATTCATGAACTTACCTTTTTTTATTTCTATTTGTGAAAAAAGGGGAGAAAAAGTAAATGACATGATTGTTTCTTTTTTCCTTGTTTCTGCTCGGTTCACAATTATTATATTTTTTCTTTTTTTGCCACAGACACAACAGCGAAACAATGGAAAATATCATAAACTGCAAGAAGTGTTTGGTACACGGTGGCAGTCATAAATGTTTAATGGGTCTCAGGTGAAAGAAAGAGGTTGATCCTGTGTTTTCTCCTGATAAGGCAGTGTGCTAATTGCCCCACTACAAATGAATAATTGAAATTTTACATTCTGTTATGTTGCAACTTGTGCTTATGTGCTGGTTAGGATTAGGCACAAAAACCACTTGGTTAGGGTTAGGAGTAGATCATATTTGGCTTAAAATATTAGTTTTGGTCGACACAAACATGACTGGAGATGTCTCAGTGTCTCCTTAGAAATATCCAGTGTACTTAAAAATGTTGAAACACAGTCTTGAACTTTGCTCACTGGCTAGGCAGCCTTCTTGCTTAACTAACTCTATTACCACCTATCAGTGGTTTTCAGTGTAACCAATTTTCCTGTAGGATTAACAATCCTCTTTCTGTTCAAATCATAAATAGCATAACATTTTTTTTTTAACCACTCAACCTTATGCTCACTTGCCATGCATTTAACAACACATTTGCACCCTCATCACTGTCATAGGTGAGCCTGCAGCAACACATGCAGCACATAATGTATGCACATATATGTGCATGTCTAAACCAATATTCGGTTGTAGTCTTTACTTTCCTTTGACAGCATGTGCATCAGGAGCGTCCTTGCCCTTCGGCTCTCACTCCCACTGAGGTAGTGTGTAGCTTCCCTGCACTCCACCACGCCTGTTCTGCTGCACTCCACCAGCGGGGAATGGTAGAGAGGCTTGGGAGAGAGGGTTGACTTATGGCATATTTTCCCTAAGAGCTGCCCCCCTCCTCTTTTTTTCTTCCCCTCTCTCTCTGTATCACTTTCTCTCTTACCATTCTCACTCACTTTGCTCTGAAGAGAGAACCAGCATGTCTGATGAAACCAAGATGTGCTTCCACCATTACAGATGGCAAGTTTATTCATATGAAAGTGAGGACAAATGTCTTTAAAGGCAGACACTGAATAACTATTAAGTGATTAAACCAGTGAAGGACAACATACTGTACGATACAAAATTCAGTCATAGGATTTAAAGGTATTACTTTGTGTAATATGTAGTGTCTTCTAGCAGAACAGACTTGGCAGAAATGGAATATAATGTTCATAAGTATGTTTTATTAAGTGTATAATCACCCCAAAATAAGGGTCGTTGTGTTTTCGTTAACTAAGAAATTAAACCAATTTATATCGAACAGGCAGCGGGTCCCCGTCCACGGAGGTGGCCTTGTTGCAGCCATGTTTCACCGGCATGTTTCTACAGTGGCCCAGAGGAGCTAATGGTACAAAACCTAGATAATGTAAAATGTTTATTAGCAGTACATTAGTTTCACTGAAAAGAAATGCCTTCACATTAGACATTAAATATTAGCACACTGTAGCCTCAGATTGTGCCTCACAGAGAGCTGGTAGTTACGGCGCGTAAGATAGGGCCAGGAGTGTGCCAAAGACAGTCAAAGTAATGACTTAGTGTGAAAGATAAACTGAGATCACCGCTCATCACCGAGTTAATAAATTCTGTGAATATTTTTAACTGTGCTCCATAATTTCTTTGTATGATCCTCTTTTTTTCTTTTTTTTAGTTATAACCTATAGATTTATAGACTAAATAACTAAATACATCTTTACCTCATCACTTAAATAAAGTGTTGAGTAGAACAACTCGACGCTGTTGTGGACGGGTCCATATTTACAAAATGAGTTTCTTGTCCGAGAGGGCCACCGTAGCTTCTGGACCTTCGCCAACATCTTCGGAAAGGGAGGGGTGAGTGAGGGAGTGTTGCAATCTAGAGCCTCACCACTAGATGCCGCTAAATACTCCATACATTACACATTTTACCTTTAAGATTTTCAAGCCCAGAAAAAAAATTTAAGATTTGTGTTGACTGTATGAAAACTGATGCTCATGCATACATGACACATACAGTATATTATACGACGGTTTTATATGATGTGGGTTGTCTGTAGCACTGACCTGAGGGAATATGTTAAAACATGTTGTGTCCAAAGTGCGATGCTTTCTGACTAAGGAGATGTCGGAGGATGAAAAGGAAGGTACCATTGATCTTTTCTGCAGTCTTTACTGTTCATTGCATCCTGCTCTTGTCCTGTTTTAGTGATATAGTATGTAGTGATAGTAGCTGCTGGTCCTATAATGATGGAGGTCATAGTTTACTGACAGTTTAGTGACTGAGTGTTGTGTGTCTAGCTTTTTTTTTTTTTTTCTCCTTTGGCCCAGCCCCAGTTTCCCTTCTCAAAATCATCTTCCATTTTCGGTGAGAATAATTAATCGAGAGGGTGCCTCTTCACCACCTCAAAAGAAAAATAAGAGTGCTAATAGAAATTACAGTTAAGTCTCCCCATCCTTAAACCCCCAGCATTAAGCAGCAGACATTATTCTGAACACAGTTGTTGACAAATGGTAATTAAAAGATTTGTTAATGTCGAGTGATTAAAAACACTGCAGGCATTTCACAGGGAAATTCAGCATGCAAATTGCTTTCTCTGCAATTGCTGGCACTATTGGTTTGTTGAATGAAAAGCCTTTTTTTCCACTGTTATCATAATATTAAAGAGCTGTCACTTCTCCTGTAATGGAATGCACAATGTGAAGAATTAGCATTTTTCAACAGCTATCTTGTTTGTGCCAGGAAGAGCAATTATTGGCTAGATACTTTTTTTTTTCTCAGAATGGTAAGATTATTCTCTCTCCTCCAAGGAAGATGTGGTCAGTCACAGACTGTTTTATTACTCATGTGTGCATGTGTGTGTGTGTGTATATGCACGTTATTCCTCAGTCAGTTTGTTAGATTAGCATGGGATACGAGTATGCACTATTATTCTTGTGACAGACGTGAAACATTGATTCTCCCCATGGCGGCAGCACACTGTTCACTAAAGGCAGCAATGAAGGATAACCATAAATGTGGAGTTGCACGCCAAAGTCAAGCAGTATGGAATTAATCATCCTAGGGTAAACCATCTGTGTGATGGAGCATTACAAACCTAAATCCTCATTGGTGTTGTCTTCACCGAGCATTTCAGGATTAATTCATTTCTCAGTTCAGGTTCATACTCGGAGCTCGCCACGTTATCAAATGCTGATATTCCAAGAAAAAGACTTTTCTTAATAACTACAATCCAAGCTCTCTGTTGACTTTGATGGATTAACATAACACTGTGTAATTATTAAAGACATTCTTCAGCTCATTCGGGTATATCTATGTATGAGGCAACTCATACTGTAATGGCTGCCACTTGACAAAAGGTGATAAAGCCTGTGTGCTTGAAATTGAAATAAAAAATAGGAATAAGAATATTAGTGAAGGAAGCTGAGAAGTTGCCTGGTGGTCTTATGCTCATTTTCACTTGCACACACTCACAGGCGCTGTGCTCCAAATCTCTCTCTCGTTTACTCATTCACCCCCTCCATTTTGATAGACACTAAGCAGTTCACTTCGTGGTGAGCAGTAAATTTCACCTACTGTGAAGCAAATTAGTAAGTTGTGATAATGGGCTATATACATAAAACTGACTTGACTTAAAACGAGATTGCAGACACTCCTTAATCATCATCATTTGTTTTTTGTGTGGTTCTCTCACCTGTAAAATATTGCTTATTGCATTGCGGGATCATTATCAGTGGTAGCAGATTTTTAGTAGTAAAATCCCTCTGAACAATACTGAGGATTTTTGCTAAAAAGAAAAAATATATATTCATTTGGACACTTAAAAAATGGTTGAGAATAAATAGTACGTTGGACACAGCCACACTCGTTCTCTGTGCACTATACTTTATTATGGTAAATAAAATTGACTAGCATTATTGCTCCAATCAAGCAGCTTTCCTGCCCAATTAAAAAGCCATCTTGTATATAGGGTAAAATGTGAATAGAGTGAATGAATCCAAGAATTAACATGCAAGATGCTGAATGATTGAATATATTGTATGTTCAAATGGCTGTTGTATCCTGAAGGAAGTAATAAGATGACATAATTGTCTGTGAATTTGCAGAAATCAATTAGCATGTTAGCTTCCAGTGCAGCAGTGGGGAGCCAGGCTGTTTTGTATGGAGATGATGGTGTAATGTTGTTGTTTTTAAACTAACATTAATGCTCCATGTCATTAAAGGAGTATTTCTTTGCTGGAAAGATGGGCTGTCTATGCAGTAGAAAGAAGTAAATATCTTTGAAATTGGGTATAACAGTGAGTTGTTTAAGGTTCATCTGATTTGATCAGAATTGTAATTTTCTTTGAATCAGTGAGGAATATCTGGGCCATAAAATGACAAATTATGACAAATAGAAGGATATTTCGGGTTAATTGCAGCCTGCAAAGCTGTTTCACTTGCCAATAACAAAGATGTATAATACTGGACAAGACAACGCAACTCACTGCAGGAACACACTGAATGCAACCAAGCCAGATCACTGTTGTCCTGTGTTATTTGTGGACATAATGACAACATACTACACTAGTTAGACACTGGTTAAATGGTTTTGTGTAACATAGATATACTGTGAAGTTCACATATTGTATATCATCCTATAAACCAGGAAATAGTCAGCTCATTTCCAGTCTTTGATGCACACTGAGATGTCCTATAAAACATTTTGTTAAGTGACTCACCCATTAACTGAGTCCCCCTTATAATTTATGTGGGTGTTAATATAGCAGTCCTATCATATAAAACGCGCTGAGATAGGATAACAATTTATAATGCCAATAATATATTGTAATGTCATGTGATGTAAATGGGATGAGATAAACTTAATTAAATGGGGAGGTTGCCCTGGCAGATGGTGACACTGTCCAGTAACTGAGAGATCAGGAGATCAAATCCTTCTAACAGCTAATGTGTCCATCCAGAACCATGTTTCTTGTCCATATGTCCTTGAGCAGAGGACAGACTGCCAGTGTTACACCCATTTGGCAATTCGTAGTGACTGGCTTGTCTTGTTCTGTTTTATGTGCAAAACATGAAGACATCTTTTAGAGGTTATTTTGTGATTTAACTGGGTGTAAAACCACTGTAATATCCTCAACTGGTTTGTAAACTGCGGTTTTGATGTCTCGAATTTGGCATTATAGCAGTCACCATCGTGGGCTTTTGTAGCCAGAGGTCACCATATTTGGACGAGAGGATATCCTGACTGGACCTGACTGGGAAACCGGAGGACACACCACAGTGACTTGTCTTTCACGAGGCAACTCAATCACCAGAACAAACACTGGCAATGTAATTTACTGCAAACCACAAACATGTTGCAAC
The DNA here is from genome assembly GCF_040436345.1 of Pagrus major. Taxonomy (NCBI): domain Eukaryota; kingdom Metazoa; phylum Chordata; class Actinopteri; order Spariformes; family Sparidae; genus Pagrus; species Pagrus major. Next base: position 21,437,740 of record NC_133225.1, on the reverse strand, counting down.
TTTACATTTCTTTATGTTGCAACTTGAGGTTTAATTTTGTCTTGTTACAACACTATGCTTATGCTCTGGTTCTCTTTAGGTACACAAACCACTTGGTTAGGGTTTGGCTTGAAATGCCTGTTTTGGTCGCCACAGACATGGCTAGAGATGTACCAACTTCCCATCATAAGTATCAGGTTTTGACATTACAAACATGGCTGGAAATGGTCCCAAGGTCTCCTGAAAAATATCCAGTGGTGACACAATTACAAATGCTGAAACTCAGTATCACTTCACCACCATCCCTTCCACCTGCGGGTATCAATGTGAGGTCATTAACATGTAATGTGATTGTGACATGACACGTTTTGCAGAACCTTTTACTGCCAACATTATTCTGGCAACTGGGCTGCACCAGGTGGCCATGCCCTAAAGCATACCTTGTTTTATTGTCTATTTTACTCTAATTGGGACCATAATTAATAAAGTGTACATCGTGCTATGTTGAGGAGTAACTGCACTGCTTCTTCTGCATTGGCTTAACTTTTCTGACCATGTCCATAAGTTTTATAGTAAAAAGATTTAACTTACATGATTACAAAGAGTGTCAATCCCCCATTAGTGTGACCTGGTTGCTTTACATGAAAGCATGTTTTTGCTCCAATTTTATTCCATAACAGTACGTCCCTGACAGCCAGTTATGAAAGTGAAAAATCTCACTACCTGGTTTTACAATACCAGAGTGACTGATACTGATTGATACCCCCCTCTCTAGATGCACATAGTTGATTGCAGGGCCTCCTGAAAAGGCTTTTGAAGTGCAGCCACTTAGCCTTGATAGCAAAATGCTGCTCCATTATTGCATATTTATTTATTTCTTCTGCTGCTTAAAGTGGAAACATAGTGAGATGAGCAGTAATGTCCTGTCTCCTTCCTCCCTTCCGGCTGCTTTGTTAAGTCAAAAGAAAAAAAAAAAAGTCTGTCTGCTGAACCAAGATGTTCAGAATGGAACTATCAGTCCCATATGGTGCCGAATGTTCAAAGGACACCGATCGCATGAAATAGAAAGAGCCAGCTTGCCTGCAGAGCTGTTCTGTCCCATATGCAGACTGTGGTGTTTGCCGGCTTTCCGACAGACAGATGCCATCTTGATGTGTTTAAGTGGGTTGTCAGCCACTGAAGTGATCTTCATCTTGCCTCAAATTTGGTGAGAAAAGCAGTATTTGACTGCCTACCCAGAAGAGGAGAGTTTGCGAAAAGTTAAGAAATTAGGTGCTTTCTTTTTCTTTTTCTCTTCATTTGAGGCTGCACATAACCTTAATTAAACAATCTTCTTCAGTGCAAAAAGGTCTTAACAGTGTGCTCTTTAAACACATAAAACTGTTTTCTTAAAAACAAATGCCTCCTAAAACTTACACAGAGATAATTGTGCAAAATATAAATCAATATGTAATTTGTCTTTTTGCATGAGCATTTTTGTAACTGGAACTAATCAGCCAGTATAAACACAAGCTAAATATTTATCAAGCCAAGCACTCTTACTGCGGCACCTTATTTGATTTCTAGCACAGGTCTTAAGTGGGTTTGGGGAGCAGAGTTTCATCTTGAATTCGATCTGTAAAGAGATAGCGTCACTTCTTCTGTTAGCACACTGAAGGACATTTAACTGCTTTTACATACTGTTAAACCCTGAGATTGACATTACACTCCATAAGGAAAATACCATAGACATCTAGTGAGAACTGGACATGGCGCAGAGCCCCATTCATTGCTCTAAATGGATCAAATTCTGATAGTGAAAAGAGTCAGATTTTTGATCGTTCAGGTGAGGTGTCATGACCCCAAGCTTGGTGCCAAATCCATACGTTGGTGCAAATACAGCGTTTTTTTATTTTATTTAGTTTTTCCTCATTAAATCTCCTGAACAATAAAAGCTCTACATATTATTGTGAGCAGAGTCGGTTGGAATTGAATGACATGTCAGTCCTAGTTTCAATGAGGCATTGAGGGGGGGAAATGAAACAGAGCAAAAAATGCCATATGACAGGACAGCTGTCAGGGAAGATGCTCTCTTCTCATGCTCTTTTGTTCCTTTTTAAGTGTGGCAGGAGGCCTCTTGGAGTTTGGCAACCGAGAGCCGAAGCAAAGAAGTTCGTATTTGGCCTAGAAAGTCAATTAAATTCATTCACGTGTGACTAATTATGACAACAAACTGATGGTTAAAAAAAAACAAATAGTCAAGCTGCCTCACCATGTTGCCATTTCCACTTTTTGGTCTCTTGTCAAGACTGAGTTCAGAAGGATGAAGAAGAACTTTGTTGATCGGCCAATTATAAAACGGGCTCTTTCTCTCCACTCTCTTTTATTGTAGAGTATGCATGCAAAGAAAGTCGTACACACATTAATAAAGCTGCTGTAATTAAGTCTGAATGGGGGAATGGGCTTTTTTTTTTTCTATTTCAAATGCCACCAGTCACTCTCTGCATCCACAGCCACTACCCCTCACCACAGAGGGCCTACTTGTATACAACGGCGGCCAGAAAAAAAAGAACAACATGGAGCTGCAGATATTCAGAAGATGCAGACAGGAGAATACGGAGTGCAGGAAGAGGATAACAGTTTTCTTATTAGTAGTAGAGACATGTAACTAAGTGGATTTATTTAAATACAGCTCAAATTCGAGGTGCTTGTACTTTACTTATGTGGTTCAATTTTATGCAACTTTATACTTGCCAATCTACACCCTTTGAACAGACAATAACAGACAAAAAACAGTCAAATATAATGTTCAAGTTCTGAGAGTCATTTTAAAAATATTTTCTCTAAAATTTCAGCTGCAGATGAAAGTGAAAGGAAGGAGCAAAAAACATCCCTGACCTTTTCAATCTTTTTAACTGTTGCTTTTGGTCATTTTCGAGCCAGCTGAAAACAATTAATGGTGATTGGATTGGTTCAGAGAAGTCTGAAGTGGCACTCTGGGGCCGTGTTAGCCAGGGCAATCTCCGATTAAGAGATTAACAGTCTCATTACTTCCTGGGTTGCGGCAGCAAGGAAGGTAGATGAACTAGTAGACAGCGAAAATTAATGTGAAAGGATCGCTGTTGATCCGGTTTGGGATTAACACCCCATTTTATGTCTTTGTGCAACTTTTGTCAGCGTTTTGCTTCCCAGTCTGTAGATTCAATCACACTGACTTTTACAGATTAGACCTCTGTTAAAACTACACATCTGCTCCCAACTGCCAACATTACACAGACTAACTCAATGGGGCGATAACATATGGCCGGAATTTTAGTTTAAAACAATCAAAAATTAGCTAACATTATAAACAGAGTGTCAAGAAACAACAGTGTTTTGTGTTGGACATTAAGTCAAAGATGCTGATGTATTGTGTTGTAGAGATGATCTACTGGTCAGCCAGCCCTGGCTTTGTACCCTGGAGGTGATGGTCATATAGCCCCCGTAGTTTCAGCGGGAGAAGTATGCAAGCGGCAAGTTTGCTACATTTATGAAATAGCTGTGTTAATAAAGGCTTTTTAAACATTGTGCCAAGTGCCTTCGATTTTTCCCTTTTTGATACTTAATTCAAACTCGACATAAACAAAATAAAACTCATCGAAGCAGTCAATCACCTCTGGTTTGGTAGAAATAAGTCCTCCATTCACAGAGTAAGAAAATATTCCAGCTCTACATGCTCTTTAGCTCACCCAACTCTCTCTCTCCCTCTCCTCTCCTCCTGCAAGCCCATCCTGTTCCCACCTGCCATGTCTTCTCATCCCCGGAGTCATAGTCTTGGTCAGTCTAGGAGGCTGTGCCCGGATCCAGTCGGGTGTCCAGCCGAGTTAACTGGGAGGCTGCTGAGCCTGGTTGAGCTGAGCTCATCGGTGAGATCCTCATGATACGAGGTGGCAGTACAGACAGAAAGCTACAGCAAGGAGTATTGTGAGCACCAGAAGCAGTTATGCTGGGCCCTTTAGTTTTAGAACAGGTGTTTATATCTTACAAAGAAACAGAGAGCCATTTCGCTTCACCAGGCACACAGGCCTGATAGTCGAGTATTTTGTTCCATTTTTTTCCCCATCCTGAAGGAAGGTCACTTCATGTCTGCAGCATTAAGGAAAAGTACTAATACCTGACGGGTGTTTTATCAAGGAGACCATAAAATACCAAGAACTGGTCAATAATGATAAATAAAGCATTGAACATATCACACTCTGGCTTCGATTGGTTCGGCTACATTAACTTGAGACTTCTCAAGTTAGTAATATTTAACTCAGGCATATGCAGCCCAAGAATATGTGCACTTTTATGATTTGACAACAGATTGAGTAAATTAATGTACAGTTCAAATCACTGATGGCAGAAAAGGCTATAGTGGAAGATGCTATACTCTACATAGCAACAGTACAATAGCTAACAATGCAGTAAAGTCAATAACTTTGTTGTTAACTCAACAAAGCCAGAGAAAATGCCCAGCAGTTGATTCTTGACTGCATCAATGGACAAATTAGGTCTTCAATTATGTAATTACTAACAGTCACTAAATTTACTGTAATGGGTTGAAAATGATTATGATTTAGGCCACAGGGCAAAAAAGCACAGCAGTAAGAACCTGCAAAGTGTGGCGAGGTGGAGGCTAGGGATGAGTGTTGCCGAACAACGCCACCTGGGGAATTTTGCCCCATGAAGTAGTTACTGCTTTTCAGAGAGGCTCAACTATCGTAACATTCCTATGTTATTGGGAGTATTTATATTATATAACATATATCCACTAATATTAAATTGAAAAAAAAACTAAACTACGATAACTCTTTTTAGGATTACTTAAGATTAATTATACATAAATATGCTGGCGTCTTAAATAGGTGATGATTCAAATAGCTGGCTATTATGGTAAATTGGTGTATTTTGAGAGAAGCAGTTTTACAAACAGACCATATACCCGCCCCTACGGGCACAAAAAGTGCGAAGGAACGCACCCAAGGTGGCATCCGTCATTTGATTGGTCCACACTCTAGCTGTCCCCTATTGGCTGGTGAAACACAATATTTTAAGCGCAGGGAGGGACAGCCTTTAGTCTGAACAGACTCCTCAACCGGAGACGAGGTGCTTGTTCTGAGTGCGTGCACATTAGATCTGAGCGCGCAGACTTTAGATCTGAGCGAGCACAGGACATATTTGAATGCGAGCGAAATGTTTGTGTGCAAGAAGAAGATGTGTGAGCACAAGCATGTGATTTTTGAGTTCAAGCACACATTTTGAAAGAAAGCAGCAAACATCTCAGTGCCAGCAAAAAATGTGAGCGTGAGGAGAATAAATCTGAGCACGAGAAGGAGCTGTGTCACTGAAAAGGAATGAAATCATGCTCTCAAACTGAAAATCTACGCTCTTGAATAAAGATAGGATAATTCCTTCCATAGCCAAGATGATCCGCCACGCCAAACAGGGCTCCACCACACTCAGACACGCAACAAAGGCACAAACACCTGCACCAGCTCTGCCATGCCGGGCCACAGCCACCACGGAGGACGAGCGGAACCGGAAAGGAAGAGAGGGCTTGCAGGTGTGACCAGACCAGTAAAAATAAAGTGCGCAGCGCCGCCCATCAATCAGTGCGTCAATCCACACCTAATGTGGATGGAGCAGGGAAGAGGGGGACGGGATGGAAACGAAAAGACCGTCCTGCAACAAAAGGAAAGAAAAGAATGACTCACAGCAGACCCAGAATGTGTTGGGAGAAAAAATAAAGAACAGGTGCGTCATGTTCAGTGTTGTGCATGTTCATTGAATGCACCATATTTTTGATGAATGGGGGAACTGAACATAACTGTTTGCAACTAATGAACATGAGTGTCCTGAACCCCTCGCAATTGTTAATGCCATTCATAAGTACGACTAGGCATTATGAACTGGAAGAGGGTAATGTTTTACTTTACTGACAGTAATCGCCAGTAAACGCATAAATGTCAGACCCCAGATACCTGCAGTTCTGAGGCGTCGGCATTCAACTTCTTCGTAATGCCATAGTTTGAATCATCATCTGTTCTAGTGATGATCATCTTGTTTGCCTCTGAATCATCAAGGAAATACAATGAAAAGGCTCAGTTTGAAGGGTGGACAGGCATCATTTTGTCACTCATCTCTTTTATGATTTTTGATGTGGGAGCAAAATTTGTTTCACAAACCAGAAAAACGTGTTCACAAGCAGGGAGGAAAATACTTTAAACCCATACACATGCGTGTTTCAAAATTAAAATACAGTGTTGCACAGCAAGTGGCGCGAAAGCTGTTCTCTTACAATAGCAGTGAAATCATGCATTATGTTATTGGGTGAAAGTGGATTGGGGGATTGTTGTATGGCTTCACTGACCATATGCTCACATGTTTTTAGACTTTGACTGATGGCGTCAGGAGGATCCTCAAGCATGACGTGCACATTCATCCAACTGTATGTATGAAGCCCACTCTATCAGTCATCTGCTCTTCTGTGGTGTCACAGCAGCACCCTAAAGCTGCAACGATGAGAAAGGTTCAACACATGTTGTCCACAGGCGCAATCAGCACCTACTGTACGTTGATATTTCTTTAGTCAGATTTGTGGTGGATGGAAATGTTTTCATCGTGGCATTTGGTTTAGTATTCACACTGAATTTCAAGTGAACCAGTGAACATATTGGCACGAGTTTGGACAAGTTAAAGAGCCTAAGTCCTCTGCAAAATGAGGAGATTACACAACCAGTTCTTTAGGAAATAATCCAATAATTTTAAAGGTTATTTGCATTACAGTCTAAAGTGTGCACATTGTTTTTCTCCCTGACTGTAATTTTACCTTTCATTTTAATTTTTTTTTCTCCAGACATGTTTTTCTGTTTGGAGGTGACAGTGACTCAGGCATTACAATAATAATTGTCTCCCTAATGCCACGAGACTGCAGGCAGCAGACTTTTGAAGACCGCAGTCCTGTAATTGTCTTTCAGTCCTGTTTGGCCTCTCTGTTCCTTGGAGCGTTTATTAATTACAGCATCTCCCTGATTCAATTTCAGGTTCCTCTCTGTCCCCAGCAGGACAAGTGATGACAGGCAAATGGTTTTGTGCTACCTGGTCAGCACGTTTACAGTTGGATGAATCTGAACCGCAGAACATTTTCGAATCTCTTATCTTTCTCTGTTGTAAGTTTGGTTTTGGAAGTAAAATTGTGTTCAAATCAGTGAAATGCAAATTTCTAACCCCACTTAAAATAAAACAGATTTGTGTCACAAACTCCTGAGCTGTAAGAAAATGAAACTTACTACTGGCAGCAGTAGCAGCAAAATAAAGTTTGTATGACTATGCAGAGGTGAAAATGGGAGGGAATGCACAGACATTTTTACCACTCTCAATCCAGAGGAGAGATTTCTCTTTCCGACGAGCCTGTCATCTGTGCAATATGCAAGGGGTGGGGCAGCACCCTCAGCCTGCACACAGACATAGAGACCGTGCTCTGATGACAGTGTGCTCAGAGGTTTGGCTAAACTTCATTCAAGTCAATGTGGACAAAGCTCGTTGCCACCAAGTGTTTTGCATGCAACTGTGGAAACAGAAGCAAACATCTAGCATGAATGCATCACATACATTAATGTGGAGAGATGCACATGGTTCATGTCCTCAGGTATTATAATACAGCCTAGAGCCCACATGGAGTTAACTATACAAACATGACTAAATAATTAGCATAAGCAAAAGCCTGCTAATTGTTTGGCTATAATATGGGTGCGTTACAGGAGTGTCATGATTCTCCAAATCCACGATTCAATTTGACTTTAAATTATAAGGTCATGATTCCATTCAACTTTCCATTTAAAAAAAATGTTTCAGCACTGATGCTATGATATTGATCGACTTAGACTTTTATGTCCTGACAACTGTCATATACATTTATTACATATCCTTTGCCATACGAAGTGATGTAGATTTCAGAGTTCAAGACTTGCACCTGAATGCACCATGAACTCCCTCTGAGTGTGTCAAACTCCGGCACAGACTGAAAACAGGGGAGAAAAGCACAGATAAATCTATGGAAATACTGTAAATGACACAAAAAACAACCAGCAGAGACGCTCAGCATAATTTTTATTATATGACTTTTTTTACAAGTTGTCAGTGTGGCGGACAGTCAGATGATATTCACTCTGAGCCCTCATTTGGCCTCATTGAGACACTTTGTATCTGCAACGTTGATGATACTGCATTTAATTTTGATTTTTTCGATCAGAAATGGTTGTTCAGACATTCAAGGTTCCTGAGGAATTAGGTCATAAGGGTTAGAGTGGGGTTAAAGTGTAAAGTTAGAAATAGAAAATTAAAAGAGATCAAATTGAAAAGGTTATTTTTTTTACCACATGACTTATTGATCAGGTTTATTGATCATGATTAATCAGGCCAAAATTAAAATGGAAATCGCAAGTGCAAATTCAAAATGCTTATTTGACAATGGAGGTAAGCTGGCTAGCCTTACCCAAAATATGGTTCCCATAGTAAAATGTGGCAATTTCCACCAACAAGAAAAGGAAAAAGTTTTGAGCATAGGCCAAACGAATCTAAATATTTGTTGTTGTTATTTACATTATGAGGTAATTACTCCATAAGTTACAATGCCTGATATTTTTCGTTCTTTATTTTATGATGCGGACAGACACTGATGTTTACCTCTTGCTGGCCAGCCCTGTACTTAAGGGAATACATGAATTAGCAAGATTTTTCTTCTCTTTTGCAGCTAGACTATATTTTCATAGGTCAAACTCACCACACAGGATTACTGGCTTCCAATAATATTACAACTCCTACAATAGTGTATGATGAGTATAGTCCAGTTTACAATCACTAGTAAAGCCCTTAACACGCGGACTTCTGTGAAAAGACAGCAGAACATTGCATCTGGAAAAAAAAAGTTTCTCTTTTAATGTGAGCAAATTATATTTGCGGGAAACATTCAATAAAAACCTGTACACATCACAAATCCGCTGACTTTAGCGCAGCATGCTCATTCGCTCTATCTGTAAGAGTCAAACACACTATTATGCATATTTCCATTAAAATCATCTATTAACTGAATTGTAAGTAGTTTTCTGCTGGAGTCCAATTAGATTTGATGTTTGAGGGGAATATAAAGGGCACTGAGGACTTTGTATGATGTATTATTGAATGGAAATTAATGGCAGCTTGTTTTGTCAGCTGTTACTGGCTATCTCTGCCACCATCTGTTGTCTTTTCGGAAAGAAGAAGGACTTCTATTTCTCTCCCTCTCTCGGTCTGTCAAAGGAACAGATTGAGATGGAGAGTCTTTATACAACGCTCATGGATTCACTGCTTTTAAAAATGCTTCGTGTGCAAGGACCATACTGTTTTGTGAAATGTCCTCAGAAGTATCAGAAGGGGGTATTTTAACATAGTAACCCACAGCTTTTTCCTTCCAAGTAAAGGTCTGTCTTGTTGTTCTCTAACAACAATGATTCAAGTGATAAACAGTTCAAGAAAGCTTCTGCTGAAACAACAGAGGGGGGTCCATCACTTCAAGGAAAAATCCTCTGTGTCACAGGCGGATACGTGTTGGATGATTACTGAGGCAACATCATTTGTTTATTTGGATTAAATATCATGACACTGAAAAAATGCTACAAGACACAGACAACAAAGGGGTTATTCAACCATTTCTCGAAAGAGTTTCATTCACATGCAAAGGCTGTATTCTGCACCTGCAACATTAAGTTTGGTGGACACACAAGGTCATCGAGATAATGTCGACTATTCATGTTCATACTGAACCCATACACACAGTGTTCCTATCAATGTTTGTCATCAACCTGTATCCCTTTCTTTACTCACAACAAACACAATGCAATGTTTTTAATAAGGTGTAGAAAGAAAGAATAAAAGCCAGCGATTATATGACCATGTTGTCTGTATGTTCACAAGGCATTCAACATAAATCTCAAAGCCTCTCTCCTCGAGATTATGTCTATATACAGCTGATTTGCAACAGCAAACAAGTTTTGAAGGAAATGCAATGCCGACCAGATTAATTTTCTATTTACACAATGAGGAAATGTTGTTGATTTCTCATAAGTCACAAAAATGTTATTACTGAATATTTCAATTTAGATGGAACTGGATGTGAACCCTAGTCTCTGCTGTCACAGTCTTGTATTTTCAGAGGCCATTTATAGCCAACATAGGCAATGAATGAGCGCTCAAAAGTCACATGGGTTTTGATAGACATGCTGCTATTCATACAGAAGTCATTCCTGCGACTGTCACCTGGGTTGAGACCTCTTAATCAGGGCCTGTATCTCTGGTTTAGTCAGTGATTCAACTGGACCAGTACTTTGCCAGTTGGTGGTTGATCTACAATCAAACAATACGGTTCAAGCGTGGCATGAAAATTCACTGTTACATTGAAAATCTCACATTGTTGCAACCCCGTCAGCCAATCGGAGCTTTGCATGTGAGTTTAGCAACGACCATGTCATCTTGCTACATAGCTACTGTAGGTTGCTACTTGGCTAAATCCATGAAAAATATTGACAACAAAAAGGCGCAATTTTACAATTCAGTTTATTTCTAAGGTACAGAATGTGTACATCTTAATGGCGTGTAAGCATGTTGCTTAACTGTCTAGTTAAAGGACCTAACACACCACTTCACTCTGATCATCACAACACATCCTTGAATGCCAGTGACCACCAAAATGACATATATCACCGTTCCCATAACAACATGACCATTGCAGTGTACCAGCGGCAAGCGTGTTGAACCTTTGTCGTATGCTTGCAGTGTGGTTAGGTTTAAGCGAGAAAGTTACTTGGTTAGGTTTAGGAAAACATTATGATTTGGGTCAAAATAACTATGTTACCACTGTTACTTAAGTAACTTCCATTGCATTATGTATGCGATGTAACTTCACTATGTGAGTAAGTTAAAGCAACTCACCGTTGACACTGGACACCAATGGCAGACTCCTGAATGGAAGTCCCGTGCTTATTTACCCTCACCATCCGTCCCCGACCTCCTTCCTAAAGAAATGTCAATGTAATTTGTAATAAGCTGCTTTCAAAGTTGACCTATATGGTTGTTTTTCTGATGAGGGCGGGCTGGATTATCAGGCTACTGTGACCCATCCTTTTCGAGAACAGTCTGAACATGATGCCATTGCTCCCTTAGCTTCAAAATGGGTGACCTTGATATTTATTTTATGATCTCTTTAAACTCTCAAATGTCACCTTTCTTATCTACCTGCTTTGACTAAAAACACTCTTCTCAGTGGCTTGCCTGTAAAAATCCACCACAGCAATTTATGAAAGCTACTTCAAACCATAGACCACGGTGGAGGGAATTGATTTTTCACTGGTCTGTAGCCCCAGCAGTCATGGCATTGTTCTACAAAAAGGGCCTGCTGGGAATTGGTATGAAGCAAAGAGTAGAGAGAAAATACCATGGATTTGAATACTTGATAATCAAATTAAGTTTCCCAGAGTGCCATGGAACACCTGCACAGTGCTGATAAGATAAAGAACAGAAGGCGAATAGGAGAAAGAATAATCACAAGAGAAAGGAAACCCATAAAAGCCCAAACAAGGTGGGGGATAAGCAATGAATAATGTAATGAACTTGTAACAGCTCAGAAATGATCTCTTTCTCTTTTAGTCGCTTGTTTCCTCAATCTACCTTTCTTTTCTGTTTTTTCCTCTTTTCTTGCTCTCAATATGTCTTTAAAATTTCCTCCTGAACTCATTATATGTACCATCACAGGAGAACAGTCTTCAAAAGGATTTAACACCGAACAAAATGAATGCTATTTCCTCAACACCCAGCCACCACCAGGTCACTGAGTAGGAGTAAAACCTGTGATTGGCAAACTGAACTTCACTTTTAAGTATTTCCTGACAAAGCCACTGAGCATAATTGCAAGTCATAGGAAATTGTCCCTGTCTGCAGTTCTTAAAACACCAAACTGTTTCTCTCATCTCTGAACCAATAGGGTGACAGTACCTTAATGGTTAGAGAGCAACTTTCTTGATCCTATCAAGCTGTCTTGAAATGAAAATTATGAGATGAAAGTATGCTACTTCCACGCCTACAAAATCTTTATCAAGGCAATGAGAGGATAAGTGTTCGGAAAGTAAGCTTGTGACCATACAGCTGCTGATGCTTCATGTGTAGACATGAAGTTAGGGCAAAAACTGGCAGTGAGGTGCCCTTGAGCAAAACACTGAGCAATTATGACGTAGCTGAGCATAACATATGTCGGAAGAGGATGGTCACGATTGGGCTGAAGAGCCCTGAACAGAGAATGTGTGATATATGGATTGTTCGACATTTGTGCACGACTTTATCTATATTTTTACTAATAAGATAGTTTTTCTGATTGTTTCTTTGCTTCTCCATGTCTGCTGAACCAAGGCCAACAAGCTAATAAAATTTGATGTCAAGACCTTGGAAACCATATCAGGAGTCAAGTACGTCAATATTGAATGATTACTTAAAATGACAATGTTTTTGTAAATGACCCATTGTAGCACTCATTCTAGTGAAATTTCCAGCAAATCTGCAATAAATGTGAATTAATGTGTGTTTCCAACCCACTAATGGTATGCAAATATGAGAAGTGGTGCCGTGGTGCTAAATATCCAGCCAAAGTACCATTTTGACATTTACGTGTCATATCACGGTCACACAATGCTGGACTGGCCATCTGGCATACCAGTCTTTTGGGCCAAACAACTTATTATTTATTCATTTAATGATTTACTTATTTATGTTTACTGATTGGCTAATAAAACAGGTAGATCAGCCCATTATTCATGATTGACACTGGGCTGACCCAATCACAGCCGAGGCCCCCTCCCCCTTGGGCCTAGCTGCCAATCAATCAATCAATCAATCATGCCATCGACAGATTGAAAAAAAAGTGGAGAAGAAATGCAAGGGAGGCGTGGAGAAATTCAAAGAAAAGAAGCAACAAGCTCCAGGCAGATGCTGCCAAATGTGCAAAACTGACAGACATGTTTTCTGCTGCAGCAGCTGGAACTGGTGGACCTTCTTCTGCACCTGTGGCAGTACTGGCAGCCCATGATCATTGAGGTGGCTGTGAGGAGGATGAGGCGAGGCTGAGGCAAGAGAGAGATGACGGCGCCTGCGGCAAGAGTGGAGGGAGAGTTGAACTTGCGGTAAGAGGCTATGAATGGGCTGTGCCTATCTGCCTGGCTCAAATATGATGAAGTAATGTTGATAACATTATTTGGATAGCTTGCTAACTTTCAACACAGCATGTGTAGTTTGCCAGCTTCATTATAACATCAATGTATGGTGTGTAGAGCCAGGTCACAGTGGCTACGTTAGCTAACAGCACTGGCTTAAGACAAGTAGTAAACATTTGCTAGATCTGTTGTGTTTTCCCTGGTGAGCTAAATGAGGCTCTATTGTCTTATTGAAAGAATATCATTACTTCGCTAATTCATCAACATTAAAGTGAGTAAGCTGGCAGAGTTTTTTTTATTTTCTCCATTTGTTTATTAGGCTATATGGGTGATGTCTTGTTGTTCATTGTTCAGGAGGTTCAAAGCACCAGACAGCCTTTTGAGGAAGTATACAATCTGTACAACCCTATCAGCTTTTACTCTTGTAAAATATCATGTCTCATGTCTCTTCTCCCACACACAGGATGCCCTCATGCAGCCTTTTCCACTAAATGATTTATAAAATACATGATGCAACTATCTCTCCACATTTTTCTTGATTAAAGACTCTAGTACTGTGATCATCTAACTCCATCAACTATCAGTCTCACGTTTCTCTCTCGGTCTCCCCCTCGCACTTTTGAAGGTTGCCTTGTTTGAGGAGATCTTTCGTCTGGTGTGGAGTTCAAAGGTGACATTATGACTTGGTGAGTATATAATCCATGAAAATCTCTTCTTTTTCCAGAATATCTGATCATCTGAATCTGTCATTTAATCACGTATAATTGATCACTGATCATGTCTCATCTCTCTCCCTCTCTCTGTCTCTCTCTCTCTCCCATCTTTCTGGATCCTGTCACGTCTGGTTCATCTTTGTTCAGCCATCTCTGATCGGCAGGGTGTCAGCCGAGAGTGAGTGAGTTAACTGGTTCACTTGTCCAGAGCACTTGCTACTCTGCTTTGTGGTTTGGGAGAATAGTACCAATATCTTTAAGGGGACCACAAAAATGGTGTGCTGGTGGGTGGCTATCAACCGATTTAGGGGGGTCAGTCTGGGCCAAAAATGCCAGGGCTGATTTTTGTCCCAGTCCAGCCCTGCGGTCACATGACATGTTTATGACTTGACTGTTGTATCGGGGGGTGGAAACGATGGTGGGGGAGTTACAGGCAAAAAAGCTGCCAAGCCAGAGAATATGGTTGTATGTATGTAAGTATGAAACCAGTGGATATTTCTGATGAGTGACCACAACGTCTGCATTTGCAAGCATGACACTTGGATGTTTTTGAGAGTACATCAACATCCAGCTATGTTTGTAGCGAACAAAACTGGTATTTTAAGCCAAAACATGATCTTTTCCTGACCCTAACCAAGTAGTTCCTGTGCCGAAACCTAACCAGACCCAAAGCACAGTGTTGTCATGACAGAAAGCTGAAAATTTAATCTAGAGAAACATAAAGTTGCAACATAAAGAAATGTTAAGTTTCAACATATAACTGGTTTGCAGAAATGTGTATTGTCAACATTTATTCTAGCGATTGGGTGGAAATAGCCATTCCAAGGCCATTAAACCAATGCTACAGCAGACCGCACCACGAGATGATGTAATTATAAGAGTGCCACTCAAACTTTGAATGGCCCATTGCGTTTGGGCCTTCTGTTCACACGTAAACTGAGCTTTTGGAAAACTCCTGCGAGGGTGTGAGTGTTTATGTGTGGACATTTCCTCCATCGGTTTCCAAAAAATTCCCATCCACACCAACACCAAAATGTACGTGTGGACGAGGTCTTAATTGCAAGTGTGTGACAAGATGCAAGCCAGTTTCCTCTTATTTACAGTCAGTGTACGTGCTGATCCACTGCCCTAAATCATGAGCTCAAGAATCATCTGATATGGGTAAAATTCCAATGGATATTAGGCTAGTGGTGATGAAACCACCCTTTAACTCTCAGCAGTTTTGAGGGATAGTTAGAGAGATCCTCAAATGTAGTCAACTCTCAAGTGGCTCAGATTAGCCAAACACAAGTGGAGCTACAAAAGTGTGCGTGACATATTTTAGCTATTACTCTTTGCATGTACGATTGCATGTTTGAGTCACAGTTTTGGCTCCTACAATCTCTGTGGTATAACACTTATCCAAAACAACACAGATGAGTAGCAATGTAGAGCTAACAAATGGTCCTTGTGTACACACTGCATAACCTGAATGCACAGGGTTTGTCCTGAATGGTGCTTTGCTGTATATCATCGTCATCACTTCTTCCTTGAACATTCTACTGTGGTATTAAACCACAGCACTGCAGGCACTACAGCTCCAGCCATCTGGTCAGCCTGTCTGCTCCTCTCCTCTGCTGTCACTCACTCCTGCCCCCTCAAGTGTCACTCAGCAGCCTGGTGGGCGCTGTGGTTGCGAAGCAGCAAGAGAACATTAGCATCATAAACTCTAATTACTGAGGTTAATAGTTGACAGTTGCAGAGCAAATACTTCAAGGGTTCTCAATTAAACCCTTATTCAGCGAAGCAGACTCACTGAATGTAAAACTGCACCAGGAGCCTGTGCACACAGGGAGAGCAATACAGGAAAGGGAGGCTCTTAAGAATGAACCTCAGTTTCCAGACATTATAAAACTACACACAGAGTACATTCATGTTTTACCACCCAAGTCTTTCAGCCACAGAAGAGGGGATAGAGATGAAATCTGGCTCTCGCATTCGTTAGCTCCAAATTTCTCAATGTGAAGCACTGAATAATACTGCTGGGTCTGGGATTTTGTTTTAAATGTTTGATTTGTACTTCTAAGAAATGAAGGCCATTCAAGTCCAAAGAAAGGCCATGACTGCATAAATCTCGCAACAAAACATAACGTGAAAGTGAAAATATAACATATATTTTAGAGCTACTTTTAATTTTAATAGATTTTATGGCCATTTGGAAGATACTGAGGCATTTCCACCAGAAATGAAATATACCCTGAAATATTTCCTTGACCTGAAGAACAGCTTTGTAGTACACCTTCTAGTAAAATAAAGAGGTGAATGTTTTATATAAAAGAGATATCTGAAACCTGAAATAAGGGTAAGTTTGGTATTCCGTATAACCTTTTACAGTAACCATCATATTACCACCATTATACACGGTTACTTTCCTAGCCTATATGAAAATAAATCAAAACATTAACCCAACACCAATTTAACATTACCTGGATGGCCCTAAAAACTGATTTTGTAAAATGAATAAAAATAGCGATATATGTTTTTCCTAAGGTGCAAAGTTCAATTTGATATTGTTCAGTACTTCCTAACATTTATTAAAAGTATGGCTATGTTATGTTTCTGCTTTGAATATAAAGACTTGATCGGTTTATGTTCAAGATTGGAATCCACCACTTTTGAGCAGAAACATAGTAAACAAGGACGCGTTACCAATGGCAGGCGTTGCACAATGCACAGCACCCTGTCCTATTTGTCAAGCTACTGGAACAGAACCAGGGGAAGAAAGCAAAAAGTTCCACAAATGGTTGTTTAAAGCATTTTTTTTCCCCTCATAACTTACACTCCTTAGTCAACTTTTCAATTTTTTCTATGAAAATGTCCTCAGTTGTTGTAAAGCTGTAACAGAGTCAGATTACTGTCACTGCAATACTGGTCACTGACAGAGGTCTTTTAGAAAGAAAACAAAATAAAAATCAGCAGTACTTGTTTGATGTGGCCTTTGGCAGAGGGAACAGGGGCTCTGGCTCACACGATTTGGCAACCCAAGTGTTGAGAGCGGTCTCAAATAGGACTGTTAGCTCCTTAAGGCAGCTGTTCAGTACTCCCTGCAGAGCTCCTGATGAGAATGAAAACCATCCACTAACAACACGAGTGTGACAGTATAAACACTGAACTTGTTAAGACCCTTTTATTTCGCACCATCTTGTTCTCGTATATATACCCTTAATGAAGCAAAGTGTGGAATACGCAGGTTTTGTACATGCAGTCACATGTGTATCTTGGCATGTGAAACCATCTGTACTGTATATGCACTCACACACACAAACCCTCTCAGAGACAGGATTACAATACCTCTGTAAAACACAATCATCTTATTCGTCTGTCCTCTTTATCTGCTGATGTCTCGCCTCTCGATTTTTCTCCATGATTTCATCTCTCCACCTTCTTCCTCTTTGTCTCCTCTATCTGTTCCATCTCAATGCTTTCACATCCTCGCCCACCTTTATCTATGCTGTCTTTTCAGTTTCACGAGTAACTTATACGGAAAGCAAGAGAGAGTGAGACCTATAGTTAAAGCTCTGTTTACTCTAATGGGTGCGCTATCAATATACTCTCTGGCTGTAGCATGCAGGGTTGAGAAAGAGAGGAAAAGAGATGAAGAGGACAGTGTAAAAGAGTGAGAGGTATGTGTGTCCTTGGTGTGAAAGCATGCATGTGTTTGTGTGTGTGTGTTCATCTGCGTGCAGTTCCTTGTGTGTGTCCTGTTCCTACTTCCCCCATCTGTCCCTTCTGCCTTGATGTCCAAACCCTCTTCTAATGTGCTGTCCAATAAGCCAATGATTATCATTATCATATCGGTGCAATATTAGCTTCTATCACCGCCTGGCTGAGGATCAGTAATTGCTGTCCGTGCAGAGGAAATGGGAAAGGAAATTACATCTGCCTATACAAAGAGATCGTTTCCTTGTTAGTCCTAAGGGACTGTGATGACCCCTGAGTGTGTGCATGCACTTGTGCGAACTTAAAAGTGTGTGTGTTTGTGTGCAAGCCAGTGTGTTTGTGTTTGTATTTGTAATAGACCTGCTCAGTATGCAGATGAAACTGGCACTAATATCAGAGTCCTGTTAGGGAGAACATTTGGAGAAGGGCAGCGCTGATGTATAGGTGTCTCCCGCTGCCTGTGTGTGTGAGGTCTTTTATTTATAAAAGAAAAAAAGGAGAAAGAAAAAACATATATTGGTGTTGTTTGATATAAACAGCCCCCGGGCCAAGTGTAGAGAGGTTTTTATGGATTCAAGTACATCTGTAATCACTGACTTCATCAGCTCACAACCAGAGGATTTTATTCTAATGCACTTTCTTTACCTTGACAAAAGGCAATAGGCTGGTGTATGTTGCACATTTTTTCTATTGTTCAATGGTATTTTATCCTCATGAGAACACAGACTGCTCCAACATAGCTTTGACATAAAGAGCGTCCATAGGCTGTTCCATCTCAGCCTAGGGCATCCATATTGTATGTTGAACCTGTTATGCCCCCTCAAGTGCTGTGAAAATTACTTCAGTTCATGTTTTTAGACTTGAACTTCAAGTGAACCTGAAGTGGCTCCTCATCCAGAGCTGACTTATTTATCTCCATTTGACTGGTGGCTGTAATGCACCTGCTGGTCGTTCAATGGTGTCTTTGTTGTCTCTTTTCTGGGTTACTGGTTTGTAAGTGTTGTCCTGTTTTTCATCTTTTGGGTCTATTACTCTTTGTTGCCCAAATGTACATTGCAAAGTGTCAGGACATTCAAGCCCAAGTGGCATTATAACACCAATCCTCTTGCTACAATATCTTCCTATATGTGGATCTTACCACCACTCATTTTTTTTTAGTAAGCAATCAAAGAAAACATAAATTAAAGCATACAAAACTCTGCCAGTGGAGATACTACAGGTTGAATCACCATCATGCTGCTTCTTTCACAACAGTAGAAAGATACACATGAAGTTCTTTATTTAGTTCAAATTTCTTTTCTGGGCATTTATTTCAAATAAATTCCAGCACATATTTACCTAGAATTGCACTGAGCAGAGTGAATACCTCCTACAGTTCCCAACAGTCCCCTTCAATTAAATCAAGCCGCAGCAAATTGTATTCACTTATACCTTACACCTGAATATGCCAGATTTTGTTCTGCAAGATCGAAGAAATTAAATATTGCAAAATGCCCTATCTTGCAATGAAAAAGAATGAGAAAAAAATCCCAGATCCGTTGTTTTATCCAGATCAACACCAAACGTTAATGGGGTCTATTCTGGGCCCATCTGCCATCTGACATCCTTACAGCAGTTTTTGTGTAATCCTAACAAACCCACCAACAAACGGATATGGGTGAAAACATAAATTCCCTGGTGTAAGTACATAGATAACCTAATTGTCATATTTAAACAGAAATATTGGAAAACTAGTAATAAAACATAATCTTCTAAATGTAGGTCATCAACCGGGGAGGTTTCATGGTAATATTGCTGGTTTCCAATTATCAGATTTATGCTCTGGAAATGTATAAGTTAGTACATATTTAATTAGATAATGACACATTTGCATATTAAATGTATAATTATAGAAAACTTGGAATAAAAAAACTACAGTTGTCTTGATGTAACACATTTTTAACCATATCCATTGTCAGCATTTGTTTACAATGAATAATACATGTAAAGAACATTAAAAAAACCCACATGTACTGTATGTAAATGTCATGTTTACATATTCATGAATCATACTCATCTGTCTACTTGCCCTAAACAAGATGTAGATCACACAAACACTGAAAAGACAATGCACTCCTGAAGTGAGGAAGTGGCACTGCATATTGTACTATATCTGCCTCCGCAAGCTATGGAGCATCTGCTGCACACAACAACTAATCTCATAGAGCTTTGAGTTTCTTATTTTTCCTTCAACCACAACCAAATCTATTAGATATTGTTTCAGTTGACTTAAGACAACATTTTGGAATGAGTTACTGCAACTTCATGAAGTGAAAAAAGGATTTGAGTTATACAGTGCTCTTACAAAGCTGATGACTCACGATTCAAGTGAATGAAACTGGATGAACCTAGCTGATTTGCAATGGAACAGCTCACATGAAGAAAATAAGGCTTAGTGATATGT
This sequence comes from Pagrus major, assembly GCF_040436345.1. Taxonomy (NCBI): domain Eukaryota; kingdom Metazoa; phylum Chordata; class Actinopteri; order Spariformes; family Sparidae; genus Pagrus; species Pagrus major. The sequence goes on along the minus strand of NC_133225.1, from coordinate 21,417,674 downwards.
TAAGTAACTTTTATTTCCACTTAGAAGCATTTCTAATAGTACGATCCATCTGGGCATTTCAATGTGTTACATAATTTTGAATACTGCATTTAACACTCATACATGGTAAATGGACAGCTCTCTGTAGGTAGAGATGTATGTAGGCAGGGAGATGGATAGATGGGTTATTGGATTAAATTAAAGCACAGTTTGGGGTATTATTGGCACCATAAAAGTATGTGGGTGTTATATTGACATTGATCAGACTTGAGTAGGATGAGAGCTGACTGGACTGCTCCATTAGGGAACCATTTCCAGCTCCTCCAACTCCTTCTGTATATCTAAGTGCATACAAGACCAGGCCTTCAACTCCCACCGAGTAAAACGGAGCTGCATGTACATCAATCAATATTTAAAACTGCTGTCATCCTTTGTTCAGATCTCTTAAAAATACCCCTCTTGTATTCGCCCTGAAAGTGATCTTGCTCAGACACAATGCTAAGTTTTCTTACTGATTCTTATTCATTAACCGATCAATGTTAATTTCATTCTAAAACACATTGGGATTTTTATTAATTTTGTCGAGGCGCTGTGAACTTGACTGTCGCAGTGACGAGCCTTGTTTCATCTCAGCAGTGTAGGAGTAATTCTTCTTTCACACAGGCTGTTTTTGCACCCCAACCGCTTCTGCAACACACGCTGACACCCAGATATGGTATTAGGGCTAATTATATCTACAGCCAGTGACAATGTCAATTCACTGGACTGTGTGACAGCAGGTGGTCTTTCAGTTCAGTTCTGCTTTCTTTGATGTTCCCTCCACTTTATCACCAAGCGTCTTTCAGTTACAGCACCTCTTTGACTTTATTTTACTCACCACCCATTTTGGCTCTTCTTATTGTTTATTTAAGTGTTCTGTAGTGATGGAGTGATTTTAGGTGAGTTTTGAAGTTTCATCATTCACTGACTGTGTGGATGCAAAATGTAACTTTTTCAATGTGTTTAGAATTAATTCAACGCACAGTATGTAATTTCTGCCACTTTGATTGAGTCTTTGTATCAAAACGATGAAAATGGAAGGTACCATGTGATGTTTCCCTAGAAGTCATTGTAGGCCTTGGATAAAATTACGTATTTCTCTGGGTTTGAACATTGTAAGCAACATTTTGAATGTCTTAAGTTGACAACTCAGGAAACATGACAAAGCTCTAGTTGTTTAACCCACATAATTGTATAATTTATGTCTTTAAACAAACTGACCATGAAGCTTTCGGCACAGACCTGTTGATGTTTAACAAGCCTTCTTAGGGGCCAATCACGCAGAGACGCATCGCTACAGGTGCTGTTGCTTTAAAAACGCCTCCGAAAAGTGTGTTTTGGACTAAACAGCATGGTGTTCCTGTGGAGATGGGCTACAAGTGCACCTGCCTGGTGCCTTGCGGTGTAAAGTTGCATTAAATTCAGTTTCTAACAGCTTGAAAAGCACGACACACAGTGCAGGAGAGGAGCACCCACCAGGTCCGCCGTACCACTTTAAAAAAAAGAAAGTTTTTTCTAGCAACACGTTCCTAGCAATACGCTTCTGTGTGATCCGCCCCATAACTTCCAAGGTGCACTGTGAGACATTTTCAACAATAGCTGATTTAGAGATTTGGGGACCAAAGATGATCAAAAAACTGACAATTTAGCACTGAATTCACACGGTGTGAACGCTGCTATGAGATTCAAATCCAATGATCACAACATAGCATTAAATGACACAGAATACCCTGGCCAACAGGGCATTGAAAGCACAATTTTTAATAAGCTTTACAAACAATATGAACCAAAATTATTGAAAATCTAACATGACTCAAAATTGATACAATACACAGATTTCTCTCTCTCTCCTTTGATTCCGGTCGGAAGATGTCAGAGTGGAATTTTGTCAGTAGTGATAATTTTATTGTCTACCAGAAGCTCACAATCAAGCTAGCAACAGAGGCAGAAATTATTACTACAATTTAAAAATGTATTTTTTATTTTAAGTTATTTAGGAAGTACTCCATTTTCAGGATTGCACTGAATCTACAGATTGCAAACAATTCCTTTTAAAATGTTGCCGTCTTACTGTAAATGCTGCTGTGACCTTTCCTTCCATCTGTGTCCCCTCTCTTCCCTCCTTCCCTCTCAGGGAGGAGACCCAGCAGCATGGTGCCAGCTTGTATGACCTGAGGGAGCAGAAAGAGGACAGAGGAGGCAGGGAGAGGAGCAGAGACACAGGGGGAGAAGAGATTGAGCCGCGGTAGTCCTGCTGTCAGGTAAACATTCAGTGTATCCACAACATCACCCTCTGTCTTCCTCCCGTATCCCCCTCCCTGTCCGTTTCTGTCTCGCTCTTTTGTCGACTGTCTCAGTTTCCCCTTCCCCTGCTGTTTGCACCACAGACAATATTTGGGTCACTGCAGATATCACATTGTGTCACAAAACCAAAACACTCACGTCAAATCGTTCTCACTTTCTGGGGAAACAGGTTTAAGATCTTTTTCCCACATAAACACACACACACGAACACACACTGCTGGGACCTACTTATACAACTTTTTCATCTCTCCTTTTCTGGCTTTGCTCTCGACAGATGGGCTGAGGTTTGTGTGTCTCGTGTGGAATTGTGTGTGATTGGTGAAGGACGGAGGGAAGGAGGAAGAGTGGAAAGTGAATCGCAAAATACTGTGTATGAATATGTGTGTGTGTGTAGCAAGAAAAGTGTTCAGGACCAAGCTGGCAAATTAAGTATGCCCTGGGACCAATTCTCCATGTAAATACTGGTCCCCAACAATTTTGACCGTTTCATTTAATAAAGCTGATACACAATAACACTGAAACTTTCAAAGACCTGTCTCCAAACATCAACATGATTATTTTGACCACCTGATGTTACTATACTTTGTAAATGGTTGTGTGTAGTTCATCTATAAACATTATTTTGATGACCATGATGACCTGATGATTATAAACCGTATTACTCAAATGGTTTATAAAGCTTTTCATTGTCTGTTAACAGTAAAAGTGTTATATAGATAGTTATTAATGATGTTTTTTATAGTGTTACCCAGAGTTGAAATATTTTTGGAAATATTTGTTTAAAAAGTATTACAGTTGTGATGCAGTTATGTAGAAGAGGTGAAAAAGAAAATTAAAAAAAATAGAGGAAATGTGAAATTTCAATGAAATGCTGGATGGAAAGACAGAGAACTATGACTGTAAAAAGCGAAAGATCACTAAAGGTGAGTCAAGTCTACAAGAAGAAAGCTGCACTAAAACTTAATAAACTGGATTATTAAATAATTCTCATTCACAGCACTCCGTACTATTTTGTCATGTCTTTTTTCTGCTATTTGATGCTGACTGCTTTAATCTCAGTTGTAAAAATCAATCAAAACAATCAAGTTTAAAATAATCTGATTAATAACTCTGGATCGGAAACGACCATCGAAACAAAAACACACAGACACGCACACTCACATACACACACACACACACACACGCCCCTAGACTACTAGACTCTGTTAACCCAGGCCTGATCCGTCTTGACGTCAGTTAAGAACAATGATCGTTTCAACAATTGTAACTCCTCCATCTTAAGTCAGCATAACACACTGTCTGTGGGATTGACCAGGCTGTGATCAAGACCAGTGACTCAGATGCCTTGGCCAGGTGCTGCAATTTGTGTTTCTTTTAAACTCACCTTCCACCTCATGCTCTATCGTGAAGTGTGTTTCATGTATGTCACTATCAGTGGGAAAGAGACTTTACCCACTCATTTAACACAGCAACAGGGCAAAGTTTAATTTGTTCATTTCTGCCTGTTACTCAAGGTTCTGTGATTCACTTTCCTCTGAGAGGCTGGATGGCTGCAGGCAGCTTTTTGCTGATGTTGAAGCACTTTTGAAGTGCCTGTACAGTAAGAAAGTTAAAATAAGCACACGTGAATGAAAAAAATACTGACTTTAATAACAATAGCTTTAGGATGAGGAGGCATAAACAGTATGAAAACAGTCCAAAAATGTCTATTGTTTTATCTTTCCTATCTGGTTCTTGTCACCTTGACCATCTGTGTCTGTTGTTAACCTTTGACATTACTTTTGCTGCTTGTGTTCTTATTCCTTTTTTCGCAGCCTCCAGCAATTGATGTGTAGGATGTTAAATGTGAAGATACAGAAACATTTTAATGGCAGTAAATATTTGCATTAATAGTATCAATTTGTGCTAATGGAGATGCTGTGTGTCCTTTGTGACTCTTTGACTTCTTTGACTTTCCGTGTCCTTCTCGATACCTTTACCCATCACACACACATAAACACTCCCTGACATCTCTTCGTCTCGCCCTACAAATACCGCTCACTGTCACTCCCTCAGAGAGCTCCATCGACTATTGACCGCTGCTGGGGCTAATCGAAGGCCCCAGTGGCCTTCTTGTCCTGTTGGTTAATGGTGACCCAGCTACCCTCCTCTCCCAATCGACAACGCTGCCAGCCTCCCTGTTCTATCTCTTTATCTCAATCCTCCCTTCCTCTCATGCTCTGGGTTGATTCAATGGTATTGATCCCCTCCACCTTTTGACCTCCTCCTAGAAGAAGATTTACTGGTGTAGCTGTCCTACTTTGAACACATGCTGGCTCTTTAAAGCTACAGTTTTGCTGCATTTTCACAAAGAATTGTGAACAAAATGCTGTTTTATTGAAGTGGTTATTCTCAATTGGAATGATTAAAGAAAAAAAAATAACCAGAAGTTTTGAGAGGAATCTTTTCCACCTTTTTTCAGGAGTAGATTCAGTAAAGAGAAAATATTGTACAATATGATTTTTAATTTTATCCTCCTACATTATCCAGTGGTACCACATATGTTGGTGGATAAAATTTCCTTAAACTTTAATTTAATTAGCTTGTTTCTGTAAAATAATAAATAAATAAATAAATAAATAAATAAATAAATAAATAAATAAATAAAATTGAAATTAAAATTTAGACATAAATAATGATAATCAGTATAATGAAATCAACATGTGTAATATCCGTGATTAGAGAATGTAAATTCCTCTTCATGACATTATAAACCCCCCAAAAGAAAATTATTTTGGCATCCACAGTAGCTATAACCCGGTTTTACAACAAACTGTGAAATTGACCCGCTGGTCCAATGTGACACTGATGTGTTTGGCCATGCCTACCCATGAAGACATCTTACTCCATGGTCAACTTGAAAAATAAAAGCACCAAAACTACTTGGTTAGATTTAGGAAAGACCATAATTTGGCATAAAATAACTTATTCCTTAAACCAATCACCACTACTCTGTAAGGTTTAGGCAAAGATTAATGTTTCCATTCAAATAAATGCTTCCTTGAAACAGTCACATTGATTAGATTCACACGGAATTCAAACCCTGAAAAGGAAGTAAAAAGTCCTATGAATAAGGTCAGCGTCATATATATGCAAATTCAACATCCGCCTCCTGTTCACGGTGCTATTACATGCTTTCCTGTGAGACTGGGCTGGGCCCTGATAACTTGGCACTCCAACAAATGTACTGTACAAGTCAGGAGCTTTTTCTCCACACATACCACAGTTCTGAAATGGTCTTTATTGTCCGTCATCCTTGGCTAATTGTTTGTGAACCACTGAATATGATTTTGGCCCATCAGTACTGCATCAGGGTTGGAAAACAAACCAAGAGAGGAGACTGTAAAAGACCATTTGTTCATTAATTCATAGTCCATGTCATATTCTGAATCCTATTTATGTCATTCCTTGGATGGAACTACTATGTCTTTTTTTTCATCCAAGCCTTGGAACAATTGCGTGAGCTCGGAGCCAAGCAATCTGTTGGTGTTCTTCAGTTATGGATGGCTGCATAACGACACTCTTCCTGCAACCGAAACAACTTTTTAATCAAGTTAACGTCTGTGCTAAATCATCTCTCTCTTGTGCCAAGTTGTTTTTCCCCTCTCTTCTCTGCTTTCTTCAGTCTTCTTCTCCACTGTCACCACACACGCACTGGCTTTCATCTTCTTTTTTTTTTTTTTTGGTATATTACCCAGTCGCTGCAAAAATGGCTCAATTGTTTTAGCTGAAGACAGGGCCCATAAAGTGCCATTAAAGATGTATCACCACAGCAGCTAATGTTTTCTTATCCATTGTCAAAGCACCTCCAGGACTAGGAGACTAACACATTCTTTTCCAGGCCATTTGCAGTCCTCCCTCTACCTCCTCCGCCTCCCTGTATGCCACAGCCCCTTTCCTCCTCCTTAATCTACTTTCTCTTGGCCTCTCACGAGACTGGAGTCTCATGTATAAGACTCCAGAAACCAAGGAAAAATCCATTCAAGGGATAGCATATTCTTTTATCATTTTTACTTCCAAAACGTGATTCTTTGCTGTGCCGTATATGATGTCTCTAGACTCGAATCCTGAGCTGCAATATATTCAGGTTGTGGAGAGTGAAGTAAAGATATAGAGGCAGAGAGCAAGACAGGGAGAGGGAACAGGTTGGAAGAGAAAAGGGTAGGAGAGGGAAGAGAGTAGATGGTGGAAGGATGGTTTCAGTTCTGTCTTCAGTCCCTGGCTCTTCTATAGGTTTGAGAAAATGAGAGATACTCCCAAACGTACAGCGCTTCATCTCTACGACACACATGACTGATGCACTGAATCATTTCTCATCCTATCTTGTTCGCTCCAATGAGCTCTGCAGTTTGTGGGCTGCACACTTCATCCTCAATTATATTTAACAGCTCAAAATGAAATCAGGGATTGAAGACAGAGTGCAGCAGGTGAGGTTCATGGCTCATCTACAGTATGTTGTAATCATTCTACCAGCACAGTTAATGGCTTTTAAAAAGGTACAATAGAGACAGAGATCTTGATCTCTTGGTTTGAGCAGTTTGAATTTGATTTGGTACCAGTGTCCTGCCGTCATTACCAGTCTGATATACATGGTAGACAAATGAGTTGTTGTTAGGTAGATTTTTCAGTGAGATGCATTAAAAATGGTATGATTAAGACATTTATTTCAAACCCCTTGTTTCTTCCAAATATGTTATAACCTCCACCAAAAGGTTATGCTTTCACCCATGTCCGCTTGTTGGTTGGTTGGCTTGTCAGAAGGATTGGACAAAAACTACAAAATGGATTTCCACAAAACTTGGATGGTTGATGTGTCTCAGCCAAGAACAGACCCCATTAACTGTTGGTGCAGATCTCGATAAGGGGACAGATCCAGAAATTTGTTTTCACTTTCTTTAACATTGTGAAATAGTGTTGTTGAGGTAGGTGTTATTTAATATTATCCTCAGTTTCCCAGGGAATAATACATGGATCTTGATAAAAGAAATCAGTCATATTTAGGTGGCTGGTATCTATGACTGAATAGAAAAAGGTACCTTTGGGCCTTGGTGGAGGTGTACACACAGAATCTATTTTTAAATCGACAAAAAATATACAATTGAGTGAATTAGACAAATGTTTTTATTCAACATATCTGCAAAACATAACATTTTTTTCTACATTGAGTTGCAATGACAGTAAATTACAGTCCAGGTATTGTTAATTAAGTAGATATTAAAAAATATCTACTTGTTAAATTAAAGATCACAAATAGATGTGAAGTGCTTCTACACAAGGCTGACCTCATTAAAGGCTGTGCAAACTTCATATGCAAATTATATATATACATAAACTGGTGAAACTCAAAATGCCATTTTGCAAAGACATTAATTCTTTCATCAGTGAACCAAAAGACACCAGCCTTGATAAAAAAAATATTTTTTGCTTCTAATCACAGACCAGATCTGAACTCATCACTTATCATATAGTACTAGTACTACTAGAAGTATTCATTTTGGACTTGAATTCTTTTTCATTGCCATAATGACATAACTTGAATTGAATGTGCATGTTTCCTTCAGTGAATTCAACCGGCTTTGTATATAAGCTCTTTTCCATAATAGGATACGAATACAAAACGATTGTTTTAGTCCATCAAAAGCACCTGTCCTTGGTGGTCATTTTTGACCAGGCATTGTCTTGAATAAAAATTGTTTCCAGCTTCAACAAGGAAAATCAAGATCAGCAAAAAGTAACTTACAACAAAGACTGTGGTAGGAAATACATAATTAGCCCCCAAAAAATATCTGATGTGGTTTCAAAGCCAAATCCCTTTTCTCTGATGTACAGTCTCATTTGATATATGCCTTACAGGGGGAGAGGGAGAGTTTTAAAGAGCCTGACCTTCCTCGTGTAAATGAAAAGGTAAGAGTGTAGGGCAATGCACCCATGTTTGATTCAGTTCACTGAAGGATGCTTTAGATTTTCTTGGCCGCATATGACCAGGGGCTGATGCTAGCTAATGTTAGATAGGTGCAGCATACGTTAAGGAGTCTTGTCTACTTGTGCATATGTGTCACACTGTGCCTCTGAGCCAATAATCATTTAAATCAGTGGACATTTCTCAACATGTGGTTAGCTGCATCCTCCTTGAGCTTTTGAGGTGATCTGTACGCCGCAGCAAATTCAGAGCAAGTCAAACAGAAATCAAACCAGCAATCAACATGCGCTGATCACCAGGGATCGATTCTGCACAGGCCTGACTCAAGCCTAATGTCCCATGATTTGCAGCAACAGAGATTCAGCCACAAGCAGCAGCACATATCAGTGGGAAAGCTGGTCTTCAGCCTATAGAGAAAAAGTGGTTTTAGAAGACATGACTTTGTGATATTGAACCTTTATAGCATAGCCTTTCACAGTGAGAGCAGGACTTAGGACTTGTTGAAGGCCACTTTGGCTAGACAGATGCCTGAACCTTTCCAGTGAAGGAGATCTCTCCAATCACACACACACACACACACACACACACACACACACACACAAACATAAAGGACAGAAACTGTAGCTTTGAAGGTGGAGCACAGTGGGAGCATGTCAACAACAAGAACACAGGCTTTGATCCAAGTACTTTGTACCTGCTTCCTTGCTATACCTAAAACTACATGACAGTATAAGTAAAAAAAAAAAAAAAAAAAAAAAAAAAAAGAGGATGATATCCATTAGTGTGCATTTAAATGCAATCCTCCAATGACAATTGTTGTATTTGTCCCCTGGGCATTTCCCACAAGCTCTTAGATGCATAAGTGGGTCAAAAATGACCTGGTGAGGTTGTTTTCTTGCGAAATCTTCATGATGAAAAGTTGTTATCATTTCATATTCCAGCAAAAACATGTTTTTGATGTCATGCCATTACAATTTTTAACTTATCTTTCATACATTTTAAGAATTTTTTGTTTTTGTGTTACTACCCCGGGCTTCCATGAGTGGGTCAAAAATGACCCTCATGCATGCAAGAACCTTTGAGTCTTATCAACTGTGGCTTTTAGGAATAATTTTTTTTTTTGTGGACCACACACTTTACATGTAAGTATTATCTTCATCTTGTATTTCAGAAAATATTTGATATTTTTCAACAACATACTTGCACAAACTACTTTATAGTTAGCTAACATTAATGTTCCCTCTCTGTGTGTGTCTGTCTGTTTGTGTGTGTGTGTGTGTGTGTGTGTCATTGATGACTACTGTGTGAAAGAGTATGTTATTATGATGTGTCAACAAATTATCCAATTCTATAGAAAGCTAGTAAGTTTTAACATGTTTTCAAAATTTTCATAATGTTAAAAAGTGAAAAATACAAAGAGCTCAAAAATGAAATCAAATACAAAAAAAAATATAAATTAAATTATTATTCTCAACATAACTGACAAAAATGCAATAAAAACACATTGATTCTAATACAGATCATTTTTTACCCACTTATGGGAGAGTGTAGGGTCCAATCACTCATGCATCTCAGGGTTACGGCTTTGTTCTCCAACAAATTGGAGCTAAATTACAAAGACTTGGCGGACAAAACCCCGCAACCCTGACAAGATACCGAGAACTAGTCCAATCAACACCCCAATCTAGCCACCTTGAGTGATATCTGATGTGTGACAACTCTATAAGCCCACTGAGAGTTTCATCTTCCAAGGATAGAAGTGCAGTTTGCACAAGGAGGAGCAAGTGCGGTCTCTGAGGATTATTTTCTCAGTGTCATGTCTGTCCTAACCCTGTCTATCTGATGCTGTGATTCCCTACAGCATATACTGCTGCTTTCAGTTTTCACTATCCCTTCTGTTGTGTTGTAGCAACTCTTTTCCACTCTTCTTTTGTGCTTTGGCTTCTTTCTCTGCTGTCTGACATGGCAGCATTAATGCATCTTATTTCTGCCTCCAACACGTAGTATCCGATTTTGAGATTTAGACCTTACTTAGGAATGCATGATTTATAATCTCTTGATAGCAAATACATCCACATAGGCATTTCACCTTTATCTCTCCATCAGTTCCTTTCATCATCTTATGTATGTATGTGAAAAGTATGGCACTAAAATAAGTGGCTGCATCTAATTCCCATCACTCTACAATCCCAGGAAGCCAAGCCACCGTATAAACAGAACATCATATTTCAGATAAGATACTGGGAGGCAAGCAAACTCACATGTATATCAGTCCTTATAGACATCTGAGCTGTGTTCTCTAATCTTGACAGAGATGAGACAAGATGTGGTTCGGTGCTGTTAATGGGTCAGCGGCCATCTGTACAAACAAGCCAATAGACAAACAAGCCATGAGGACAGGATGAAGGAAGGGAGAGATGAAAGCCATGGGAGTCAAGAGAGAGGGGTCGAGGGGCGGTGAGGCCGCGAGACGGGAGATGATGAACCACTACAAAGGCAAAGAGAAATCAAAATGGAAATGAGGCGCCACCAAAGAGCACTCCGGTCTCCCACTAGACAAGTTTGAAAGCCAGGCAAGAGTGAAGGGAGGGAAGAGGGGGAGGGGAGAGAGAGGCTGATTTAGCAATCAGGTTTTCAATTTTGGTTACTGAAGATCAATATGATTATGTATTACAAGTATAATATTATAATTATATATAAGGGACCAATAAACAAATAATGATTAAGACCCTGATGCTGATGACCTGCATCTTTTTAATGCTCGTAATCTCTAAACAGATATCTGCATCCAAATGCAGATTTTGTTGGCAAGAGATAAGATATGCTGCGTTCCAGACAACGTCAGAGGTCGGAATTTCCTTGTTGAAACTCCAACTTCCGACTTGAAGGCATTCCAGGTGCAAGACCTCAAAATGATATCCCGTTGGCAAGTGTATACACAATTTTCACTATCAGCAGTGCAGCCACCTCACATTATAAATGGAGTAGAGAGAAACCAAAACCATTATACATTTTATTTTAGGGCAGTTTTACACTTGAAAACAGCAAGTGGGCCTTGGTTGCATGCAGGTAGACTGTCGATGTGGAAAGAAGAAGAAGTGGAATGCATTGGCAGAGATGCAATATCGGAACACATTGTCTGTTTGACGATTTAGCTTTTTATTAGCATTTTTAATTATAGCCAATGTTTTCCATAATTGCTAATCATACTTTAAACAACAACAGGCACAAGGAAGAGGACTACACCGGACGCTCTGAAACATTGGCCATAGTGCCAAGAGAATAACTCGTCATCAGAAGATAATGGGTTCTGAGATTGTGCTTGTGGTAGTTTGAACTGATAATACATTCAAGCAGTTTTTCCATCACACCGCTCTCAGGAGTTCAGAGGGGACTTACTTCGGACTTACTTAAAGGACTTCAGGATACTACACTAGCTGTTATGGTTACATGTTGTTTATAGTTGTATTCAATACATATTAGCATTATTTCACTTATTGGCATTGTCATGAAGATTTAGTGATTTTCTGGTACGGTGTGTATTTATTACACTCCATCCATTCACATTGGGGAATAATCTGTTCACTTCACTTCCTTGCTGTGGTACATCTCCTTCTACAATGTACAAGTCTTTTTTGTGCTTATGCTTGTGATGCTCAAATCTGTTACCTTTCAAAGTAATTATTAGGGAAGATGAAAAAAAAAGTCTGGAGTTTGCACTAAAAAGTTTGACTACTGGGAGCCTGAACGAGGGAGTACAAAAAATCAGGGAGAGAGAAGGCGTGTGAGAAAATATGTAGAAGTTCCTTTCTAAAACTGCTGAGCCATTGAGATTTTATGCTTTCCTCTGCCAACTTTGTAAGTAGAATAAATTCAGTCTGACTGAGCTGGAGTTCCAGCCTCAACTGATCACCTGATAGTTAACTAGCTGGATTCTGTGAGGCTCTGCACGCCCACGCTGGTGTTCCCACTTGCTGATGAGACTTCTTCTGAGTTTGGTTGAACTTTACTGTGTGTTTGCAGAGGTCACCAAGCTTCATATTCAGACTTATAAAAGTGTAATTCACCCAGCGCCACCAGCTACAACAACACTAACAGGAAAGATAGTGAAATGGATAAGTATGTATCTGTAAAGATTTCTGAAGAAGAGAGCTAAATAAAACTGAAAACACCTTCATTGGTGTAGCATGGTCATGTTAATTTTTACCTGAATCATTTATAAGGTGATAAATCTCTTCTTAATGAGGAGAGATGTTAATGATGTATGATTGAAAAGGGACCCATTAAGATAAGGTCAGTGCTTAAATTGTACAAATTTGTGGCAGGTCCATTTTGGACATTGAGAGTTCCAGGAGAATTCTTCTTTGTACAGAGTTGCATGATTATTAAAACAAGTCCAGTCAGAGCTCTGATGCCCAGTCCACATATTCTGTGTGAGCGACATGTTGTGATTTTCATTTTGGCACCCATGTTAACAGGTTAGAAAAGCCACACAACCCGTGGATTAGTGTGGCTCATGCGCGTCTCACACAGGCTACAGCAGCGCATGAGCCGCACTAATCCACCATCTAGAGGCTGTGAGACTCGTCTATTTTCCGCTCAGCCGAAATAGACCTGAAAAAATGATCTGCGGATAGTCATATTGTCATCATACCAATGCTTTCACTGCAGTTTTTATGTCAGCAATGCAGCCGTCACGTGCTGCTCAGGCAGGCAATGTGACCCGGACGGGCAGAAACGGCAGGTGCAAAACAAACACTGTAGAATTGCCCAAAAATTGTATGAATATTTATTCCTGTAGCCTTAATTATGGGAGTGAACTGACTAACTCTTGAGACTGAAGACACCTTGCTGTTTTCATCTATTGTGGGTAATCTTTGACGCACTGTCATAAAAACTACAAAGATATGTTACTGGTGTAAACGGTAACTGTTACTTATTCCAAAATCACAAGCAAGAGGTAAGCTTTTGAAAATCTTGATGCCCAAATGTCTTGCAATGTGAAGCTGCTATACTGTTGATAAAGCTCATCTCTAAATACTTTATATGGGAGAATAATTTTTATCTTTTCCTTGCAAAAATGCTATGTCGCTGGCTGCAAGTCAGTCAATGTGCTCCACTCCCTTTTCATCCCTTGAAGGTTTGCTCTCCTCGAACTAAGAAGCACCTGATCCAGCCTCACACTGCTGTCTCTGCTCTTTAACTGTTGTTCAGTAGATGATTACTGATCATATCTGATGTCTAAATTGCATTACTGTACAGTACTTGGGTAATTTACGCATTTGGCTCAAACTAATGAAGGTGGAATGTGTTGTTCCTTAGCCCAGCTTTGTGATTTGGGTTAACTAGAAAACACCCTGTCGATGTGTTATTTTGTCAGGCAAGAATAGCTCTACCATTATATAAAGCTTTCCAATTTATTTCAATGTCTGTGCCATCATATTGCAAAAGAAGTTGTCAGAACAAAGTTTTGAAATGGAAAATATGGATTACAAGCTCGAGACTGGGAAAGTCAGAAATATTTAGAAAAAGTGCAAGTGAGAGCGCATGATGAAATGTGATTTTGAAAAAGGGAAAAGAAGGAAATGTAATAAGGACGAAGAGGAGGAGGAGGAGGAGGAGGAGGAGGAGGAAGGAGGTGAGAGGGAAAGCACATCAAGAAGAGAGTTTTAGGTCTAACTAGCAATAAAAAAAAACTTGTAAATTAGGGCAAGAGGGAGGAAGGTTAGGCAGATGATAAATGAGGAATGTGAACAGAAGTAGAATGGAAGCAGTTAGCAGCACAACAGTGAACGATAAAACAAAAAGAGACAAAGCAGGAAACAAGAAAGGGAGTGTGGTAGAGAGATTGTGAGGAAGTGAGAGAGAGAGAGGAAATGAGACACTGATGGAGACAGACAGGAGGGAGTGCTGCTGGGAGACGCAGAGGCAGGATGCCAATATGATGTCTTCATCTTTCTGTTAGCGTCATGTCAAGCGTATGGCAGCAGATGACCAGGACAGGCAGGGGGCAGGTGAGAAGCCTCACACAGGGAGTATCAATGCCCTCTCATTCACTTCTTTAATACTCACTTGATATTTTCACCTTCATCATCCTGCACCTTTTTTTGTACCACTCCTCAAGTCTCTTCTTCCTTAAGTGAATGTTTAACATACACCTGTCATGGTAGGATAATTTGAGGTTAAAGTTTTTTCCTCTATGTCGGGATTCAGCACAAATGAACTGATTTGATTTAGTTTGGCTCTTTAGCATTCCTGCCTCATTTGAAAGTTGACAGTGCAGAAAGGTCAGACTTCAGCCCAGAACATTATGCATCAGCCATCTCAACAGGGACATGCATCAACAGCCATCAAGAAAATTAAGTTATACTCCTATATTTATTCCAATTAAATATTTTTAAAGTTTAAAAAAGTTATCCTGCTCTCTGTAACTTGCGCTGAGTTCTGCAATCATTTGCAATTGAACTGTGTTTACCGAAACTGGTTTCACTGTCTGTCCCCGGTGGTATTTTTAAGTTTGAGAAAATCACCCACCGAAATGACAGTGATGTCATCAGGGCAATACTTTTTTGACAGAAAGCCTGTTTTGCAAACTGGTTTTGTGAAGTCTGACATATGAAGTTATTTCAATCAGGAGAGACTTAATAGGAGTGAACAAGTATTTATTCATTGACATGCACAGTAAAGATGATAAATAAGTCCTCAGTGATCAGACATCATTGTATCTTAAGGGGCCTATGAACCTCTGCGTGGTATAGGATGTCTCTGATGGACAATATAAAGATAGTTCCTTTTATTTGGCAGGCAGGGAATGTCTCATGACAGACACCATAGAACTGCATTATGGGATTTGTGGGAGACGTTTTATTTTGTAGATTATATCCTGTGTTACTTTCCACTTCCTGTCTTTTTCTACTTTCCCGCCCTTTTTTCCTGCTCATCTGTGTTCTGTTAATCACTCCTGGGTATTTAAGCCTGTTTTACCCTAATGCTTCATTAGTTCATCTGTGGTTCTCTGTCCTGTCTTCCTGTCTTGTTTTACCTGCGTTTGCTGCCAGTGTCTCCTGTGTCTCTTCCCTGGTCCTCATGTTTTCCTTGTGTTTCCTGATTTGCTCCCTATGGCTTTTTTGATTTTTCTTTGTCAGCCCTTTTGTTGCATAGACTTAATACAGCTCACTTTCAGTTTTCCAACCTGTGTCTGTGTGTCTTGCATTTGGGTCCCTTTTGTCAAACTCTGACACTAGAGACAAAGAATCAAGGTATTTTGGTTGCTGCGTCGATTTTTTTGTGCGAAATCCGTGAACCTCAAGCACCTTTTTTGTGGCTGCAACTTTTACAGAGTTTTACATCAATGCGTACATTTATCCTTTTTTCTCCCATAACATTTATAGTTATATGCTTTTGTTAACTATCTCTGTGTACTCTATGTTATGCTATTAGGTATGTGGGTGCTTGGCAAAAAGTGTGTGTTTTGATGATTTCATATGACACAGAAATAACCTTTTTTGCTACTTTTGATTTATTTGTATAAAATCCTGCAACACGATGAAGGTCAGTATCCTGTGTATCAATGTACAGTAAGCAACTTCACAAAATATCATCAGATTGATTAATAATATTGCAATATAAGTTTTCTGCACTATTCTACATGTCCTCGTTCTTTACCCAAGAGTAGTGGCAGCTTAAAGACACGACATTTAGAGGTTACATGAGGTCTTGCTGAAGTAAAGCTCCATATATCATTGCAATCTTTAATGTTTTACTCCTCTCTATTGACTCGACTGACCTCTTTTCCTCAATCCATGCTACAGATTGCCTGTTCCAATCTCCATATTTGACTTTGGTTGAGAATATTTGCTCCATCAGTAATATTTTTGGTATTACAAGAATTCAATAATGATCAGCTATGAAACCTAAATGCTCCAGGGACCTGTAGCCAGCAAACTTCTTATTCACTTAGATTTTAAAACCCTACTATGGAATATGTTGTACCCGTAACACTCCTACAAACAGAATAAATTGAATCCAAATATATTTTTTATACGTGCCCAGGGACCTTTGAATGAATTTGCCTCTTTGCAGTTGCTGATATGGAGAAAAGAGGGAGGAAAAAGCCTTAATGTCAGTGGTGACAGCACATCCCCGGGGCAGCAAATGATAGAGATTGACTGCCCCTGAACTTAAATGGAGGTGTGTGTGCTCAAGACTGACAATGTGTGAAGCATCATAGTACGCCCATGAAAACCATGGCTGTTTGCCTGTGTGTGTGAGGGTTTGAGCACACCATTATTCCTTTTCATTCCACATGTCAAAGACAGCACCTGAGGGTGACACAGAGGATGGATGCAGGAACAGAAGGATGGTGTGAGGGTGGGTGTTGGGTTGAAAGCTCATTAACAAAAGCCTATAATGAGGCAGTTTCATTTGTGCACACTTGTGCCTATTATCTCTCAACTCATTAGACACTGGGGCATGTAGATGGAGATGCCCCGTCCTACAGTAAAGCAGAGACTTATCAGGTATGGATGGAGACAGCTGGGTTCATGTGAGGTTGCTCTGACAGCTGACAGTAAGAAATCAAAGTGCCAAGCACGTATAAAATGTGAGGATACAGAGCGCATATGAAATAGACAGGAGTATTAACTGCAATGAATGTACTGAGAATGTGTCATGGTGACCCGGCTGCAAAGACATATTGACAACTTGTTGTTAGTACATTCTAGCATACATGGTGACAGGCAGTTATAAAGTCAAGTCTCTCCCCACATGTAAAGTCTCATGTTCGATTTCCTATAAAATCCTTTTTGTGCAGGAATTACCTTTGTTCTACAGGGAGGTGTCTATAAAGATAAAATTGACCTCAAAAGAGAATTTCAAGATTGTGGTATTCCACTGCGTATGGAAAGAAAAATGTGGATGAGTACCATACCATATTACTGTGTCACAATGTTACACACTGTAGAATAACAAACAAGAACACTGTTGAATTATGCGAGAGGCAGTGGCCAACAGCAGCGGAAAGTTTCATTAAAAAGGTCTGTTTCAGGAACCTTTTAATGCAACAAATTCTTCAAATTAAACAACAAAATAGAGACTCTATCAGCAGGACATCAATTGCCAGTGCCTTCTTAAACTAATACAAATCGCTGTTACAAAAAAAAAATCTTTTTCTGATTTTTCAGAAATGAGGGTTTTACGATTGTCTCGGATTGGACACAAAAACTATAAACACCTTGTTAGGAGACCTTTTGTTAGAGTTAAAAGAAGGATTCATGGTTAAAAGAAACCAATGTTGCTAGGAAACTGAAGTGAACAGGCGCCATCCATGTCAAAGTACAAAGTTTCAGGCTGTAATTCTTACAGCCACTAGAGGTCTTTGTCACTTGAACATAAAAAAATGTTGTTTGGGGTTTTTTGCTGAAAAAAACTGATGCTGTCATTTCAGAAAGAAAATCTCTTTTCATGTAACCTGGGTCTGATGTCAGTTGGTATGTCATAGTACCTAGGGGTCCCTGCTCCAAAAGCAGCCAGTTTCTGATATCCAGGAAATAAAAGTGTGGAGTTTGCAGTATGATGACCTTCACTAATTTTTGAAATGCAGACCCCAAGACAGCTACAACTTGCAAATATAATTCATTCAGAGTGCAATCAAGCAATGCCAATACATTTAATTTTTTTGTGATTGATGTTTGAAAGACAGTTATACAGCTGACAAGCAAGCGATAGCTACACAACTGTACCACTTTAAGGCATTCATCCCCCTGGAGTGTGTAGTTCACTGACAGATCAGCCACACACTCTAAGCAACAACTAAGAATCTTGTCAGATGGTCTGCCGGGGGGCCCTCAGGGGCAGCGGGTCATACAGAGACAACTCAAATTGAACATGCTTACCTAAGAGGTCAACACAGAAGCAACCAGTCTTGAGCACCCAAATGAAGGAGCTCACTTAAACCCATCTGTGCGCTACCAAAAAAAGGCACACAGACAGGGTTGGCTACAAACTAATATCTACAGTGGATCTCCATCAGTTAAAGCCATGTATATGTCAGGAGCAAAACGGACTGTTTGTTACACTTCATCTGCTTGGTGTTTAAAATAAGCCACTGATTGCTAACACATTGATATTGTAAATATCAACTTTAGGCAGTGATTATATGGCAATTTTGTGTTGTAGCCTGTTGTGCTGCTGCCAAGTGGACAGGATTCAATTAATGCACATTTTAATATCAAATTTGTAAGATAGTTTAATGCTTTGGCTTGATAGGCCAGGCCGGCCACCAACCCAAAGCATTGGTATTTGACGAGTTAGGAATAAGATCAGAAGACCGTCACCTGTTCACAGCCCTCTTTCAAGAGTTAGTCCACCTAATAGCAAATAGTTACTAGCTGTCAAATAACGTCAGAGCCTAACATCACTAAAGCCACAGGATTCCCATGTTTCTAAATTGCCAACATTAATACATCAGTTGGCTACCGTTACAAATGCCTTAAACACAAACAATCTCTGGTGGAAGAAATTCCAGGTCACCGTTAAACACTACAAAGAATCAATTATTGTATTCATCATGCTCACACAACTTGAAGTCACCATGTGAGAAAACTGTTCTGGGCGACTGTTAACTCAGCAGGAGGCAGGAGAAATGAAAGTCTTGCTCAAAAGGAGCCTGTCACTTATATGTTTGCCTTGAGCCTATGTTTCTCAGCCTAGCAGTGTCTGTGGTCTATGATGAGAAGCCCTACAAGCACTGGTAGGAGTTCTGTGATGTTATAGGACAGTTATGTCATCAAAGTGCCGCATATGGACAGAAAACCCCATTATCAAAAAAAAAAGAACCAATAAAAACAATATGCAAAAATATGTAATTTAGTCTCATGCATTTCTTTTGACTGCAGTCGTATATGTGCTCTGAAGCATGTGTGTGTAAAATGTAGATCGCTTCACATCTATGAGCTGACGTCATTTACTCTCCATCCCATTATATGTACTGATGTGATCACGCGCCTCCCATGGTATCACACGTTATATACATTATATACAGCACGCGCTGTTTACCAGAGAAATGGGAGGTATTTAATATGCCAGTGCTAATATTAGCGTGTCGGCTGAGCGATACAGATGCCCTAAAGGAAGTGTTACTTCTCACTCTCCAAGCCTCCTCTACAAAAAGATGGCAAGGATATGAACGCCTCGCTCAAGTACACATTTGCATAGCGATCCTAATAATCTGATTTTCCTCTGGCAGCTATTGTGTTTCCTTTTTATAGGAAACCTTTTTTAAAAGTGGTTATAAAATCCAAATATTTATCCCAGCAGTCCCTTAGGGCAGGTTTAGTCTTCTCAGGATTCTAACAGACCCACTTGAACCTATGGTTTGTGTGTTTTCTTCCTTTAGCTCTTTCTAGTATTATTCCAATATGGAGGGTTTTTGCAGATCTACAGACTCTGATTCACATCTATCATCTACTCTCTGATCAATCTGTCTTGGTCTCCCTTATCTTCTGTTTACTTTATTATTGGACAGTAGTATCTGCTTTTAATCAACAGGATTAACTGAACAGCTGTAATAGTTGCCGATATGATACATTCAGTAGTTTCATTTAACTTTAGTGGTTTTAATTTGAGTGCCGTTGCAAAAAGAATTAAATTATGCTGATGTACGTGACAGTATAAAGTGAAGTGTTATGGAATCCGCTGGCAACCCGACTGCAAAGCGCTCTGCTTTGAAGTGAGTGGCTATAGTGTCGAGGTGGATGGAGATATCAAAAAAAGTGACACATCAAAGAAAAATGCATGCATCCAATTGGGACTTATCCTAACACACACGCACACAAACACACTCAAATTATTCTCATTGTAAGTCACACATGCAGCTGCACAAAACACATACACAAACAGAAAACCTATGCTCTATATCCTATTTTATAACCCAAAAGCACCACGCATATTATAGAAATGTGAAATGTATACATGAACATAACAATGACAGCTATTTTTCAGTGCATTAAAATGTAATGAATTCAATATGTCTTACTGTAGAAATAAAGTCTATATGCTCCTTTTCTTAAAGTGAAAAAAACTGCAAGGTATGATGCTTTTCTGGTTGAATAAAGACTACTTGGCACAGTTGATGCTGTGCAATTAGATAGTGAAAAGTGGGCACTGTGTGTGGACACTCTTTCTATAAACAGAAGTTTTGTTTCTGTTTGTCTGCGGTGAGAAGCCACAAGGAACTAATCTTTCCAAATGCTAATCAGCTTGAGAATTATTGTGTCGCGCTTTCAGATCAAAATACACTTTGTTTTTTGAATTCTTGGGTACAATTTTCCCAACACCCAATTTCTTCCATCACACACATGCACGCACAATGTGGCTAACCACGTCCCACAGATTTCAAACAGTCCAAGGTCACCCAATTGGCTGTGTCTGGCAGTACTGTCGCTGTCACGGATCAGGATTGTCTTACATCTGTCTATGTGCACATCCACCTATGAGGATGCATGTGTCCTCTTGTTGCAAATCTGAACACACATAGCGGGGCAGTGTAGCTGAGCCCAGGTCACACCCATTTGTGCCTATTGGGTTTCAGGTTAAAGCAGGGAGAGTGCTCAATTAAGAATGCCAGATCATCGATTAGGAAAGGAAACTAAACCGTCACACATACACAGGGGAGGTTGTGTGTGTGTGTGTGTGTGTGTGTGTGTGTGTGTGCGTGTGCTACATACATACACTCACCTGCAGACAGTCTCCAGGCCGTCAGGCATTTGTGAATGATGTTGCTCTCAATATAAAGTTCTATATTGTAAGCATTATTGGAATTATTTCACTTTACCAATATTGTTAGATAAATATATATATATTTTTTTATTATGCACCCTTTTTCAGGGGATGCGCATTTTATGTAATTCCATCTATTTAAACCCTTTGCTACAGTACTCGGTGATTATTTCAAACACGTTCTGAGATCTGACCACACTGTGTATAGTCATAGTCATATAGCACAGAATAGCAACAGCATTTCCCTTCCATTAAGTTACTTTGTAACTAAACGTATCATCTAAAGGCTTATGCCTAAACATGAAAAGTCTACAATCAACCAAATCATCAGAATAAATGTTGGGATAGTACGTTCTGCAGACCGTGGATATCTTGCAACTTTAGGTTCAACTTTTTATATTATCTTGTGGCAATCCTGTGCTAATCATCTGGTTAGTTTAGTTTAGGTACAATAACCACTTGGTTAATGTTGGGAAAAGATCATGCTTTGGCTCAAAATACCTGCTTTGGTTGTCACAAACGTGGCTAAAGCTGTCTGAAGGTCTGCTCAAAAATGCCCTGTTTTGTCGCCACAAACATGGCTGTAGATATCCTGACACTCTCTTCCAAAATATCAGTCTTTTGTTCCCACAAATGCAGCTAGAAATTGTCTGGAGGTCTCCTTGAAAATATCCAGTGGTTTCACACTTACAAATGTTATAACGCAGTTTTGAACTGCAGTCACTGGCTTGGCAGCCTTCTTGTCTATAACTCAATCACCATCCTCTGCACCTCCCCACAAATCAGTCATAAACATGTAATGTGAATGTGATATGACACATACAAATGTGATCACACCAGTGGTTTGCAGAAGTGTTAACCGCTGACATTCAAAGATTCAATGCCACAATTAGGCACAGCAGCTGCTTGCTTTTTCTCCTCCTGTGCCATAATTTATTAGGAGATTCAGATACCGTATCTTGGCCGTATGAAAACATCAAATCCCCGCCACCTATCAACATAACATTATGCTCACTCTTCAGGGCAGGTAGCAGCAGTAGCTCTATCAGTGTCAGAGGCTTAGTACTTGGAAGAGCAACTGACACACACTGCTTCACTGTCCTCACCAGGGGGTGGGGTTGGGTTACAAACAAGCGTTAAGACTGTACTGAATGGCCTGTCAGAGCTGTGGCACATGAAAGTGCTACTTGTGTTGGTAGACTGTGGCATGAAGGGTGGAGTTGTGCATGACCCTCTAACAGTGGATTCTGCCTTTCGCTTGAAGGCATTCTACTAAGGAGTGTTGCAGGAAAGCTTGATGGGTGCATGAACTGTAAGGATGCCAGGATGTGATAATAAGGAGTGCCTGAAAATAGGTTGCTGTCCCAAAACAGGATTTGGAGCTAAGTGTGTCTGTGTGTGTGTGTGTGTGTGTGTGTGTTTGTGCTTTCCTTGGACAGACACATACACACATGCACACACATTCTTGTGTATGCATATGCATGACACCGCCACCTGGCTGTGTGAATGAGTGTTTTGTGTGTGCATCACAGTCGTGTAGCGCCATTCTTCTGAACAACACATATGCCAGTGTGTTCAGTCCAGCGGCCAGAGTGGCAGCTCCGAGGTTTGGGCTGAGCAGCGGGCATCGTGCCCTTCATGGTCATGACAGATGGAGCCAGTAGAGACGCAAGGCTATTACAGAGGACAGGAAGGGAGGGCTGGGGAGAATGGAAGGAGTAGAAATGAGTTAGGGAGGGGGAGAACTGAGAGATAGAGGAAAAGTGGAAAAAGAGTATGATTGAAAAGGAGAGAGAAAGATTGAGACAAGGGTGAGGGCAAATTAGTGCGGGATTGCGAGGGAGTGCAAAAAAAGTAGGCACAACGCTGAAACACTCAGGCCGACAAGAAGAAAGGCTAAAGAAATAATGAGAGGGGAAACAGTCCAGTAAAAAGAAGCAGGAGTCAGTGAGGGGGCTGCTTGACAAAAGGTTGCTCTAAAGATGGCTTTTAGAAATGACCCACTGGTTCTCTAAGCCTCATGAGATGTATGTTGTATTGGCAAGTTGAATCCCGGACATTCACACGCAGTTGTTTGTCGCACCGGCCACCTCTGCTCTGAGCCGATTAGTCTGCAGAAGTGGTCTGCCTCCAGTCTGCCTCCCACTGCCAAGCAAATGGAATGGCAGAAATAATTACTTTCTGCTTAGTCTAATAAGCAAAAAAGGAATACAGATGGAAGCAGAGGGAAAGCCGGGTAATTTGGGCCTAAAGTCAAGGGCACAGGCAGGCACACGGGCCAATAAATCTGGATCTGAGAGCATTTAGACCAATCACATCCTATTATGAACAATAGCCAGTTGGGACCATTAACAAGATGGCATATCATTATGACGACTGCCCATTAAGGACAAATTGGAAGAACTGCCAACTCACTATGACGAAACAGTAGTAGTGCAACTGGTAAAGAAAATTACACCTCTGTCAAGAAAACATAGAAACCACAAACTTTAAAGTGAAAACTCATATTACTTCTCAGGGTGTAAATTGATATTAGTATCGTCTTTTCAGTCACCTAAACAGAAGGTTCTTGATGGAGGACAGGACTATTCTTAAACTTGTGTTTTTATTATAGACTGTATAAAACATGGACAAAGTCTTTGTAAAGTCACCCATAGGTTCTGAAGAGCCTTTGTGAAGTACAAAAATGGGCAAAGAGGTGGCGCGTGGGTGGAGCTGAGGCGGGCCGAATGAAGCCTGGTTGCTGAGGCTAGCTAGTAGCTAGTAAGGCTATGTAGGTCGGCTGTGCAAGCAGCTTACTAAGACCCATATCTACATTTGTTGTTAGGCCGCGGATTCAAGTGGCTGCAGTAATAATGACAGGAGAAAGTCAGGGTGACAAAGGCGAGAAAGTCATTGGGGGTGGAGGAGGTTTGGGTGGATGGATGGATCAAACACGCCCAGACTGTTACGACTTCTGAACCACAAGTGACCGGGCGGCAGTCAGTGAAGGCAAACAAACCCGATCAGGAGAATAACAAAGACAGGGTTAGTAGACAGGCAAAAGATCCCAAAAAACAGAAAAAACACACAATACAAGGGGAACTACGTATGGAATACTAGACACTAGTACAACGAGGAACATTTGAAACTAATCAGGGCAATCGCGCAGGCGGGAGGACACAGAAAGCAAGGAATGAAGTGATCTGAAACAAAACAGAGGTTGGTATTCCAAAATGGATGACTGAAGAACAAGACATGACCAAGAAACATGATGGAATTTGTCACAGACTTTCTCCCATGAGTCCACTGTTTGTCCCATTTGAAACTAAAAGTCGACATTGACTTCATATAACATTTGTGACATACTTAAATAAATGACATCGTGTACAAAATGTATATGGAGTTACATTACAAACGTACATATTTTAACCTAAACTATGATCTTTTAAACCTAACCAAATAGTTTTGGTGCCTAAACTAACCCAACTGCTACAGTTTCACAGCATTAACCATGTGGCAGCTAAGGGCCAGTACAACAAAGCTCTGTTTCACTCGAAGTTGGTATTCTCCAATGGTCATATATGGTAAGCAGGGGCGGGGTGGCCACAGGGAGGTTCGGGAGGATTCCCGAACGGCCGGTCTGTTCTGGGCCGAACCGGCTGGTGGTCAGATTTTTTTTTTTTTTTTTTTTTTTTAATGTAAAACGGGGCCGCGGCCCGCGATTAAACAGGCAGCCTGCCCTTACAGCCCTTGTAGGTGGCAGATTGGAACGCCAGACTGGGTCACTCTAATATCTTGCATTTTAAGGGGGGATACGAGCGGCCCCCCCTCTCAATTTGAGCTGATCCTTGTTCCTATTGACATGTGATTGGCTCAGCCGCTCAGTCAGAAGAACGGCTGTTTTCCTGTTAAAAAAACAAAAAAGGAAGGAAGGAAGAGGGGCAGGATCGCGATGACGAAAAGAAAGAAGCCAGAGAAAGAGATGGGTGGAGCAGAGAAAGTGAGGATGAAAAAGAAAAGAAAGTTGATAGTAGACGCAGCAAAATGCGCGAAATTAACCGATATGTTCCGTCGTGGTGGGACCAAGGTCGGCCAGGCCGGTGATGACGACACGGGTCCGAGCAGCACGGCCACAGCAGGTTAACAAGCACCGTCTACACCGCGCCATCATCCCAGACAATATAGTGTTTGTGTTTCAGGACACAGACAGAGCTATCAGTAAAGTTACACAATAAATAAATCATTAATTTGCTTTGTCAATTAAAAATAAAATCCATAGGCTACCAACTGACCATAAAACACTAAAATTCATTGCAATAATAAATAAATAAATAACATTCTGTTTTAAAGATATAATTTAAAATTATAAATATATATATATTATAATACGGCTATATTTCCTGTTATGTTTCTGCATTAGTGTGTGTGTGTGTGTGTGTGTGTGTGTGCGCGCGGCACTTTTCTTAAATTGAATTTTAGATTTTGTTTGTGTTCTAACACTGAATTATTTGCAAAAGTACTATAAATGTTATCATTGTTGCTGTTAATGTTAGACACAGATAATGCCAGTCATGAGAGTGAGGAGGAGAGAGGGACAGATGAGGAGGGACAGGAGAAGGAGGAGGAGGAGAAGGAGGAGGAGGAGAAGGAGGAAGAGGACGAAGAGGAGGAGGCGGAGGAGGGGACTGAGGAAAGTGGAGCAAGAACAGTGCCAGGTACAGGTGCAGTGTGAAGGTCTGGGTTAGCAATAGGTCTTTGCCTAGAATTATATGAAGATGTAAAGTTCCACAGGAACAAAAAGTTCATCCACCATTTCTGAACTATCCGTTTTCTTAATGACTTATTGCAAATCTTCCTTATTACTGATGCTCTTTTCATGCAGCACAAGATGCACAGGAAAAGGCAGGGCCAAGCACAAGGGAAACAGAGCTAGGGATACAACCAGCTGAAGATGAGGGTTTTGATTTTTACGCACGTCCCGCCTCCAAAGATTTAGATCTGTTTTTTTCTTACCATCCTCAACAACCCCCCAGAAAAGGGATGTCTATCTATCAAACCAAAGATGGCATTAAGAGAAAGTGGCTTTCCTACTGTGAGAAAGAAAACTCATTGTACTGCACAGTATGTTTGGCATATGCAAAGCCATCTGCAAGTGATAGTGCATTTGTTAAAGGTGGAATGAAAGCATGGAAGCATGTACATCAACGAATAGAAGAACATGAACGAAATCAAGTGCATCGAGAAAGTGCTGAAGCATATTTCATGAAGGCCACCCATGCAGACATAGCAAGTTTACTTGGAGGAAAACAAATGTCTCTCCATCGTGAACAGGTCAGAAAAAAACGTGAAGTCATGAGCCGTGTCATAGAAGTGATAAAGGTCATAGGAAAATGTGGTCTGAGCTACCGGGGCACTAATTTTGAGGCTGCCCACACTTGGGAAAACATGGCTCTTAACCATGGACATTTCTTGGAAATGATCCTGCTGTTGAGCAAGTTTGATGTTTCTCTCCAAGAACATGTGAGTGAATGTATAAAGAAAAGCAAGAGTCTACATGAAACAGGGTCTAAAGGAAGAGGGTCTCTCGTTACCTTGCTCTCTAACACATCTGTCAACAAAGTGATTGACATCATTAGCAACCTGATCAAAGAAAACATTTCAAGGGAAGTAAGAGAGGCCGGAATGTTTTCTGTGCAAATTGATACAACGCAGGATATTACCTCCACAGACCAGTGTGCTGTTGTCCTCAGGTATGTAACTGACACAATCCATGAGAAGCTCATTGGTGTTGTTTCATGTGAGTCGTCAACAGGAGATTATTTTGTTCAGCTACTCAAGGAGACTCTGGCAAAGGTCAACATTGATATCCGGAACTGTGTCGGTAACTCCACAGATGGAGCAGCAAACATGCAGGGCCAGTATAAGGGGTTCTCCACTTTACTGTCGTCAGAATCCCCAAACCAAGTGCACATCTGGTGCTATGCCCATGTGCTTAATCTGGTTCTGGGAGACACCACAGGTGTTGTGATAGAAAGTGCATCTCTTTTCTCCATCGTGAATGACGTTGCAGTTTTTATCAAGGACTCGTACAAGCGTATGAATATGTGGGAGAAAGTGAGTGATGACAGGCGTCACAGAAGGCTGTCCCCCATTGGGGAAACCAGGTGGTGGGCCAAGGACCAAGCCCTAACTAAGATATTTGGCTCTTTTGGTAGCCCAGACAATGCCTTGTTTGTTGATTTGATCCTAACTTTGAAAAGAATTGTGGAAGATATGTCAATGAAAGCACATGTCAGGGCAAGAGCTAAGGGCTACATTGAGTCCCTCCTGAAGCATGAGACCGTGCTTACAGCCCAGATATTCTTGAGGATCTTTGAGATCACCTCACCACTGTCCAGATACCTTCAGACTAGCAACATGGATCTAATCACTGCACATCGGCTTGTAATGGGGGCCATAGATAGCCTAAAAAGATGCACCAGGGACATGGATGGTGTCACAAAAGCAGCACATGTATTTGTCAAGTGGGCAAACGAGAAGCTGGAGGAGGGCGGATTTAAAGAGATGGTTCAGGTGGGTCTACCTGAATTAAAGAGCAGGAAAAGAAAGACCATGCCAGGTGAGGCAGCAGAGGAACAGCAGAAGTTGAAGGCAGAGGACCAGTACAGGGTCAAGGTCCACAATGTGATTTTAGACACTGTCACTGAGAGCATTCAGACTCGTTTTTCCTCAAATGGAGCTCTTTATGATGACTTTGCTTGCCTTGACCCAAAAAACTTTGGAGTCCTGAGAGAGAGGGAGCTTCCATCTGAAGCCCTCCAACAGCTCAGTAAGTGCATCCTTAGGTTTGATGATAGGGCCACACCTGGAAGGCTGAAGGCTGAGCTCTGCAGTCTTGCCAGCCACTGGGAGAGACTTAAGTTGCCCCATTTTGAGTCATACACTGTCTGGACAGCAGAAGAGACAGAAAATGGAGAAAACATGGAGCTGAAAAACACCAGTTGTACCTCTTGTAAAAACTGTGCAATTTGTGTTTATCACATACTCTCCAAATACAACCTGCTGACTGATGCCTAT
Source organism: Pagrus major (assembly GCF_040436345.1). Taxonomy (NCBI): domain Eukaryota; kingdom Metazoa; phylum Chordata; class Actinopteri; order Spariformes; family Sparidae; genus Pagrus; species Pagrus major. The sequence continues at coordinate 21,389,557 of NC_133225.1, read as the reverse complement.
CATGTCATCGGACTAGGCTATAAGTTCCTACTGACCCTGTCTTTCAGTCAAGTGGCCTGTGAGAGAACTTTCTCAACTCTTAAGTTTGTAAAGAATAGACTGAGGAGCACACTGACACAGGAGCATCTTGAGGGATTTATGCTAATGTCAACAGAGAAAGAGACCCTGATGACTTTGGACAATGATACAGTCATAGACAGAGTTGCAGAGAGCAGTGCATTGCTCAGACGCTTGCTGATAAAGTAAGTTAGGACAGTTTCCTTTTGTTGGAGGGGGAGGAGAAAGAAGAGGAGGAAGAGGAGTAGAAAAAGGAGGATTAAACAGGGAGAGGAGAAAGAAGAGGAGGAGAAGAGGGAGGGAGGGAGAGAGAGAGAGAAAGGAGGAGCAGCAGTTTGTACAGTATATTGAACAGGTATTTTTTCACACACACACACAGTAGTTTTGTTGGTTGAAAATAAAGTATTTGTGTTTAAATTAAATTACGGTTCTACTTGTGCCCTTCGTGCGATCGGATAAAAGGCCTCTCCAAACCAAGCTCCCGGGCTGAATTTCAACCCCAGCCCGCCCCTGATGGTAAGATATGTCATTTTGGGAATGGTCATAAACATTGTTTTGGGAGTCATTAGTAATGACATAATCAGTGGTTTAGGTATGAGGACGTCTTGGTCTAACTTCTCATGTTTCATATTACTGCTTAGTAATAATTTGCTTATTTAAAATATATTTCATTATCAGTTTTTCTTGTTTTCATCCCCGAAGAAAGTAGCCACATACACAAACTCTCTCTTACACTCTTAAAACCACATCAGGGTGCCTTTGGATATCTCTGCTGTTCTTTTCCTGCCCCTGTTTGCTCACTTAAACCCCAAAGCTTCCATTTTTCTGTGGCCTTTGTCCTTCCCGTACAAATGCAGCATGCACAACCTCATCCTCTCCCCTCACTGCTTCTAACCAGATCAGTGTTTCTGTGCCATGACCTGTTTACCCTCAATGCCTCTCAACCCTAACAGCTTACCTACTCAGGGTGGAAAGCCACTGAACCCTATTGCCCCAAGCTTTGCTCATCACCCAGCATTTCAGCTGAGATTAACGTCACAGTCAAAGCAACGGCCACCACTTCCAAAACAGAAAACAACACAACATAAGAGTAGGTTGCAGTTGTAAAGCTTTAAACCTTACTTTTCAGAAACATCCACCGCTATGTTGGTCACGTGACACCTGTATGTCTTTTTGCCAGGAGGTCCATTCAGTCTTCTCATGCACAGCATTTAAGATAATAGATTTAGGGACCAAACCACTTGGTTAGGTTTAGGTAAACGTCAGGGTTTGGCCTAAAATATCTATTTTACTCGATACAAAACGCCTGGAGATGTTCTGACCTCCAATCAACAAAAAACAGGTTTGGTCACTACAAAAAACACCCTGAGATGGTCTGACTTCCCATGAAAAGTAGCCGCTTTTGGTTGATAATGACACAGCTGGAGATGGTCCGCCTTCCTGCGAAAAACATTGGTTTTGGTCTCCACCAAAAAGGCCTGGAGATGGTCCAAAGACAGTCAACCTTGTAAAATCACCACCTCCCTTTCCTCCACCTCTTCATCTGATAGTCCGCTTAAGCATATAATGTCAATGTGATATGCCACGTCTACAAATGTACACACCAGATGTATCTGTGGTTTGCTGAAACATTAACTGCTTACGTTATATCCTGGTGACGGGGTTGCCAGAAGACTTGAAGAAGACTTCTCGCCACCTGGCAACACTGCATCACAGGCTAAGGCACACCTTACATGTTTGATTTTTAAATCAATTTTAATGCACCCCTGTTTGAGTGTTTCTTTTTTTTTGTTACTTGAGATCTGCTTGATAGATTTTCTATGTCACGATGAGATCACTTTTCATTCACTATTTGTATTTTCAACATTTTCTTTGTAATGATATTTACCAGTGCCTTCCAGCCATCCAGAGTGGTTTAACTGCGTTCCTGTCTTTTATTAATGTTGATTTATTTGGTGTTTCTGGATTGATTGGACTGACGTTTCATATATAATAAGAGTGTTTTTACAAAGTGAATTATGGGCATGTTGTACGCTGTCCCTCACCTGCTGATTCCAAAATGAAATGAAAAGATGTGCAGTTTTGTGATTATGATGATGAAACAACTCCTTTTCCCTCTAGAATGACCTTCCAAAAGGACCTGTTATGTTCCACTGCTGTGACTTTTTCTTATCCTTTCAGGGTCTGTCAACATGTCAGCCACAGCGCAAGGTTTCCTGTCAGTGCGGCATAATGACTCTTTTATCTGTTCATCTTTTTATTTATTTATGATGATGACAGTGTTCTGGCACATGCTCAGCATGCTCCGAAATCGTAAGGGGACTAATTAGTTGGCATTTTCGTGGGGGGCTGAGACCAGTGCACAGCCTCCAGTTTGGTTTAAATTCAGGTAATGACTACCAGAGTGTGTGTGTGCGGCACTGGTGAGGGCTGAGTGCTGCCACCCGTCTGCCAGGCACTGCTGTGACGGGGGCATGTTTAAAACCTGGCAAACCAGCCTCGTCACCTGGCACCCTGGTCCCTCACCGGCCTCAAGGTCATCAAGCTTGGCATACTGCGTGGAAAGGCTGGAGGGGAGAATGTGAGAGGCATCCCTTAACAGTCGTGATGGGCTGCCATGTTGTAGCAGGGGTCCCTCTTCGCCTGCAGCGATCTAAATCCTAACATTTATACACACACACAGCTTCAACATTCTCCTTGAACGGGCTGACGTCACTCCCTTTCCTAGAATAAAAGAGATAGTCATTCAAATAAGTGGTGTGCGGTTATTTGATGTACATTGACAATGAATCTCCCTACTGATGTAAATGGCAGGCACGACTGTGTAATCAAACTACGCAATTTCAAGGAGATAAGAAGGAAGCAATAGATTGGTTCAGATTTAAACCTTAGTTTAGTCTGTCTGGAATCCAGTTTTACATGAGGTTAATGAGGAGGATGCTTGCACTAACCCCCACCACCAGCACCTCCTTGCACCTTCCATCTCAAATTCCCTTCTCACATCTCTCACATCATCTTCTCATTTACCTCTTCGTTTAACTTTTCCTTTCTTGTCTGATTTGTCGTCATAATTGCGTGGGTGACTTCAAGAAGTCTCGTGGGTTCATTCAGCTCCGACATAATCTGTGGTTGCAGATCTGAGGTTGTTTTGACATGTGTGTGCTTACGTGTATCTGATCTTATAGAGAAAAAAAGCTTAGAATGAGCTGCTGTGACCCTGGATGTCAGTCATATCCACATCCTCGTATTATTCTGATCATTAAGAGGTCTTTGAGATCTGCACTCAGTGACAGAAAGAGGCGAACGTGGTGATGGGATGTCATTAACTGCTGCAATTTAAAGACACACAGTTGACAGTTGATTTGCTACATGGTGATATTCTTTGATCATCTTCACATGAAGGTGTGACCGACTTCAACTTAAGGGGATATTTTATTTTTAATGAATCATTTTTATTTCCATCACATAAGCTACACCTCCATTGGAGGTTGGAGGATCAGTCAATGAAGCAGCCACTCGTCAGCACAGACTCACAATTTAGGCTGTTGTGCTCTTACATCAATATTCATAATTGCAAGGAAGGCCACTTGAGAATAGGATTTTATGACACCACGATAATAGAATTTTAATTTTGATTGTGGCATGATGTGCCTTCAGTGGTAAACATTATAACATGCATAACCATGATTACGTTATTAGTTATATGTTGTGTATATGATAACTAAAAAACTATTAAAAGGACTTATGTCATGCTGCTGAACTCTGCTGCTCTACTAGGGACAGTGAGACAAGCTAAAAATGTGTTTACCATAGAAAGATTATGTAGCCCACAGCATGGAACCATGGAAGAGACATGGAGAAATAAAGATTGGAGGTTGAACGAAAAAAAAAAAAAGTAGATGTACTTTGCCGATATTTCACAGAAACCTTTGCAAAACCTTTGCAAGATTGGCAAAGAATTTTCATTTAGGTCAGTGTACTTCTGGGTCAAATCAGAACAGTTGATGTTAGGCGGGATGGGCCGGAGGAGCAGGGGATGTATAACAAACCTACAGCATGATTATATAGAAGATTATGATAGTTTCCCCAGGAAACACACTGATCTCTTTGGCTTTTTGCTGTTGCTGTTCTCGGGTTATACGGTCCAAGCCCAGTATGTGGAGGGGCACCCCACCCTGCGGACATTGGACCTTCCCACTCTCCCTAGCCCGGAGACGCAGCAGCGAGCCGGAAAGTAAAGCTGGCAATGTTTTCAAAATCACACAACATACTGCCTACTACATACTCAATCAACACCTGCATACTGCTGACTAAATGAACAGTTACGTATTACTGCACATACTCTTTTCAGACTGTCCGAAAGTGGACTGGGAGGCAGGCAGTTCAAGCGCCCAATCTGATCAAGTGATTTTTGTACCTAAACCTAACCAGACCATAAACAACACATTATCACAACACAGACCTGAAGTGAACCTAAAGAAATGTACAGATGTAACAGGAAGAAATGTACAGCTTCAACATATCCGTGGTTTGCAGAAACTTATACTGCCAAGTGCCAACATTCATTCTGGCTATTGGGTTGCTACAGATTGATGAGAGTGATGATGCTAAAAGGCACCATAGAGCTGAAGGGAACTGCTTGGGTTGGGCAGTAATCGTTTACTCTTACAGTATACATACCAGTCATATCATTGTAAGTATACAGTAAGAACATTCATAGTGTGTTTTAACATCTTAAAAACAGGAAGTTTTGATGAAAATAAAGCTCCCACTAAATCCTAAATGGTGATCTTCCAAATATCAGATGAAGAATGGTATCAAGACTGTTTCCTGCACATGTCTGATCAAATATACCATAAATAAAAAGAGGGATTATTGAGTGTGAACATTAGTTGCCCTTGAAGACTTCAGATCGATTTGACAGGAAAGGGTTAATTTGCTTCTATTATCCAGCACTTGCAGGATCAACTAGCAATTAGGAGTTAATTCCAGCTGAGAGAATAAAGCAGGAGGACTTTGCAGAAGGGAATGTGCTTGAGTTGAACCTTTGAAATAGCAATTTGTTCCTCATATATTTGAGCTGTATGGTTCTGTGTTTTGTTTAACCGCTGCCTTGTGTCTCTCATCTCAGCATGTAATGGAAATTTTATTTTCCTCTCATTTTCCACGTCAGAAGATTAAAAACATAATGGCTATGTTGTTGTCAGCTGGGAGATGTCCAGAAACCCAAAGTGTGTGAAATAAAAAAAATAACCCAAACATTGCCAAGAAAGTGCAATAAACAATAATTTGGCCCTCCTTTTTTATCTTTCTCTTTTTCCTCTCCTTTCAAAAGCAATCTTCGTGTTTATTGGGTTGGAATTAAATCCTTCCTAGAAATCGCAAAAGATGTTATGTTTGCTCGACTCTTTAATTTATTGTTTTGATGGTGATGCAGACTTGAACGATTAAACGTCTGTAGGAGCCTACATTCCTAAACACAGAGCTGGTGAGGTAGAAAAGAGAATAATAAAAGATGGTTAAATTATTGATTGGGACATGACAGGACTACTGCCCCTCTGGGTACACTTCATCAATATTTTCCATACAATTTAACCCAGTGCTGCCAGGGCGTGCGTATACATAAGCAGTCGGTGAATGATGTTCTGCACTCTGTCATTCACACATGCACATACACACGTGCAGCCCACCCCCCACGCTGCAATGCATTATTGAAGACTGGGCGTCATTGTGTTCCTTCCGGCTAAGGACGCCTGTATTTTCTGTCTCCACCCCTGCATTGCAATATCACTGTTGTCCCCACTCGCAATGCAAATGCTGCAGAGCTGGACTAAATTACAAGTGTTATCTGAACCTGCACGAAACAAAGGTCTCTGAAGTAAAGCATGAGCTGGGCTGATACCTCCATCACTGCTGGCGAGTGTAAAGGCAAAGGGACAAAGCGTTTTTTTTCAGGTCGGAGGAGGCTGTCAGTGAGTCTTCCAGCTTGTCCTCATGTATTCCCTCCATCAGCTCTACTGCCAGCTGAACCAGAATAGGAAGGCAAATTTCAACAGTAATCAGTCAACAACAAAGGGGGTGCTATATTGTTTGGAGTCGTGTGATCCTGGGGCCTCTGTGGCTGCTATGTGGATTGTGAGTATGAGGTTGTCCCCACAGGTGCCGTCTCAGTCCAGGTTTTGCCCTGTGCTGGCTGGCTGAGTTATTGAACACGCGACTGGATTTGTTTTTTCTTCTTATGTCTCCACAGGCATATATGCAGAGCTTAGCACCATGTAATGTCTTTCAATCTATCAAAAGCTGGGAGGGGGGATTTTTGGCCATGCTCCCTGTTTGTTTTACAACAGTAGCCATTGTAAAATTCCTTCCATCCGGCATTAATAGCACAACACCCACTGTGTTGTTACCCATGCATTACAGTGAAAACTATTAGACTAGATCAAGTAAAACCCATACTTTTAAATGATGGTTGCCAAAACATGCCGCTGCCAGATGAAAAGACAAATTGGTTTCTGTTTTAAATAATGCATTGCATGCAGCAAAATATGCATCGCATGGTCTCAGTAGTGGGTGCACATTAGTATGTTACAGGTCATATTGATAGCATTTTTATGGAGACAAATCTTTCAAAAACAATAATACATCTACAGAGCTTGTGGAAAGGTGACAAAAATAGAAGTATCTCTATTCCTGAAAAACGTTATTATGATTGTGAGTTAATGTCTGGTCCAAAAAACTTGTTTTGTTTATCTCTGTGTAAGAGCTCTGACAGCTGGTTCTAGCTGCTATCAAGGTTTCTGAGCCAATAGTGTAACGCAGTTGGAATCACGTGGTATTCGTGTTTCATCAGCAGTAGGCTACGTGCCTAGCATACTGTAAAGCCCTATTGTTAGCTAGCTAGCACTGGCAACATTAAGGTCAGCTGGTGTTAGCTACGTTAACTTGCCAGCTAATTTGCCAGCTACCTTAAGTAATGTTAGATAGTTAAAAAAACTGGCAACCACTAGCGGGGGCAGATGAACAACAAACAACAGTAGTGTCGCTGGTTTTAATTTTATTTTGTTTAGGCATACCCCACTAATGCATGTGCACACAATAAAAAGAAAACAATTCTACAAACTTTAAAGATAATTATTCTTTCACAGTATTTAGGAAAGCATTGAAGAAGTAACCATTCTTTTTGTCAAATGGCACATTTGCCTAAAGGCGACAAAATCTAGAAATGACCATAAGGCATTGTAATTACACCGCATAAAAACAATTTCATGTTTTATGTGTTATGTGTTATATGAATTATGGATGTATTAATTTTGTTTGAAAAAAAGTCATTCAAAGACAAGAAAAATACCATATGATGTCCTAATTTGTGTCATTTTTGTCATTTTGAACTGGCAAACTAAGCAATATTAGAAAACCAAATGGACATTTTCTGAGACTCTGATACCCCTGCTGTGTGGCCCCTTTATTAAATCTGTCATTTCAGTGTATTGAAATAATTATATGTCTGGGACATATAATGTTATTGCAGTGGTTTTTATCTTGGAACTGTATTGAGGGTTTAAGTAAGGATCAAATCTATCAGTCTAGGGCATCATGGTGGCACAGCGGTATGAGATGTATGCTGTGTTGCTTTCCCCAGTTTATTTCTGCCCAGGGATTGTATGTCGCGTGTTGACCCTTTTCTCTCTCCCCACATGTTAACTGTCACTCTTGACTTTCAACTGTCAGTCACGAAGGGGCAAATAAATCTCTGAAAAAAGAGGCTATTTTTCTTCTCTCCCAAATAACTTGAGGCTGAAGTGAGCACCCCAGGACTTTATGGACTAGATGACGCAAATACATACTGATGGTGCCATGAAATAATGATGGACTGCATTAGCACACTTGGTAATGCACAAAGCTAATATTGGTCAGATGCAGGGCTTGTGTTATGTCTTCCCTAAGGGTAGAATATTTAACAGGACCCACGGAGACAGTCACCCCGGGGGGTGGGGTGACCTCAATACACTGAAGAGCTTGTAATCAGAGTGCTGTCCATGGATATTAACAATTTAACATTTCCAAACTCACAATATGGTCCACTTGATTTGGACAAAAGATCAGTCATGGTGGACATCACAGGTGATTTGTTGTGTAAATTGCAGGTTTTATCTTAACAGCAATGGATGTGTCCATCAAAGATCCTGTTCCATCAGTGTCCTTGGGCCAAACATTAAACGCCCGCTTGCTGGTGGTAAATACTGTCACTGACGAAACATAAACTGCCAGCACAGAAGAAATGTATTGAAAGCTCACTATAAATGCATTAGAAGCACATGAAACAGGATAACTATGCTAAAAACCCAGTTAATTCCACATTTAGATCAGATGTCTCACTCCATTAAAACACAAAGGGTTGGGATCTTTATTTAATCATTTCCCGCAAAGAACCAGCGCTGTGAAACCACCAACCGTGTTACAATGGTGGCTGTTTCAAGGTTGCTTAACTGATGAATTACTGTATATTGCATGTTCAGCGGGGCAGCCATTACACCCACTGCTGTCCACTGCTGCGCCTGCTGACTGTATCCCATGTTTTCACACACAGTAGTAAATCGGTAGTCAGACACTTTGTATTTTGAAGCTCTGTCACACCTGTCTGTACCTGTCTTTACTTTGGACTGACATTGGTCAAGTTGAAAAATAAATCATAGCTCAGTCTTTAGTCATTCAATATGCATACACAGGTGTACTTCTACCATCTGATGATGTTGATGTTAATACTACAGGCTTCATCTACATCCGTGTCTCTCAGTTTGTGCCATTTACATTCCTCTACCCTGTCCATCCAGTCTAAGACATCCTCACAGCCAAACGACTCAATAGGTTGATTGCCAGTCACTACTGAAATGACATGACTGTACCAGCGTTTGAATAAGTTTAGGCAAGAAAACTAAGGTTCAGGAATACATTGTGGTTTTTGGCAAAAATAGCGGTTTGACCTTGTTTGACCCAACCATCCATCCCCTGCCCCCTCCTTATATGGACTTTCTCTCTTTGCTTGACTTCCTCCTTTACTACCATACAGTCAGTAGAGGTCGCTGCCTAACAAGAAATGTAAATACTGATCATAATAAGCTGCTTTCACAGTTGTCCTCTATGGTCGTTTTTCTGATGAGAACGGACTGATCCAGTTATGTAGTACATGAACATTTTGGAAAGCTTTTCTATTTATTATCATTATTACGATTATTAATATTACTGTAAAATGTGAAATTGTTCACACTGTTGCTCTTAAGTCAACTGCAAATTTTGGATAAAGGTTTTAGAAGAACCTCTTCTGCCCTTACGCACACACTGTGGGCTCAGTATTGTAGAAACATCATAAAGGGCTAAGCTTAGTTAAAAGGTCACCAAATACATCAGGTTGAATCTCTGGGAAATGTGTATAAAATGATGCACAAAAGATATATTTATGTTGATGGTGCAGCATGCAGTATCTTGTTTCAAAATGTTCACTCTGTATATGTATGATGTATTGCATCTTCAATTTAGTGGCACAACTACTCGATGCAGACAATGTAGTCCACGTGAGTTTTTATGAAAATCCATCAGTCAAGAAATTCAAACTTAACGAAAAAAATGTATAAAGCATTCTTAAGTTACATATAAAACAGAAATCAGAGCAATTGTTCTTTACTGGACTGCTTTGGTCCTGTGGGATAATGATGCCATCCTTGTCAGCATCCTGAGAAGGTAGGAAGCAGGTTGAGGAGCTTTGAAACAGAACCAAACAAAACAAATTGTATAAGTGCAGCACAGTGGGGGAAAAGCATTTGGTCAAAACAGTAGTGCTCTCCTAATAACAGCATGTGCGTGGCTCCATCAAGATGACGTTAATTAGAGAGAACGGTGGGTAACCCACGCCATGGTTGTCATAAACCTCCTGCTACCTTCCTTTTCTCTTTACAATTATCTCTTACTTATAAGTGCTTAATTATAGGCTTTCCTGGATACATTAGTCAGATCGGATTTATTTTCTAACATCTTACATCATGGTATTTTTTTGTCATGGTATAAGTGGGTTTAATGGCAGGTGGAACTTCTCTGCTTTGATCATTGGGATGTATGTATGCTTGAGGGAAGGCTGAATGGGTGAGGAGAGTAGGCAGTACACATCTCATACTTTAATGCCACCTCAGGTCCATTTAGGACCCTGGGTGACAGAAATCACGTTATGATCATCATGAATCCTTCCTCTCCAAGCCATATAAAATCATGTTGTTTTCAAATGTATCTTCTGTACATTTAAACATTGTCTGTCATGTGCTAAATATCTAAAAAAATAGATAAATTAAAACATAACTAAAGAATAACAGCTAATAAAAAACTTTTTTTTTTTCTATTAAAAATAATATTATGTGTCCCTTTCTTTTGAAATTAAACCAAGACGTCCACGTAAATAATGCAAATCACACACACACACACACAAAACAAATGCACATGGTAGTCGTTGCTAGGCGACAGTAAGCCGAGGTGCACAGCCGTACACACTGTAGGCCTGAACACCTCAGCGAATGACGTGTAGGTTTTGTTCACTGAAGTGTGGGTGATGCTGATGGAGCATGAATGCTCATTAGAAATGGAACCAGCTTCACATTAGAATGTGCTAAATTGATTCAATGCAACAGCCTGTTAAAGAACAGAATAACTAGGTCTGCATTTTGTCGTTTTTGCATGTGTCAGACAGTGAGGGAGAGACAGGCATGATACTGCCTCAGGTTAGTGGCGCCTACAAGCTACATAATGTTACATGTTAAATGAAGCTTTAACTATAGCTGGAACAGTAATGTATACAATCCTTTAATTCAGTGACCTAGTCCTAGTTTGCAGTACATATGCATTTTATTGTTATTTGTTTTGCTTGAGTTTTCTTTTGTTGTTTTTTAATTACAGTAATTTTGTTAACAAATCCCTCTTTAGAACGTTCATATCATCTGGAAGTAGAAAGAAGATACCTCGCCCACCCCACGTACAGCAATACAGCTCTAAGGGCAAGTCCATATTTTCTTAAACCAACGAGCTTATTTATACCTTATTTGTACCTTTGTTACACTGAGTTTCAGGTGGGTGAACCCAGAAGCGGGGACGGAGGCAGGGAATAGAGTACAGGGTGCTTTATTGTCGACATAAGAGCAGATGCAGGTGATGAGGGGTCCAGGGCTGAATCCCCGTCGGGGAACTGTGTAGGCGAGGGCAAGGGAGACCACGGTGGAGCTGGTGAAGCATGGCGAGGCTGAGACCTCTGAGAGACACAGGGTAGTGGAGTTGACTGGAGAGGTGCAGAGAGCTGGGTGGCTGGAGCAGGATCACTGGTGGCCGGGATGCCGGTCAATACTGAACACAAGAGAAACACAAAAGACAAGTTCAATTTCCACAGGAGAACAAATAAACACACTAGTCGATTTAACGTGTAGGCTACCGATCTAGTCAGAGCCATATACCACGTCGGGAGACGAAATCATCTGGCAGCAGGTAATGCCGAGAGCAGGGCTTATACGCAGGCGCTGATTCTCCAACCTGCTGCAGGTGTGTGGGTCTCAGCTGCTCCGGGGAATGGCCGGCTCCGCCCAGCTTCTCCATGCACCTCTGCGAGCAAAACAGAAAACACCAACACCACCAGTATCTGCCACAGAAAGTGCACGAATGTAACAACCTTTCCTATCTGTGAAGTAATGACATCAAATTTGAGATCATGAAATAAAGATTGTAAGACAGCAGGGAACCAGTCAAGAGAGACTTCACTGAAACAAAGACTAAAAAATGATCAAGGAAATTTATTGAACGTGTGCTCATAATGAAAATATACTTTGGTGATTAGACTCCATCAGTAGTGGCGAAGGAGAGCACAGTGATGGCGAAGATCAGGATGGATGTGATGTGGAGCAGGACCTGTAATGAGCACGGTGGAAGGTGGGGTGAGGTGAGGTTGAGGAGCGTTGCATTGAGAGGAACTGTTTTAAAGTTTGACAGCAATGATTGGCTAATGGAGGTCTTTACAAAAAGATAGCTTTAAGTGAAAGCTACACCAGTGGGCAACATAACAATTTGTTTTAATCAAATAAATAATGCAATTCCTTATTACTTTTAAAGACATTTCTTGTCATAATACCTGCCTTCTACAATGGGCCTCAGTTTAACATATTTATTCTGATTTAGTTTTTCAGCCTCAAGATTTTCTCTGCTTCATGGAAAAGTGTATGCAATTAAAACTCAGAACTGCATTGCAGGCAGGTGACACAAGCCTGATCTTCCAGTCAATTAAGAGAGCAGTTGTCACTGAGACTGAATGGATGTCACGGTTAGGGGTGTGACATTCATATTTTAGGTACTAAGTTTGTGTTTTCATCTAGTGCACCTTATTAGAGGATAATTAGTGGTTCTTTGTTTTGCTCTTTGACAGTATGACAGAATACATGTCTACCACAGGGACTTTCTTTGGTTTTTCACAGGAGGAGTCAGAAACATTAAGTGTAATTTTCTTTAATTGAATTAGCAATTTATCCATCAAAACAGTATTAAATAGCTCTGGAATAAAGTTTCATCTAAGAAAGAAGAACAATTCCCCGTTTCTCCATGCTGTTGCATCTATCATCCATCCCTGTCCCACTGGATAGCTGCATTGCTGAGAATGTTACTTTGAAAGCTTAGTTTTACAAGCTACCAGTTATTCCACTTTGGAAGATGTTCAACCAGAGCAACACTATTGTCAGGAGGAATATGGTTTTTAAAAAATACATCTACACTATCAAACGTAAGTCCCATGACTGCAAAATGTTTCACTGATTAGGATTTCAATGAAAGCTTGTTTCATTTGAAACAATGTGCAGGGGATTATTCACTACTGCCTGCAAGAAATTAGCATCCAGTCCAAATAACCCCACATGGGATTTGTAAGAGAACAAGTGCGAGGAATGTTAACTTGAATTTGTATGCGATACCATCACCGAGACATTCCCAGTTAGAAACAGGACGGGTTGCCAAAGGAGGTTGAACGACGGATACATTTTCTGTGACAGCCGAAGGTAATTAGTTGTTGCAGTTGCCAAATGCACTTAAGAATGGGGTAGGAAGAATAGCAATATATTTTCATTTGGTGTCTGGATTCAGTTCTGACCAATCGGTGACGTCTTTCCCATACCTGTAAAGCTTTATTGATTAACAGACATAAGCACCATCTCTGTGGGGAAGCTCTAGCCTGGCCACTGCCTGTTAGAGCAGTGCATTGGCCACGTTAATGCTTCGCCTATTATTAATATTAGACTTCATGATGATGCACAGTGGGTGATTTTGCCGCTCTGAACCTGTGTAGTACCGGCTGAACCCTGTGGGTAACCTGTGTGTGACATAGGCCTAAATGAGCAGATTGGTTGTGCGAAGTGAGGTAGTGAATGTTTGTTAGAAGTACCTGCAAGTTGCAATAATAAATAAAAGTGTTTGCTGTTAGTGGTACTTTAGCCAGCCTTAAAAAGTTCATGGATAAGCTCTGACTGCAGCATAATTGTTATTAATCAGCTGTGTATTGTGTTCACTGCCACAGAGGAGAAATAAAAAGTCCATGTTCATGCAACATTACTATGGTCCTGCAATATTCACAGCAGAGTTGGTCCGGACTGAGAAAAGCCAGTCACCAGTTATGAGACATGCTGAAGTTACAATAGCTTAAAGGTCTCCTAATTATGGTTTGAAGCCACAGATCAGGAAAAAAATCGCCCTGGACGAAACAGCTGAATGCACCTGTGGAACGGGACTGTGTGCATGACCAGGCGATCAACTGTAATTATGCGGAATGGGAACAAGAGTGCGACTCCATGCTTTGTGCTGAAAAGTTGAGAATATTTCAACCACGGGATAAACATGGAGCGCAAGGCAATGGTTTTGTTGGCACGGTGTTTCTAGCTGCTACCAAAAACATTTCACAGCAACAACAACCCTGTATATATTTATAAATTATGATCATGAAGTGCTTTATTTTCTTTGGTGATTTTATTTTAGAGAAAAATCGGTTGGCTTATCTACATGTTTTGCCTATGTAGTGCTCAAAGTGTGCGTTGCTGGGGAAAAGGAGGTCTGTAATACCTGTCTAAGCCTGCTGCCTCCACGACACGACCCCGGATAAGAAGATAATGGATGGATGGATGGATAAAAGTGAACTCAAATTTAATTTTGAAAGTTTTCCTTGTATTGCCAATCCCAATGTGAATCAGGACTCAGAGCTCTTAGCATTGCGAATGTTGCTTGAAGAATTATTACAGTCAATAGACTAACAATACTATATAAAAAAAATATTGTTGGGTAATTCCATACATTAGCCTAGGTAGGCTGTTTGTACGAAAAATTCTGAGTTAAAATATAAAATATGGATCCTTTGAAAAAGCGCTGGACTAATTTTACTGCACATTGAGGCTCCTCAGATGCTCCAATCCTATTCCTCTCTTTCATCCTCCACTAAGAGATGAGCTCAAGGAGTTGTTTCGTTTTTTTGCTGCAGACACACTGTCTTCCCACTAGCACAGCCTCCACTGTAATTACTGAGGCTTTTCACAGAGCTGCTTTTGAACATCATGTGCCAACACTGTATGATCACACCTCACCAAGCTAACTCCCTGGGATATGAGATTGTGGTCACAGCGGCCGCCAACCTAGTGCCTGTTGCTGCTGCTGTCTTGTTACTTCCTCGCCACGGTGTTCCTGTGCATCAGGAGATACATGGCACTGACCCTGTAAATACAGCATGACTAAACAGCGAGTAATGAAAGCCCTGTCTGGTGTCTGTACAAACAGCTTATCCCTCAACCTGGGCTTACACTGTAACATGTCGACCACCTCCCTTTCCCTCCCTCACTCTCTTTCTACATGTGCCAGAGTGATAGGAATCTCCCCAGGCTCCTTCATCCCCTACACTGGCAATCCAGGATTCACATTGTCCGCTTTTGTCTGCTATTCTCTCCAGATATTTAGGTATTCATCGCTCCTATTCGTGACTCCTTTGGGCCTTGTAGCCGAGGCCTGCCTCCAGACAGTACCCTAGAGAAGAGAGACAGAAGAGAAGAAAGGGGGGGTTAGAGAAACGAGCCACAGACGGTACAGGGCTTATCTGCTCTGAACACCCGAGTGTCGGCAGCTCCCCAATTGCTATGAATATCTGTGCCTCTATGTGTGTTTATTAAGCAGTAGGAAATGCTTTTTTGCAAGGCAGGCAAAGGGAATTGTGTGTGTGTAGATGCCGCGTTGTGTACACTTCATTTCAGCATAGATGCAGTTTTCCTCTGCAATACGAGGAAGGTATTAACGCTATACTGGTGTCATGGAGAGGCTACAGAGCCAGGCCGCCTCAGATGAAAAGCGAAGGATATCAGTTATTAAAGAGATCCACATTCACATCCAACATTGAAGGGAGAGCACATCACTGATAAATTGCGTGTAATGAAGGATTTATATTTAGCCATTATCACTGAAGCACCTCCTATATTCATATCATCAAATGATTACCAGGCGACGTCAAATAAATGGCTTCTTGGTAATGGCTCTTAAGTTTTGCACACTGTCAACAAAACAAGTCATATCAGCCCAATAGCAGATAGCGTTTTCACATGGCTGCAAAACATGATAGGAGATTACACTCACAAATACTTTAGATAATTGATACTGAGAGAATCAGAGCCCAAAACAATTTCCGCTCTGTTTGCTAATGCTGTGTTGTAATGTCATTGCTCTGACAGTCACACAAAATAGAAGACAAAACTGATTATTGAAGCGGCCTCCTGGAGTCGCCCATCTTACATGCAAGCAAATATAGCCTCTGCTCAAATATTCATGTTTCTGGTCCGAACAAAACAGTGGTTTCTCCCCTATTCTGCACGCAGGACGTCTACCACAGGGGCCGCAGTCACGAATAGAAATGAGATAGGGAGTCAATGACATGTTTGAGAAATAAATTATGCAGCAGCGTTGGTCTGCATTTTGCATCTCAGGGTCCAGAGTGTCTGGAGTTAAAATCAGTCATCTGATTTCGTAGAGGTGGGTGGTTTTCTTGGGTAAATGCACCTACCACCATCTGTGTGCTGGTAAGTGTGCTTGCATGTCTCACCACACAGTGCTGTATCTGGCTGCCAAGAGGCTGCCAACTTGCATTGCTGTGTCTGAAGGCTTTCAGAGTAAAATCTGGCAGGGAGCTGTCATAGGGAAAAAAATTACTTTGGAAGAGCTGGATGTGATGTTTCTGAGATAAACAAGAAGGGTGGCTTCGTGTTTAGCAGTACTGCTTTGAGGAGCTTTAAACTACATTGGAAGTTAAAGGACGCATTTTAATTGCAGTGAGTAGATATGGCAGCCATCAGCCTTAATTAGAACTGCATTCAGAGCAAGGACATTTTGATGATTTAAAAGTAATTTTGTTCCACTGGCTCATATCCAAATCATGGAGTCTCAAAATTGTGGCTAATGTTAAGTTTGGCCATCATTAAAATCAGTGACAGTAATCTACTCACTGTGATAAAGAGAAAAGAGTGGTCAGATGAGTCCTTAGGCTTATTTGTTTAGCATGGTACAACAACAAGGCAATTCAAAATGCATGAGACATAGAAGGGGTATTATGTAAAAGAAATGATATATAAAAAGAGAGAATATACTGTACATGAACAACACTAACATCATTACCCCAAATGTCACAGTTGAAGCAACAGTATGCAAGAAAAATGCAATTTGGCACCCCCATTGTCTCATATTGCGATTCAGATTACTTATGATCAAAAACTAGTGAGTCGACAACTTTGCTACAGCCAAACATCGAGCAAGTGCAATAACAACACTCACTTAGTGTCTGTTTTGCAGCTTTTTATTTTCTGAGGCCGTCACCAACGACTAAAAGCCAGTCTGAGATTTACTTGATCCATCACTCCTTTTTTTTGCCTTCTTCGCTTCCTCAGTTAACATCTTCTTTGGTCTCTCTGCCTCTGCCTTTGGTTTAAATAATCAAGCTTAACTGTTTGCTTGTTCACAACATGTCTGACCTCTTGGGTTTGTTGCCCTGTTGGTTGTCATTATAGTAATAATGCCATGTTTGCACATCTCTGGGATTACTTTGGTCACTACTATTATCATAACCAATTAAACAGTGATTAAAACTATGAAAATAAGACACAAGTTGTGATAAACTGAAATTGTCAGAGTAACCCACCCAGCGTCACAGTTGGCTGTAGTTGTAGCACACTTCACCCAACAGTGATGTCATGGTGTACTGACACACCCTGCAGTACACTCACTGCAGCAAGGGGACAATTTAAACCAAAGTAAGCCATCAAAAACAAGATGCTTGCTCATGCTCACTTAAGTGCAGTATGTTAAGTTACACATACTGCATTGTTGTTCGAAGTCTTAGTAATGATCTTCACTATTTTTTCTGTTCAGGTTTCATATTGATTATATTCACCAAACACCCAAACAGCAATTAAGGTATTTTCTCTATTACAGCTGTAATGACAACAAACCCAGTCAATGTTCCTCAGAATCTCATCATTGCTCGTCTGTAAGTGTGAATTAATTGCAGAAATCATGAAAAAGAAATCATCCTCAGCTGGTGGGAACATTGTGTGTAAATCTCCTTTGTCTATAAAAATCAAGAGGAAGGTACGGCAGCAGCCGGGCCTCATTGACAAGTGATTTACTTTGACGTCCACGTGTGTCATTATTCCGGCAACAACACCCAAAACTATGTTGACTCGTCTCTCTTCTTTGGCACTTCTCTGGCAATTTCCTCAATCCATCTGTTTGTCCGTATAATATTCCTGCATTGTGCAGGAGTGAGAGAGACAAATAACACACAATGCTATTCTATCACCTGCGTGTGTTTTTTAAATTGGCTCCTCTGAGATTCATCCTCTAAATTTCTAATGACACTTTGCCTTTGACTACACCTGAGATGCTCCGGCTTATGAATTACACACTAGCCTCTAATGCAGATTGAATTATACAAGGTACCTTTGGGATATTGCCCCGTGTCTCTTGGTCTTTTTATATTACTAAGCAGGTTTGTTAATATAATTCGCAAAAGCCTTTGTCATAGGCCCTGCAGTATGATTGCACTGACGCTTGGGCAGAGGGATTTTTCATAAAGAGATATTGTTTTCTCTGCCTGTTTAGTTTGAAGCATTACGGGTTTATGGATGGAGGGAGAAGCAGAGGCGGGCAGCAAGAGCGGAAGGAGGAGTTTGTTTGGATGAGACCCAGGATGGCGATATCCTATTATGTAGGCTGTCACTTTGGGTAACCCTGGGAGCGTGACTGCCGAAAGCATCTGACACGCTATATGCTTTTACAGCAACAATAAGATTCGCCATCATTTTTGAACAGGGGTCAGCAGGTGGATGAAACATATTTATTCAGGTTCATTTTACTCCCTGTCTGTGATGTGTTTTGTTTCTGCATGCAGATTTTCACATTAATTTCTGATATGACTCCAATTTCCTGTTGGTATATTACCCATACTTTAAGGATGCGAAGACATCCAGTTTTATTGTGCGCATACAAATACAATTGGTATGCTTTCAAAATCTGTCAATCAGAGTTAGAAATATAGATGTGGGGTAGAGCACAAACCTGAGCAGGGCAGCAATCTCTGTGGTGCTATGACAGTAGAACATTGTAGTTGTACCAACCAGCACACAGGTGTAATTTCTTAATTTTACCTATAAACATAAACATGTTAAATTTCCAGTACTTCAATGGCACAGCTGAAAAATATTCTTTGACTGATTAGAAATCGACATGAATCGTAACTATTCTCCCTGCTGCTAAACAGTGCCTCAAACATGGAAACACTCACTGCGGTTTGTCAAAGTTAAACCTCGACCAGATGTGTACAACACTTTTCAACCATATTTGTATCATTTCACTGAGAAACAAATCAACAATGGTAAACTTCCTTCCTTGTTGCCTTCACCCAGAGCTTTCTGTCTGCCATATAATCTTTTTCCTGTCGTGGTTCAGACTTTTGCTGGCCATATGGTTATTGTTTGAGCAACAGATTGAACGTGTGCATCTATAATCCCCACCCCCAAGGACATATAGAGTATAGAGGTCGGATTAGGAGAGAGACTCGAGAAAAGGGAAGATCACCAAACTTAAATCAAACTATGAAACAGCCTATCCTCATCAGAAATATGACCAGATAAGTTGATTATGTAAGCAGCTTATTATAACCCATATTGATGATGCTTGTCAGGCGGCGACCTCTAATGGCAGTAGTTATTATTACAGCTGCAAAAGAGGAAGTCAGCTGAAGTAGTATATAGAGCAACAAAGCCCACATAGGGAGGAGGACGCGGAGTTTCATTGAGGATGCTGTTGTTCATATCCAGTGCAAACGTGAAAGTTACGTGCAGTTATGTTCGTAACCTGGCTATTTCAAAGCAGAACCCCAATGGATTCCTGAACCTTACAAAGTAGTTTGCCTGCCTAAACCTAACCAATCGCTGACACACTGAAATAGTCATGGTGGTTTTTGAACAGTGATGTATGTCATTTTGTGAGTGACTTCAAAAATTAAGTAAAAACCAAGGACCACCCAACTTATTGTACATCAAACAGCTGGAGCGTTTATTGGTCCGGCGCACGCATTACGTTTTGGTAGTTGTGGTTCCTGTAGGTTTTTTTACCTTTTTAGCTAAAGGGAAAACCGTAGCCCCTTTTCTCGGTTTTCTCTGTAGCACTTATTTCAAAAATTGCATCTCTATACTGCATAGACAGCCAAGATGATCTTTCTGGCGGGGAAATACTTCCATTATAAACACATTTCTCACTGTCAGAATCAAATTAAAATGCTTAACTTCTTCAACTTTGAGAAAAATAAATCTACCTTTGTGCTTAAATTGAACAAGATGCTTTTTTTTTTAATCAAAAACCTGTTTGGCACCACATATCTTTGATCCCTCAAAGCTCAGACTATCCAGAGCATTCTTTCGTATCACAGTATTTGAAGGAGATGCCGTTGCTGCAAGCGCTGTTAACTCCAAGTGGATTATCTTCACTAATAACTAAAAGGCCTGCCTCTTAAGCCATTCCACCTGCAATCCTCCGACACAAACTCTATGACTCAGCTCCCGTCTTTCTACCCCGTCCCCTCCTGTCTGTCATTATTCCAGGACATGAAATCTTATGTCATCCTTTGGAAATTGGCCAAAAGAATAAAACTGCCGCACCTCTCTGCTGCACACCCAAACCTGGAGCCAAGAGGAGAAAGACGTAATGCTTAGCACTTTTTTTAGACCAGACTGTACAGTAGTGAACAGATGAATAGTGGTCCTTGTCTGACCTGGCCTGCTCAAACTGACCTCCAGTTGGACCACAGCCACAGAAATGTAGTCTGTATCAACAACAGAGTGCTGGTCCGACTAAAATGGCACATTGCCAGAATGTTGTTTATTGCCTTTGTTATGTGGCTAAAGAAAACTGCAACATTTAGTTAAATACATAAATTAATAGTTTTTAGGACAAACTAGTGGAGCAGACAGCCGAGAGGTGACAACACCATTAAGATAGTAGATGCTCCAATGAATTGTAATCACTGCTATGTAACAACATCTTTTACAGACAAAATGTTATACTGTGATGTCAGGTTTTGATATCAAAAAGTTATTTTCTTGGGCTTCATTAAAGTTGAGTAGGTACCTTGCAGAAGGGTAGACGACATATTCAAAGCTTAATCAAATCAGATGTGATAAAGATGAAGGAAGAAATTAAACTCTTTGGTTTCTGCTCTTCCACATTGTAAGCCTAGAGTGTTGACAAGGTGTCCCTGTGTAGCTGCTCGAGCCAGTAAGCAACCTCAACTCCGCTAGAAGCAAAGAGCAGGCACAGACCTCTATGTTCACCTCGGTGTAACCATTAGAGAACAGATATTTCTGATCTGTTTTGAGCACACACACACACATAAACATGCACTCACACTTCCACCTCCCTCCATCATCCTTCTCTTCCTGCCCTTTCTCCTCATTTCCCCTCCTATACTCGCTTCATCTCTCCTTTGCAATTTCCATCTGTTCAAATGAAATATATTTGGCATCCAGAGAATGCCCCTCAGCAATGAGGGACAATATATCTTAAAAAATATCAGCCGTCCAGCCGTGGTTCATGTAATATTTATAAAGGGAATGTGGCAGTGGGTGATGTCAACAGTGTTTACCGTTAACAGGTTGAGCATCCCTCCAAAGTGCACCAGCACCTGCCAACTTTTTGACAGGCTAGGTGCTCGGCCAATCCAGAGGCTCATTTACATGTTACACAGTGATCACGGATGACCTGATCACATCTGGCATGCTCGTCCAATTAATTAATCATGTGTAAGTAAGGCCAACCTCAGGCTTTGATTATGGTTGCCATATTGTTTTAAGGAGAAGTTGTGTGTGTGTTGGGAGGTTGGCAGACAAGTGTCCAGATGGACAGTGAGAATTTTTGAAGAAATAACCCTCCAAGTCCCATCTGATATACAGTAGGAATTAATGAGATTACTCAAAGACTATACTAAAAAAGTTTTAGTATGTAACTACAATGGTCAATGGAGCACATACCTCTGCCAACGACCAGCTCAATGGTGGGCGGCCATCTGCCAATAATATGCCACCCAAATACACTTGATTTGTTTCATTAAAATTAATTATTCCCTGGGAAATTAACAATAATTTTGAAAAACACAATGTTAAAGAAAGTGAGAAAGAAAATTCCTGGAACCATCCTTCAGACCCAGATCCGCCTGAAAAGTCAAAGGGATCTATTCTGAGCCGATACCCATCCTCCATCCAAATGTTGTGGAAATCCATTCAGGAGTTTTGTGTAATCCTGCAGACAAACCAACCAACCAACAAACAAATGGATATTTGGTAATAAACTGAAGTTTTGGACTAATTGAAATGTTGACCTGATGATGGTGCTGGATGAAAGGTCAGGGGATCACTGTAATAATTGCAGTTCAACCAGAGGAGGACATGAATGTTTGCACCAAATCTGGCGGCCCTCCAACAGTTGAAACATTTCACTCAAAACTGCAAATTTCAACTTCTTGAATATGCTAAAGAAAAGGTCAGGGGATCATCATCATTTCCTTTGAATTCATTTAATTCATTTCCTGGGACAAGATGTTCAGGAAGTAAATATTACTTTTACCCCAAACCTTTAGGCATATCTTCAGGCAGAGCTCAAACCCAGTATCCATGAAATTTAACATCCCACTTCCTCCCAAAAAAGGCTGGATGTATGGACAGGAGCACAAAGTCATGATCCATGAGTAAATCATTGTGCTACCTCCAGCAACAAGACCTAGACAAATATCTACAGTCTAAAAAACACACACACACAATTTTTTTTTAAAAATGTGAGGTTAACAAACTGTTGGAAGCATTACACAGTCAAGTAGTGAATGATAAACTCAAGGCAATGATTTTTCCAAACGGCATGAACTCTTCATATTGGCGAGTTACACTGAGGAAATACTAAAAGCAAGGGGATAATCCTCCCCTAGGGTGCTTCAAGCTATCTCGAGATCTGTCAATAAGTCTGCATGGAGTTAATACTGGAATATGAGTAGCTTCTCTATAAGTGTCTTAAGGTGCTACAGAGAGGGTGTTTTTTTCCTGTATAAAGTAAACACTTCAGCAGGAAAGGGGGTCTGTCAGTATTGTTTTGATTCCACAGTCGTAAGAATTTTTTTGATGATTAGAATATTAATTAAAGTGTTCAGTATTCTGAATAAGTGTTCAATAATATTACAGCAGTTTTATATCAGATCTTACCAAATTCAAAGGTGAGGGAGCCTGAAGTTAACACTGGATCAAATTCTTAAGCTCCAACCCTCTAATCACGAGTTAACATCTGTCGTTTGAAGGGTGCTTTTATCTCCAAGCTTTACCGTTCTGTGAGTGCATACATTTTCAGCAAAGCCAGCCCAAGTGGGAATTGAACTTCTAACCCTGACAGTGTTATCACCGTGCTTAAATCACTGAGCTATAGCACTGTTTCCAAAGATATCCTTTGGAGTTTAATACTCATTCTTGACACAGTGTTTTTTTTTGTCATTTGTGACAGGGCAGTCAAAACATGTCTTCACTGGGCCCACAGGCACGCTAGCTGTCCACTGTGTGTTGTAAGGTCAGCAGTGTTTGCAAGCAAAACATAAAGGTTTGAGGAGAGGCCAGGGGTTTGTGCTGTGGCCTCAGACCACAGTCCCAGCTCCGCTTCAGGGCCTTAACTTGACCCTCTCTCTGTGGACCTGCCTGTCTGTCCACTTGTCTGACCACTGTTGTCTGTCTCCTTCTCCGCGCCATTACAGAAGGCTACTTAATGATTTTCTGTCTCACAACAATCAGGGACAATCCCACACGCCTATAATCTTCCCCTCCTCCCCTTGCAATCTATATCTGCGTCTGCAGAATCGTTCCACCAGTAGTGTTCATAGGCTGCAATGTTCAAATTTAGGCAGTGAGTGGCTGTCTTTATCTTGTTTCAGTTAGTGTACAACAATAATGAATGTGGAAGTTTTTTTCTGTGAAAGTGTGTGTGTTAAAGTGTGACATAAAATCCAATATTGAGGCTCATATAGTCCGTTTTCACTCCCGACACATCAATCAGAGCAGCCAGGTCAGTGTTCCCTACTTCAAAGTTTGACGCTGCAGCTACCCTCTAGCAGCACTTCTTGAAGCGTAACTCTAGTGAAGAAAAGTCCGAGTTAAGGGGAGGGGCCATGTACAGGTCTTTCCATCTGGAGGGGTTTGTATCCTATTTGTAACCAGTAATTTGTTTTTAAGTTACATAAGATAACATACGTAAATGATGTAACTTATGTCACATCCATCACAAGACTGAAAATAGTTTCAACCCAAAGTATGACCTTTTACTAAACCTAACTTAGAAGTTTTGGTGCCTTAACCTAAATAAGTCGGGATCATTTGACATTGTTAAAAACAGTCCAAAAGTCATTATATGTCATGATATGTGATCTGTCAGTAAGCTTTATTTTTAAAGTCTAACGGTCGTTGCATATTGCGTATTGTTGCTAACTTAAAGTGCAAAACTGTCATTAGAGGAGAAGGTAGAGCATCAAAGTTAGAAGCTTAAGGCCACTGGGTCTGAAGTGAGCCGGTATAATTTTCCATGCTAAAAGTGAATTTTAGGGAAAATACATACTTGCACATTTAATAGCAATTTAAACAACATGGGAGATATAACTGACTCAAGAAGCAGCTATTTTAAGCAACTTAACGACTCACAACTCTCGAAGGCAGCTTGAATGTGATGTTTTCCTAACCCAAACCAAGTGTTTCTAAACCTAGACCAGACCATGAGCTCAATGTTGTTGCAAGATAAAATTGAAAATTGAGCCTAAAGAAAGTTGCAATACAAAGACATTTTAAAGTTTTTCCATACCCATAGTTTGCAGAAATGTCTATTTCCATTGCACTTTGCCACATTTTGTTTTCATTACAACATCTCCATTTCAGCCAAGCATGAAAAATAGGATATGAAAGTGCAGTATTTAGATTTTTTTTCTATTTGCAGTGTTTCAGCGCTTTTTACACACAAATTGAAAATGAACATTGAAGACATGGATGGAAAGACACTCAATGAGACACAACACTGTAAAGAAAACAAGATACTTCCTTTTGAATTGATATTCGGGCAGATTCCTCAACACATTCACAACACATATTATAAAATATAGACACAGCAAACATTAAGATGTCTGTGGGTAAAAATGTAATACTTTTTGGCAATTCAACTATTTTTTATGTAACTTTTTGCTCAGCTTTGAACTAACTTATTGAACCTATTTTGCTCTGGCGTGCAGATCTCTGTACCACTTACATAGCCCGCTTCCCCTGACATCCCTCTGTCCATCACTCCACATCTGTCTTTGTGTTTTTGAATGAGGCATCAATGGGTAGAGAGGCAGAGAGATGAAGGAAGGGAGGGTGAGATTGGATAGGGAAGTGTGGGTGGGTATGATTGAGAATGTGTGTGTGTTTGTGTGTGTGTGTATGTGTGTGTGTGTGTGTGTGTGTGTGTGTGTGTGTGTGTGGAGGAGGGGCAGAGGGGGTTGCACCTCAGGGAGCTGCCTGTCACAGCGCTGTCGTGTTGATAGACATGTCAATCGTGACTGAGCGGGAGGTGGAGAGCAAGAGAGGGAGGGGAACATAAGAGATGAGGAAAGTGAAATTAAGAAAAATGAAAATGAGAGAAGGCTAAAGGTCTGTCATGTTTTTGTTTTTTTCTTTTTAAATTGTGCAATCATTCAAAGATCTCAGCGATATTTGTCGCACATAGTGTAATCACATAGTGGCCATAGAGCCTAAATGTCCATGATGATGGGTAAACTGTCTAACCCTACTCATTAAAAGTAGTTGGCTAGTTGCATGTACATGTTAGGGTTATTACATACACGCAAGTTCAACAGCAATTCAATAACACTAGTCATGATTGATTCAAGAAGCACCTCTAAACCTCTACTACTGCTTCTCTAGGTTCCTCTGCAAGTTCAAAGACCTTTGTATATTCATATATGCATACTTATATGTTGGGTATTTAGTTTCAGTTTCATTTTTGAAAGATAGGTCTCCACATTCCAACACCAATCAATCAGAGTATTGGAGTGTCTTCCAAGTTCTTCACACGTTCTTTAGAAAACCCCTGATGATTGAGTACATGGACTCAGCTGTTGAGAGCTGCTGTCCATGGTGCTGAATAGAAGCTTCATTCATTTAAAGCCTTGAGTGATGTACAGTATAGGTGCTTACAAGTCAATTTAAAGCTTAAATGATATAAATCCACCTTCTCCACCTCTGCATTCATCAGCAACTGATATAATGACTCAGAGTTTTCAGCCCTGTTCAGTCCTTTCCAGCGAGGCTGTACACAAAGCAGTGCTTTAAGCTTAATGCAAGCATCAAGCTCACAATGAACTGCTGATGTTAGGCATATTTCAACACTTGCTAATATGCACTAAAAACAAAGTTCATCTGAGGCTGATGGGATTGTCAGTAGCTTTTCAGGTTCATCATAAATATAGTATTGGACTCATTGAAATTTCTATCCAACAGCTTCACTAAAAACACAAGTGTCAACCTCATGGTGGCGCTAGAGGAGAAGAAAGGATCATCAAAGTCATGATAAATCTTTTAGCACCCATGAATGCCGATCAATCTAGTAGATGTTGATAGTTTAGTTATTTTCAATACTCATTTTCCACAGTATCGATACTGATACCAGCTGTGCTTTCCCGCTCTCTTTTGTTTCCGACAGCGAGTCGACCCACACACCACTGCATGTCCACACAGGCCCGCCTCCACCAACTCCTCCAAATAATTTAGCATAAATGCTGTTGCACTTAACGCACAATACACAAACCTTGTTACATATTTTTTTTGTTTAAAAAAAAAAGTTATCCTCGTGCTATCAAACATAGTATTGAATGTCGATATTTTTCAAGGTATCGTATTAAAGTTAGAAATTCCAGTATTGCAAGAACACTATTCACAAGATGAGCCGTTTTCTTACAAGAGTACCTCTCTGTGGTCATTGTCTTGCAGCACCACATTGTTCCAGCTTTTTATTAGTCTGTAGTCAGTAACCAGTTTTTTTTGGGCAGATCCTTTGCGTCTGATTTATTATAAAAATGTTAGCAGAGCAGAATTTTCAACTGTAATAAGCTTCTGCTGGGGTTTTCATTTGAAAGAGACATCACCACTTTTTCTTTCAAATATTCTAAATCCCTAATGTAGGAAATGACGCCTTCTCAGCAAGCTGCCATTACCTTAAGTTGTTTTTTCATTTCTTAGAAAAACACAATTTTAGGAGCCTCCGCAAGCTCTTTCTTATTAAAGTGGATTTATTTTGTTGTGCAGCACACAGTCACACAACAATGTCCTGTGTCTCTGTGGCACATCAGTTACTGGCCACCACCACTGCTGCTTCCTGGAGAGTGAACATGAATTTAAAAGCTCTTTCTACTCCTCGAGGCGATAAAACAACACTATTTGTCCGTGGTGCATTACACCCTACGATGAAGGCATTTCGTGCCCAATCCTTCTCCCTCTTGCCACTGCTTCCCCTCCCACTATATTATACTTAAATACGTCTCTGCATTTGACACTGGGCATCAGAG
The DNA here is from genome assembly GCF_040436345.1 of Pagrus major. Classification (NCBI taxonomy): domain Eukaryota; kingdom Metazoa; phylum Chordata; class Actinopteri; order Spariformes; family Sparidae; genus Pagrus; species Pagrus major. Next base: position 21,362,313 of record NC_133225.1, on the reverse strand, counting down.
AGATGATATGGATGGGTGCCACTCCCTCTCTGCAAAGCCATGTAATCGGAAGCCATATGTTAAGAGGACCATAGCAGGCATGTTAATGAGTGAAGGGTGCAGCAGGGATCTGAGCCCAACAGTCAAACGTTTCTTTCTCTGTTCTTCCTCACTCATCAGTTCTCTTTTCAAAGGAACAATTGTGTGTTTTGGTCTAAATTTCTTGGTTATTAGATGCACTAAATCAATGTGATGTGTGGCTCCCATCAGTAATTGTTGTACATATTGTAATTTGAGCATCTTGAAAAACAAGGTTTCCAGGCATCTCACTCTCTTCTTTGTTTTTTGATATCAATTTTTATCCCTCCCTCCCTCCCTCCCTTCGTCTCTCTTCTCTTTTCTTCTTCCTTCCATCTTTTATATCCCCTCTCCCTCTCCTGTATTCATCAAGTGTTGAAGATTAAAGGAAGAAGCCGCAAAGCTCCCAGGCCTAAATTAGATTCATGCTTCCTTGAAATAACAGAGAAATCGGTGGGATGAAATCCGAAGGTCAGATTCTGCGGTCTTCTCACTGGACAAAAATAAATTAATAATTAAAGCATGCACAAAGAGAGAGAGAGAGAGAGAGAGAGAGAGAGAGAGAGACTCCCTTTTCCTTCTATCAGCTCTCTCTCCTGGCTATCATGCCATGCTTGTGCCGTTCTTTTCTTTTTCTCCCACATGTTCAGCTTTCTGACTACTTTCCTCAATCTTTTTTCATCTGACTCATCCTATTCACTGTTGAGTTGTTGATACATGAATGACTATATTAACCACCCAATATTGTATAGCACTATCAAATGATTGATTGATGAATTATGAAATCCAGTGCCTCTCACATGGCCCAATATATGTCCTAACTAAGTGATCTAAATGCATGACGAAATTAGCCTGATTCAAATAACACGACATGTGATTATGTATTCCACAAACTGGTTTAGGGAGCAGCTACAAAAGAACTCTTGAACTTCTAACCTCTGCCATGCTTTTCTAGTTTACTTGGTCCCTCATATGTAATGTAAAAAGTCACTATGTGCTGTGGCAAGTTCAAAGACCCTTGTATGGCTGGGAGATGAGCACTCCTGTGATGCAGGCATCATAGAGTGCAGGATGATCCCCGACACTCCAACAGGTTAGATGTTTTGATCATGAGAGTCCACACTTTCTCTGAGCTGCCATTCCAGCCCTTTTATGGCCTGAAAAATGAGAGAAGGCTAACATCATCTTGCTCTAATGGCTGCAGAATCTGACTGTATGTTCTTCATATGGCGCTTTCAATTCAGAAGTTCGAAGCAAGCCTTTCACTGACTCGACTGAGATGCGCCTGAATGATTCATACAAGTGTGAAGAAAGGTTTGTTGATTGTAATGGCAGAGTGACACATGAATAACACATACAGTTACTGTATAGAAGCACGTTGAGCAATACTGTTAATAACTGGTTTGAGAACATCATGATTTTGATTTCCATGTTCTCATCACATGTTGTCAAAGGGGCACAATTCTGAATATTTTTATATTATAAGTGTTTCTTTAAGCTTCAATCACAAAACTGGGCCGTTGTTGTCAGTTAATCTTTCTTTCTTACTTTGTTATTCCTGAAAAGAGTTACCCTGCAAGGTTTATAAAAATCACAGATTTCTAAGGTTTTTTTTTGGGGGGGGGAGTAAGATCAATTTGTCATTATTTATTAAGACTAGTGCAGTGCCGATTCAAAACATGCTGTTGGGTACAGATTATATGGCAATGTGAGGAGTTTACAGATCCAATCTTAAGATTTCTGAACTGCTCACAGACTCATCAGGGCCGATAATGTTAAAATCTGAATTATTACATCAGTACTTTCCAAGCCAAACCACAACAACCAATGAGAGACGCATCCCAGGGCAGTTGACGGTGCTGCCAAGTAACAGTAAACATTCTAGCCCTTGATGAGGTCATACTATGCACATTTTTAGGTTCATAGTTTTATTTTGGGGTCCTAGTAGAATAGGTTTATATACTTTAATTTTCGAAAAACATGTTATTTTTCTCATATGGTGCATTGCTGCAGAACCCCTTTTCACACTGTGTCTTGAACGCTCCATTTTAGCTACAGAGTGAGACATCTCGGCTCTGTACAACCTAACCCCTAACCCTAACCCTAACCTGAGACTTGCACATGCAAATTACTTAACAGGCAGGATGTAGCCAATCAGAGGCAGAGTAGGGCGGGTCATACCGAGTAAGGTAGTGTGATCCAAAATAACACTGCTACAGCTGGTAAGCATGGCTGCGGTACAGCCGTACATGTTCAAGCCAGATTCAGATACCGAAACACAGGCAGAACAAATGGAACCACCTTCGCAACCAAGAGCAGGACATTTTTTTAAAGATTTTGTAACTATCTTTTAGTTCAAATATACTGTTTTAACTTTACAATTTCTCTACATCACGGTTGCAACTGTATGTCTGCTGACTGACTGGAGTGTATATATTTTATAATATATATATATATATATATATATATATATATTCATATATATACATATATATATACATGCTGTTGTCTTTTTAAATATGATTCTCTCACTGCGCTTAGTATGTTCATGCTTCTATTATGCATTGCCCCTCCACCTTCCAATCACCGCCCATTCTTCACAGATTCACCAGCATCATCAGCCACCACCACCAGTGTCTGGCCTCCATGGGGGGATTTATCTATCACAAAAGACTTTCCAAAGACTTTCTGACAAACATAATTATCACATATCATGTGCTGTGATAAACAATTATCTTTACTTCATTCACTCCTCTCTCCTGATTGAATTTCTGTATACACACAAAATTTGCATCCTTATACAAGCATGTGTATAAGGAATAATGTGGCAATTAATCTATCGATTACAATTAGTATTGTAATCATGCTGAGAGGTTCAATAGACCAGGCCAACAACCTTCCTCTGCATAGCAGAATATTGTTAGAACAATGAGAGAAGGACAGTACACAGTATATTGTTATTTGGAGATCAAGCTCTGATGTTTTAGCCTTTTGCGTGAAAGTTCATTGATGCATTCAAACTTTTTTCATCTCACTGCCTGTATCCCTTTCCTTTATGTCACAGTCCATTTCAGTGGCCTTTTGTCTGATTCCAAAAATAGAGATATCTTTACAACATCCCTTTATAAAGAAAGGAAAGAAAAACTCAAGGTCAACCTGAGGATTTTAAATTATTTTGATTGTTCCAGTCTTTATAATAGAGATTTTCACAGCTGATCAAGTGATGACTGCTGCTCTGCACAAAAGCATTAAATTCACTCTTCCCCTCAGAGCACTGACATCATCAGACATTGTATAAGAAGCTTTTAATCTGTTGATGCAAAGCATGTCTGCAAAATGATAACTCCATTAAATTACACATGGGAACCTGCAATTAGAAATTCAAATCCAAACTCAGTGGGATGCTAATTTCCATGGAACTTCACATGGCGATGCACTGTGCTGAGAATTAAGATTCAGAATGCAAAATACTTTATTTACATGGCAATTATTGTGTGCTGAGTTTGGCTGTATTCACTATTTATAGCGTGTCACAGATTTAACAGTCAAGGAGTGCTTACAGTGACGTTAGTATCATTTTGTAGCATGAGGGGCCTCAATGTTTTAGAGGGCTTTAAAACTGTATGTGTTTAAACCTCATTAAGCAGGGGCTTTTTATTAATGATGCAAACAGTATCAATAATTCTTACAACATTTGGTCAAGATGAGACAAATCATTAGTACAGAAAGTCTTAAAGGAGACATATGCTCTTTTTCAGGTTCATGATTTTATTTTGGGTTACTACTTGAATAGATTTACGAGCTTTAATGCTAAAAAAACACATACTTTTTTGCATACAGTTCAATGCAGCAGCACTGTATTTCCTCTCTGTCTGCAATGCTCTGTCTTAGCTCCTCCCTCTTTAAGGCCCCCTTCCTGAATACCCCGTCTGCTCTGATTGGTCAACTCACACAGGCCTGAGCCAGCACTGCTCACCATGTCTTCTGTCAGCTCTGTCCGGTTTTCAGCTTAGCTTCACTTCTACTGTGAATATAGGCGAAAATTATGCAAATGTGTGACACGATGAGAATTGAAAGGTGGGACTACTGACAAGGCATTCAGGCACTTCAGGAGTAATTTCTGTGAGAGAGAGGAGCTCCCGTTGGTGCAGACTTTGGCCTTTTTAACTTTCAAGACCTCAAGAACCTTTATAACACACTGAAGGAAAGGGAAAAAAACTGAAAAAGCATATAGGTCTCCTTTAATTTGAGGTACAAGTATGTGTGAGTAAAGCTGCAATCCATACTTTTAGGTGTAAATACACCTATGACATGCCATCAAAACACTTCATGCTGCCTAAGTGAGATGTAATAGACTTACAGTAAATGACAGAGTATGTTGAGACTTATACAACCAAATTCAAGACTCTCAGAGTATAAACTCAGCTGCCTTAAACTGCTTGTTTGACATTGTGCTCTCAGTTTGTTCCTCCTCACTGTTGTTTGTACCTTCATCTTACAAAGTTTCCCGCTGTTGCTTTAATGGTTACACAGACGTCAGATAACTACAGGGTCAATTCCTGCAGCATCAGAAGCTTTAATAGACTCCAGTTAATCGTGTCAGTGTGTCATTAAGCAAGACATTAAACCCCTGACTACACCTTAAACTGAAAAGAAAAACATCAGTGACAACCCCCCCCCCCCAAAAAAAAAAAAAAAAAAAAACATACAAACAAATCACTGCAGAAAAAAACTTTGCTCAAATGTGAAGCCGACAACTGAGGAATGCAGGTGCACAATTAAAACATCACAATGATTTGCAGCAATCATCTTTGATTACCCTTCCCCCCTCTCACTGACGAGACAGACTATCACTAATCACTGTGCTAGATCGAAACTTTTCCAAGTGCTGACAATTACAGTGATTGTCTGAGGAAGACGAGTTGCCTTACTTGTTGGTAATTTGGCCATTTTTATTTAGCCAAGAGGATCAGATATGAAATGCCAGTAGCTTTTTTTTTTTAAAAAAAAAAAAAAGCTACTGGCTTTTCATATCTGAAAAAGTAAGGAGGAAGAAATTTGACCCAGTTGGCATACTGTAGACTGTACAGTAGAAGAGGTGTAGTGTGTGAAATTTCAAGGTCAGAGAATTCTACAATTTCAGCCCCTCTGAGATACTGTACCAGACGTCTCTTCAAAGCAATATGTCATGACTAAGTCTGCTGAAGATTAACTATTCAGTATACTCAGAGGGATGATTCTGACCTTTGCATTTTGGAAATTCAATAGCTAAATCTTCATGTTAACTTGGCCATTTATTTTGGCCACAACACCAGCTTTATTCAGGGAAAATGAGCAATGATAGAAGTAAAATGATTTGAATAAGCCAAGCTGTGGAGGCGATTCAAATTTTGCAAATAAAAACAGACTTTTCTTTAAGTGAAAGACAATAGATCAGCATCTCTGCAAAATGCTGCATTTCCACACACAAACCACAATATGGCATCCTGTCAGATACCATATTTTTGAATTGGACTTGAGGGAATAACAAAACAGAAGCACCAATTAAGTTTCCTCCACCAATTTTCATCTTTCCCGTCAAATAGTTGCAGAATAACACTTCCTGGTGTATTTGTCTCCCCCATCTTATTGCTTCATTAACTCCAACAAACTGATGGATAAACTCGTATTCCCTGTACAGTAAAAATAAACTGTATTGTTTCAAATCTTGCCCAAGTTCTGCATAATCACCACAAGTCCATTTTCGAAGTGTAGTTGTTGACACAGCTGATGCAATATTAACAGGAGTGATTCATCACTGTCGTGGCATCATTACTGCAATAATTTAACCGAACATGGGTCATCAAAACAAGCCCCAGCAAACGAGAATCCATTCATCGTTTCGCTGTCACTCTCTTGCCTGCTAATTTAGAGTGAGAGGAGAGTGGCACTAATGTTTCTGTTGAGCGTCATGAGCTTCTGGATAACCATATCTGATTGGTTGCGTGATTAATTGATTAGTGTACTGGGGGGGAATGGATTGTTTGCTTGGTTGATTGACTGATGGGTCACAGGCGGGAACGGTTGTTTAGTGTCGTGAGGCGTAGCAAACAGGGAGGTCTGACACCTTCAAGATAAGTAAAAAACAGGGTCCTGGGATGACATTTGATTGCTAGAGATAAGATACATCTGTCTTACATGTCTAAAGAAGCAGAGAAGAGTGCTGATTTGATTTATAATAATACTAATAATAAAAAAAAATTCTCCACTTGATCTGCCTCCACTTTAATTTATTGATTATTTATCCATGAAGACTAATGGGAATGTGGAAAGCTTTTGTTTTATTGTTTCCCGGGAACAATCATACTTTCCTAGAAGATAAATTACACATTGTTCTGAACTACTATCGAGTATCGTCTGCCTGGGGATACAGCCAGTAAATGGCTAGCTAAGCATTGTATAAAGACTGGAAACACCATGCCTGACTTTGTCTGAAGGTAGTCCACTAATAAAGAAGTTTGATTTTTGTTTAATCTACTTAAAATACAAATATTAAGTTTTGTTTGCCAGGCAACTGCTGTTGCAGAGACTAAAGGAAGTTGCTGCTGGCCAGGAAATAGTAAAACCCTTAAAACTTCAGTCTGTATTGGACATTTCTGAGAGTGGTATTGATCCTCTCATCTGATTTTAAGTGAGAAACTAGTCCTTAGGTGCATCTCCTAAGACCCTACATATACTCTACATACTGTATACTAGCAAAATGTTCTATATTATCTGCTGTTGCACTGTTCTGGAACATCAAGGTCTTCAACCAAACAGTCTGACATCAGGCTACATACCGGTGCCTTGAATGTGCATTCTTTCAAACTGCAGCAGGGTGCGACTACACTGGTTTCAAAAAGAAGTCAGATTATATGTGAGTTTATGAGAAAATCAACCTATTTCTAACTTGATGCATTATCTCAGTAAACAGTTTCCCTAATGAGTTTGTGGTCTCAATCAATAGTTTGAAGTCTTTCAAATACAGCATGGTGTTCATTTTGTAAAATATGGTCCCATTTAGAGTAAAATAGACAATATAATAATTTATCTTCAGGGCTACCTTGTGCAGCCCAGCAGCAAGGATAAATTGTCGGCATTTAACGTGACTGCACACCACTGACTGAAGTGTCATGGGCTAATAACATTTCATGAATTGTCTCATATTACTTTCACATCACATGTATATGACCTGACCTTCATATATGCCAAGCCAGTGACCGTAGTTCAAGACAGCATTTCAAAATTTGTAAGCGTCACACCCCAGGGTATTTTTAAGGAGACCTCTAGCCTTCTCCAGCTGTGTTCATGGCAGAAAACCAAAACAGGATCACTCCTTTTCTCTTACCAAGTTTTGTTGTGCCTAAACCCAGCCAGAGCATTAGCACAAAGAGATAATTTGAAAACCGCACCTCATGAAAGGTAAAGAGGCAACATAAATAAAGTTAGAGTTTGGAGTTTCAACATATCTGTGTTGCAAAAACGTACATTGCCAACATTTATTCTGGAGACTGGGTTGGAATCTGCATGTCAAGTATCTGTATGAGTGTGATCAAACCATTTTATCCTCCAGACTGCCTGTAAAATTCTAGGCTTGCTTTGAAGTTTATGGCTTCCCACATTGTCTCATAATACACACGCAGGTATGAGCTTTTCAAGAACACGTCACACAGGGAACATGGCTTTCGATGGACACGGATCTGCTGTTGCAGGGCTCAAACCTGCAAATGTTCTCTATCCACCTTCACAGCTTCCACAGCATGTTTCCCACTTTTGGTCTTAACTGAACAAAACAACAGCATGTGTGTTGCTTTCTTCCAAAATGCCTCCCCCAGATATGTAAACAACATAGGCAGAACACTCAGCCCACCGCCTTGGACACAGAACCCTGTTGGCTGGCTTGCCGCCATTTTCTAGCTACTAAATGTCAACGCAAAGGGAATGCTGTGGTTTATGAGCACCTGGATGGGGAACAAAGAAATAAAAAATATATAACTGGCTGGGAGAGAGGCAGAAGAAGAAAAAAAGAAACATTAAATTAATCCTCTAAAAGCCTTTTAGCAATATTGCCCTCCCACAGCGATCTGGTAGCACACAGAGACCACTTCCCATCATTTAATTCCAGCTGAAATTTAATTTAGTCCGAGAGCTATTCATTTTGTTAAATGAATGTGCTGCCCACCCCCAGACCACCAGCACCCCAACATGCATACATATGCATCGCACACACCTTGCGTTACACACATACACACATTGTCAGATGACTCAATGACAACTCTGTGTGCATTTTATTTTTGGACTAATGTGTTTAGCACAGCAAATGACACACACAGACACTGAGCCAGACTCTCTCTCTCCCTCTCTCTCTCACTGTCTCTCTCTCACACAAACACACACGAAACACAAGAAATTCGTGACAAGGACGATATGCTGAGTCACTCAGCCCTTTTGCTTAAGTGCACTTCGAGGAAGGCTGTCCACTGATCCAGTTGGGTTCCACGCATTTTACCACAGAGGTACAGTATGTGTGCGTGGTGTAGGGAGGGATGATGACGCAGAAAGACAACTTCTTAACTTCTGCAGATTGACCTCAAGGATTCTCCATCTCCTCAGAAAATGACGTTAATTTGTTCCTATTTATTTTCCAGACAGTCAGTGTGACGCCATGTGTGTTACTTTGCTTTAAAGAATATATGTGCCAAATCAAGGGAATGTGAAGTTATCATGTCAATGCATAAAAGACCTGTGACTCACAATTAAGTCACAGATCAGAGATTGAGATACTTTGCTTTGTAGAACAGATTTTTCAAGTCGTGATTTAAATCAGAGCTGCAACTCAAAAGAAATGATGCGTTTGTCCACTCAAAATGAAAATCATTCACATTAAGATAAGTCAGCTTTACAGCATGCAACAGGCAGACTCATGGATGAAAAAACGTTTAATGGTCTGTCATTTAAACTACTTTTCAGGTGCAGCATGCACTCGATGATAACAGGCATTCTCAAGGCCAAAAAGCCCCCTGATAGGAAACATTATTTGATTGGCTGTAGGCCATATTCCTCCTAAGCACCTCTGTGACAGACAGGAGTTTGTAATATTTTAGGAGCCCTGGCCTTTTTATATACCACCTGGTGAGGAAATCTCCACATCAAACACTTCTCTTGATGCCTCAAGAAGCCGGGCTTGCAGCTGCCCCCCAAAAATCACACACACTCACACACACACAGGCGTGCAGACATCCTGCCCACCACACCAGCTGATCAAAGTCCCCGTTTGAAGCTTACCCATTGGGAATCTGTGGCAGCGGCTTCTAAGATTCCAGTGTATTCTGTTGTGAAATATCCTGCACCTCCGTGCCACAGATAATCTGAAGAAGAAAGGTTACAGACGCAGGGTCACACTTTTTACAACCAACTTAAGTAACAAAAGTTTATCACTTTTTTTTTTTCCTGTTCTGGACAATTAGTTTGATCAACAATTGTTTGTCTCACTGACACATGTTATAGTCAGATTTGCTTTCCATTTACTTTTTCTCCATTTGAAGAGTCAGTTCCTCCTTTGCCACAAACCCTTTATAGCTGTAGCTGCTTTGGCAGGAGCCAGAGTTCATATCACGTGTTAGGATGCTCCTGTGATCTTGTAATGTTGTAATTCTTCAGACTTAAGGATTGAGGTAGATAACAACTTTTTAATCATGGTTAGTATTAAATTTTTGTTGTTCTTGTTATTTTTATCATCAGAGGAAACACCCATGACTTAGCTACATATGCATTAATGATAGTCCACTACGTATTTTTTATTTAAACTACAATAAAGACGTTCCTTTAAAAACTCAACAACTTCAGTGAACACTTAGGACATTCATTCAAATCCGTATTTCAAGTTTAAAAAAAGTCAGTCAGAACAAACCATCTTTAGACGGTCTTAAAATGAAACCAATTTCAAGTTAACTTGACTTGAAATCAACAAAAGTTTTTACAATAACACAGTGATATAAGAGCAGTTAATTCCCCATTCATGTATGATGTTATACAGAATGCACAGATGTTTAGACAGCCAGTTGCTGAAAAAAATTGAGAGTCTATGTTGATGTCGAGAGCAGCATCTGAGCGTCATCAACTCAAAATAAGCGCAATCATTTGGGGGTGTATTTCAGCATTAGTGCTATCAGGTATAAACCGTGTCAGAAGTAATTCATGTTAAATAAATAAATACGTTTTATTTCCCCCACAGTATTCAAAACTATTTGGTCCCTATTTGGAGCTTCTTTATGGTGCACTGGTCAAGTGCCAAATGACAGAGAAAGAACTATTTGAACTCTCAGAAACAGAACAGTCACTTCAAGTGCCCCCACAACAAAACATAAAATAATATTTAGAGTACTGTGGAAAGCACACTAATCACAACAATACGTGCTTTACATAAACAGATGTAGCATGTTCATTTTATTGAATATAATACACTTTTATGTAAACAATACTACTAAGTTGCCATTGCACCTCAGATAATACAGTTGTAATTTGCAAATTTGTACTTGTTTGTATTTATATTAGTACTGCAGGATTTCTTGGTAATAATAATATACAGAACAATAAACTGCCAAAGACAATATCTGAAAATCACTATCAGTTCCTCATTGAGATGTCTTTTAACATCCTGCTGTATAATTTCAGGATCATGTCTCAAACATAACACATTCTGGGAAAACACACACTATTACAGCAGGGCAGCACAGTGAGTGGGCTGACACACTAGTAAGTACCCTTCTGCTAAAGTGTCTATGAGCAAGGCAGACTCTGTGGTGGGGGTGGGGGGGTCAAGCAAAGGAATTAGCCTACAGTGTTGAAGTGAATTATTGTATTCTTCTAACATTTTTAACTCACTGCTCACTGATGGATAACTGGCTGCTTGTGGGCTGAATCTGGCAGTAAACCGACCACGGGACTGTAGCTGTCAAAGCTTTGTACTGTCATGTATTGCTGGAAAACTGCCTGTGAAGGCTTTTGCAATAATTATTTGGTATGCCTTCCTTCCTGAGGCCTTTGACAGATGATTTCTTTTCTCTCAAAGCGTAACATTTGTTATTAATACCTCAAAATGTACCCTGTTGCACAATGTTGAACTAAGAGATTCTACATCAAAAATGTCATGAATCCTTCTGTTTGAAGACTAACTGCCCTCAGAAGAAATCTGCCAAATCTGCTCCAAAGACCTTTCAGAAAGTTTGTTATGTAACATCGAATTGGTTACTCAGCTTTACTTAGCTCAATGCCGAGATTGAGCCGAGAGTGCCACTTTTTACCCTAGTGCTGAGCTCTGAGGTCTTTGCTAACTGGGTTGGAAAACGCACTAATGGCAAGTGCAAAGAGGAGTGGGCCAACACTGGGCCCAATATCCATGGCTGTAGCAGGAGCTTGAGAAGTGTGTGTGTGTATTGTGGTGATGCTAGTGGCTGTCAAGCCCTCACTGTGTTTGGATATGTCTCCCTTCCCCTGTCTTGACCCCATTACAGAAGATGTCTAACCTTTGCTGTCCACACAGGAGAAGTGCTACTTATCATCCAACTGACCTGTGGGAGATCTGCTTTGAATTGTAAGCTATCTCTCTGTGTGTTCAATTACATAAGTGACTGTTTGTGCCCTTTGTAGTTTGTTTATATTTTGACACAATAAGAAACAAATATATATAAAGAAGAGGAGAAAAACTCCTCCAGAGTGATGACAGGATGTTGCACTTAGGACACTGAAATGTAGTGTAGATTAGGGTAATAGTTGAAGTTAATTTCAGGTGAGGACTAGGGCTACGGACTATAGGGTTATGGTTACAATTAACTTTAGGTGTGTATAGGTAAGAATGTGTTAATATCCTCACAAACATAGCATTATAAATGTGTTTTGCATGTATCAAAGCCTTGGAGTGTGAAGTCTGGTCAGTAAGGGTCACCACCTGTGCTGTTAATTGCGGTCGCTTGCCCTCCAAAGTGCCAGGTGACGCATTAAGAGCTTCTGCTTCATTTACTGGTCGGACTTGCCTTTAACTTAATGGAATCTTTGGCATCTTAGGCCACACTAATGTGAATACATTTTAAAACTGTGTTTACAGGTCAGACATTTGCCTGACTCCTTCAGCTATGGTTGAATGGATCAAATAATTCTGACATACTCCGCTTGGCCCTCAAGGTCTTCAGGTGATGTGTTTCATTGTACTGAAACGTACAATTCCTAATTATGTTGTTGTTGTTGAAATCTCTCTTCTTTGTCTGGTGGCAGCTACACAAGCATAGAGATGGAAGAGAGATTTGATGGATAGTCAAAAGTGCTACCTTTTATACAAGACTACTGTTGTTCCTGGTGTCACCATTTGTTTGAGGCAACCCATCGTCAGAATAAAAGTTGGCAACGTACGTTTCTGCAAACATGCTGACACTTTAATTTCTTAATGTTGCAACATTATGTTTCTATTTTGTGTTGTGACAACGCTGTGCATATGATCTGGTTATGTTTAGGCACAAAAACAGTTTGTCCGGGTTAGGAAAAGGTCATGTTTTGGCTTAAAAAATGTTTTGGTCACCACAGTCCAAAGGCCTTATCAGAAACCCCTGGTTGTGTAGCCACAAACATGGCTGAATATGTCCTAACTTCTCGTCACAACCATTCAATTTTTGTGACTGAAATTGTCCCAAGGTCTCCAAGAAAAAAAAAAAAATACTATATAATAAGTGCTGTCATGCTTGCAAATGTTGAAACGCTATGGTTCCTCATCCAAAACATCCAGGGGCGTACTTACCAATGTTGAAACACAGATTCGAAACTGTGGTCACTGGCCTGGCAGCCACCTCACCTGTTACTACACCACCAGTCCCTCCACTTCGGGTCATAAACATGTAATGTGACAGTATAGTTGAAAAGTCAATATGCTCTGTAGGCCCATGTACAAATGTGAATGACACTATGGTTTGCAGAAACGTTCACTGCCAATAATTTATCATGGCGCTGTCGGGGGACATTGGCTGATGTAATATTGATGGCTACACAGTCTGTCTCTTAGCTGGCATGGCTAGTGCTGACTCTCAGGACACTTTTGTCACAATGATAATGAACCCTGAATAAACCTCGGGGGTCCAAGAGAGGACAGGGAAGTGGACAGGAAATGGCATATTTTGGTCATTTTAATTTTTGTTTCAGAATTGGTAATGGATGTCATGTACTCATTCCAGTCAAGAACTCGACCAGGTCCAAGCATGGACCCGTTAGGGCCCCGTCACGGAGAAACGGGAAGTTTTAAGAGGCTGCGTCTGTATTCTCTGCAGACAATTCATCTGAGTCTTGGCTATTACCAACACAATTTCATCCCAGTTTGTCTCGCTGTCAAGCTATCATACAAGTGTTAGGGTTAGCTTGCTTGCTAACACAAAGTTCTAACACAAGGCTACTATTATGAAACGGTCATAGACAAGGTTTGAACAAAAAACTATTAGATTTGGGTTAAAAGAACATTATTTACCAACCACTCCAACTCAAGTTTCCTCCCTCTTGAGACTTTGATGCTCTGTATACTACAGACCTTGTGCATCTGAGTGACATGCTGAGGGCCATGACCAAAACACCACTATTTGACAACATGGGAATGAAACAGGGAACTACAATGGTGGAGGGGCCTACTCCAACAAGATGCACACAAGCTAGTTTTGAATGCATTGCTAGAAAAATAACATGTGTTCACATATTTCACTAGGAATCTGTCATTTCATGCAGAAATAAGATCGTAGAGGAACTTTTTAAAGTATTTAATAATAAATCAGGATAGAATTTAAGTGAGATTAAAATTACCCTTCAGTCATGTATCCCTGACATGAGAGAGACAAGATAAAATGAATTTGTGAATCCTTAGTGAGGTCAGGACTCCCAGTCTGCATGAACAGAAAAGCGCTGCTCATGCCCCCAGTCAAATATATATTATCATCTGACATCAGAGACAGGGCTTATGGGTCTGTCTGGAAGCTCCAGCTGAATTGTTCATTTCTACCACTACAACAGTGGAGATTTATGTTAGATGGGTTTTGATGTTTTTCTTTTTTGTTTTTTTTGTTTTTTTATAGGAAAAGCTCAGGGGGATTATTCTAAAACATTTGTCTGAGCAAGTGCTTTGATAATATTACCACTACAGATCTAATAATTCTACAATAACCTCAAGTATTACAGCACCAATACAGTGCCATAAGCGTATTGCTATGACTACTCATAGTACTTATACTAACAATTCATTACAACCGGTTTGTTTCATCTATATTGCCACTGCAGCTGTGTTGTTCCACAAAAAAATGTTTAGTTCAGATACCAGGAAGGCGTAAGCATGTGTGTTGTAGACAGTTTAAAATCATAATTCTGTTTCTAGATTTCAAAAGTTTACTGCTACTGTAGTGCTTCCTAAAGCTTCCTATAAGACTTCCTAAACATGAACTGCATTAGCAGTAAGAGGTGTATTTTGTAGTCCATTGTATATGTGATAATTATAGCTTTCATTCACAGCTGAGGTGAGTAGCTCTCTGTGAGGCTACAATGGAAAGGTCATAACCCTGAGGTATATAACAACCCCCTTTGAAAATGATTCAAAGCGATACATTTACACTCTTTGTCACATTAGATCCCATCAAAGACCACCCTTTGCCAAAAGCTTTTAGAAAAATAGTAAAAAAAACAACAAAAAATAAAACACATAACAGTGATGACTTTATTATTGTTTTAATAACAATAAGGGTTAAGTTATTTAGGTTTCGGTTTATATAACATTGGTTATTAAGTTTTAAGAGTACGTCAAGTGTTTTATATAACAATAATCATGAAAAGGGAAAACTGAATTTAATTTTGACAAAGTTTTGTAATGACTCAGGCAGGTTTAGACCCACGAGCACAACCCAGAAATCAAGAAGATAAAGATGAAAGTTAATCTTTAAATATATATATTTATTAGGCCTATCACTCAATTAAATTATTTAATCGCAATTATTCGCATGATTGTCCATAGGTAACTTCATCACAAATTAATTGCACATTTTTGCTTTATGCAAATGTATGTGTATTATTATTGCAATAATCCAAAACAATGACAAATACTGTCTAGAATATTCTCCAGAATAACCTCAAAGGTACTGTATGCTTGGCAACCTCAAGCCCAACAAGCAACAACAGATGGGCATATTGATCTGAATGTAACATTCCTTCGTAATACTAACACAATGTAGTGTCCAACTTTACACTTGTAAAGGTCAACTAAACAATGTCATTGTCAATGTCAATGTCAATGTCAATTTGCGTTAACGCATTATTATCACTTTAACTTTGACTAATATAAGTATATATATATATATATATATATACATATATATATATATATATATATATATATATATATATATATATATATATATATAGGAGGCAGGAGTCAGGAAAAAAGGCAGGCAAGCAAAGACAGGGAACACTTGGAAATAAGCTGGTATATATATTGCAAAGCTGATAAAGGAGGTAGGTGCAGGTGAGCAGGTGAGTGGGGCAGTGAATGACAGAAACAGTGGTTGCTTCATGTCAGGAGGGAGTGGCATGGCCTGAAATGAGGAGGAGAGTATTGCAGGCAAATAAGCAGCTTGGGAGAACATAATGACATTAATCAAGCTGGTGTTGTGACAACTTTACAGTACTACTAGTGGGAGATAGCATCAACCAATAGTCTCATTTGTTTACAGTACAGGGATCATCATCTAACGATGATATATTATGCTGCCACCTATAAAATTACTCAAAATATAAACTGCTCGTGACTTAATTTTAGTGTCTGCACATAGTGGCAGCATCACAAATATCTTGCCAAGCTGACAGCGGCATTTGAGCTCAGCCCATAGAGTGTACTGCTCATTGATTTACCTACTCATCTGCTTACCGCCTCTGTGGTCTCGGCAGTCTCTGAACCCATGTGAAGGTCATCCACTCTCCAACTGGCTGACTGGCCATGCAGCTAGCCAGCACTGGCTTGGCCCACTGCCTGCCTTGAGGCTCCCAATCTCCCCTCCTTGCTGGGATGAGGCTAGACAGAGGTGTGATGGCTGTGGGCAACTTGCCCCCATTCCCCTCCACAATTTGTCAGAGCGCGTCTCGGAAAGGGTCAAAGAGTGTCAACATTTTTGTGACGGCATGGGAGAGTGCAAGACTATGTATGAGTGAGCAAAGTTGGAAAAGAGCACATGATTGTATTTTGATTATGTAGAGCGTTTCACAAAAAGGTGTGCGTATGTGTTGAAAGGAGCTATTGTTATTCTGTGTCTCTCTCAGCAATGAAGAGTAAGGTGATGAATCACACAAAAGGTGGAAGATTG
Source organism: Pagrus major (assembly GCF_040436345.1). Taxonomy (NCBI): domain Eukaryota; kingdom Metazoa; phylum Chordata; class Actinopteri; order Spariformes; family Sparidae; genus Pagrus; species Pagrus major. The sequence continues at coordinate 21,345,871 of NC_133225.1, read as the reverse complement.
CATTCTCAGTTGGAGGTCAAGGTGGAGGTGGGTGTGTGATACATGCTGGCACCTCAGAGACCTGAGCTGTGAAAGCAAGCTATGACCAAGTCAAGTCAATTGTATTCACATCAGAAAGCAGCACATGTTTCTCATAAAGTTCTCTGTAATTGATACAGTATGCTGCTCACCTGCTGACACTCAATTTTTGGATGTTCTGAGCTTGATGCCACTGTGAACATACAACACATACAGTACACAGTCAGAGAGGAATCTTCACTTTTCCTCAATACAGGCGTTAGAACTGGGATTACACTGTCGTATGCTGCTACAGGTGCTGTTGATAAGATGAAAAACAAACCTTAGTGCTGAGTTTGAAGACTTATTATCAGACACAAAAACACTGTGGTGTATCCTCCTTTGAGACAGGATTTTAGAGCTGTGGTAAAGTTCACTGTGGTAATATATGAGCGTCTGTATTGAAGTTTTTTGCTTCAGCGTATCAGTATGAAGTAAATGTTGATTGCAGATGCAGATTAATGACACTACCCAGCATTAAAATTGTTTCCTTTAAAAACTTCACTGCTGTTTTGTCTGCAAAAGGGCACAAAATCTCCCATAAAAACGAAGGCTGACAGGCGATCCGGTCAGGCTGGCAGCCTGGCACTTTCTCTCTGCTTGACTACATAAATGAATAAACTCACGCTTTGTCTGTGTTGTTGGTAGTTGCTAGTCTGAGGAAAAACGAAAGTGATCTCGTGGTCTTTGTGACAGCAGTGCCAACAATAATACCACTTGGAAACAGTGGTGGAAAAAGTTGTCTGCTTTCACTTTAAAAAGTAGAATTAGCATGATTCTATACACTGAAATACTGAGGGGTATGTTTCTAGTATGTGCTTGCATGAAGTTGACTGTGATTTCTGACGTATTAAACCAGACAAACTTGCCAGATGCTGGACAAGGACACAGTATTTTTGTCACACTAGAATTTAGGGCTTGCGGTAAATAAAATAGTAAGATGACAAGTAAGTTGAATGCTGCTATTTAAATTTAAAAAATGTATAAATGTGCAAGTGGTGAAATTTAAAAAGCAGAAAAGTTCATAACCTTTTAACTAGTTGTGACCTTTTGCCTTTATACACACTAATTACTCAATGAATGCTCCTTTTCATTTGATGGTAACGAACTGTGTATGCACACTGTGTTGTCACTGTGAACACCAGAATCCCACACGATATAAGATTTCAAAATATTTCCCCTACAGCAGCATGTGGAGCATATTGAGCTGTTGGAAACTGAGGGTAAAATTAAACGGCAAATGCCAGAGAGCATCTTACTCAATTTGTATTGACAAGGTTTCAGCCGTGGGCTACTTCAAAGATTCACTGTATGATGCTTGCAGTGTGATGCTGAAATGGCCTTGGGGTATTCCCTTTGGTGTGAAAGACGAGATACCATTGGAATGATAACTTTCCAATGCAGCAGTGTATAGCCTCTGGGATTTGTCCTCGGGACAGGGAATTGACCACAAGAGCTTTCTCTGCATACAGTTATAGTACACTGGGCAGGTATACACGAGCACACAATTGTTATCACACAAGCACAAATATGCACTTTTCTTTATTGTGTCTGTTCTTATTGTGCACACCGCAGCACTGAAGGAGGGCAATTGAATTCCCTTGCACACTGAGTGTTGTATATATAGTGAAAGACAATAACTTACCCTGACAGTATACAGTCACACAAATGATATTTACATGAATATTTCAATGACCATGAAATATTGCATCTCTAACTCACTCCATCTATATAGTCACAAATCTTTCATGTATTAGGGCCAATATGGTGTACAATAGATCGAGGTAAGATTGTTGGGGCTGCATATTTTGGGTAATATAGATACAATTTTGTCGATTATGAGTTTGATATGAGAAAGTACACTCCATCAATTAATAGTCACACATAATTAAGCACATGGCAGTAAGGTTTCAATGGTCGCTCATTCTGCTTTCAGTGTTTTTTCTCCGAGCTCCATTTTGAGTTTTCAGTTCAGGAAGGTCTAAGTATGTATTATTTTGATTGCTTGCTTGAAAGCACTGGGAAAAAATTTCCATCTTCTCCACTACTCACACCCCCTCTTTAGTTCTAACAGCTTTGTACCTCTGAGAGACTTTTTGTGAGTTTCAGTCTATGGAAACACACCATTTGTTTGCAGAATCTCTTCTCCAAGGCCTTCTTTAAACTGGTGTGTCAGTCTCTCAGGCATTTCAGCCAGCCACTCACAGCTCTGCCACTTTCCTGCTCCCTTTCTACTTACCAACTTTGGGCAGATTTCGATTTCAGAACCCAGATCAAAGAGCCAGCGTGGCTCCATCTGCCATGTCTTCGCTACTCTTGTTGCTTTGCAGAATTATTGACTCAGAGCTTCTTTGACAGCAAGTGTGTGAATCCTCTGCAGTTACATCACCTGGGAGCTATTTTTCATGGCCATAGTACTGTAATTTTTTTTTTTGGTAAACAATGGAAACATACAGTGCCATCCTCAAGCATGCAAGAAAGCGGTGAGTGCATCATATCAAATAAAGTAATCATGAGCTGCTATAGGAGTAGACATTGTGTACAGTATGTGGGTAGATGGTGGTGGTGGTTAGGGGTGAGAGAGTTAAGTATTTTGACATCAGATAGTGTATACTCACTTCTAGAATGGGATCACAGAGCATGTGTGTGTAAATGTGTGTGTGTGCAAATCATGAATTTTTAGACTGCCCCTGTGCTGCTCAGGCTTTGCACATTAATTCTTTGGTAGCACGAATAGGCCAGTCAACTCTCATTTTGCAGAGCAGGCACGTCGGGGAGGGAATGTTCTTTAGTTTAACCTTGTCATAGAGGCCTATGAGATGCCAAAGACAAAAGCCTTGCAGTGTTGGCACTGGCCACCTCCAATGTTATTGTTTTTTTTGGCAAGACTGCAGTGAAATTGGCCTGACATTACGCCTCAACCTCTTGTGTTCAAACACCTGCCCAAAGGGAAAGGATGTCAAATACAGCACATAGCTTTACTTTATTGAAAATTCACTCAATGCAGCGCAAGATTTTGGGTCTGAGCGGTGTACATTATTGTTGTACTGTATCCAGAGGCCGTTATGATGGTGTTTGACCAGAGACGTTATGAGAGAGGAGACATACCACTTAAAGCATTTTGAATAGAAAAGTCTGTCACCAAAGACACGGCACCACACACTCACCTATTCAGGCTCGAATATGTCATGGAAGGTATATATTAAATAGTTGTGATTAGTGATCAATACAGTCCCGAATCCATGTCTAATAATTTACCTGGCATCTGATTATAATATCCACCAACAGCTACAGCCATATTCATCTGCCATCATTTCCTCTAATCAGCATTTTATTTTATTCAGAAATCCCTGAATCTTAGACCCAATAATTAACATTCTGCAAAAGCTTTCTTTCGTTTAACATCAGTGACTTTCTGCCTCTCTGTAAAGGAAACATGAGAGTCCTCCTTCTCCTACCAGGTCAGATTTTGGTTGTATAGATAACAAAGCAACATGAAGGATTATTGAGATATTTAGCCAGTGAAGTGAGGGGTGTACTTCAGTTTAGAGAAAATAGAATGGGGATGGTGGAGGACTGAAAAACAATCACTTGGTAGTCAGTGATTTGAGGAGGACTGAGGAAGAAGCATCTTGTAGTGCTTAGGAGCAGTGAGCCCAGGTGCTCACAGTTTTACTGATTGGAAACACCACCTACCAATTATCTGAAGGGCAACCAAAAGCAAACCACAAAGCAATAACAACTCAAGCAGGCGAGGTGGCTGTTACATTTGTTATTTACTCAGTAGTGTCAGCTACTCCCTTGTTTTTTTCCCCCAACTTATTCCTTGGGTTGGGGGATTAAGTATGGTGAAAGTGGATCCGAGAAGATGATTATTGGGAAAATAACCAAACACAATGTGTTGAGTACTGACTGAATTGTTGAGCACACACAGGTGAATATATTTAAATGTTTTCCCAAGACAAGAGTAGTTCACTGTTTAGCTTTTTCTTTCCTGTCAACAGTCAAGTTGTTTTTTATAACAATGACCAATGAACAATGACCACAATCATACCCTGATTCTTATTTGTAAGAAAAGTTGATTTTGAGTCTCATTCCCAACTAGTAAAATTCTGATGCTATGAGGTGGCGACCAGCCTAACATCCCAAAGCATCAGTATTTTATGAGTTGGGAATGAGACTCAAAAATCAACTTTTCTCACAAATAGTACCTTTGAACAAGAGGTTAGTTTGTAACCATGATGATAAAGGCTACCAAATTTTGAGTAATTAGTAGCAAAAAAAGTCTTTAAAAAAAGGAGTAATTCTTACCCAAACCACAATGTTCCCCTCTGGATGGAAAAATCCCTTTCCTTTTACTCAGGTCCCGTAACCAGAACTTCCTGGACGACTATGCTCATCTTTATTGAGGTTCACTTGAGCTCTAAATTAGCTCATTAGCTGCCTAATTGGACAAATTAAAGCCCCAATCAGGAATGCTTTGGCTTTCAGAGGATCTGTAGGTGCCTTTTAAATCATCTGTCGACTCAGATGGTGAAAGGAGGACAAATTTGCCAAGTGGAGCGAATAATTGCTTCAATTGAGTACTAGGGAAAGCTGGCAAACAAAAGGCCAGTGCATGCAGCTAACAGGCGAGACTGTGCACCCTCCTCAGTCATTGACAACCCCCTGGGCTATGATGTAGTGACTTTGTGAAGATGGTTGGGAGACTAGAATGTAACAAAACTGAAGACAACAGCTTGAGAGACTGATTTTCTTGCAGTTCAGAAGGGGTGCACATGACTCAGCACTTATCCCTGGAAGACATGTGGACTATTATGGAACATGACCCAGCTATCTCACAGAGTGATGACTTGTCTTCCTCAAAAGTGATTCTTTATTTTTTTGTAAGTTTGGAGCAGACAAAAGAAGTTAAACGTTTCCACAGAATTGAAAAAAAAACAACAACAACTTCCAAGTGCAAGGAGCCGTGTTGCCTTGCAAACATCTTGCCCCTGTGTGACCTAATGTGGAAGCAGCCAGACAGAAAGTGCTCTTTAAATTTTAATGGACAAGTCATCAGGAGCCAGTGTGGTGAATGGGGTCACTGGTTTGATGGGGATCTTGCATGCTGAACAGGTAAACACCACATAGTAATTTAACATTCATGTCCATTCGCTTATGATGCCTTTTCCAAATGCTGGGAAGTGGTTACTGTTTGAAGGATTTGATCAAGAAGTACAATCATACCTTGGGGTGCCATGACCTACAATCAGCAAAGAGAAAAATTCACGTTCACATCTTAGATAAGCACACCTTATTAAGAGTAGAGGCACTGTGATTGTCAGAGCACATTTGTTTCATGCTTTGGGACCATGGGTCTGGTGGTGAGCTCATAGTATCAATCCATAGAGTCAAGTGTTCAGGTTACTGATGCCATGAGTTATTCAACAGATAATTACATGTCTTTGTTTGCCAGCATCCTTCTCTCTGTTTATTGTGTTGTCAACAGTGAATGGAAGTCACTCAGGGCCCACTCAGAAGTTAGAGCTTCCTTTGTCTGCCTGCTGCAAAGTAAACACAATTTCATGTGTCCCTATGGAGTATAAGGAGAAAACTAGGACTGCTATGTGCTCCTAGTGACCCTGCAACCGCTAGCAAGTCCCAGTTTCAGATTGCTGGGGGGTTGGAGAACCTAAAGGGAGTGGGATTTGTTCTCTGCTCCGAAGCTGCAGAACTGTCAGCTCATTTTTCAGGGCTTAATTACTGAGAGCTACAATTACAAGCCAGCTGTCTGCACCACCTCTCGTGGCAGTGCCACCAAGGAGTTTGCCCACGGACCTCCCACTCTCTCACATACGGAAAGACATACATACAGACACAAGCTCAACCACACGATCAGTTATGAGTTTGCTTGACCATTTGACATCGCTTCTGCATGTCCATATCTTTTCATACAGTACACAGGATAACTGAGCTGTCACATACCATTAATAAACTGTTTGTGCAAGTGGATTGTCTGCTTTTACACAATAAAAAAACACAACACACATCTGCAAAAATCACATCACATCTGCCCCCAAGTACCAATATTATAAGGCAGTAATACACTACTATTACTACACACTATTTTTCGTTTGTCAACAATTCCTCGAATAGAACAAAAACAACAACATACTTGTCTGTCTGCGTTGTGAAAGGGTCTATTTTACCCCAATCCCAATGTTTTCCTAAACTTAACCAAGTATTTTTGTAGCCTAAACCTAATCGAACACTGTAGTTCCCTGCCTAAGAGACTTATACTTAACCCACTCTGCCATGAACAACACCAACACGAGTCACAAAACTATGACATCAGAAGAAAGTGATGGATCTGTGTTAATGATGGTCCTGGAACAACTGGAATTATGATGTTACACCCCAAGGCCTATAGACAAAAATAAGCTATATCAGGCTTTTGGTACACAAGCAATACTTGTTAGTAGGATCAGTCCAGTCAAAAATAAATAAAGCCCATCAACGATCTCTTTGTGCATCTACTTATCACTCATCTGTTTTGCCTCCATTGTATCAGTACTGTTCTGTAACTGTAGCGGTCTTACCATGATTATGACAGACTCAGCATCCTCTTATTTACATTTGTGATAGCACTTGTAGGAAGTGCTTTACAGTGTTGAATCTGTGGTAAATATGTTTGTGAATTTTAGCAGCATGCTCCTGTCATGCATATACCCCACTGAAAACTATGAACCGAAACGCAAACAAGTTTAACAACCGAAAGCTGGAAAAACACGGGCTAATATGCTCTTGGCACTGTACAGTTACACAGTGAAAAGAAAACAACTGTTTCTCTCTCCCTCTCTTCCAGTTGGACATGGCGGTGGGGGCTGCTGAGCACACACTAGCGTGACATCCCCGTCTCAAGTGGACAGACACAATTAATCCCAGGGACAGTGGAGACCCGCTGACAGAGCAAGATAAGGTATCGGCTAGTGCACACCGCTCCACCTGACCTGTTGCACATGAGCATAATTTAGCCCTTATGGCATATATAATGTGTTCCTGAGCCACGACAGACTGCAATTCCATAGGCTTTTTCTTGCTTGATGCCCTTGTCGGGTCGATGTTTGCAACAAAAGAGCCATGTTTAATTTCTTGCACAGTGAATTTGGTTAAATTATTTCTGGGCTATAGGATTTTACAGAGGGGATCTGTTCGAGAACATGACAAGACAGATGTTCGATTTTTCGCTCAGTTGTTGGGTGCAGAAGTTAATCAAACATGCAATCCTAAAGCATGAAAAAACAACATTGTATACACGTTGTAATGACAATCTGATCACTCTATCACATCTGTATTTTAAGCTCTCAAATACCGGTGTCTCTCATTTATGGGGGTTTGATTACACATGCCTAAGGCTTCAAAGACAAAAATATCAACAAAAAAGAAAAGTGCTACCACTCTTAGTAAACATTTTTTTTTTTTTTTTTGGTGATATTTTTAGAGGTATTGACTCTATATGTCACTTAACATATGCCATTTGATGAAAGCTTTTATCCTGAGTGCCCCATGAGTCCTGTGAGTGCACATATTTTAAGCATGGGTTGTCACGATGAGAAGCAAGCCACTAAATCTGACAGTGTTGGTGCGATCCTTGGTCAATATTGACCCTTGGTGAATATACCAACCATCAGGCTAGGGAGGAGCACAGGAACACAGGAGGGAAACAGAACACTGGGAACACAGGTGAGCAGGAAGTAGAAGGTAACAACTCACAAGAGGATGTATCTACAAAATAAAACAGGGAGTAACTAACCAAAAACCAAAACCATGACTCAAACAACCACAAATCCCTCTCTGTCTCTCTCATTTCTAAACACTGCTGATGCGTCGAAGGATTGCCTTGCCAAGCTAAAAGCACAGCTGCACTGAGGTTGAACAAACGTCCATGTACACCCCCCCAAAAAATGTGTTAATGTGTTGTCTTTGCTGTGTTATATATTTCTTTATTGGTATATTGGAGCAGTGTCTTTGATAGATACACCTTTTCTGTAACAAGTCTAGATTTTTATGAGCATAAATCTTCAAAATCTGTTCATTTCTGTGCCCCTCTACCATTCATTCTCCCTCATTCTCTGTAGGAAACAGGTGCGTTGGAGGTAGTTGTAGTGAATCAGAAAAGAAACAGTAGGAAATTGTGCAAAAGCTATAGGGATTGGTTGAAAGAAGAATATTGTCTTCTAGAGTATCAGTTGGTGTTGTCAAATTACCTTTCAATTATAGCTTTTTAAAGAGCAACTTATTTTGGGTTGGCCCACAGTGTCATTAAACGGGGGTAAGAGTTCTGTGGAAATGCTAAAGCAAGGGCCTTAATTGTAATTTACTGCACACCAAATCAATATCGTCCTAAATGAATCATTAGGACTTAGCTTTTTTTGGTATTTAGTGTTCCACATTGTTGCCCCCGGCAGATCAGCAGTATAGTAGCTCTTAATATTCCACTAACTGATTAACAATTCAGGAGGCATCAAATTAGATGTAGGGGACGCAGAGGTAAGAGGAGAAAGGCCATGTAAGGATAGCAAAACTTAAATACTGTCAGAGTGTTGCAGTTCTGTCTTGAGTTTCTTATTCTTTTTGGTGGCATAAGACATTACTATTATAGGCTTTTGCCATGTGACGTTTTTTTGATTCAGTAGTTTCAAGATCAATTTTTTTTAAAACTTCATCAGTTAATCAAACTTTTTTATTGCATGATAGGTTGAATACCTTTCTTCGGAGGAAATTACTGATCTTATCTCTAATTCACATTTCCCGAAAAAGCCCCTTTCAGACATGTCCAGGAATCAAACCAGCAAATGTCCACTCATTAAGTATTTTCTCTGACCCTCAGGCTACTTCTGTTTATGTAGTTTAAGCACGCAAAACCTTCTGGCTTAAATAGAATTATACTAAAGATGAAACTACAACTTTCATGTTAGGTCCACTGAGACTCAGGCTTCATCTATGATGGGAGGCTGTAAGCTACAGTCTGCAGTAATGTTGACAATACAGCCTTTTATCTTCCAGTGGCAGACGTTGAAGATGAGGATGTTAAATTGGTCACTTTATTGCTTCAGATGCATCACTTCAAGGTAAAGTGTGTGTGTGTGTGTGTGTGTGTGTGTGTGTGTGTGAGGAACTGTTGAAAGGGCAGCAGTAGAGCACTTCTTGCTTTGAATGCCTGTGAAGCTGACAATAAAAAGGAAGGTGAATCATGGGGAATGCAGTTATTGTGTCTTCAGATGTGCCTTTGTCATGTTGCATACAAAGGCAGCATCCCTGCAATGCTAATGTCGCACTGTCTGCATCACCCTCAACACTGATGAAGGTTGAACCTTTGTGTACACAGAGACATGTCTTATCTTAAGAAAAAAAAAACCTTCATGTGGCAGAAAGCAAAACATTTTATGTTCATGTGAGAACCCTATAATTATAGATCACTCTCTAATGTAGCAGTGTTTCTATCCGTGCCAAGTTTTTTTTTTTTTCTTTTAGGTTTGTTCATCTGTCATGTCCTGAAGTACTTAATCACAAGTGCCTTGACTTGTTTTTTCATCTTGAAGATGTTCACTGCTCATCCATGAAGCTGCATTGATTATTTGAACTGGTTAGGAGTCCCACACATTTTATTCTCTGAGGGTCATTCACACCTTGCAGTAAAGAAAACTTTGAACTTTTTCGAGGGAGCTTTGAACTGCTTCCATGGAACAGCACATAGGCATTGGTTCAGACACAGTATGGCATCTGCATCAGGATCAAAGTAGAGGATGTGCAAGCCGCCCCTGATCACATACATTTTGGGACAGATATATTATAGGGGGTCTGCTTCATGATCAACAACCACTAGTGCTCAGATAAGGAGATCATTTCCTTGGGCTGTTCTCCTAACCTAGAGCACCCAGGATGTTGTCCTTTATTATCTCCCAAGGAAGAGATAATAAGGACTGAAATAAGTAGACATTCCTACACTAACCAATCCTTGGATGGGCTTTATGGAGTTATTGAGACCTCAAGGTCAGAAGCTGGTTATTGTGGCCTGGGATTTTAACCTGAGGTAAGTCCTAGGTATCACCAAAATATCACCAGGCCATCAGCTGTCCTGTATATGGTGGTACCCATGTTTACACTTCCTTCTGGGAAGGTTTGAAGTTGAGTCCCTCTTGCACTTCCTATTCATGCACGACTGCATGGCCACCCACATCTTCAGCACCATCATCAAGTTTGCCAATGGCAATCATGTCATTGGCCTGATTATTGGCGTCACTACCTCCATCTCAATGTCAGCTAAACAAATGAGCTGATTGTGGACTGCAGGAAGTGACAGTAAGACACAACTCCATCACAATCAGTGGAACCTCAGTGGAGAGAGTCAGCAGCTTCAGATTCCTCAGGGGTCACATCAGCAACTTGGACTCTACTACACCAACACCATTACAAAGACAGCATGTCAGTGGCTCTTCTTGGTCTGCAGGCTGATGAGGATCAAGATTGGCTCCAGGAAACTCTGCAACTTCTCTGTCTCTACAGATGGTGGTGACAACTGCTCAGCATCACCAAGACAGATGCCATCCATGGAGGACCTAACTTAGCTTTTGATTTTTTTTAAATTCATGTATAAGAATGACACATTCTGAAGTCAACCAAGACTTACGTTTGCTTTGGTTTCATTGAGGTTATTTGGTTTGATCAGAGTTGAAAGCAGTTACTGTAGCCTTACCAAACCACATGGCAAGACGCCACAAAGGTTGATTGAACCACACCAAATAGGAAAGGTGTAAAAGCATCCCACAATTCCACGGGACCTGAAAGACAAAGAATCATAATAGACATCTGTCTAAGTCAGCATTTTGTTTAACATTAAGTACAGTTAAAAGCTTTAGCCAGCTCAAAACAGATTTAATAAGTAAAAATATGCTTCGCCTGGAACAGGTTATTTCTTAACCATTGACAGTAGTTATATGGCTAAAGAATTAGCTACGACTGCCAGGGTGTAGTTTAAGGGGGGAGCTCTTTGTTGATTTATTGATCAGGGTTTGGCAACGGTGCAGGGGTCACTGTCTTCTTGGAGACATGTCTTATTTAAAATCTTCAAACGACGCATTAACACTCAGTCTTTGTGTATCTCCCAACATATTTTATGTGGTCATTCACATTATTTCTAGGACATATATATAAGTGTGTCCACTTTAGCTTGTGGTTAACAACCTCAGCAGTCAGCAGTCATACATTCCTCTTCTCACCCTAATCAACTAGAAACAGGGAGGTTTTTTTTCCCTCGTTTGTAAAGCTGCCTTTTCCCTCCTGAGCAGAAATTAGACTGGGCATATTCCAAATCAAGAGTGTGGGCACTCATTAGCGCTGTTCTCATATCTCACAAAAGAGCCTGGCTACAAAGAGGGAATCAAGCTCTATTTAAAGTAATGCCGCCAGGAGTCCATTGCCAACGATAATGCGCTTTACATCATTTTGTCCTCGCCTTTATCTTGAGCTTCTTAAGGAGTAGGCAACACGCAAAGTCATTAGGGACACGATAACTCCCCATATAATTAGATGGGGAAAGATTGGATGCCTGGTGCACCACGGGGCAGACCCACTTACGACATAATCACTCATCCCACCAATGAGGGGCGTCTTGTATGCTGGCAATTAATTTAGATTATTACAATTAGCCACGACAGAGTGTTTGCTTCTGTCTGTTCTGACCAAAGAGTTGAATGTAATTTGCCTCTGGTTGAGAATACTGGCTCTTACTCAGTCTCATTACACTTGCTCCAGCGGTATTTTTAGATAGGGCTGAACTTGCCCTTAACTAATGGATTCTTGGCTTATGAATCAGCAGATGCTTGAAGAGGGGGTTTGATTTAGAAATTAGGACAAGGGATAAAAGTCCAAGCTCCAGTTTGTGTCTAACTCACAAGTGACAATTATTTATTTGCCATTATTAAGCGAGAAGTTTGCTTTAAATGAACACTGTTTATTAGCCTTTACCAGCTTTGATTTATTACCATCTTGGTTATTGTATTGGGTGACTTTTATTCTGACTTATCCTCCAAGGATTCTTCACTTTTACATATGTGTAAATTTTATGAAGTCTAAGTTACTTTTCACCTCAAACATTTGCAAGATCTCCGTTCCCACAGTGCCACAGTGGCAGTGTACTCCTCATTAAAACAATACCTGTTGATAGCTTCAGTCACACAGGCAAAAACACACCTTGAGGCAACGGCTTCTGTGGCAATCTACAGGTGATAGGTCAAGCCATTTCCCACTCTTATCTCCCTTATTTGGGCTCCAATTACCTGTAATGGCGGATCAGATGTGAACCTACTGTCAATAGGGTAGCAATTTCCAGTGGAAGAGTGGAGAGCAGCTAAAAGTAGAAAATGTGTTTGGAAACTGTTATTTAGTCCTTGTTCAAAGGACCTTACAAATTTGGAGTGATAGCATGCTAAACCTTTTAGAAGGAAATGGAATCTGTTGATTTGCAGGGATGTAATTGAAAACAGGTGTAGAAAAAATGTAATTTCAGGTCACAGATTAATGTGGCTCAGAACATGGATGACTGGCCCAATACTGTATTCTGACCACCCTTAGTTAAAACCATCAGAATATTCTATTACAGATTAGAATATTCTGCTTAACACTTAAAACATTTAAAACGAAATGAATATATTCTGCAGCTGTTTGTCTTTTGTGTGAAGCCTCACAATGCAAAGGCCATTTATTATGCAGGAGAACTATAAATAAACTGAACCAGTGAGACAGTGCTGTGATTTCTGGTGCGTCGCCACAGTGTCTGAGCACTGTCACCCTCTGGCTATCTCAAACTACACATGCAGGAGCCTGGCTAGGCAACCCAGGGGCTGGCGGTGCTCAGGAGTGGTTTTTCTCTTGTTTTCATCCACTTGCAGTTGCAGTCTGCCGAAGGCCAAGCAGGCTGAAAGCGTAACGACAAGTCAGTACTCCATTCAGGTTTCCTCCAAGAGTCAGTAAGCCCACTCGCCCTAATGGATTCAGGAAGTGTGCACCCAGCTCATGATGCAGGGTATTAAGTGCTCTCTCCCACACCCTCACCTTTGTTTGCGGCCCAAGGATGCTCTTACAGTGGGGCAATTTATACGTGTCATTCAAACTTAAAGAGGGGAAGAGAAGTCTCATGGAAAAGAAAATTACACTAATGGCTATAAGATAAATACAGCACCAGATGCCCTGTGTCTTCCACTGTCGCTTTGAAATCTTGTATCAATCTTGTCTTGAGCCTTTGTAAGTTGTTAGTCAATTTTTATTAAATAGATTTTTTTAGAAAAACTCGCTGAAAAAATGTACATGTTGACAACTGCATCATGTTGGCAGCTGAGAAGCAGAAGCTGGAAATTGAAACTTCATAACTAAGTAATCAAGTTTCCAGGTTTATTTTCGTAGGCTGAAAAATCTCAGGACAAAGCTTTTTGGTAGTTCTTCAAATACGTTTATCACAGATAAGACATTTTATCCCCTATGTACAAAATAACAAATGCTACAGTGAAAAAAAAACTACAGATACTGGGAAAAATTGAGTTATTGAAAGAGAAAGAGAAGGAAAGTGAAAACGCCGTACAAAAACAGTCACCATGACGTTTAGTAGCACTGTTATTTAAAAGTATTTGCATAATTACAACAGTCATTTTTATGTAAAAGTATGCTGCCTGATACAAGACAATGATAAATATCAAAGGACATTTACAAGTATCATAATTTATAAGCACTTTAGTGCAGTGGGTATGTGGCAATGATGGAATAAATTATTGGCTGCATACCACATAACTCCCACAACACATCTACATTTTTCTCATTTGTTACAAAAACAATTTTTCCCTCATTCTCTGAAAGATGTGGCTCACACCTGGAAAACAGGCTGAGCCGTTCTGAATGAGACAGTCTCAAATCATAGAGACCAAAACTGATGAACAAACTTTCTGCCAAATGACTTGAGGTCATCTCTTATACTCTCTGATTTACATGCAGTGTTGGGTAATGTTACTTTTAAAAGCAACTCCTTACGTTACAGGGTTACTGCCATTAAAAAGTAACACGTTACATACTGTGTTATCTACTGAGAAAAGTAACGCTTTAGAGTACTTTTACCACAAATGACGGTAAAACCCCTTTGCGACTCGTTACACATGTCAGTTATACTGTCCAGACGGCGTGTAGCCGACTCTACACGTACCTTTGAATGTATTGACTCTACTGTCATTTTGTAGCCTTTTGAGCCCACAATCGGTAACTCTACAGCCTAAGGGTTAACAAAGTTAACGCTGTCCTCTCTGCCATCTCTCTACACTGAATTAGCTAGCTACACATGCGCACTGACACAGCTGTAGGTTAACCTTCCACTGGCTGAGCAGCAGGAGAGAAACAGAAACAGCACAAATGCTTCAGGGAACTTTCTTTTATTTTTGTGGCGACAAAACGAAAGAAAAAGACAGCATTTTTTTTTTCAACCAATGGTTACTTTTATGAAAAAGTAACTAAATAACAGATTACTTGAATTGCAGAACTACCGCGTTACATTACTCGTTACAATGAAAAAGTAATCCGTGCACTCTTACGGATTACTTTGTAACACGTTACCCCACTGATTACATGTTTATTGAGCTTTTGCATGCCTTGCACTCTGTCTATGCTACAATAGTGATATTTCCAGATATTATGCACTGTGAATTACTCAGGGTCACAAGATTACAGCAGTATATTCTTCAAAAGAAAGTCATATTACATAGCCAAATGTAGGCCTTTGGAAGCTTTGTTAGACTGATAAGGATGATGACATGCCAGAGAGACAACGCACAGTGCATAACTGATCGGTAGGGTGATAATTCTGGAGAATTTGTGTATCATAGTTGTACCAGAGCCACTAAACTACTCATTGATTGTTGATCCTGAAGCTCCTCCCACAGTAACTGAGACTTGAGTTGCTCATCAGCCAAGCGGATGGCTGTGTAAATGTATTGTCACAGTCTTTCATCCTGCTCTCCAATTAATGCCACTCAAACTTCATCCTGTTACATTTGCAGATCCTGTTCTAGCACTGCATACGAACACTCCACATCCCATTGCCTTAGCGCAATCAGATCAGTGGATATAAAAGTCTTTGGTCCTCCAGCCGGGCTGCATTTCAGAGGGACTGCAACCCTATTGATCAAAGCGCTCAGACGTGTCCAGGCCCTTTCCCCCAGTGCATCATGGTACTGCTTGTTGAAGCCAAAAGAGCCTAACAACAACAAACATCTCTGCTGCTACCGCCTGTCTCTCTCTGATTAGCTGCCGGGGAGATATTTTTAGAGTATCCCAGCCCCTTTGAAGAGGAAGAGGAGCGGAGCCCATCCCCCCCACCACCCCCATCTCCCACCCCCCTCCAACCCCTTTCCAAACTACAGTCCAACATGCTTTGTTCATTTTCGCTTATTCTTGCTGTACTGTCAGCTGTAGCTGACTTTTAATGGTTTCACTCACTATCTGTGCTTGACTCTCTCTCTCTCGCTCTCTCTCTCTCAGACTCCCTTACAGAGTGCACATACAAGCTACTGTATATAACTGAAGCCACTCTTAAAATGGAATATGGCGATATATATATATCAGTATTATTGTATACATCTAATTTTTAGAATATGTAAATATGTCCAATAATAGATTAGGTCACAGTCATGGCACTCAGCTTTTGGGAGACACAGACACAAATTGTGACATAATGCCCGCAATCATTTTAATAAGCAAGAGCTGGTGATTAAATCCCCATTTTTCAGTTGATTGACTCATATAAATGGCAGCCATCCTTTACTTGGCTGTATAAAATCCATTAATTACTAATTACATTGTTTCAAAAATACACACAGTGCTCATACAGTCATCATTCATCTAGGGAAGTGTTTGTTGAGATAAGGCTTGCACTCAGTGGTGTTAAGGGCTAAATCAGTGTATTGATTTACCAGGATATACGGCTTGCAACATTAAAGGAACATGTACATAGTTACCTGTTGATCTTGTAACAATTATGAGTACAATCTAAAGTAAATATGAAGAATATTGATTGGAAATTCCCTGACACACACCGTATAATAAGCGGTTACATGTTCATTTATTTCCTGCCTTGACCTGAAATGCAGTGAAGCAGTGACTCAGCCCTGTGGCCTTACAATAAAAAACTGCCAGTAGGTCAGAGAACCCTTTCTTTGTGTGTGTGAATCAGTGTTGGCATTTCTGTTTATTGTATGTATATGGTTAGTTGACTTTTGAGACAGAAATAAGAAGCAAAGCGATCAGTTCCAATAGACAAAATTACACTCTCAACTGATTTGTTTTAGTGACCCCATGGCCTTTTCTCTACTGTCATCCGTACGACAAACGTAACATCACCACTGATAGTTCATTCAAGTTACTGTATTCAGCTTCCACATGTGGCTTTTCCACATCTGAAAATCATCATGTAATTTGAATGTTCATATATGATTGACTTTTTCACATTTGAATGAAAATTACCACATGTCAAATACAGCAGCCAGCTCAGTGGCCTCTTCAGTTTTTGCTGGATTCCATTATACCTGAGTGGAAATATGAATTGCCAAGTTTTGAAAAGCACCACATGTAAAGAGCTTAATTGAAATACCTAATTATTTAGAATAAGATCAATAATTGATGATAACAGCACAGTAAATTGCTGTGGATAAGACTGGCATCAAACTGCAAACAACATAGTGTAAGCTGAGTTACAGAGAGCTTTCTTTAGCCAACCACGAGTGCTGACACATACCTCTGAGAGAAGTTTAAGAATGAAGAGTGGTGTGAAAAACACAACCTGTCTATCATACCTCCACCTTAATTGACAGATCAGCTCCGAGCTTGCCCACACAATCAGCAGCTGGTCCCGGTGATGCAATTCAAATTAGTTGGATATTAAAGAATCCCTCGGCTGAAACTACATAAATTATACATAATGAAATGCAATTAACATTTTTCTCTGACAATTAAATACATTAAAGAGTCAGGCCTGTGGAAAGAGAGCGGTAGGAGGTGGGCGGGTAGAATGGCATTGTGTGAAACAGCTAGCTACCTTTAACGTTCACCAATACACTCAGTGAGTGTCTGCTCAAATGTTTACAGACCAATTAGCGCTGGTGGACAGCCTCTCAATCAAACCAAATGCCAGGTTTGCATGGAATATTAAGTGGCTTGTAATGGAGAGAGAAGTGAATGAATGTTATCAATTGAGCCTCTTGGTAAATAAGGCCAGACCGGCTTGGAAAATAACTAAATTGTCAATGTAATGGTGTTCTGGTATATTAAACATGAGCAAATTCAGTTTATTTTAATGGTATAAACAAGATTTTCCCAATAATGGGAAGGGTTGTACTTGAAAATAAGTGCTTGAATAGCAAAGGAATGCTAAGTGGATGCTATCCTCGAGGGTAGAACAGTGAAAAAATTGCCAGTGCAAATACAAACACCCTGATCAGCTGAGGAAATTTGTTTGTTAAACGTGAATAAGCACTTCCCTCTTGCATAGCAACTGCTGTCCAGGTGCATTCAACACCAAATATCTCTAGTAAAGGTGTTTGCCGGGTGTCCTTGGAAAAATAAAGTCAAATAAAACGTGTAGACTACAAGCGCCCTGACCTGACATTGAGCATAATGTGATCCATAGAGGGGCCATGATTTATTTTTTAGCAGTCAATATTGGATATTTTCACTGGCTGATTGTTAAAATAAAACACGATTATGTATGTATGTCTTCCTCAGAGGAGAAGTCAGAGACTCTGAAAGAGAACAGTAGTGAGGGCAGATGTGCAGTCGGCACAGGAACTACTTTTTTTTATTCCTCCTTGAAATGAAAGCAAGCCAGCAGTGTGGTCCAGCCTGCCAGCAGCCTCTGGCTATCTTCCCCCATCAGGTCAGCTACATCTTTCTGATTACATCTGCTAAAACCTACCAGTTTATTTAGTGTCTACATCAGCAGAGCAGCGATGGCCCGAGATAGGGTTGCTACAGGAGTCCGTCGCTTATCTTGGCTCCTCAGCGGGGAAAAGAAGGAAGGAAGAAAGGAGGGGTCTCGGTGAGGATGCTGAGGTGCTTTTCAGCACCCATTGTAAAGGAATTAGCATTCAACATGGGGACTTGTATCAAAAGTTCATAATTGAAGTAAAAATATGTTCCATTACCGAGATAATTGGATAAAAGACAAGAAATCAGTTAATTAATATCAGATGAACCCACGCTATCATGCTTTTGTTCTGCCCATCTGAGGTGATTCAATTACAACTAAGACACCTTTAACGCTGCCTACCGGCGTTCTCTCATCCACCACCTGGATAGGTTTCTAATAAAATCACTGCCGAGCCGCCACAATCATCTCATCACAATGTAGCAGTGATTTATTTTATTGTTAGACCTCCTCAGGTTGGGCAGTAGGGGTCATAGCAGGAACAAAATGAGGAAAGTGCCTGACGCAATAAATATTAGAACATTTTTACTTTAATCAGAACTGCCTGTAAACTCGAAGCTGGATTTCTTTAGTTTCTCCAGTTGAATCTATACAATGGAGCAACAAGGGGGCAGATTTATTACTGTAAGGATATGCTGTGTGCATTACGGCAGGAATTCAGATGAAGTAGTACAAAGAGCAACAAGTCCACAGAAGGAGGAGGTTGGAGACAGATCAGTGGGTCAAACAAGCAAAGGACTTTCACCTTTACTTGGACACGGCTGTTTATGTCTAGTGTGAAAGCTTACGTCATGTACATTATATTACTGAAGTTACGTGTAATACGCAGCTCCATTTGCCGCTGAAGTTACATAAGTGTTGTAGTTATTTTAACCTAACAAAGTAGTTTAGTGTCTAAACCCAACCAAACTGCAAGCAAACAATGTCTTGCGGCTTTTTGTGGTATGCTGCAGGGGTCATCTTATTCTGGGAACATGATATATGTCACTTTAAGAGTCACTGGCAATCAACCTATTCATTCGTTTTGTTATGAAAGTGTTAGTTTGGCCAACCAACAACAACAACATGCATATAAAAGCTGTACAGAAGGTTACAATTAGGAATTTTCTTTTGACTAATAGTTACTTATGTCAGTTGCTAAAGAATGGTATGAATAACATTAGAGCTGTTAACCCTAACCCTAACCAGAAATTATGGTTTAACAGCAGCCAGCCTATGATGCCAGGCTATGATCTACAGCTTGCTGAATCTTAATCTCCAGTGGCTGCACTGAAGTCCTGTCCACAAAGTGAACGTGCAGCATAACACGCCCTCCAACTCTGAACAAAAAAACATGACTCCTGCCGATCAGATCAACATTAGCAAGCTAGCTAAGAACACACAACATGTAAAGAGTTACAGTCATGCATTTCTCCTTTTTTGTTAGACCTGAACTGATATTAACCCTCACCTCTACATTACAGTACTACATTACCAAAAAAAGTGTAACTTTCTAACAACAACAGATTACAAGGACCATGTATCAACTTGAGATATTGCTTTGAAAGTATTGCTCTTGTTCAATTTTGTGAACAAATCTGAGAGACAAAACAAGATCCTATTAGAGAATGAGAGCCAAGACAGACTTTTCTTCTGCTTCCCATGCAATGAATAGGCTGACAGCATCATTCTTCAGCATTAAAAGAGCCTTTATCAGCATGATAGTTGGCAAAATAAATAGGCCCAGAGCCCATTTAGTTCATAATCTGAGCTGGTGAGTTACTTCAACCATAAAACAGCATGCCCTGCAATTGTTGTGGAGGTTGCAGTGTGGTCCAAATCACCTCAGCATGTTGGCAAAAGCTGCAGCAGCTGTAAACAAGTCAAGATCTGCGAGTCCCTGCACATTTCCAATCATTTGTAAGTGAGTGACAGGCAGGAAGTCTGCAGGCAAGAAATGTGACGGTGAAGTAAGCCACAATGTGCGACTTCACTTGAATATTTATCAAGGATGATTACATATCCAAGCAAGAATTTTTCATGGAAAGTAAGTGATGGTGAAAATAAATCCCTTTATTTTGAAGGCACTGAATAAATCAGTTCAGATGTACAGTCATTTTAAACTCTGTTCTTCATATCTTTCTGCTAAACCTATTATCTCTGCACCGTAAACTGTACCGCAGTGCTACTCAATGGCCCATTGATATGACATTAACTTTTCCCTTACAGTCAATCTTATGTTATTGATGTATTTTTATAGACTGCATTACATTTTTACTGACTCCATACTTTCTCACCCTGTTGTTCTGGTGTCATTTTGTGTTGTTAAGTTCCACAGGACAAAATAGTCAGCTCTATCTCAGTGGGGGAATGCAAATTTTCCCCAGCTGAATTTTTTGGTAGGAAGGTAAATGATGAAATTGGCTTGCAAGGCATCCCATAACAGACAAACTCAAATGATCTGTTTTGCATCCCCTGTCCTGCTCTCTCTCTCTCTCAGTGTCGTTGCTCTGCCACCTCCTCCCTTTTATTTCTGCTGTCACACGGACAGTGTGTTCCCCTCTGCCTGCTCCTCTTTGCTCCTCATCAAAATTGCTGTGTTTTGTATTCTTGAGTATCACCGGGTCCTTGTTGGTGAATATCACAAGCCCTCCTGACATGGCTGTCAACCACGTAGCCATTTTTATTCTTCTGAATGTTTCAATAAGTGTCTGGAGGTCTCCTTAAAACTTTCCCTTTTTATGTGTGTTGAGACCTGGAGTGACACAGGTTGGGGGGGTTGAATATTTTTATATATAAGGGCAACAAATAACCACATGTGCTCTGAAAGTTTATCCCTTTTAGTTGATGTCTTTCAGTGTTTTTTCTTACTTGCATATACTCAAATGACTAAGATGTTCCTCTCAAATTATGATATTTATAGAAAAGCAAATCTTCTAAAGTCAAATTTGCCCTCTGTTCGGTCTGGGGTGCTCATCGATCACTATACCTTCATTTGGAAGGAATTTAGTAGGTTTATTAAGTTGCAATTTTTTATATTCTTTTGCAGCCATACATTTCAATTTTTCCTCACACAAAATGCCACTTCAGACTCTATCATTCACTTTCATTCAGTGCATTCATTATTCTCTCCTGTGGTCGATACATATCCTGTGGTCTGTGCAGCTAAAGCTTTTTTCCATGCCATCATATTACTTCACCAGCTGCCAACCAGTGTCTCGCCTTGCGGCATCCACTTTGTTGGAGTCTACAGTATTTGAAAATATCTTTTCTGTGGAAATGGTCTTCTCACAGAGAACATTACTTCCTCATTCTTACCTTCCTGTCATGATTTTATGAATGAAAGTTGCATTCTTTCCTTTTCCCAATCTTTTAATCTGCTTCCTGTGAATTAATACCCAACCCAGCTACACTGGCATGCTATGATTGATAATATAATTATAATAATATGATGTAATTAATTGTCATGAATCTATAGGGCAGTTTCTGGTTAATCTGAGAGGCCGTGAGATCATCTACAGTTACCATCACTCCATTGTGAATACTTAAACGCAAATACTATGTTGTCCACTTCGACTCAAATGTTGTTGTCCCTCAAAGACTAAAGCTGAGCACGTCACTTCAATTTTAAACTCTCTTCACTTTCTCCTAATCTAAAAATAATTTATTTTACTCTTAACTTTCTTATTTTCTCTGTGTATTGTTGTGTAGCAATAAACCAAGGCAAACCCCTTCATGTGAAAACTTTCTTGGCAACAGACCTGACTCTTAATGCATCATTTTGATGAAAATACATCTTTGGTCTGCTTATTGTTGCCATTGTTAGATCCAAATGTGTGAAACTCACTCAATATATATATATATTTTTAAATAACATAGTCCTTTGTTTGAAGTATGCGACTGCACTTTACTGAGACAGCACTCTCAAAGTTCTAAGGCTCACTTAATATTACAAAAACACAAGAAGTTTTTTTCAGTTTTGTCAAGCTGATGAAATGGATCCATAGTGTATAACTTTCAAATATATAATTTTAGTAGTTGCTCTGTCATTTGGGTTTCTGAACTATGTGACTCTGGCTGAAATCTCAGCACACCCACAACGGACAGCAGTTCAACAGCAGTGTTTTGTTTTGAAGGTTATTTGCCCGAGATGTCAAAGGAAATCAGATGTTTCCCACATCTCTCTGCCCTCTATAGCCCTCTCTGGTATCCCCTCCCTCCCAATGCTTCACCCAACCTCCAACCCCACAGAGCTGGGAGGAGGTTTGTTGATGGATGTTGAAGGCTGCTCCGGTCCCATAGCAATTAACTCTTCTCCTGCAAGAAGCAGCCTGTCAGGTTGATGGAATCTCCCCACCGCTGCTGCCTGTCACACAGTCCAGGAGGGGCTGCAGACAAATGCTTTGTCTATGTGTTTGCTTTACTGTTTTGCCTATGGTCAAGAGCTAGCACAAGCAAAGAGCTATGAGGTGCATCACAAGCCATCAAG
The DNA here is from genome assembly GCF_040436345.1 of Pagrus major. Classification (NCBI taxonomy): domain Eukaryota; kingdom Metazoa; phylum Chordata; class Actinopteri; order Spariformes; family Sparidae; genus Pagrus; species Pagrus major. The sequence goes on along the minus strand of NC_133225.1, from coordinate 21,323,348 downwards.
TGCTCCAGTGTCAGTTTCCACAGTCAGTGGCTGGTCTGTGGGATTATAGGGGTTCGAAGAAGGGGAGGGCTAAAGATCATAAGCTATAAGGGTATAAGAGCTAAGATATTACTGCTTCAGTTGTGTTTTACTGAGAATAACTTCCTATAGGAAACTCCTCAATGGACATTTCACCACTACTTAGTACTTTTGATTGTAAATGACTTAATTTGGTGTTGACTTTTCTTATCTTATTGTAAAATATTGACTTTTACATAAACATCTTTGATACTTTACTTTTTTTGCAGCAGCAGTAACTCACCGAAGTATGAAATTGTGTTTTCTGTCCCAACTGTTGGTCTGTTTTTCAGTTGGCAGGATATCTCAAACACATAGTTCAAGGTTATTATTATGAACGTGATAGTTGCAGATCTGAAGGAGAAGGAGAAAACTATATCTGGCAAATATATCCTATGATTGTCACTATGTGTATTTTGGTTGGCGCATTATCACCCCAAATTTGTGGGCTGTAACTGTTTTTGAAATGAACCAACCAACAGCTCAGAATTGTTAATTGTGCAGTCCGGTAGACAGGTAGGTACATTTGTAACAGAATTAACTTGGGGATTTTAACCCAAACCACACTTTTTGGCTAAACCTAACCAAGTGATGTTCTTGCCTAAACCTAACCAAACTACAACGTGAACGTGTGTCATGCTGTTTTGGGAGACGCTGACAATTGACCTATTCAGTCGTTTGAGTGAGGATGAGGATGTGTTGTAACTGTGACATTCAGATGTCTGTTCATCCAGTAAAAAAAACGAAAGCCTTACCCAAAGTAAGGTTTTCACATAATGCTGGTGATAAATGATCTATTACTATTTAAACTAGACCCCTGTGAATATGAGACTGTCTATCTAAATTTCATGCCTGGAAGATGCTCACAGTTCAGTTCAGTTTGGCTGGCAGAGTGGATAGGGCATGATCTCAACACCGTGGGTCAATGTAGTTGGCTCGTACCAGGGAAAGGGGAATATATCCATCCAGGTGTGAAATCGATTCGGCGTCCTGACAACCTTTGTCAAAATCTCCTCTTCTACTCCTCCTCCACTCTCACATTTCACATTTTACTTTCTCTCGGAAAGGAAAGACCACTTTGAATGAGCTTAGCTTCCTTGATGAACTATGTTACAAATCAAAACATTCAGCACTTCCTCTACTATTTCAAACTACAACTGTAGATGCAAACATTCCCCTTGAGACAGCAGCATTTTTGCCAGTCATGCTTTCCTCCTGCTCAGTCGGTCAAGTTCACACCCCAGCACTTGTCATTCATCTCTCTGAGATGTGTACTTTGAAGTCTGTAGCCCAAGGCTGAGTTAACTGGCAGTCGAGCTATTGCAGGCATTGAAAGTAGATAGTGGATAAAGTCAACCTGCATTTTTTACAAGATATAAATAAAAAATGCTGATAATCATCATGTTTTTGCACAGGTCTTGTCTGCCACACACGGAGGTTCACTGTATTTTATTTCTACTTTACTCTGACATTGTTGACCCACTTCTCTGATATGACTTGCTGTACTATTGCCTGTAACCTCCCTTTGAGAGTCAAATTGCTCAATCTAAACACATAGCGTGTTGCATGTCACCAAAACATTCCAAATATAATTGAAAATCTGCTTTTGGGCATGTACACACAGGTTCTCAGACTAAATCTTACTCCTGTCCAGCATTCCTTATATCCAGAGTCTCTACAAACTGTATGTTGGAGTATTTTTTGGCTATCGGGTTGAATTCTACTTGGCTGATAGATCAACATACTGAACAATGTAACTGTTTTTGGGTTTTCTGGTTGACTGATTGTCATCACGATGTTAGCCAGGTAATAACAACCTTGAAGTGAGATGACATAACAATTTCTATCTTACACAGCACCGTCTTTACTGTACTCTGAAGGTGACGACATGTGAAAAGATTTCAGATTTCCTTCCCACCTTCGACTTTTACCCCATCTTACCTCCACCCTTACATGCGAGGCACAGCACCATCTAAGATATCTGTAGGTCTTGCTTCCTTGTATTAGCAGGCCCAGAGGGTTGGTAAGCCACTTAACCTGTCATCTCAAATTGTGTGCACAACAGCAGATAGGTGACTCGGCTCTCCCTTCATGCAGGACAGAGCGAAGCACTTAGACTGTGTAGGAGCAGTGGAGACTGCTGCTGAGTGAGGGCCATGGGGATGCTCAGATGCTTACAGGTCAGATGGGGATGCACAAGTGTGTGTCTGAGATGAGTAGAGGGGAGTTGAGACTGATGGTTGGTACCAAAGGGACTGTGGTTATTGTAGCCTGCTATGTCGGCTGGCTGTGAGCTTGTGCAGATGTGGAAAATGTCAGACATTTGACAGCTTGGGAATTTTTATGTTGTTCTCATAGTACGTTATGCTCATTTACAACAATGCCCTGCTTCACATATTTCCAGTTGCACACACACATCACGAGCTTTTTGCACTGAGCAGCTCTACATGAAATGCTTTGTAACGTGATAATAACGTCATTTTGACTACAACAAAAGCTGGCATGTAGTTCACTGTAATGGATTGTCTGACTCAATCAAGTCTGTGAGTTAACTTTCATCTGTAATGAGAAGCTGACTGCAGAGTTGGGAAACACATTCAGAAGTCTGAAACTTCGCACAACAGCATGCTATGAGCAAGTATATATCATGTAAAGTAATGTCTAAAGGACATAACTTACACTGATTTTCATGTTATTACTTTTATAGTCAATGTTTACATGAAAAAAAACATTTTTTCTTACAGTCTAGTGCTACAGCACCTCTATTCAACCTCTATCTGAATGCTCTGTTTACGCTCCTGTCTCTTTAAAGCCCCTCTCCCGAAAAGGCCCAGCCTGCTCTGATTGGTCGGCTCTCACAGGCTCGAGCCAGTAGCCCACCATGGGTCTCCATCATGGTGTTTTTCAACCACAGCCATGCCAGGTCCATGGCTGAGGGTGGTGAATGTATATTTTTTACATCACAGCTTGTATGATTTTCTCGGAGGACTGAGCGTTTTGACACGTTTGCAGTACTTATATGACACCTACATCGACTTTAACATAAAAAAGAAATCTCAGTATATACCATTTTGGGCCTTTAAAATAGAAGATAAAGATCATCATGACACAAAAGACTTTAAAGGTCCTGTTTGTAAGAAGAGTTGATTTTTGAGTCTCATTACCAACTCGTCAAATATTGACACTTTGGAATGATGGCCGACCTGACCTACAATCCCAAAGCGTCAGCGTGAGGAATATAACATGATGTCTATTTTCTGGCATTTCTCTGTCACGTGGGAAAAAGTTGTGTTGACGCTGGTTGACATCACTATAAACTGTGTGGGGTTATAATATCTTTCCATACATTTCTTCTGCAAAACGTATTAAACTCATGTCTTCCACAAGGTCATATTGAAGCATCTGTTACGTGTCATGATTGAGCTAAAGGATTTGTTTCTCTCATCTGTGAAGTGCCTGTTGAGTGACATGTAAGCAGTCATTCCGCAAATTGTTCATCCACTGCACAGCTCTTGTCTTTCAATCACATAGAAGAATGAGGATTTGACTTTGGATTTTCAGTGGTAGGAAAACCGAATCCTAAAGATTTGGTTTTCTTCTGACGGTGCATTTTCTATGTCAAGTACCAGCACTTTTCATCACCTGGCTTTAAACAAGTGATCTTGTGAGCCTCTGCAGACTTCATCAATCATTGGCTTTTTTTTTTTTTTTATTTACTGCCTCTTGCCAATGGGCTATTCTTCTTGTTATTATTCTTCTCTTATATTCGTATTTTTATGTCTGGCCCCTGAACCTCTCAATTCCCCTCACTCCTGTTGCTGCCTCTCATTCTATGGCTTTACAACTTAACTTGACATATCTACTTATTGATCAGGTCTGCAGCACAGAGCTGTTTGAAGTAGCATTCTGTCTGACTATCGACTACCCTTGTCCTCCACCCACCCTCTTCCTCCTCCCACTTCAACTTCTCCACATCTGTACTTGACAGGCTCACTTACCCTCCATCCTCCGTTCCCCTCTTCTTCCATTCGCTCTGCCAGTCTTATCTGCATGGCAGAGGAAGTGAAAGGGGGCCACTATCTGTCGTCCAATCAGATGAGTAAACACCCACAGTCCTTCACTGTGGTAAAAATCAATAGCCAACAGGCTTTATAATAGACATGCCCATCTAAAGCTGGGCACAAGATTAGCAGCATTAAGTAGATGTTGCCAGACACATCCTGGACACATACAAAAGAAAAGGATTAGAGGGTCACTCTCCGAACAGAAACTGATATGTCTTGTCTTTTTACTAAAAGTTCATTTGATACAGGGCATTACATTTTAATCTAACTTGGGGTGTTTACCACTGCTTTTCTCTTTCTTCCAATCTTTATTATTAAGTCCGAAATCACCTCTTAAGTATCTTCAGAAACAAAAAAATACCCATCAGCCCACTCTTTATTACGGACAGCATCTGTCTTGAAGCCGCACATCTAATGCATCTGGGCAGAAGGCCTTTTCCTAATTACAAAATGTAATTATGTTGGAAGTGAGCTTTTCTAGAGTTCATGTGCGCGCTTATTAAAGGACCATGACTTTCATTTTTCTACACTTCTCAAAACAACCTTCAATTTAATTACTGCTGTGCCACCATTCTGCTCATCCTGAACTTCAGATTGTTATCAAACTTTTATTTTTTATTGCTTGGCATGACAAATGAGTGGGCTCTGTAAAACTCGTTAAATATAGATTAATATCATGGACAATATTTCCGTAATATCACGCATACTCAGTCTGATTGTTAAGCATGAAGTTACCTATCTAAAACGATATCTTAAAGGTTATAAGAAAGACCTTGACGTGTACCAACTGGAGCATACATCTACACACCCTGCACTGGTCATATATAGCATCCCCTGCGTTACAGTATATAACCCTTGGAACTTGTTTGCCTTTACCAATATTGACATTGTGTCCAGGTGCTTCAAGTCATTTCCCCCTCTGTAGCTGCCAGACCTTAACTCACACCTCAGGGCTAGATAAGGCCTCTTTGCTCCACCGCACCTCATAACAACATATAGACACACAACCCAGCCAATGTCTGTGTGTGCGCATCCAATGTACACACAGAGGCCCACTATAAGCTTATAGCAATCTGTGGGCATTTTTTTAAGCTTCCCTAGCTGCAGTGGAAGCAGGGATGCTGTACATCAGGTGAGGGAGGAAAGCTTTTTATAGCTGCTGTTTGGCCTGAAGCTGTGCTCTGTGTCCAAACATGTCAGAGCTGGAGTGAGGCACTCTCCCTCAGGTCTCTGCTGTTGTCCAGTCTGATGCTCATATTCAGAAATGAGTTCTACAAACTTTGTATGTAGAAAAGGCTATTCTTTAGTGTCCATTAACATATTATGTACTGAGCTCTAGATCTTTGCTGATGTGTTGATGGAGAATGTTCACATGCTTTAATGTTCAAAAACACATCTTTTTTCTAATGCAGTCATTGTTGCAACACCTGTATTCACCCTCTGACTGGCCACTCTGTTCTAGCCCCTGTCTCTGAAAGGCCCTCCTCCTGAAAAGCCCAGTCCTGCTCTGATTGGTCAGCTCTCACAGTCCTTAGCCTGATTTTGCAACCCTGGCTGAGTTCAGAATTGCATAAGATAGACAACTCAAGCACAACACTGAAGTTTTTTTTTGTATACCGTTTCATGACAAACAGCACTTTTATAATCATTTGATGGTGAATTGAAACTATGTTCTAACATGTTTGGAGTTGAGTAGCTTGACAAGTGCCTGCAGGAGTAGCTAGCTAGCCAGCTAGCTATCTGACTCACTCGTCGGCTTATAGACCCTGCAGCCAAAGCAGCAGATGACTTCAGCAACATTTCTGTCTACTGCAACTATTGCAATTATTCTATTTATGTTATTAAAGTAAGAAGTGCTGCTTTAGGCAAACTTTATGAGATAGCATGCATAGCAGGAGACAAATCCTCCTCCACATTGTGGCTCATTTTATCTGCAGTCATTTCTCTTAGCTCAGAAGCCTCCTCTTCTGCTTCTCATTAAAATATAGCAATGGTAGCTAGCTAACATTGCTATATTCATCTTTGAAGTACATTGACGTATTTTACCTAAAATAATCTTTTTTTAAAATAGATATGAACCACATACAACAGCATTCTCTGGTTATTTTCCTCCCCTTGTTTTTACTTTAACGTAACATATTATATACTGTGCTCTAGATTTTTGCTGATGGGTTAAAGTCAATGTTAGACTGATTTTTCATATATTTTAAACCATATTCAATGATTGTGATATCGTGGATTAGTGATATTGATAGTCTTAAGATCATTCATCACCACCAGTGGTGTTGTTAGTGACAGACAATGTCAAAATTGAGACTACACTGTAGAATCAATTGTTTCCAGTTGCAAAGACACCTCTCCCTGGTGTCTACTGAAGGTGAGGAAAATACTGCCAACTGCCCAAATTGTTTTTGTGCTGCACCAATAATCAAATCTGACCCAGTTTCACATAGTATACAGAGGTTTCCAGTGTTCTCTTTATAGTTAATAGAATTTCAGATTTAATAATAAAAGCATTTACAGATTCACTGATTGGCGTTATGGAGCCTCTATTGTCAGGATTGAATGATTAACATCAACAAATCTAAAGTTCATAAACTATTGGAAATTTAATAGGCCAAACAGACACACACATTTATATTCATGGCTTTCAAGATTTTTATCAATTTACAACGATTAGATAAGGACCAATGGTTGTTTCTGTTCTTTTTTTAATTTTTTGCCTTTTCCCTATCAGCTACTCATGTTTTAATTTACAATGTGTTGCAACATTTGCTCTCCACATGGACTGTTCGCCTACATGCAACCAAAGCCTCAGCTAAACCCTGATTGGTCGATCTGACCCCGAGTACATACGGCCGACAAATGGAAATCACAACGCATCCAATACCAAAATCATGTCCCTTGACACAGATTCTGCATTCATATCCAGACAATGGATATATGGATAATATATATAATTTATTTTATTATATATAATATTCATTTTTACCAAGACAACGAACAAGCATGAGAACCCCAGAGCAAGCTGAATCTATCTGTTGTAATGCTGTGATGTTGTAATGCATGGTTCTGACATCAAAGTATACATTACAATTTGCAAAACGGAACATATTTCCTGACCACATTTTTTATACTTTCTGTGTGGACATATTTGTCACAAATTAGTATCTCCAGGCCAGAGAAGAGCACATTAATGCAACTTAGAGTAGCTCAAGTCTAAATGAAGCATTGAGCTCGATAGTCGTTTTTCATGTGGAGGTGGATATTATATGTCGCTTGTCAACATAATTACACATGTATCATAATGTATGAGCCAAAAGTGATTACAATTAGATACTCTTCTGATTGCTTTGTGGGTGCCAGCGTTTTCAGCTCAGGTCAGCAACTGGAATCAGACAGGAGACATACAAACACTCATTAACTTTCTTTTTGTCATGCACCATACTTAAGTTAACAAAGGCCCGCGCTACCTTCCCATAATTACATTGTTATATTGGTGGGGGTATAATTTCCCGGAGATGGTAATTACTTGCAGTGTTGTTACAGCGTTGCCATACTTCATGAATGCTCTCGCCGCTCTTCACATCAGTCTAGGATCTGGTGTTTACAGTGATTAGAGGACTACCCATGGTGCATCTCTCTGTCTTGAAAAGGGTAGACTTGCTGGCTCCTGGGAGTTCTTAGGTTTTGTCTCAGACTCTAAAAGAGCTATCATAGAGATATTCAGAGAAAACCAGAGAAACAAAAAGTGGAATACAGAGGAAAAACAGACATGAAAAGAGAAGAAGACAGGGAGAGATGCAAATGGAGAGAGGAAAGGAAAGAAAGAGTTGAATTGAGGGTGACAGGCATAGAATTCAATTATCATATACATTTGTTTTTTGTCTGAATTTATAGTTTAATAAACATTCCTGTGTGCATTACTGGTAACCCGTTGTGCATTGAGGTACCAGCATAATGGCTGTGTAAGACATTATGGTATAAAACAAAAGCATATCCCGTGTTTTACACCATGTTTGTTTGCTACAACTTCCCTCTATCTCCCAGAGAAAAGCATTTTCCAGCACATTGTTTTGATTTTACAGCTGTAATTTTAGCATTTTGGTTCATTCTCTCCACTCCCATGGATCATATTTTCAAGCAGCAGAAGCATTTCTTTATCAAAGAAAAATCTATTTGATGCTACCAGCCCAGCACAAAACAACACACAGCAGTTAGCAACTAGCCTGTATGCAGATTATATTATATATATAGATAGATTATTAAAAAAAATAAATAAAATAAATGGTGGTCACCAAATAATAGCAATGAGAGGGGTGAATATTGGACTTTGTCAAATAGATATCAAGACTCCAAATGAATTCAAGTGATGGCTGCATGTCTGCTTGACATGTAAATAAGCATCTGGTTGCCAACATGTCCATAACATAACAACTAAATTAGTTGATTATATATTATGTTTGTATATTATGTTAACAGCTTATTCTGCTGCCCCAAGTGGCAAGTGATTCGCTGTTAAACATTTAAGACACTGCAACTCTAATGCACCAAACCTTAAAGCTGCTGTGAGTGCCGTCGTCATTTTTGCTAACTTCCTGTCTGTTTTGCAGTTAGCAATCCCCTCCCTCCTCTCTGCATCACAAGACTTCAAGCGGAAGCTCTCTTTACCTCTCTTTTCTTCAAGCGTTTTACTTCACCTAGCCTGTTTGGTAGCCGTCACGAGGAGCGCTGGGACTGGTAGCTTACCCTGTTCCGCCATTGCTGGTGAGCAGGAGGATCCTGTTCATTGCACGATGAACAGCAGACAGGACCGCCTCTTTATGGAGTTCTCTGTCCTGATTGAATAAGGTGGGCAGGGATACCAGAAAATGTGTTTTCTTTTTTACTCCATGAGTGGGGGGAGGAGAGACATTGGTTACTGACAAAACTCTCTATGACAGAGATTACTATTGGAATATAGAACTATATAACACTTCATTGGATAAGAACATAACACTTACAGCAGCTGTAATATGTTCAGTGTTACGTTCTTTTTCTAAAATGTTTTTTTCAAATTAAATGTATTTACATTGTCACATTTACAAGTCTTGTTTACAGCAAACTAATTGTATTTTTTACACTAATTCACAAACAGAAAAACTCTATTGTTCATCACTGAAATGTGATCTTTGATATGGTTCACACAGGTACACATAGAATAGAAACATTCATGTAACAAAAAACTACACGTGTACTGTGGTACTAATTCCTTTTTGAATATCCCTTTGAATATCCGTTTCATTGTCATGTCAGAACACATGGAACTAGTTTAATCATATTGATACATAAAATTAAATTTTTACAAAATTGCATTTAATAGCCACAGAAAATTACCCTAGCAAAATTATGGTGCTGTGATTTAAACTGAAGTGAAAGAAACCCACACTTAGTTCAAGCCACAGTGGCTCTTAGGCCAAGTGGATAGAATTTATTGCATGCCAAGTCTATGAAATGAGCACAATTTTCCAGGCACTTCTGCCAAAATATGGGGAGCTTCTATTTTGGCCTCTGTGTCCTGAGGTAATGAGAACATTGTTTTGAACTAGCTCTTAAAACAGCAGCATCTCTTCGAGCCGTTCATCAGTGCTCTTTGTAACCGCAGAAAGGAGCAGACATGTTGGCCCTGTTTAGCTCTCCTGGTTGGTCGTTTAGTATTCCATGCATTATCACTATATCAAAGAAGCTGGCCTCTTGTCTGCAAATGTAAAACATTCTGATTCAAATGTCAAATTTTAATATTTCCGCCTGTATCTGATGAACAAGCTGCTTTATTGCCGCTGTAATCGTCCACTCAGGAGTTGAGAAATTAATTTTTCGACATTCTACTGCTGCCTGCTCTTACAAAGGTCAGGCTGATAGGATTTTATTTGTTGCACACTGTTCAGATGGGAGTGAAGTATGATCCTCTTGATTAGTCTCATAATTCTGTTATCAGCACTCCTAAAGGTTGCATGGAAGCTGCTTTAAACCTGCACCTGTTTGTCTTGATATGAGGGAGGGCTTATTGCCGTATCAACCTGGACACAGGAAATGCAGTGTGAATTTAAACTAGCTGTAATAACCTGACTGACAGAGTCTCTAGACTTGTTCTATAAATGTATTTCATAACAAAAATAATTTGAATGGTGGAATTGAAAAAATGACAGCCGTCATTGCATTAACTGCTTGGCAGTCTATATAAAAGACCTTTTGATGGTCACTGACGCATGTGCGTGTCATTGGACCTGCTTATGAAAGCATGTAATAACATCTAAATAAGCCTATTCATGGCTAACATCCCTAGTACAACTCTCAACATTTGCAGTCTTACAGGTTTCCTTAAGGCAAGTCTGGCAGGTGTCCCTGGTCCCCAGCCCCCCAGGGCACCCCTAAAAGCTTCATGATCAGTTATAACTTAGTTTGAGAATATGAACTACAGAACTGTAAACACCATTCCTTAATTAGCTGTTGTTAAATTATATTACCATTCAGCAAACCTGGGGGCAAGTATTATTAATAGTACAGGAAGACAGCACACAATGCACACAAAGCAGAAGGAACAAGGGGACTGAAGAGGGACCCTGCATTTTTGCATCAGGGCCCCAAGAAGGAATCCTCTCGTGCCTAAAGATGCCTGTTTGTTTTTAATTACCATGCTAAATTTCATAGAAAATGTTATTTTATTCAAATTGTATGTTGATGACACACAATTGTACCTCTTCTTCAATCAAAACGATTCGTTAATTTCCTTCGATAGAATTTCAATAATGAGTCCAGATTTGGTTGCTCTAGCTGTCTAATATTATCCAACATTCAAGGATAAAAAGTTACTCAAATTGTTAGTATCCAGTCAGACCACTGAAATGTCCTTTTTTGTACATGCAACTCATATCTAAATTCTCTTTTGCTTGTTTGAAATTCACCAGTCAGGCATCCACCTGAGACCAGATGTCTAACAACCAGACTGGCTGTGACCTATAAACTCTAGAATATATTATTTATAATGGCTCGGGACATTTTGTTATCTTGTGTAATACTTAACTATAGAACTTGGCATTTTTATTATTCTAATTTGCGTTATTGTTTTACTCTAAAGCAATTTATAATATTAATTTTAGAGTACATTGTACTGTGTACATTTCCTTATTTTGTAAAATTCAGTTTATCATTTTTCTTTATGTTACTGTTAATATATACTATATTGTAATTTAATACTTGTACTTTATATACTTTTATTTATGGGTACATTAAAGACATGGAGATGGGTTTGAAATGGCTTTTCTTTATGTGTGGAGTTTAGATGTTGCCCCTGTGTCTGACATGCAGGTACATTTAACTGGTGACGCCAAACTAATGTGTCTTTGAATGGCTGTTTGTGTTAATCTTAATCTGCCCAGCAGACCTGCGTAAATAAATATTGGATGCAAATTGAGCTGAAACATTTGTTTTTGCCTTTATATTATGTATTTTGTCTTATACATATATCCCATATAACTTATTATATAGCAAACAAAATCATTGTGCTGATGCAAAGATACTTTATCTTCAGTTTTAACTAACTGTTCTAGGTAAGTTTCTGCCAGTTGAAGCACCCTGTATATATGAATGCAGAATCACTTAAATGCAGGGCATATCACTAAAATTGACCAAAGGTCAAATACTTAATGAGGATGTTTGTAAATTTGTGTCTGACTGGCATCGGCTAATTCTCTAGTGGTAACAGCAAGAAAGATGGTGAGAGAGCTCCATCCGCATTCATACAATAATAAGTGTTACCATTATTGTATTCCATATATCTTCTTCCCTCCGAGGGGCCCTTGAGGCTAAGAGATAAAGCCTGATAACTGCACATTCTGCTAAGATACTGATACAACCAAAAGCCCCCTGCTTCACTGTCTACGCAATCCACTGCTCAGAAGAAGGTGAGAGTGCAGCAATGCTCCACTCCTGACACCTTTCTGATTGACTGTCACCACACATGAAGTCAGCCAGATAACACTGACACCGCACCTATCCTTGCTGCTATGCAGAAGTTGGTGAGGAAACCTTCTGACACAAGGCTTGTGTCAGTGCTCTACACTGTGAGACAAAAGCACAGCCTCTCACGCTCGCAGCTTGCAGCACTCTTGCCGGGGCAGAGCATGGACCCAGGCAAAGGCCTGACACACAGGCACACAAAAAATACCAACGAGACCTCCCACTCTTCCTCTGAACTTTCAAAACAAGTTGAAGTTGTTTGGAGGGACGCTGCCACTGTTGCCCTCAACGTAGGCCGGGAGCAAGAGGAGACACCTTTGCCTTATAGAGAGAAATCCAGTTCTTTCAGAGGCAGAAGACAAGGTTTCAGGGGCAGGTAAAGCAGGAATGTTACTTCTTTAGACAGGAAACATCTTTATGTGAGTCTGTGTTGCCAGGCTGTAGGGTTGACTTGGTTTAAAATGTCTTTGTTATTTGTGTGAGGATTTGTGCATAATCTGCACTGGAATGACAGTATTAATAATGTGATGTGTCAGGATGCAGCACTGTTTTATGTTCAGGATTTCAAAGCAATGAGTGGAGCTTCTTTCTTCTCTCTTTTCTTTCCTAATTTTTAAAATTGGCCACTGGCCTTCCCAGTAGACCAAATGTGGTGAAGAGCCCTCTTTTCAATATAAATGCATCACAACTTTCTGCCCTGCCCCTGAAACATCCTGAGTCCGCCACTACCAGGAACTACAACCTCGAAAAACAAAGTTATGTTTACATTTGCATCGTGTAAATATAAGATGTGTTAAATACGTGAATATTTGATATGATTCAACAACCCTAACCCAATTGTTAAGTGTGTCCCCTGCATGCCCCCTATAGTTTAGTCAGTCAGCTTGTCCGTCAGCTGAAGACATTAAAAAACATCACTGGAATAAAACATACAATTTCCCTAGTGCTTTAAAATGGACAGGAACTGACTAGACTGTTATGTATTTTTCATCGAACACTAGCAAGATGTGAAAATGTATTTCATAAGCACTGCTTACCATCACTGTCACCCTGGGGCGCTTCATGAGCAACTTCCAACCAACAATAAGCCAACATCACCCTGGTCTCTGCGCCTCAGATAGACGCATTGCCTGTCAGCACCCAATTAAAGCCGAAGGGGGCAAATTAACACACAAGCCAAGAAACTCCAATTAACACTTACACATTGATTCGGTGGCAGGCTCATCATTGTATTAAAATTAGAGTTAATCAACACGGCAGAGGGTGCCAAGTCAAAGGTCTGGGTACAAAAGCACCACAGCTTATGGGAAGATGATGTGTGCTGCACGCTGAAGATAAGCATCTCTCAAAAAACACATCAGACACAATACATTTTTTAATTAATTCTGCAGAGAAAACAGTAAGCACAAGTTATAAATGCTAATTAAGAAAACATGAATGTTTTCCACGTGCCTCTGCTACAAATAAAGTGCATAATCTATATATTCATTTGCAAATGATAAATACATTGAAAATCTCTGTCAAGGACATGCCATTTTCCATGAGGGTATTATTCAGAAGAGAAAGCTGGTTAGAGATGAGCTCAATGGCTGCCTTTTCCAGCAAAGCCTTAAATGAGCTGAATATAGTCTGCGGCTGTCGATTAGAGTGACTGTAAGAATAGCACCTGAAGGTTAGGCTGCTGTATGGGCTGTCTTAATGCTCTCTGGTAGAGTGAGGAGAGAACAGCTGTTAAAATACCTGTGTGAGTCTGTAATCACAATCCTCATCTTAACTAATTTCCAAGAAAAATGTATGGCTCACAACATGGTTATTTTGGATGGATCGCTTCCCTCGCCGTAAATCCATCACCCCTTCTCTCGTCCCTCTTTCTTTATCTGTGCATCCTCTCATTTCCCTCTTTCATCTTTCTTCTCAGCTGTTCTTTTAAACCTCTCTCTCACACTCCTTATTTCCTTCAACCCGTCTCTCTCTGGCTTTTCTTTCCCATGCACTGCCTCCCTGGTTGTGGCATTTTTTGCAAACCTCCCCCTCTCATTCTTTCTATGTCTGTCATTCTCTGGGCTTGCCCTGCAGTGCTCTTGATGTTGGAACACATTAACACATCAAAATTTGACTCTATTAATGTGCTTGGCCTTGGCATGCTGCCACACACTCCAGATATCTGCTGCTATACATGCCAGGTGGTGCACCAGAAATTGCTGGGTGCAGTTGATGCTGGGAGTTTACCAGATGAGCTCAAACTCTATCTAAAGCAGATAGCCTTGAGTCAAGTTCAAATGATATGTTGCTTTTTTTTAGATAGCTTGGTTACTTGGTAGTAATAATAGACAATATGACCAGTGTTGCGATTGTTGTTTGATGTTGTTTGTAATGAAAAAATAGTATTACATTCGAAACATATGCAAAATAGAAGTATTTCGACTCATGGTATCAGACTTTTAGGCAGCAGACTGACATGAAGATGTAGAGGTCAACCCAGTCTTGGCTCAGGTGCGACTGTGGCTCGTGAGGTAGAGCATTTGTCCACCAATCGGAAGGTCAGTGGTTCGGTCCACAACCCCTGCAGTCTACATGTCTAGTGTGTCAAGATACTGAACCTTTATTTGCTCATGGTGGCTCCTCCATCGGTGTATGAGTGCGTATGAATGGCTATTTCTCCTGATGAGCAGGTGGCACATTTATTATGAATGTGTGTGTGAATGAGTGACTGCTGACTTGTGTTGTAAAGCACTTTGAGTAGTTGCAAAGTCTAGAGAAGCGCTATATAAGTACAGTCCATTTACCATTTACAAATATCACAACTTTACACTTTCAAATTGAATGCAGTGCAGACGCCCAAGTCCAATTTTGTACCCCAATTGTTCCTGTTAACTTTGAAGGAAAGAAGATCCATGGTCAGATAATCTTCATAGTCATGGTAACGAAACCAAACATGTAACAGTGGCAGTTTGGTTAGGTTTAGGCAACAAAACCACTTAGTTAGGTTTAGGAACAAATGACGCTACAAACGTGATCAGTCAAAGTAACATTTGTTACGTCTGTTAACTTATGAATGTACTGTAGGTTAAAACAGGTCAGCATCACCAGTCTCCTGGATGAAAATCCTTAGAACTTAATGGTAAAGATTTGCACATCACTTTCATGCAAAATTGAACTGCATTCCTTAATATGAAAGTCAAACGTTGTGTTATTACTGATTGGAGCAACTGGGCAGGATAGGTCAGTAAATAGCCAGAGCTCAACCCAATGGAACACTCAGGGCAGATTTGGGACTAGCGTGTTAGCCATTGCGCTCTACTACTATCATCAAATGATCATACAAGAGAATATATCCAAATAAGAATGTTGTTTATTCCTATAAGGGAATTAAAAGTCATTGTCAAGAAGCATTGAAGCTGTTTTGGCATGGATGGCCTTTATGTGGACAGTTTGTGATGGTTTTTTCCTTTAATTCGTCATCAATCTGCAAATGGTCAGTCAACTTTGTAAATACTCAAACTAGGACACTTCTTATGCAACTTTACAGAGTGGTACTTTTTGGCCCCCAACTGGATGAATAAAGCTGTGAGCCTAAGGCTTCAAACAATGGCATAAATACAATAATAAAGTGTTTCACTGATCAAAGTGGAATTATTTTAGTGGAGCGCATCAAAAGGGAATAAGTAATATTGATGATGTGTGCCATTCAAAAGAGCTGAGCTGGTGTACAGTAATATTGAAGTGGCCATTGGTTTATGAGCCAACAGCAGGGGTCTGCATTCATGAGACTTAGATGAGGGGATAGACAGCCTGATAACAGTACTGGGAATGCTATTAAAGTTATAAATGTTTATTTAATACAGTGGTGCTGACTTTGATGTATCCTAGGTGCCGTATCTAGACTGATAATTTAACTGTGATTGTTTTGAATCTCGGCCAATATAATACCATCCTTTCTGATGATGTTACTTTGCTATTTCTTTCAGCCAA
This sequence comes from Pagrus major, assembly GCF_040436345.1. NCBI lineage: Eukaryota > Metazoa > Chordata > Actinopteri > Spariformes > Sparidae > Pagrus > Pagrus major. The sequence continues at coordinate 21,307,257 of NC_133225.1, read as the reverse complement.
ACCAGACATGTGAAATAGTGAAATACACACATATATGTATATATATATATATATATATATATATATATATATATATATATATATATATATATATATATATATATATATATATACAAAATCCAATCATACAAGCGCATCATCCTCATGTCATCATCATTCTGTATGTTGCTTTACTTAACTTGAGGACAGTCTTGTGTCTATTAGAGTGCAGCTCGGGACGCATTTTTTTCTGTCCAAGCCCAAACCCAACTTGGCAGGCATTCTTTGTTACATTCGAACCTGTCTCAAGCTTGACACAGTTTATTTAAGCAGAAGCATAGAGTTTACCCTGTCACGCAGTTGTTACCATGGTTACAACTTGTCTGTTTACCCTGCTTACAGACTTTTACAGTGTAGATGACCATGAAGAGACATTGTTCTACGCACATGCATATAAAATCTTTGAAAAATCCATACATGTATTTTATATTTATGGTTACACACTACTCAAACAGAAGTGGAAAGGCAGTAACTACTGCTGTTGGTTGACCTTACCAACCCAGCCTGAACCTGGACATATTTGTTGTCTAAACCCAGCCGAGTCATGGGGTTCTGATGGGCCCTGACGCATTCCGGTCAGGTATCCATTGTCAAGTGTCTATGGACTTCCCTTCTCTTTCCTCCTTATGTATATTGTGAATGTATATGGATTTAATTCAGGTCTACATTACAAAGGGTTTTACCTTGTCACACAATGTCACTTCTATCCTCTTTTTTCATGTGGCTATCCTAATTATCACTGTGACCCCTCACTGAACAGTGATTTGAACCACAACAAAGATTACATTCAGCGTTTAGAGAGAGCCAACATTTATTCAAATATTTCGCTCCCTTGTTGTTTGATTAAGAGCATTAGTACTTTAAAAAAAACAAAACAATTAGGTGTGTAAATACCCATAATAAGATTGTAAATCCTTCCCAAACAACTAATGCCAGACGATTCCAAGCTATTCCCCCATGAAGATCCAACCTGCCTGGGAGGGGTTTTGTCACCATGGCTGAACTCGTACTGACCGCACTCCTTCAGGTGAGCTGTTTGACTTTGCCAGCTGCCAGATCGCTCCCTGTGGGCTCCAATAAATATTCCGAGGCGTTTCATGTTGCCTGTTGGGAAAGCAGCCTTTCTTCCCGCTGACTCTGGGATTTAACCCTAACAGCCTGCAGAGGTGCCAGACGACGTGACTCATACTTATTTCTCCCCTTTCAATCAATCCTTCATACAATGGTGGTATTATTTTATGGGTTCATCCGAACACCTGCACAGTTTGTAGTGGCTGTGGCCCAACATCAGCACCCTTTGGTTTTCCATTTGAGTATGAAAATAGTGTGGTCTGTCAGTGTCGGAGAGCAGCATGCAGAGAGCAGCATGCTACCCTGCCCACACCTTTGAAAAATGAATCTGTACCAAATTGTGTTTAGGTGCCAGAGTGGCATGCTTCTATTATACCAAAGCAGAATGCAGCAAACCATAATCGAAACTGTCAACTGCAGGGAGTAAGCAGAGAAAAACACATCTCAAAGGGATACCTTGACATTTTGATAGTTGACTGGGTTTTCTTCTGAGCAGGTACACAAGCAAAGGTGTCATGCTCGACTGCTCCTCCTCAAAGGGTATGATAAGTTATTTTGCTTTATCAGTCATTAGGGTGAAGGTGTCACTTTTTCATGCAATCAATCACATTCATAATTGATTACAAAATGCTTACCCCTTCCTATGTTTGGTTTGCCTGGCCTGTTTGTGTGTTAATGTTTGTTTAACCTCTAGTACTGCACATTTTCCCAGCATTCTAAGCGTGTAAACCATTTTACAAAGGTTTGAGGAAAACATCTTAATTCCAAGAATTCTGACTCACTAAATTTTTAAGGGTGACGTTAATCCCCAATAATGAGCCAAGGGGCAAGAGGTTTCAGTGTCTCGCTGTCAAACACATGGCTCTTAGATGTAGTGACATGAGGGATTAGAGCTAAGAAGAGTCCCAGTACCAGGCTGGGGTTTAGTGTCTTGCTCAAGGGCACTTTGACAGCACGCATGTATATTAATACTGCATGCTGTCGCAGAGCATGCTTCTTGCTCCTCTTCATATTTTACAGACACAGTTGTATGACACCTGTTGACTCGACGCCTTCAGCAAGTTTCCCCACACTGTTCTTTTTGATCAGCCACAAGCCTCCACAACAGCACCCTATATGATGTTGTTGTCGTTGAAGTCCACCACTTCTTCGCAGTGTGTTTCGTTATGTGATATACCTGCCAGCATGTAAGCCCAATCACCGTTAGAGAAATTAGGGTTATCAATCCTGTCTGTCATGTCCAGAATCTGCTTTTGGTTGCAAGCTCTCTTGTTTACCATTCTAGCATAATGATGGTAGCATGGGGAAACCTGGTAACATGAAACTTGCTGTTACTAAAATGACTCTCCCAGCCCCAAAACAGTATGTCTTTCGTTGCCAGTGGCTATGTGAACTATTCAGTTGCAGAAGAAGTAACTTGTCATGTATTACTTGGTGTAAACGCTTCACACAATGTGGTGTTTCAGAGCCATTATTAAGACATTCCAAACATGGGGCAGACAGGTTGACTGATTCTTTGGAAATCCCCTTCAGGAGCTGGCTTCTTTATCAAAGGCAAAGCAAGTAATTCAGAGATTAGCCAGTAAATGAATCATACTAGAATTAAGATTAATTCATGTGTGTCTTGCTTCTTGCCAGCTCTTTTACTGAAAGATACTCAGCAACTGTATTGTCCTATGCAAGAAGACATTGAAAGTTGATTCTTTTTAAGCTTAAGCTAAAATAAGCTAAGCTGGAGACACCTTTTGAAGCGATTTTCAGTATTTTGCCAGGTGTTTATAGGTCTGTCTGTCTGCATGTGTACAGATTTACAACCATGCAAGATGCAGTCATGACACTCTACAGGTGTGAGTTGAGAATGAATGATTCAAAATGAAGACTGAGCACAAGGGTGCCGGGACTAGGGAAGTAGGAGGCCCCCCACTTTGTGGTAATCAATACTGATTACTCATGGATCAGAATGTAAGCATGTTGACTCGCATTTTTGACTGGTGTGATCCCGTTGCAGTATGGTGTATAGTTCACTCTCACTCAGTATTCAGTATCTTAATCACTGGCAAATTTACATTTACATTCAGGGCATTTAGCAGACGCTTTTGTCCAAATCGACTTACAGTAATTCATACATACATTCAGACACTGATGGCGGTGGCTGCCATGCAAGGTGCTGACCAGCACATCAGGAGCAGTTTGGGGTTCAGTATCTTGGCCAAGGACACTTCGACATGCAGACCAGCGACCTTCCGATAACAAGACGCTGGCTCTACCCCTGAGCCCCTGAGCCTCAGCCGCAAATAATGTTATTCCACCTAAAGGTAGCACTGGCTATAAGCAGTAGCCACTGTCCACAAGAGTAAGAATGAGAGCTTCTCAGAAAACAAAGACCTGTCTGAATACGACACTTCATTTCCAGATGCCTGCAGATCATTGGCCTTATTATTGCTCTTACTTTGTGCCATTCTTGCATGCTTTCTTTTCTTAAAGGCCTCTTAATTCTCCAATTTCCTTTATTGGTATTACAAATGTCTCAACAATTTCTTTGATCTCTTTCAGTTTCTCTTTCAACTGACTTATCTATCTTCTGGTTCTACCTTGCAGTCCTTTTGTTTCTCAGTTTCGCTGCTTCTGTTTTAACAATAATTTCAGGCTCTCAACATATTTGTGCTTTCCTCTCCAGGATCCCCACCGGTAGTGTATATATAGAATGAGTGTGTGAGTTCATGTGTCTATAGACTGAGAGAGAGAGAGAGAGAGAGAGAGAGAGAGAGAGTCAACTGTGAAGATGTTTCTTTCCTCATATAAGAAAATATTTTCCTTTCAGCTCTGTTTGCCAGAAGCCAGTGTTGACCAAGTCAACCTAATTCTAACTAATCCCCGAACCCTTCCTCAATTCCAATCTCTCGCTGTCTTGCTTGTGTGCGTGCAAATACACAAACGTACACATCACACATGCACACACACGCGCACACTTTTCTGAAACCCCACACCTGGCCCCTGTGTCTGCCTCGTTACTGCCTCCTCAATAATTCACTGCTCCCAAGACTTTGGAAACATTTTTTATTCATGCACTGCAGGAATGTCCTGATATCAGCACACACACACACACACACACACAGATCTTGCATTAAAAGATTCAACATCAACATTTTTCTCTTGTTATGTCAGTTTCTTGCTGCATCCATTGTTTGACAAATCAATCGAGTAAACATGCTGCTCATAGTCAAGTCTATACAAAGTTGCTTCATATGCAAAGTTGCAGAGGTTTCATGTGAGTCATCAAAGTCAGATGTTTAATTAAAGTGGACTGACATGCTAAGGCATCGGTGATTACGTTTCTCCGTGTGTTTCAGGGTTAAAATAGTAAAAAAAAACAAAAAAACAAAAAAGAAACATACAGATGCTGTATTATTTGTAGTAGTGTCCTAATGTTGACACTGGATCCATGTACGGGATGACTAAATTGCAATTCCTAAGCTTTTCTTTGTTTGTCTGTGTGGTGTTGTAGAGGTTGTCCCTGTTTTGACACAGGCCCACTTTAGGAGGCAACAAAAAGCATTTCTGAGATGAAACATCTAATAGAAACATCTAATGGGCTGATTTGAACCTTATGGCAGGCCAACATTGGCACACAGGCCCCACTTTGGGCAGGCCTGTGAGTGAGTGTGAGTGAGTGAAAACTTCACTGAGAGATTTCTGGGTATTGGTGGTGCAGGTGTTATTTCATTTAGGCCTTATGAATATCCAATTACGCGAATTCACACATATGCCTGAACTATTTTTAAAATCGACCATGTGACTGTGGTAAAAGAAATATCTAGTTTTTGGAATTTCCCTCCTACGAAACATGTTGAGAAAAGGATAACCTAAAGTGCACCTTGAACAAGCTGAATCAAGTTCAAGACGAATCAACCCCTGCTTCTGTTCTGGTGGGTTGTGCAAATCAATAAGCAAATACTGATTAGTGAGAGTAGACAAGTCAGAGGCTGACACAAGCACATCCACTCACTCACAGGTGCATATTTATACAGACTGAGGTTCACACATTTGCACACATGAATGCACACTGATGCTGTGTGTGTTGACACACACGTAAAAGGATGGGCACTCCCTTGTGGTCTCATGATCAGGGACAGGTAAAGTTGCAGACACACATTCTGGTGGCGTTTTTGCAATTAAAGTGGGCCCTGTGGCTATCTTTCCGCTGACTGCACAAGCCAAATATCAGGGCACGGTGCGGTGCTGCTTTGCTCCCCTAGTGGAACTAATTAGATGTTCCCAAAGGACAGCGCTGTCATCACATTGTTCTGCCCACAATACAGCCTCAGTGGCCCTGTGAGGGAAGCAGTGGGCCAAAATAACCTAGCGAATAACTTAATTATACAAAAGGCCTCAATCCAAAATCTCCACTTAAATCTCCACTTAAATCTCCACTTAAAAAGAAGCTGAAACTCAACAGTCGATAAACCAGACTTTTTTTTTTTTACCAAATCTGACTCTGAATCTAATGTTTCATTCAGGGCTTTATCTTTCAGTTTTAATTTTAAAAAGTTGCCAAAATAAATACTTCTTCCCCATTTATCTTGGTTATTGGAACAGCAAACAACAATGGTTCAGTCAATATCTGAATTAGAAAATGAAAGTACTTCCAATGCAGTACAATCGAAATTAACGACATATTATCTCAACATGGCCGTCTGGATGTTTGAGCATGCTTCTACAAAACCTTTATGTGTTACACACGTTATTGTTTTTGTTTTTTTCAAGAGTGTTCTGCCTAGTCCCACTGTACTGTATGATTGTGTATGATACTTGTTGCTTTGAGGCGTAAGTTGTTCTAATATATGGTCAACTAGTGCAGTGCCCGTTCAAAACCTGATGTTTGGCACAGATTATCTGGTAATGTGAGGGGTTGACAGATCCAGTCTTAAGCCTCCTGAAATGCTCACAGACTCATGTGGGCCACTTTGATAGTATCAAACATGTTTGATATTTACAATTTAAAATCTGGATAATTGTATCAGTACCTTCCCAGCCAGACCACAACAACCAATGAGAGAGGCATCCCGGAGCAGCTGACAGTGCTGCCATGCAATAAATAACATCCTACCTTAGCTGACATACTACTGTTGACAGAGACTTAAAATCTCATTACGAGTTTTCATTGAAGAATATAAGATAAAATAATCCTTTATTGATGCCCAGAGGGAAAATTCAAGTGTTGCAGCAGCACAAAGACAAAGTAGCAAGTAGAAAAATTAAGCGCAAATACAAATTAAAATAGGATAGATGAAGATAATTATACATAAAATAATGCGTGATCAGTGAGAAGACAGACTGTAGCTTCTACTGCTGTTGTAAAGTCTGATGGCGGTGGCTACAAAGGAGCATCTGAAGCATTCAGTTTTGCACCTGGGTGGGATGATGCAATGGCCAAATGTGCTGCCTATCTACCACAGCTCGTCATGGAGAGGATGAGAGGGGTTATCCAGGATGGCTTTGATTTTGTTCTTCATCCTCTTCTCAGCCACTGTCTCCAGACTGTTTAGTTCCAGTCCAACCACGGAGTGGGCCTTCCTCACCAGTTTGTTTAGCCTGTTGACCTCACCAGTCTTGATGCCACCCCACCAACACACCACAGCAAAGAAGAGTACACTGGCCACCACAGACTGGTAGAAGGTCTTCAGGAGCCTGTTGCAGATGCTAAACTTCAGGAAAAAAAGCCTGCTCTGTATGTTCCTGAAGAGGGCGTCAGGGTTGTAAGACCAGTCCAGTTTATTGTTGATGTATACCCCCTGTCCAAAATGTCCACTCCCTCCCAATCCTCCCCCTGGATGATGACTGGGGCAGGGGGTCTCCTGTTCCTCAGGTAGTCCACCACCACGTCCTTGGTCTTACTGGTGTTGAGCTTCAGGTGGTTGCTGTTGCACCATGTGATGAAGCTCTTTATCAGTCCTCTGTACTCCTCCTCAGCCGTCATTGCTGATGCATCCAATAATGGAGGAGTCATCGGAAAACTCCTGGAGGTGGCAGGAACCAGAGTTGAAACGGAAGTCTGAGGTGAAGAGAGTGAAGAGGAATAGGGCCAGGACAGTTCCTTGGGGTACTCTGGTGTTGCTCGTCACCACCTCAGAGACACAACCGTTCACTCTGATGCACTGCGGCCGGCCCATGAGGTATTCCAAGATCCAGCCTGTGGTGTTGGGGTGCAGTTGCATATCCAGCAGCTTGTCCCTCAGAAGGCAGGGCTGGATGGTATAAAAGCACTGGAGAAGTCAAAGCACATGACTCTCACAGCACTTCTCTGCCTCTCCAGGTGTGACAGGGCCTTGTGGGTCAGGAAGATGATGGCATCCTCCCCACCAATGTGCTGCTGGTATGCAAAGTGCAGCGGGTCCTGGAAAGCAGTGAGCAGTGTTCTCAGGTGCTGAAGAATCAGCCTCTTGAATGTTTTCATGACATGTGGGGGTGAGGGGGGACTGTCCTTTGAAGTTGCTGGTGAACTGAGAGACGGGGAGTTAGACAGGTCCTTGATGGGGAGGAGAGCGGAGTCTCCAGCAGACGTGTGAATGGGGCCTGAGTTGGTGGGTGGAGACCCAGACCCACTGTCTGAGCTCACAGTGGTGGGGGTTGTGTCGAACCTATTGAAAAATAGGTTCAGCTCAGAAGCAAATTCTGGGTCACCTCCGACTCTGGGTGCAGGCCTGCTGCAGCCCATCATCTATATAAAACTGTGTTGACCACGTCTCCAGACTCATTTACTCTTCTGCTTTTGTTTCTTTCTCACTGCAGCATGTTGCAGGTTGTAACAGGTTGATGCACCATGCTAATCTCCATTCTACCCCATATTAAATAGAAAGCACAAGTCTCACTTCAATAATGTGTAGCCCATCAATCCAGAGTTTCTGTCACTGAAAACATGATACTGGAGTATATTACACTGTAAGCTTAATGGGTTTTTGTTGCTTTACCTGCTAATTATATTTTGAAACACAACATTGTCATTACTGCATTTAAACCTACCATATTTTTTTGTCACCATGTCTGTATTAAATCTCATAGGAGCTGTAATTGTTGAAGGTGAACAAAATAATTGCACTAACGTTAAAATGCTGTGTTCGGCTTTTATTTGCATGTCTTTTGATTTCATCATCTCAGCTGTTGTCTTGTAAATGTCATGGCATGAGAGGGTAGAATGAGAAACATTGCAGTGAGACCTTTGGGGCAGTTGCTCCATGACATTAAGAAACAGAGTGAGGCTTGCACACTTCCACTCACAATTATTTTTAAGATGGCTGAGAGAGTCTCACACACCTTGAGGGAACAAAAGCAAACAGAGCGAACAAATTCACGAAATACACATTCCCTGAAAATTACACTGCATTCAGTGTGCTGCAAAAACACATAAAGTTTGACAGCAAATACACTGCATTTAGACATACAGTGCAGTAAATGCTGCAATTTGCTTTCAGTACAACTGATTTGAGCAACACGACAGGAAATGTCCCTTGTCGCAGAACTCAATGTTTAGATTTCATTTCAAAATGATGTATTGGCTGACCAATCCTATGAATGCTAATGAGATGCTAATCTATTATTAAGATATTAAGAACTGATAAACCATGATACGATAGATAATAAACTATTCATTATTTCCACATGAACTCATTAATTCATCATGAACTCTATGTTTACGAAGGTCTTATAAGCGGTTCATTATTTTAAGTGTTTCCCATTAGCCTAGTATAATTGGATGCTCTTCAACAAAATGCATGCAGTGACTCTTATGTTGGCTGAAACAAAGAAGCGTTGCAAAGTGAGAGTGCACACAATGGAGCTATTATTCCCTGAGAGAATGTTATTTGTAGAGCGAGGAAGGGAATTTGTGCTCCTAAGTGATGTATAGGCTCCAACCTATTGTTAGAGTCATTTCCTCAATATATTTCCACAAAACAACCTTGTGCTTCATCACCTCATTAACAATAGTGTGCAATTTCGATGATTTGGCTCGAAACAACAAAGAGCCAGTGAGATGAATGGGATGCTGAGAGACACTGTTCGCATGCTCCAGCTGTGAGTGCAGCTGATGTTTTAATGAAAGTGAATGTGCCAGGCCCACTGTTCTTTAGAGCCACCGCAAACCTTGGCCGTAATGGCCAGCAACCACAGGGGATCTGAGCATCCACAAATGAATCAGCAGGCTGAAAGGAGAGGACATGCGGGCAATCACCTCAGCAGGCCTGTCATTCTGATCGCATATACATCAACAGGGGACCAGCTGGGATCAAACCGGCTTAGTAAGGGTCATTGCAGTGACAAACAGAAGCATTAAAGGGCAAATAATAACACCAAATGGCATACTAAGTACTACTCAAAGGCTAGAAAATGGCAGGGTTAGGAATTCAAATACCCATGTACAGCAATATGTAGACCATTAAACAGTTGAAGAGTTGAGGTTTCCCTTAGGGGAGACCTGGATATCACTCAGTACCTGGGACAGACTGTCGTATCAAGGCCAGGTTGGATGTATATACAAAAGACAGAAAGTCACTGACAATAATGAGACAACAGGAGGAAGATATTCCCAACACCTGCTTCAATGTCTTTTAGACAATCAGAAAATCAAGACAAAAGAAAGCGAATGCATGAGAGAAAATAAAAATCAAATCGTTGAAATAATCAGAATAGTTATCTGCCAATGACTTCCACAATGACATACATCACATATGTGAGACCGTTGGAGAGTATCTGTGACAGGCATACAGGGTCTTTGTCGTCACGTGGGCAGTTTGATTAGGTTTAAGTTCCAAAACGACTTGTTAGGTTTGGGATCATAGTATCACGGTTAAAATAGCTAAAAATCAACAACAGCTCATCCTGGGTAGTAACCTTCCTCTGCCCCCTCAGGGCTTCCATACATAGCCAAGCACACCACACAGTGCCATAATCACAATGGAAGTAATCACAACCTTAAAATCCATTGTAGACAAATTGACTGTAGCTTGATTTTTGAAGTTCCAAAACGACTTGTTAGGTTAGTATCACGGTTAAAACAGCTAAAAATCCAGCCCAGTCACCAGAATTCAATGTTGACAGTTAACGTTTCTGCAAACTACTTATAGGTTCACATGTGTACATGTCATAGGCTATATTCCTACTAGCATTACTACAATACGTGTTTATGAACTGACCGAGAGGTAGAGGGGATGGCAGTAAAGTTCAGCGAGAGGCTGCCAAGCCGTTGACGACAGTTTTCCACTGGATATTTGAGGAGACGTAAGGACAACTGCATGCCATGTTTGTGGTGAGAAAAAACTAATATCTTAATGGGAACCAGGGGTATCTCCAGCTGTGTCTGTGACAACCAAAGCAGGTATTTTAAGCCAAAACATGTCCTTTTCCTAACCCTAACCAAGTGATTTTTGTGCCTAAACGTAACCAGACCATTAGCACAGGATTGTCAGAACATAACATTGAAAATTTTAATTTAACCTAGACAAAGTTGCGACCTAAAGAAACATACAAACGTACGTTGCCAACATCTATTCTGGCGATTGGCTTGTAAAATAAGTAAGTAAGACTTTGTCTCTCTACCTCAACTGATTTTCTCCTTTGCTCCTGTCATAATTACTACAGGCTCTAGGGTTGCCACCTAACAATAAATGTCAATATGCGTCATAATAAGCTGCTTGCACAGACAACCTATATGGCTGTGCTTTCAGGGGAGGATGGTCAGTTATGGCGAGGTAGAAAATCAGCAATAAACAGTGATGCTGGGAATAGTATTTGTAAGAAAAAAAACGAATTGTTTCACATTGTTTGGATACTGTTAAAAATTCTGTGTGAAGTTTGATACAGAACAAGTTGGTAATGGGATGTAGTGCTTGAATTTAATCAGCCTCCTACTCTTCAACAACAGCTCATCCTGGGTAGTAACCTTCCTCTGCCCCTCAGGGCTTCCATACATAGCCAAGCAAACCACACAGTGCCATAATCACAATGGAAGTAATTACAACCTTAATCCATTGTAGACAAATTGACTGTATACAGTGTTTAATTTGCTGTGACACAGTTTAGCTTACATTGAACAGTGTGGGTGGTGACTATGGTTTTCCCTCTGGGGCTTTGACTGACTGACAGTGCCCAGTATTATTGGCACACGAACCGTATAATGAAAACTCATATTTGGCTCAGCTTGCCAGAGCAGTGCAGCTGTTCAGTGATCCATTCAGGTGCTGAAAACTAGTATACTCGATGCTCATCTCATTACAGCAGGCAGATTCCTTCAGCCTGAAGTGGGAACTGGCCGAGTGCGTCAGATGTTAATTAATCTCAGGACTTATACCACTTGGTTATTAACAGTTTAAAAATTCACTTCTTGAAAGAAACATTACCTAAATGAGTCACTACTACTATTGTGCTGCTGCATGTTTGTATTCATATTAATATGAATGCAAGCAGTTTAGAGAGAGGTGATTCTGGAGACGTCCTTGGTGTGCCTAAAGTATCATGCATTCTAAATAATTAAGTAGTATTTTATTGCGTTCATATTTTCTTTCACAGTAATTGCACAAGGGTCGGTGTATATGGATGGAAAAGTAAACATTCTGAGGTTAAGTTGAAAATATGGTGATTCTATTTGGGGATAGTCGCCTGCACTGTCACTTACCACTTAACTGCTATTGATGTGTGTCCTCTGCCTTTTTTCTCTCCTAAAGGTCCCTGATTTGAAGGGGATTTCAAGCTAAAATTGCAACACCTGTACCGGGTACCATTTACCCCAACAGAGAGCAGCAGCTTTTCAGACTGGAATCAATTCGATTCAACAGAATCACCACGACAGTTGCATTTGCTGAAAGTACATCTCGTGGCATTTGTGTAGAGTTCAATCTTGGTGAACTTTGACATGTTAATTGTTGGTCAATGATGAGATCTGCCTTTTTTTGCAGCTTATTACAGCCCATATTTACGTTTCTTGTTAGGCGGCGACCTCCAGTGGTTGTAGTTATTATTACAGTTGCAAAAGAGGAAATTAAGTAGTATAAAGAGCAACAAGTCTATATAGGGAGGAGGTCAGGGATGGATGGTCTGGTTGATCAAGCACCGGACTTTCACTCAGGAGACCCCACTTTCTGTCCAGTGTGAAACCAGAAGTAAACGTAAGTTCTTTTAGCATAACTTTAACTTTAACATCATCTACATAACATAATGTAGGTATGTTTCTAACTAAAGCTACTGAACTTAAGTAATTAAAAGTTAATTTTAACCCAAACCACAATTTTTTTCTTAACCTAACCAAACTGCAAGTGTACGAGGAAGATCCGGTACACACGGAAAGGCGATATATGTTACTTTGGGAGACACTGGCAATCTACCCATTTAGTCATTTTGGTACTATATGAGGATGTGCTGTTTTTTGCAGCCCTCTGTGTTGGCTTGCTTGCTGTTTCAATCACCTGGCTTCATTCAGATGAATGAGGGGGGCTGTTTTTTTCTCACACAGGGTTAAAGTCTGTCTGAACATGACCTTAGACCAGCAAATGCTCACTTTGTCACCACATTTCCATTACCACCTATTTTGCAAGGATGTGTGAATGAATTTAACTGTGCCACTTCCTGGCGTGACTGAACACTGAGGCTTTTTGCGGCCGAATAAAAGTGTCACACCACTGCTGCTGATGAAAGAGGAAGGTATTATTCACACAACCGCAAGAGGTAGTTTCTCAGACAAATGTAAACACAGGCTGTTTATATTGTTTGACCTGAATTAAGGGCACTGTCCTAATTAGTTTAAATAATTCAAAGTCAGTCGCAGAAAAAAGATGTTACACAGTATGCAAAGGCCTTAATTCCAGAGAATGACCAAAGAGAAAATTACACATTGTTCCCCTGTGCCTTCTGTAATATGTGAAAGGAAAAATATGCATCTGACATACTCTAAACACAACTGCTTTACGGTCAACCAGCCCCAAGTATATTGCTTCTCAACAGAAAAATTGAATTCGCTCATACGAAACTAAATCACAATATGGTTAACTACTCAGTGCAGATAAAGCTGATGTAGAAGCTCGTCATTCCTGTGTAAACACCTAGAGAGGGTGTTCATTTAACACCCCTTAGCACCTCAAACTAGGAAATCTACCTGCACATTAATTCAGAGAGCTTTCAGTTGGAGGCATGTGCTTGATATTGCTAATGAGACTGTTTATGGATGGATCATCGAGACACATTACCCAGTGGACCTGTTTTACGCCACACATTTTGACTAGCAGAAGAAAGCACAGCTGTAATTAATAACATTAATGATAGCTCCGTCACATTTTAGTACTTTAAGTTCTTCAGTATGCAGCCATTATTAATGGTATATATTACACCTGTGTCTGTCCTGCTTCCAGGTTAAATGTCTGCTGTGAAAATGGCCTTCAATGAGAGCAGTGACAAGAATATAATGGAAAATGGGGGCATTCATGCTTTAGATATCAAACTCCGTAAGTGTTCTACATGTATAATGGATGTTATTCATTCCATCCTCCATTTATCAACATTCAACAGATTTCTATATAAGTGCCGTTCATTATGTTGTGTGAAAACGAAAATGCATCCAGTATGTTGTTGTGTCCAATGTTGTATATCAAAATGAAACAGGCTATTTTCACCAAATTTAAAGCACCTTTTTTATTTGTCCCACAGGTAAATACAAGCAAAGGTGCTCATGTAAATATAAAAAGTATAGGCTTTATATTATGTACAGTACTTGCAAACATTGTGATCAACATAGATTGAGAGCAACTGTCTTTCCAAGCGGCCATCATTCACTTGTCTACTCTACTAGATTTATATATTATACATTAATGGTTATTTTTTTAGCGAGCCTCTCCATCAGGGCAAGACCAGTTTGTGCGAGGACACACAGCTACTATGGGACACACACACTTGTAATTAAAATTTCACATGATTTTTTTGTAAATGTGATAATGTCTGCAGGTACAGCTGCCCTCCTTATAGTCTTAACGTTTTTTCAAAAACATTATAGTGTCATTGCCATTTCCTTTGAAAGTGCAAATGGTGACTTCTTCATGTATTTTTTTTTTTGTATAGCTTTACTGTTGTAAAGTGGGTACTTGACAAGCCTGGGTTAGAGAGCTGAACCCTTACCTGAAGTGGAAGGGAAGGTTACTGTGTGAAGGAGTGAGTGTGACATTAATTTTATCCAAGAGGGAACAGGACCACTAAAGCCTTGGCAGTGTGAACAAAACAGGAATAGCAATTGTGTGTCCAATCACAAAACAAGCATCTCAACAAGTCAAGTCAAGAGAAAGAGTGAGAGTGGTCAAACAAACTGAAACCAAGCTTTCTTGAGGTTGATTGCTGGTCTCCATTGATTGTGCAGTTTTTTTCTACACAGTCTGAGCCTTTTTTTCCCCATTACATGGGATTTAATTAGACATTGCGTAACATGAAAAGAAGAGTAATCTGTCCTGAGTGGTGTTTCATGTCTTCTCCTGTTGTACGATGACTCTGATATGATGATACTCAAATAGACAGGTGCTTGTATCCAACATGCAAATTAAGGGAATTCAAGAGTCTTCTACCACGCACAGCTGGAATGTGCTACACTACCCTGCAGACAAATGGGTGCACTGGTGCTGAAGTGACAGCAATTGTACGGGTGTGTGTGTGTCCTTGTGTGCGTGCAGTTATGCTATGTTATCGTATGAAAAAAATATAGCCTGTTTTGTGTGTATTTTGTTGTTGTTGATTTGTTTGGTTTTATCCAGAGGCAGAACATTAACAACAACACGACAACAGGACAACACGACACAAACATGTATTCAGACACTGCATTTACACAGTTTTTATTGCTTATACAACGTTTAAAAAAGAAAACTTTCACATTTATACATGTGTGAAAGTGTATAAATCATGGTCTGTGAATGTGTGTGTGTGCTTGTGCGTGGCTCTCCCCCTCAGCCGGCTGTTAGGGGGGTTGGTAGCACCGTGTAGGACAGCCCTGAAGAGGCTGGGCACTCGCTGCAACAGAAGGTACGTTGGTTGTCTGGTGCTGCACTGTTCATCAGCTGCAGCAAGCTGCTACCTCCTGTTGAACCTGCATTCACTGGACTGTCAACACAGAGCCTGCAGAGCTGATGGGAGACATATAGAGACATGTCGAGACATGTAGCTACACAGAGAAGGAAAAAGGGTTAATGACTAACAGGGAAGAGGAGAAATCAAGAGGGAGAGACAGAGGAGTAGAGATAAATCACCCCATCAGTAATTTCTGAGCATGTTAATTTGGAGTATATTCACAGAAATTGAAGTTATCTCATCTGATTACATTACTGAAAATATATGCATTAAAAGTACATTTGGGAGTGAAAGCAGGTTTCGATCCTTTGTTCGGCATGTAACTGGCAGAGCTATTCTCAGCTTGTGTTTAGATAAAGGATTATGGTTCAAGTGGAAACGCGGAAAAAGCATCAGACACCATAAAAGAAGAATTTTGACTAAAGCATATGTAAGTGACACCTCTGCACATGCTTAATGGATCGTTCTGCATGTCTGGGAGGCAAGAGAGTGTGATCCCAGCCATAGTATCAGTGGTAGTTAAATATGGCTTGCTAAATATGGCCATATGTAGACATGAATATGTATAAGCATAACAAGTATCTGTACTGTATTTACTATGCAGCAATGTCAAGGGAAAGTACAGACATAGGAGGGAGAAATGAGTTGGCAAAAACAAAAACATACAAGCAAGCAATCACTGCAGGAAAAGAAACCCAGTGGGGAAGAGGACAGAAGGATGGAAATGAGCAGTTGTATGATGCACCAAAGAGCAACTTTACTGTCCAAATATGCAAATGTTATCTGAGATTAAATCAAAACTAGACAACTTTAATTATTTGACAATATTACAGGGCATACAATTAGGATCATGAGGAGTAAAGCATCTAGCATCTGCAACCACATAAATATCAGAATGGTTTATAATAATAATGTTGTACACAAGTAGATATTAAATGCAAGAAGAGAGAACGATACAAAACAATGCACAAATACAAAGATTGCTTCATACAAAAAAAAAGTGCTCACTCATTAAAAGCGGTGGGTAGTGTGAATTTTGAAAGTAATTTGTTACTTTACAAGATTACTACCCTTAAAGCTGCTGTAAGCATTATTTTCTAATTAAAATAAGTGTTAAATAGCTCTGTATTTAAACAGTAATCCCTGTTTTAGAGAGTTTGGTCGGTAACCCGTGTTTCCCCTCCTGCTGCTCATGCAGTAAAAGAGAAAATCCATTTTCTGGTCTCCCTGCACCTGTATCCTTCTGTTCTGGTACATACACCAGCAAAGGCCGAACAGGGAAAGCTACCAATTGCAGCGCTCCCCGTGGCGGCTTATATGACTAAACAGGCCAAGTGAAGTAAAGCGCTTAAAGAAATGAAAGAAACAAAGACAGCTGCCTCGAAAGAAAGAAAACAGTCGTGCAAGTGTGGTGATGTAGAGAAGAGGGCGAGGATTATTAACTGCAAAAAGGACAGGAAGTGAGCTAAAACAAAGATAACGCTCACACCAACTTAACTCGTTATGTTAGTGTTACCAATTGAGAAAAGTAACTTCTGCATTACCAAAAAATGAAAAACCCTTTGCAATTCCTGGTACGTGTTCCTGCTTATCAGAGGTGAACGTCTTCCTTTAAATTGATTGACTGTACCGGCATTGAATGGCACAATCTACAACCCATAATCTGTAACTCTTCAGGCCAGTAATAACAGGAAAGAAGGACACAATATCCCTCGTACAGGTCTTTATTAATCTTATGTTTGATTACAAAACATAAAATCTAGTGGGTGCAGAGGAGCGTACGGCCCTAACAAGTTTATACAACATGTCATTTTCTTCACTGAAGTGAAAAAGGTTGAATTATTTTAAGCACATGAAAGTAAACAGAAGCCGAGGGTACCTGACAGGTCGCAGCTGACAGCGTTTCGTCTGCTCACAATCACACTGCGAATTTAGCTGAGACATACAGTTTTAGCAGCTGCCTCGATTAAAACAGGAAAACACAGGCTTGTAGAGCCTACAGTACATCACGTTTCAACATGTGCCTAATGACTGTAGCCAGGAGCTGCCCTCTCTGGCCATCTTGTTACACTTGCGCATTGACCAAACACAACTGCACTCACACATCTGAGGGTGGCTGCATAGGCTACTGCGTGCCAAGAAGTATAAGAGAAACAGAAACGGTGTGAATGCATCTGGGATTTTCTTTTTTTGTTTGTTGCAGAAACAAAAGGAACAGGGAAATACGCTGAAATTCTGACAGTGACAGATTACTGTAAAAAGTAACAATTAGATTTCTTGAAGTGCAAAACTAACGTGTTACGTACTTGTTACAACAAAAAAGTAATCAAAGTACTTTAATGCATTATTTTGGGAAACACTGCTCATTAATAGAGTGAAAGTGCCACTGTTTAAGTGTATTAGGGGAACTGTGAATTGTTAATTTATGTACTGAATAAGTGAAGATTTGCTTTCTTTTAGCATACCGTTTAAGTCATATTTAATTAATTATATACCTTTCATAAAAGTAGCACATTCCCGAATGGAGTCTGGCTTGATACACTTAACAGGAAAAGTTGAGAGTAGTCCAAATGTGACATTCAAACTGACATTGCACAAGATGTTGTTTGCAGATCCAAAGAAAGCAGTTATAAAAATATATGTAAAAGAAACGAAACACAAACAACCCACTTGTTTAAGTTCCAGCAAACTGGATTATGCTATCACTTGGAGAGCACAAGTTGTGCAGACTTTGAGCCTGCCAGTTTACCAGCATGCTTTATGAGAACACGCCCCCTTTGAAGTAATCTAAGTGAAATCATATGAAAATTGAGAGTTTTGAAAGACACCATGGTTTCTTTTGCTGGAAGCATAAGACACAAACCTCCAGTGCAGGGGTGGAAAGACCTCCATATGGGCGGTTTTAAGCTTCTTTGAAATGGTCATAATTCAAATCAGCGTGTTATGTCAGCAAGAGCTGTGAAATAGACATTTATTTAAATGGATATTGTGTGTGTTTTGTTTGTTTTTTTCTTGGTGCAAATGAAGTGAAAACTCTGAAGCAGGAGGAAAGATGGAGAATGTACATAGCTAGCTCCATGTGGGTGGAAAGTATGAGAAGATAGACTCAATGCAAAGAGAGCGAGAGGCAGAGAGAGCGTATCATACATGTCTGTATGTTGACGGATCTAATTCAATTAACCAGCAGGGGTTCTGACCGAGAGGCAAGCATTGTCACTCCAGGCTTCATGTTTGGATGTGCAGTTATGTAAGACTCAGTTCAAACTCTCTAACAGCCTACTGGATATTGGAGTGCAGGAATCTGGAGTGCTGTCTTAATGAGTCAGGCTTATAATTGGAAAAATAAATAAGAACAAAGTATATTAGGGGTGATTACTGACCTGAAGGAGGATTGGTCATCAGTCTTTTTATAAAGCAACACTTCAAATCTCATCTGCAGTAATCTCATTTGTGGTAAACTGTGTGCCTAATATGACATTTAATTAAAAGATTACATTTTCATTCACTGTCAAAGTCATAAGCTCCTGTGGCCTGTTAAAGCCCCACTGTATGATGCAGATATGAGAAAATTAACAGCAGAAAATACCTGCTGCCTTTTGCTCCTCACAATCAGGAGCAAACATTCCCCTCAGGAACTTAGTTTTACAGCCCTGTTGGCCACTAAGTTCTAATGTCTGAAAAGGGTGAGATGTTTTATAATGAGCGCACCTCGACCTCGACTCGATTGTTGACGGAAAGTGTGTCTCTGGTCTCGAGATTCTTACTAGTGGCCACATGGTAACAGATCAGTATCTGTAGGCCTCCATCATCAAGTCAGGTTCATAAAGATTCACAGTTATATTCTCAGTACTCATACATTAAACAACACAGAATTAATATCAGCTCAGGTTTTGCAATTCAAATTTTCAGCCATCAACCTGGCTGAAGTCTCAGAGTATTATAGTGAGAACACAGGGGTTTAAGATGTGTGTCAGTGAACCTCCATCCTGCACTAAAGTCTCCTTGAGAAGTCACTGAATCCTGACCAGGTCCACAGGTGTCCAAGTGGAAAATTTCCCAATGGAGCCAAATTGTGTTATATTACCCCTGATTATCTTTCCCACAATTCAAGCAGATATAATCAGTAATTTGCCTGGTTCCAGACCTTTGAATTCAACTGGCATCAACAGCAGTTTCTAAGTTGAAAAGCAATCGATCTGATCAGTGCTACTGGTGGGGCTTTTGTCAAGCTGTTGTTAAGCATTGTCAAGCTGTGCGCCAGAACCATGGCGAAGTAATGACAACAATGGCGAGACAAGACAAGATAGACGCTGCTATCTAGCCTGTTTGAATCGATTATAAGTACCAGTTACTTTTAAAACAGAGAAAGGATTCAGTCAACTCAGCAGAGAAGGTGGATTCAAAGGTCTGGGCAAAGGATGAGGACTACATTCTTACATAACTACAACATAACAAGTCTGATTGTTTCGCCATGTCTCAGCATACTAGTGTTTTAATTAACCTCTTTTACGGCTACGAATGCTACGGGTTGAGACTCTGGTTTTGCTTCTATTTCATTGGCATCTTTGTCTGCGTATCACAGTAAATCTTCTCTTCTCAAGCCTTCCTCTTTTTTGGTTCTAAAGTTATGGCAATGGCATTTCTTCTAATTAGCTAATCTTCAAATCGGTCAAGTAGTCAAAAAAAAATTTAAATAAACCCTCCCGGAATAGACAACGGTATGTAGAAGAATTACCCAAACATCTAGGAAACATTCATACAATGGCCTCTCTTTTGCATTTGAGCTGTTGAATAATAGTCTTGAATTTGATATAATCCCCTTGATTAACAAATACATTTTACATAAACATTTTCTTCAGGTTCCTACCAGGTTTCTTCGAGAGCTCCTGCCTTGTTGTTTCTCCTGGGAAATGTAATTTGTCAGACAACTAATTAATACAAAAAGAGGGCAAACGCCACCCACAAATTTGACATCAGACCACAAATTGAAAAAATGAGGAGAAAATTCTCTTCTACATTTGGTCCAAGTAATGTCACATCTAACTTGTAGAGTTATGTGTTTCTTTGTGTGTCCCCTATGCTGAGCCTGGCAGCTTCATGAACATGACAGGGAATTTCCCCATGTTCAGTGTAGTATTGAACTGTGTGCATGTGTCTTCCACTCTGACCTTTCCAAGCTGCTTTTATCATTGACTGTTTCAGTGTGCTCAATAGATGTCCAGCGGTTCTCTCTCCACGACTCCAGGACAGTGTATGTGAGATGAGCCATGCAGACTGACTGTGTCCCAGCCTTCTGGTACTCTGTCAGTACAGTTCAGTAGTTCAGTATTGGGACAGTCACGTTCTCTCCCTGGACCTGAGTGTGTCTGTTCTGTTATGGTTGAGTGGTGCTAGAGTTTAGACTGCAGTTGCAGCATTCAGTCACCCTCCACCCCTCCTGCAATACACTGTTGTTGAAAGTTAACAGATAACAATTTTGGCCTGCTGTTTTGTGTTTGTTTTCCATCAGTCTGTGCTTAGCAATGAAAGGTGTGTGTGTAATGATATCACTGTGTTGGTGTTGTTCCTGGAACATCATAATTAAATTCAATTTTGATAGCTTTGTGACTCGGGAAGAAGGACTGGAAAAATATGAGCGTGTTTAACATTGTGAAAACATCTATTAAAACTGAAACCATGTTTTCCTAAACCTAACCAAGTTTTTTTGTTGCCTAAATGTAACCAAGTATTTGTGTTTCCTGGGTCTAATCAAGCATTATTTTGCCTAAACCTAACCGAGTATTCTCGTTGCCTAAACCTAATAGTAGTATTATTTTGCATAAACCTAACCAAGTGTTTTTGTTACCTAAACCTAACCGAGTATTACTGTGGCCTAAACCTACCAAACCACCTAAAACAGTGACATAAAACTATAAAGACACAAAAAAATAATACTTGAACTGTATAATGATATATTCCAAAAGGGATTCAATCTCCAGTCTCCTGAGTAAGAGTCCTGTACATAACCCACTCAACCACAACAGCTCACTCCAGGTGCAGTTTTTGTCGCTATTTTGTAAGATGAAATTATGGTTCTGGATCAGCTTAATTATGATGTTCTGGGAACAGCACCAACTGTCGATATCAGTTACACAGGGACTGAAAATGCCACTTGACTTGAAAATGACAACATTTTTGGGTATAAAAGGCATACAAAACACACACACACACACACAAATAATCAGAACAGAGCCACACATTTATTTAGTACCATTGATATTAAGGTTAAAAAAAAAATTACAACTAAGCACCAAATGGTACATGCCTTTAGAAAAAAAATCATGTTAGCATGTTGGCGTAATTTGAGACTGTGCTGCTTACTTTTGTGGGACCAGCCAACATTTAATTTGCTTGTAAAACCCCAAATGAGACACATTATTTGAGTTTCAGGTCCTCTTAGTCAGCTGGAAATGTTCCTTCCCTGACTACCTGACAGTGTGTGTGTGTGTGTGTGTGTGTGTGTGTGTGTGTGTGTGTGTGTGTGTGTGTGTGTAGCTGAAAAATCTAGTGATGGAGCCATGTGGATTACAGAACAGTCTTTTCCTGTCAACCTTGATTTGTCCCTGCCTTTAGCTGAGCTTGCATTAAGTTTTTCACCCGTGCTCTGCTTCTTACACATATATTTTATATCGTTCAACTATATTTTTCTACTGCTAGCAATTACAGCTCCCTTTGAGTAGTCAGGGTTGCGATTGCCTTGTTCGAATACCCTCTCACCCATGTTACCCGAGCAGATTTGGCAAGATTACCCCAGACGGAAAAGACTGTCTCAAATTGGCTTCACTACAGTGAAAACGTAGCTTCTATGGTTTCAACTTGAGTTGCAGGTTTGCAGTCCAGCAGATGGTTTAGACACACTCAAAGTATCAGATGTAAATGCAGTTTACTGAAAATCTACTTCAGTTGTTTGGTGTTTGCTCCATGCAAACGTTCAGAGTATGTATTTTTTTAATTGGGTGCATGCACACATTACAAGGGATGTCTTTTGGTAGGGCATCATACTCCAATCCTCTGGGTGTCCTATTCAACTCAATAAAAAGCAACAGTGCTTTCCACATGCACATCCTACATGAATGTACATTAGCATTTGAACTACACAGCATTTCATTTTCACAGCCAATTTCAGAATTACTAAGACTCAGTTTCATGAATCTTTACAAAGTTAAATGGTGTCACCTGAGGTGAAATATATAATACACATGCTTTGCGTAGGTGAGGGTATCTACTCAGAGTGAGAATTGGAAGTTTTGTTTACATTATTTTAAAGGACAGCACAGTCGAGATAAAAGATAATGCAAATATGGTGAAAGAATAAAAGAGGCTTTGTGAATCTGCGCTTCAGCACAGGCGGAAGAGAGAATAATTTGTAGTTATGACACATTCTCTCCCATCATCATTGCTGAAGTTTGGCTTGAAAATGTCAAGAGTGGTCTTGTCCAATTAAAGAGCAGTCTTTTACATTCTCTGTTAATTCTCATTTCAGGCATTGGCTGTCTGAATAGGCTGACAAATTACATTTTGTCCTCTCTGATTCATTCTCTTACTCTTTTCTTCAGCTGCTCTCTCTCACTCGCACACTGCCTCTCTCTACGTCTCAGTCCCTCTACCCTTGTCTCTCATTATTTCAAATGAAACGAGGCATGTGCATTGAATATTTGAATAAATTAAAGGGCTTATTTAAAAAAAAAAAGCATTTCTTAACCTGATTAGCTAGATCATTAGAGGATCCAGAGGGGTTTTGCGCTGCATGGCCTGATCCGAGCAAGTCTGCGACCATCCTCTGAATGTCAGTATGCAGAAAAAGAAGTACTGTGTCATCAGCTCATGCGTACATTAATTCATTCTTTTTAATGTCCATTTCCTATCTATCTATCTATCTATCTATCTATCTATCTATCTATCTATCTATCTATCTATCTATCTAGCTTGTATCCAGCTGGTATGCATTTATGGATGTTTTACCTACAATCCCTCAATGATTGTTTCCAAGTCTCTCTTTAGTTGGCTGTTTTTATATAATTACTATGCAACAAGTAAATTTAGATGTCTGTTTGACTAAAGGTAAGCTTTAACACCTTGTAGACACTTCCCCATGAATATTTATGCCTCGTAGCTTGCCTGTGCATGTACTGCGCAACACAGAAGGTTGTTTTGCATCGGAGAATATGAATAATGCCAGAAGTGAAAGCTGACCTCTTGTACAAAGATCATATATCAAGTTCACCTGCTACCAGTCAAGGTGACATAACATATGCTTTGTTCTGAATGTTTTTTTTTTCTTTTCATACAGGGCTGCACAGCGCAGCAGGGAGCAGACATTTTTATCTAACTTGGTTATAAAAGGTAACAAACAGGTTTTGGTTCAATGTGACTCTCACACTCACATTCAGCTTGGTACCAGGTGTTCATATCACTCATAAGAACATGACAAAACAGGTTGCACCTGTATGTGTGAGGTTCTTATATAGATTTGCCATAGATTCCTAAATGTGTGTCTTATATATAGCCTAAAAAACAGCCATTTTGGCAGCTAACCACAAGCTGTTGTGCTTAATATGTATTATGCGTTTGAGGTCGAGAACTATTCTACAAACCTGTGAAATAAATCTCTTTAGTCTGTGAGATCAGAGAGCAAAATACATGTCCTCCATGTTTAGTTTATCAAAAATGTATGTTTGTAGAATCAAAGGCTCACCCCCTGTGGGCTTGAAAAGTGACTGGTAACAAACACTTGGTAGTTTCATCCTCAAAAGCAGCTTCAGGTAGTTTGGATTCACAATCTCCTTTAATGTTGGAAGAGCGTAATACAATTACCACAGAAATATCTCAAATAGCGCCTGCAGCATAGTCCACGTCTCCACTGTCCGAACCCCTATGTTTGGTATTCTGAACACTCATCTAGTAGTTTCTAGCCCTTCCATACATGAATTATTAAATCACAAATAAATATTTTGTTTTGACTTTTAAAAAAGTGAAATATCGAGAGACTTCCGGGTGCACCTCCAACATGGCAGCAGCGTAAAGAGTGTGCTCCCCGACTTTAAATTTGGGACGCCCTGGATAAGTACCAGTAGGTAGATATAGTATGTGACAAATATCGAACAGAAAGGGCAAAGAGAATGAAGAGAGGAAGAGTGGGCAAAAAGGCTCAAAAACCCGAGTTAAACGTCGACGGAGACGACGAACAGTATATGTTAGCATCTGTGCTAGCGGGAGAGGACCACGAGCTAACAGCAGCTGCACGGTCAAGGGAGACGAGCCCAAGCAGTGGAAAAGAAGTGGAACAGTCCGCTCAAGAAATGGCAAATTTGGAAACAATACTGCGAGAACTACGTGATTTCCGCCGTGAAAACACAGACACTCTCAAGGAAATTAAGGACGAGCTCAGGGAAACAAATAACAGGATCGACAACGCTGAGACGCGGATAGTGGAGGCCGAGGAGCGTCTGCAGCACATTGAGGACGCCATGTTTGAACTGCTGGAGCTACAGAAACAGTTCGAAAACAGGTTGGTGGATCAAGAGGGACGGTCGAGGAGGGAAAACATCAGGATGCATGGGGTGAAGGAGGGAGCGGAGGACAGCGCCAGCTCTATGATTGATTTCACTGAAACGCTTCTACGGGAAAAGCTGGAGCTGCCACCATCTCTACACCTTCGGATTGAGAGAGCTCACCGGGCTCTAGCATCACGTCCCCCCCCGGATTCCCCGCCAAGATCCATAGTGGTGAGGTTCATGAGCTTCAGAAACAAAGAAGAGATCATAAAGATCGCGTGGCAGAAAAGAGGTTTTGAGTACGAGGGGAGAAAGGTGTTTCTCGACCATGATTACGCTCCGGACGTACTGAAAAAACGCAAAGAATATACAGAGGCAAAAAAAGTTTTGAGAGAGAAGAAAATACGCTTCCAAACACCATTTCCAGCGAAGCTAAGGGTGTTCTACGAGGGAGAGATCCGCGTTTACAACACGGCTGAAGAGGCGACTACGGACATGGCGAGGAGAGGGCTTCAGGTGACGGTGGTGAAACCTATGGAGAGCGGCCTGGAGAGGATCAAGCGCCTCACCTGGCAGGGCAGCCGAGCAGAGAAGAGCCAAACACCCAGGGAGATAGATCCGGGATTTAAACAGAAACTGAAAGCCTATAGGAGGAACTAAGACACGATGTGATGGTCAAGTGATCTGAAAAGGAGGACTGAGCAGCTTTTTCCACACCTGGACTGTTTAATTAGAAGTATTAAGGTGAGAAACGGGCCCCCTCTCCCTGTTTTGATTTATTTAGCTTGGGTTATTCTGACAGACTATATCTTCCTCTCTATATATATTATTATTTTAAAAAAAAAGAAAAGTCGGGGCTACTTTTGAGTTGCATTTATTTACTTTTTTTATTTACTTTTATTTGGAACTTGCTGGTCACAGTATGGACAAAGCTGACTGCAACACAGAGGGCCCCCTTCTATTGGAAGGAAGAGGTTATCCCTCAGAGCAAACTTTCCATCAGGACTCATTCAGGGTCAAAACGCAGACCCCACACATGGAAGTGGTTTTTGGCATCACCAGTTTTTTGGTGAAGGTTTTTGGTTGTGGTTTTGTGTCGTTCAAGGCAGTTTACCATTGTTGTAGCATAAGGGGTATGAATGGAGTGAAAGAAGGGAAATAGGGATTATGGCGACCCAGAAGAAATTACTCAAAATAGCTTCATATAATGTGAATGGGATACTTAACCCAATTAAAAGGTCCAAGATACTAGGTAAAATGAGAAGGGAAGGGGTTGGAGTTGCTCTATTGCAAGAGACACACCTGTCAGAGAAAGAACATGAAAAACTAAAAAGAAATGGGTTTAACCAAGTATTTTTTTCATCTTATAGCAGTGGTCATAGAAGAGGAGTGGCCATTATGGTATCAGGAAAAATTACTTTTGAAAAACTTTCAGAAATATCAGATAAACAAGGAAGATATGTACTGATTAAGGGGAGACTAGAGGGTGAATTGGTCACTATTCTGAATGTGTATGCCCCCCCAGGCTCAGACTGGGTATTTTACAGGCAACTGTTTGATAAGGTGGTTTCAGAGGGGGAGGGCATTATGATTTGGGGAGGGGACCTAAATATCAGACTAAACCCAAAACTTGACTGCTCAGCCAGTGGTACACAGAAACCAGGGATTAATAAGAAGTTTGTAAATTTAATGACAGAATTGGGTGTTATTGACGTTTGGAGAGAATTAAATCCTAAGGGGAAAGACTATACATTTTTCTCAGCACCACATCAAATATACTCCAGGATAGATTATTTTTTCATGTTCAGCAAGGACAGTTATAGGATTGAAAAGTGTGAAATAGGAATCAGAGACATATCAGACCATTGTCCAGTATATATGACTCTGACTATGTCAAAAGAAATAAAATCAACACTTTGGAGGCTAAATATAAATGTATTAAAAGGACAAATGAAGGAAGAGTTTACCAAAGAAATCCAGATGTATGTAAGGGAGAATGATAATGGTGAGGTGTCTCCCTCGGTACTGTGGGACGCGTGTAAAGCTGTGATTAGAGGAAAACTAATTGCTAAATCATCGTATTTGAAAAGACAAAAACAGGAAAAACTCAATAAATTAGAATCAGAGCTTAAAAAACTGGAAAAAGAACATAAAAAAAATGTGGACGAGAGAATAAATCAAGATATCAAAAGGATTAAAACAGAGATAAATGACATCTCGTCACAAGAGATTCAAAAAAAACTTATGTACATGAAGCAGAGATACTACGAAGCAGGAAGTAAATCTACAAAACTGCTGGCCTATAGATTAAAAAAGCAAATGGCAAATAATAACATTTATAAAATTAGGGATTCAGCTACAAATTTACCAAAATATAAGACAGAAGAGATACATAAATGTTTTGAATCATATTATAAAAATCTATATTCCCAACCAAAAATAAATAATAAACATCAGATAGCCACATGGCTAGATTCTTTAAATTTACAAAAGGTGACAGAGGCCCAGAACTCAGCTCTGACAAAGGAAATCACAGCAGAAGAAATAAACTCAGCTATTTCAAAGCTGAAGACAAACAAGGCCCCGGGTACAGATGGATACACCTCAGAGTTTTATAAAGTGCTCAGGGAACCATTGATCCCCTTGATAAATAATGCGTTTAATTGGGTGCTAAAAGAAGGAGAAATCCCAAACTCTTGGAGGGAAGCTTACATTTCGGTTATCCCGAAGGAAGGGAAGGACAAAATGGAGTGCTCTAATTATAGACCAGTTAGTGTCCTTAACCAGGACTATAGACTATTCACCGCTATTTTAGCTAGACGTTTAGAATTAATTTTACCAGACATAATTCACCAGGACCAGACGGGCTTTATAAAACAGAGACAGACACAAGACAACATCCGACGTACATTACATATTATACAAAGCATTATTAAAAAACGAATAGAAGCAATAATATTAGGATTAGATGCAGAAAAAGCATTTGATTCTGTCAGGTGGGATTTCTTATATATGGCGCTGGAGCGATTTGGTTTTCATGAAATATTTGTCAAGACTATACAATCTCTGTATAACAAACCGATAGCCAGGATCAGAATTAACGGGAATCTTTCAAACTCTTTCATGTTAGAACGTGGGTGTCGCCAAGGCTGTTCAATTAGCCCACTCCTATTTGCTATTTATTTGGAGCCCCTGAGTCAATGGATAAAACAAAACGAAAATATAAAAGGTATCAACATTAAGGGAGATGAACAGAAAATAGCATTATTCGCGGATGATGTATTAATATACTTAACACATCCCAATAGGTCTCTTCCAGCACTCATGTCAACACTTGAGGAATTTGGTCTGTTTTCAGGCTATAAATTGAACGTGAGGAAAACCCAAATTCTCACATTTAATTATGTCCCTGATAGACAAATTAGAGAGAATTTTAGGTTTAATTGGGACTCAAAATTTATGAAGTACTTGGGAGTGAACCTGCCACAAGATTTGTCTCAATTGAAATCTTTAAATTATGATGCATTAATATCAAGAATCAAATCTGATATGGAAAGGTGGAATTTAATTCCCTTCACTAGTTTGATCTCAAGAGTGGAAATTGTTAAAATGAATGTACTTCCAAGGTTACTATATGTATTCCAAACCCTACCAGTAGAAGTAACAGACAAAGATTTTATAGAATGGGACAAATTCATCTCAAGATACATTTGGCGGGGGACAAGACCCCGAATAAGATTTAAAACTCTCCAACTGCCTAGAGATAAAGGGGGACTAGCCCTACCATGTCTTAAAAGCTACTATCAGGCTGCACAGTTAAAAACCTTGTGGTATTTATCCAATCCTGCCTACAGTGCGAGATGGAAGGACATTGAATGTCTCACATCAAATGCACATGTTCCAATACAAGCAATAATACATGATAAAAAACTGAGGGAACATCTTCAAGAGGAGTTGAATCCTTGGCTGGGGTTATCCTTAAATATATGGTTTGAGATTATATCAAAGAACAATCTGATTGAGCAGAGCAAGGTACTGCGATGGATCGCACATGATTCAGACTTCACACCAAACACAATAGATAGTAGATTCAGTAGATGGGAAGTGGGACCAAAAATATTTTGGGAGCTTTTTAAAAAGAAGATTATTAAAAGCTTTCAGGATCTAAAAAATCAATATGGATTGGACAATCAGGATTTATACAGATATTTACAAATGCGGCA
The DNA here is from genome assembly GCF_040436345.1 of Pagrus major. Taxonomy (NCBI): domain Eukaryota; kingdom Metazoa; phylum Chordata; class Actinopteri; order Spariformes; family Sparidae; genus Pagrus; species Pagrus major. Next base: position 21,278,306 of record NC_133225.1, on the reverse strand, counting down.
TTATATGGAGCAAAATATAAGAAAGTTCAATTTGGATGAACTTGAGTCTGGCATTATTAAATTATTCATTTCGGCTTATGATTCAGACCAGGGCAAGAAATTAATCGCAAAATTATATAAAGAAATCGAAAGATTAAAGGGCAATAATACAACATATATAAAGGAAAAGTGGGGAAAAGAGGCAGGGAGGATGTTATCAGAGGAGGAATGGGGGTTGGTAAATGAAGGACAGTGGAAAACAACATGCTCCCTTTCATGGAGAGAATATGGCTGGAAGAACATTGTCAGATATTTTATTACACCAGCACAACAGAAGTCTAGAGATACACGATGCTGGAGACTTTGTGGGGAGAATAAAGCCAGTCATTTTCATATCTTTTGGGGATGCCCCTGTATTCTCCCTTATTGGCAGGAGTTACATAAGAGTATGGAAAAAATTTTGAAAGTGAAAATTCCATTTACATTTGAAGTTTTATATTTGGGAAAAGAAAATCAAGAGATTACAAGGTCAGGAGAAAAATACATATTTCGAATAATGCTGGTGGCAGCTAAAAAAGCCATCACCAGAAAATGGCTTAAAACTGATGTACCAAGAATGGAGGATTGGGTTGAGGTAATGCTCAATATTTATAGAATGGAGAAGCTGACTTTCTCAACTAGACTAAAAACAGAGACGTTTAAAAATTATTGGGAAAACTGGGTTAATTTTGTGTCTCCATTGAGAACAGACTTTGTGCAGTAAAGACAATTGTGTATGGTAGATTACGGATCCCCTTGGTTCAGGCTACAAATTTGTTCATTGTTCATATGTTTATTATGTTTACCCTCCAACAGGAGAAAAGGGACGATGTAAGAGAGATGTGAAAATAAGGACAGGAGTGAAAAAGTGTTTCTTTTATTTCTTCAGATTTACTCTACGGTAACTTTCCTTGAGAATGTATGTTTATATATGTCTCTGCTCCCTGGCGGAGAGGATGTTTTATACTGTTTGAAAATTGTATATGTGAAATGTTAAATATTGATATGTGGAATCAATAAAAAAATGTTAATTAAAAAAAAAAAAAAAAAAGTGAAATATCATGCCAAAAACTTTTCGTTCAGCATTGTGATTTGTTACATAAAATGTGCAATTCATTGGAGGATTCGGGAATAACCTGGGAAACCAGACATGAAACGATATATTGAACAACTAAATAAGATGTTAAACTTTTTTTCCCCAGATTTTATCATTTTTTCTTGTGCATTTTGTTTTTCTGTGACAGAAACTGCACCAAACAGTATATCTGCTATATTTAGATAAAATATGAAGACTATTTAGTATTGCTGTTTAATAATATTCAAGTGTAAACTATATCATAATTTGAATTAAAACATACAGAATAGGGCAGAATCTAAATACAGGTCCAATAGGCAGAACACTATTATTTGTTTTATTTATTTATTTATTTACCTGTCTGCTTTTCTAGGAATAAGGGGATTGGTGCATATTTTCCTTCCCCTAACCACTTTGAATTGATCATAACTCTGTGACTACATCCAAATGTCCGGACTTGAGAGCACTTGCAGACTCGTGTAATTTGCAGGCGCATTTGTGGGAAGTCTGCGAGTAGTGAGGGCTTTCCAGGCAGACTGTCTGCAGACTTCCAGAGAGTCTGCTTTGGTTGCAGACTTCATTGGACTTCAATGATTGTATTACACATTCGGCGACTTAGTTTTTAGGCCTATCAGAGGCTTATATCACCTTGCAGTCTCATGCCCTCACAAGTGATCAGAGAGGGGTCAGAGGGTGGACATGGGGTTTGTTGACAAGGCTTTGGGGTCCGCCACCTGGTGTTTGCGACATGGTACAACAACTTAAATGGTTCAAAATGGCTTCCAAATATCTGTGTGCTGTTGTGGACACCATGCATGAAAGGGCTAGTTGATTACATGATTCCTTATCCACTGGCTCATGTCATGCTATCTTGCCTCTGACAAAATGAATAACTGCATTGGCTTTAGCCCCAAAAGAGTGAACAAGCTTGCCAGCTCATCTGGAATTCCTCACAGAGCAGCCACCAGTATGTCATCTCCCACGGTTGTTCAAAAATAACACATAATTGGTTGCATTGTCTTGTGGGAAAGCGTATCCATTTCCTTTTCCGGTTGATTGCTTCCAGTTACATCTCTGAAGCTGCAACGAGTATAGCTTATTTTTATGCGGTGATGAGTTCAACTGTTGCTGCCAATTTTATTCATTCACTCAGCACCGCAGTGATCTTCAAACAGATGACCTTCCAGTCTTCTAGTCTGAGGAAAATTCCATTAGATTGGAGAATGCTCATAGTGTAAAAAATAATCAGTTGCTGCAACAATAAAAGTAGTAGATAAGAAAAAAAAAGTAATATAACAAAAACAGCAAATTATAACTTCATTCACTTCAAAACTTCTATATCTGCTTAAATTATTAACAGTTTGAAGATCAAACAATTTCCATGAGCTGTCACTCACCATATTGCACATACTACAAGTGGAAACTGTCTTCTTTGCATATCACACGGACGCTCTGTACACGCATGAGTGGATTTCAGCTAAAGGGGTCAGAGTTCAGTAGAATAAAATCATACAGCACTCTCACTCTCTAATTCTCTCTCTGCTTGTTTTTTCAAAAAATTGATAATTAGAAATGCCTCACTGTTCAGAGATTGGGTAAGGCAACTGAACCTGCAGTTTTCCACAAATTAGAAATATTACACCACCAATTACAGCACAGTTGGAGTAACGCACATGCAACAGTGTCTTCCCACAGACCACCTGTCAATCAAACGATAATCTGCCATAGTGGCAGTCAGCGCTTCTTCTATTATCTGTTAAAAAAAAAAGTGTAGTGTTAATTGTCAAAAGTGTAAACAGCATCATGTCTGCAAAAAGGCAGATTTGCAAACTTAACTAATGTTGTAAAGCCTGCAATCCATTTCATCATGTTTTTGTGACCACTAAAAAGATGGATTAAAGTATAAAATACAGCGACTTTTTTATTCCAAGCCAAGGAAACCAAACTTGAGGCTGTGAGGACAAACTGAAGAAAGAAAAGGGGAAAAGAAATGAGAAATGAATCAGAAATGTGTGAAAATAGCTATTGTGACATTTTATTCAAATTAGTGACAAATCCATCTACTTTGAGTTGACAGGGCACCAGATGACTCATATTTTAAGTTAGCACAGAAAAAAAAATATGTAAATGCAGGTGTAAATTATGCAGTGGGGATGTGGAGGCAGTTGACTGTTATCACATTGCCCTGTTGGATTCCCTTCCTGGAGAGATGCTAATGTGTGCAATGGCTCAGGTAAACAAAATAAACACAATCTACTTCCTACAAACTGACATGCATACTTTACAGTTTTTGTGACATTTATTTTAAAAAAAAACTGTCTTTTAATCAACTTCCACATCCCAATAACGAATTTGTTTTTTTGATAGTGCATTTTGCACAGGAGTTACAATAATGGGAAACCAGAAATGAGTGTTATTCCGGAGAGCACTTACAGATTTGGTCCTTAAATTATCACTTCTTATGAATATAAAGTATAAGCAATAGGATTCAGAGGGGAAATAGATGGTAAATGTCAATTCAAATTAAAATCTTCTGGTATGCAGGTACCATTACGCAAATTCACACCGAGGGTACAGGTAGGTCTAACAATGTAGGTGCCCTGATTTCCTTCCTTCTTTTAAAGATATAAAATGTAAGAATTACGCATTAAAATGTCTAAAAACTACAAAAACCTTTGTTATATATTCTTTTTTGAGTTGCATACTCCTAAAAGTTTCAAACAATGTTCAAACTGTGAGAAACTCACAAGTTTACTCTAGGTAATGCATTTGGTTACCAGTCGCTATACCTCCGGGAGAGAGTGTGAAGAAGGGAGTCAGATAATGAGACTAATGCAACCTGAATAAAACTAAAACATTACCTCGTCTGTGAACATTTGTGCCTGAGTCACGTCAGATAGATTTTCATCAGCATCGGTGTGGTCACCACCAGCTATGCGAGTTTACCGGAGAATCATTTGTGTTTATTCGCGTTACTCGCACAAATAATGCATCGGCATGTACCGAGAGTGTCTGTGTCTGTGTGTTTAAATTCAGGTCAATCATTAAACTCCTCTGTAATGTTACATTCATGCAGTAAAGTACATTTCCCCTCCAGCTCCAGTCAACATTACAGCACATAAACACCCGGCAATGGAGGTCGCCTCTGGCAATCAGTGCTGCATCAGGTTGATAATCAGGAGTGAAGGTCTACTTTTTAATCCCAAAAAATTTTAAGTAATCTCTGAGCTCTCCTCCCGTCGGTAAAGGGCTCCAGAATAGAGCAGAATCCGATGTCACTTGGGGGTGTTTATTCTTCCAGAAGGTCTGGCTCTGCACACGACTCGCTACACAAGAGCTGGCCAGCTCTGATCAGTTGAGCAGTGGCTATGTCCGCTCACTCCTCCCCACAAAACATTCACCAAACACCTTTTGTTTTTTGCATTTCTAAACAGTGAAATGTAGTCAATTATATTTAAAGATTGGAAGTGTTAACGTCTAACCAAATACCAAGTACAGCATAGATTATCAAGGGTTTTGCTCAAACAATTGTGTGGGTAGCATGGGATGAGGTATGGATATTATTACTGCATGTGTCTGTTTTGCTTAATAAATTGAAAGTAACATTTATTTTCACAACACAAGCACATTATTTAACACATCTGGCAACTAGTGTGAAAGTAATTGGAGGGTGTAAAAACCAAAGGATCCAAACAAACTTTTCTACATTGGCTCAGACAAAAGAAAACAAAATGTTAGTGTGAATGCAATGAATGGTAAATAATAGTGTTATGTATGGAATATTTGAAATTATTATTAAGTCAAGCAAGTATCGCACTTGGAGCTATGATTTAGTTGAATGTCAGAAATAGGTATTCAACCGTACATGTAACACTGCAGAGTGACAATGATTAACACATGCTTTTCTCACAGGCCAGAGCAAGGCTGTAGTTTCAAGCATCTATAGAGTATGGCTCAAATACCTAACCGACAGTATAATCACATTTATTTGTTCGATTTGAAAAAGACTTCACGAGCTGTGAATTTCAAGGTTTCTCCAACATTTCCAATGCTCTGAAAATTGCACCTTGTGAATCGTAAACACATTTTTCTTTGCTAAATCTCAGACACACTGCAAACAAAACCTTTGCCACAAAAATCTTTTTGTAAGAGATTCCTTTTCATAGATATGATTAGGAACACCATCATATTGCACGTAAGGTATGTGGACAGAGTGGTCACTACTGTACAAATGCTAATACTTTTTAAATGAGGCACTTTATTCCTGTTCCTTGTTGCCTGGTCAGTTAACCTAGATGCATTTCAATAGAATATGTCCATAATTATTACTTCTGTCGAGTTGTTATGATTTTAATGGGTCAGGTACGTGTGGAATATACAGACCATCCTGCATCAGAATAATTAAGCAGGATATTTAATTAGCTGCTTTACATACCGTACTGTAGGTTTACCAGGTAATGTGCAATGTTGAAGAAGATGTTACAGACTTGGAGTGCATTCAGATGTTTCTTATTCATCAGAAGTCTTTTCTAAAAAGTTCTGTAAAGGGCATATAGGGAGTCAAAGGTGGTTATAGTGATCTGCCCTGTTTTAGCACTAACGGCTCTTAAAATCGATTCCTCCCATACAGTAGATTGATTGACAGGAGCAAGTGTTGTGAAGCTCTAATGGAGAAAAATACCATCCTGTTTAAAAGTCAGTCTGCAGTATTTTGCTCACACTGCAGTTAGCTGAAGTTAGAGTGGTGAAGGTGCTCTGATGTAAAGTTATAGATTACTTTTTCCAGATCGGCTTTAAAAGAGGAAAGGTCTAATTTTGGCAGTGCTTCAAGCAGCAGGAAATAACTGAACCTGGAAGTCTAAACTAGAATCTGAGTCATATACTTCTGCCAGGTCTCTAGCTGTGTGGCTGTGTGCCTCACAAAGGCAAGGTTAAAAAGTCTACCTTCCCTGTGTTTGTCTGTCAAATAAAGGGGTGCAAACTGGAACGTCATGGAACTGCAGCTTCCTTTCAGTTGTTTTCTGAACAGTTTTGACTGTTGAATGGTCGGACTCTAGATTCTCACTGTGAGACAAAAAAAAATCCACATAACTTCCAAATAGACCCACAGACTTGTACAATATTTTGTGGAAAGGTTGGCAAAGGTATCACAAATACCACGTGTGAACACACAACACACAGTAGTTCCTTTTCACATTAACCTTTAATAGGTTCATACACACTCCTGCAGTGTTTTTCAATCCTGGTCCTGGAGGCCCACTTCCCTGCATGTTTTAGACGTTCCCCTGCCCCAACACACCTGATTCAAATGAATAGGTCATTATCCGGCTTCAGCAGAGCGCGATAACAAGCTCTTCATTTGAGTCAGATGTGTTGGGGCAGGGGAAACATCTCAGACCCTGTCCACATGAACATGGGTATGTCTTAAAAGAAAAAAAAAAAACTGTCCTTCCGTTCACATGTAAACGGCATTTCAGCTCACTAAAAACAGAGCTTTTGGAAAACTCCTGCTAGGGTAAGATATTAAAAAACGTAATTTTCAGTGGTTACACCTGGATGGGCAGAAACTGAGATTTTTGGAAACAATGATGCAGACACCCACGTTTATCAGTGTTTGTAGCATCATTAGCAAATGTGAACTTGGAGTGCATGTTATGATATTGGAGTATTTGAGTTGAGGAATGGATTTATATTTATCTTTTCCAAAACCTTTTTTTACAAAAATACCTGTGGACTAGGCCTAAAACATGTAGGACAGAGGGCCCCAGGAAGAGGAGTAAAACACACTGTTTAAGTCTCTAAAAGTGCTGAACATGGGGTATTCTTTTTCAGCTTATGCAAATAGTGTTTATAATGCTTTTGACTGAAGTACCCCATCAAGGGCATCCAGATATTCTGTGTGGCTTAGTCACCCACTTAATAATGTATGTATACAGGTTTATGTCCCATTGCATTCAGGCTTTTGACGGGGACAGAAAGACTCTTCCACACTGAGGTCTTCATTTTTAAATCAAAAAGTCTAAATTCCTCAAGAGTCATAAATGAGTCAGGAGCCGTCTGCTGCATATTAAACTAATTAAACAATAAACTACCTCAAATCCCAAACCAAACTGGGGTTTAAGGTAGAAAACTGAGAGTAAATGAGCATCTTATTTTTTTTCTGGAGGGTAGGGAGAGTAGAGCAATGGTAGCACAAACCAGTTGTCTAGACTTTGAAGGGGAGATCAGCACTGAGGTTTGCCCTCGCTGGCGCACCCTCTCTAGCTGAAGTGTTGGGCTTTGCAAGGCTCTAATTACCTAAGCTGCCAACACCAGGTGAAGTGTATTTCAGCTAATGAGGCCTTCAGCAAAAGAGCTTGAGAGTTTTCTCAACGTGAAGAAAAAAACGTATTAGTCATCACAAAACAGGCGTCAGGGATTTTACAATATGAATGGGAACATTTTTCTCCTTGTTGTTTTCCCTATTAATGCTTTTGGCCAATTTGCCTAAGATAGTTCTACTGAAGGGAATTATAGAGAATCCATAACATAAAATTTGTTCATCCATTATTTTTTAATTTATTATTTATTCCTGAACTTTTTCCTGAATTTTTTTTTATTTCATAAAACAGGTCAGAGTGTTTACTGGCGACTTATCCAGGGTGTACCCCGCCATCGCCCAATGTCAGCTGGGATTGGCTCCAGCCCCCCCGTGACCCTGAAAAGGATAAGCGGTTTCAGATGATGGATGGATGGATGGATGGATGGAAGGTCAGAGTGTAAAGAGAATTTAATTGGTCCAGGAGTAAGTACATACAGATTCCTAAAAACAATGGTGTTGTGGTGACAGCCAAGAAAAGTTTCTTCATGCAAATGTGACGCCTACAAATGTGTATGGTCACAAATTTTGAAATTATTATATTTTATGTGTTGTTTGTATGAAGAGATGAGCCAACTTTATGAGTTTTCTGAGAAGAGTGTCAGAGTGTAGGTCACTAATTCCACCACAAGAGGGAGTATCCCTGCGTGTGAGCGCTTGTGGTACGCTGCGTCAGACTGACTTCCTCAGACAGCTACCAGCCTGCCATGAAGAAACGCACGGAATGACTTCTGTCTCTTCTTTTCCTGTGAAAACAGGTCAGTAAAGTGTGTTACACAACCACAACCCAGATATAAGGACTGTTAAACACCTGTTGAATGTATAAGTGAAGTTTTAGACGTAGAAATCATGATGTAAGTAGTGAAAAGCGTAAAAGAAAAGTAGTTTCGCTTTCCTCATAGAAAACAACAACACAAAATGGCGGTCCGACGAAGTTTTCGCTAGCTTTGCTATGGCTCCTGGGCATTTATTTTCATTTTCTTTTGTGAGTGACTGTATATTTGAAGTGTAATATGAGTTCTGTGAAGGTGAATTTATGTGTTTTTGAGTGAATGTTCATGCTAATTACTGAGTCAGGTTAAAAGAGTATACCTACACGTTGCTATTATTGTGTTTATGTGTGTAGATGTGTTCATACGGGCAGTAGTGTAGTAGAGTCTATAAAAAGGGACATTCCAAGTGTTAAAAACACAAGTAAAACATGATTCTTTTGGTTAAAAACAGTGGAAAAGTAACTGAGTACACAAACATCTTTTGTTTCATCCCGTGTTGGGAATGTGATTGAGTTTATTGATTTGTGGAATATGTTTAGTTAATGAAATAAGTCAGTGAAGAACTGAGAATGTAAAGAAAATAATAGTAATATGCTGTAAAATAAAAGACAGCTACCAGCCTGCCATGAAGAAACGCACGGAATGACTTCTGTCTCTTCTTTTCCTGTGAAAACAGGGCAAATTATCTTCTGAGACCAGGTGACTCATTGTGAGGCCTGTAACAGAATTTTGGAGGCACCGCTGGGATCAGCGTCATATGCGAGGCGATGCTGATCCACTAACCCACGAACCCAAGGCAGACATCACAGGACCGGCGTGTTGGAGCGGCAGGTGTATGACTGAGGCAGCCACGGGACCACAGAGTGCGAGGGGATCCGCAGCTGGAGGAGTGCAGCACTGCTTGCTCAAGGTTACAGTACTGTGAAACACTGCTAACGAAAAGAACACAACATGGAGGACGTTGAAAGAAAAGGACTAGTATGGAAGATAAAGAAAAGCCTTCACACATTGACAGCAGATGAACTCTATGAAGTGGTGAAAATCCTCACACCAGTACCTGATCTGGATCCTGTAAGTGCAGTTAAGGGCAACGAGGAGAGTTGTGTTGACTACATATGTACTTACCTGAACTGTAAAACACTGCTTGATCTAGAGGACATGGGACTTTCCCATTTGTTGTGTTTAAGAGATGCGATTGCTGACCTCACTGCTAGGCGAGTTACTGAAGTTAGCCCACCTGTAGAATCAGAGAATGAGGTTGTTACACTGACATCATCACCTTTACTCAGCACAGAAGCTCAGCAGAGTAACACAGAAAGTAATTCAGCTGATACACTTACTAGTGAAGCTGCAAATCCACAATCAGCAGAGTATGGTGTATTAATGGCTAACTATGAAGCTTTGGGTAAAAAGTTAACTGAGTTTAAAGCAACATCAGTTCAACATTCACCTACCTACACTACCAGGCAACTGCCACACTATATGGTAGAAAGCAGAGTCACTAGCCACCCTACGACAGATTCAGCACACAGTAAACCTGATAGCATGGTTTCCCTAAGAGACCTGTCATTCCTACAGCGCAGGGAATTCAAAGTTCACGGGGGTCAGGTCGGGGACAGTACATCAGACATCAGCTATCATGGACTGTGTAAGCAGATCGACGAGGGACTGATGGCGAAGTACACAGAGAGTGAAATCATACAAGGTGTCCTCCGCATCATCAAACCAGGACAATTTAAAGACATGCTGATTAACAAGGACGACTTAACCCTCAGTGAGCTCAGAAGTTTTGTGCGGTCACACCTGAGTGAAAAGAGTGGAAGTGAGTTATTCCAGGAGTTAATGAGCACGAAACAACATGAACAAGAGAGTCCCCAACAGTTTCTATATCGGATGATAGGACTGAAACAAAAAGTCATGTTCGCTTCCAGACAAGATAACATGGACATTGAGTATGAGCCACGCACAGTTCAGAATGTGTTTCTGCGTACGATTCATCAGGGTCTCCTCCCCAAGTACAGTGACATTCGTAATGAGCTCAAGCCCCTCCTCTCTGACTGTGCTGTATCGGATGAAGCGCTGATACGGCAGGTAAATAAAGTATCCAGCGAAGAGAGTGAGCGGCAGCGACGACTGGGATTTAATCCCCGCCAAAAGGTAACACATGCTCACACTGCTCAGATTGAGACTGATCAGGACACTGAAAAAACAACAGACTCTAAAACAAAGAACAAAAATAAAGTGATAGAGGAACTGAGTGAAAAGGTTGACGCTCTGACCAAAGTAGTGGAAGCTCTCACAGCCACAAAGACTGCAGAACAATCCTGTCCGTGTGCCCACCCTCAAACAAAGCACAGACCGACAGCGAAGAAATATGGTTGCCCTACATGTATTGAAAAAGGTACAGACTCATGTAATCACTGTTTTATCTGTGGTGATGCAGGGCACCGGGCAGCAGGATGTCTTAAGAGGTGGAAAGCAAAGAGCCCAGGTCAGCCCTTCGCTGATGTCCACACCCTAAGCAGCAACAACCGCCCATCCATCATAAAGGCAGAGCCGCAACCAGGACAAAAGACTCAGGTACAAGCCAACTACGTCAGTCCCTCAGTCACAAGTCAAGAGACTGAAGCCCATGAAAGAGTGGCTCAGCTAGTGGGAAGGAAATGCAACATCAAATGCTACATCAACAATTACGCAATGGACTGTCTACTAGACACTGGTGCCCAAGTGAGTATCCTCGACCGCCAGTGGGTAAAGACTTACCTTCCTGACCACAAGCTGCGTCCACTGGCTGAACTGATGGGACAAAAGACTCTCAGTGTGCTCGCTGTCAATGGTGAGCCCTTGCCATATGATGGTTGGATGGGAGTGATGGTGAGTCTCCCAAACAACAGTGACCCAAACTTAGTGATACAAGTTCCCTTCCTGGTGAGTAACATGCCCTTAGACCGCCCCCTGATTGGCTTCAATGTAGTCGAGCAACTGATTCTGGGAACAAAAGACGGTGCTGATCTCATGCCCACGCTCGTGAGCCTCATCCGTGGTGCCATGAACCTGCAAGATGATAAAGCCACTACATTAGTCAACTTCATCCAGACAAAACTCACCAGTGATAGTGATGTGAATCAGAGTGTGCTTAAAGTGGGACTATATGATGTAGTTATTCCAGCTGGTCAGGTTAAGCTTGTTAAGTGTAAAGTACCATCCGCATTTGACACATCAAAGTCACTCGTGCTCTTTGAACCCAGTGAGAATAACCCCCAGTTGCAACAGCTTGATGTTGGTGACAGCCTAATCGAGATTTGTCATGAAAAAACCCCTTATGTCAAAGTCCCCATAGGCAACCACACAAAACATGATGTAACTCTGTTCAGTAGAACTGTGCTAGGGAGCATTGAGTCAGTAGTTAAAATAGTGCAGACCAATGAGTTAGGCCCAGCTACACCAAGTGTTACTCAGGTAGCTAATGCTGATGAACCCCCCCAAACTCAACAAGACAGGAGTAGTGAGAGGGGTAGTGTGGTGGAAAAATGGGACCCACCAGTTGACATGAGCCACCTAAGTGAGAACCAGCAGGAGATTGTGAAGGAGATGTTACGAGAGGAGTCAGGAGCATTCGCACGAGACGACAATGATATGGGGTGTATAACAAGCTTGGAGATGTCCATCACACTCAACGACAACACTCCCATTCAGAAATCATATGCCTCCATCCCAAAGCCCCTTTATAGGGAGGTAAAGGAGTATATTGAGGATCTTCTGGCAAAAGGGTGGATTGTGAAATCTAAATCCCCTTACTCAGCACCTGTCGTCTGTGTGCGTAAAAAAGACGGAACGCTCAGACTCTGTATCGATTACCGTCTCCTTAACCAGCGCACTGTTCCAGATCGCCACCCCTTACCGAGAATACAAGACCTCACAGACACTTTGGGTGGGTACAGTTGGTTTTCCATTTTAGATCAAGGGAAGGCGTATCACCAGGGGTTCATAGCCGAGGGATCGCGTCACCTCACTGCGTTCATTACCCCTTGGGGTCTATATGAGTGGGTACGCATACCTTTTGGTTTGACCAACGCACCCGCTGCATTTCAACGTAGCATGGAAGAGATGCTTGCCCCCCTTCGTGATGAGTGTTGTATCCCATATTTGGACGACATCCTGTGTTATGCCCGCACATTTGAGGAGCATGTGGAGCGGCTGAGAAAGGTTTTGAGAGCTCTACAAGGTCACGGGGTCAAGCTCAGGCCCACAAAATGCGACCTGTTTAGACGAGAGGTCAGATATGTAGGTCGTTTGGTCTCAGCTGAGGGTGTGCGCATTGATCCTAAGGACTTGGAGGCAGTGTACGCTTTGAAGAAGGAAAAACCTGCTACTGTTGGAGATGTGAGGAGGATTGTTGGATTTTTGAGCTACTATCGTTCATATATTCAAGATTTTTCCAGACTGGCAAATCCCATCTATGAACTTTTGCAGCCAAAGAGAAACCAAGAGCAGTCTCAGGGGAGGTGTGGGGGACAGAAGGGTAAGGGTACACAGCTGCCGTCCAGGACCCCAGTCCAGTGGACTGAGACCCACCAAGAAACACTGTGTAAGCTTATTGATATGCTGGCTAACCCCCCTGTTCTCGCATATCCAGATTTCGAGTTGCCGTTCGTGCTCCACACGGATGCTTCTGATAAAGGGCTGGGAGCCGTCCTTTACCAGAGCCAGGGTGGTAAACTCCGAGTGATTGGATACGGCTCGAGGACCCTCACACCGGCTGAAAAGAATTACAGACTCCACTCGGGAAAATTGGAGTTCCTTGCCCTTAAGTGGGCCGTCTGCGAGAAATTTAGGGACTATTTGTTCTATGCGCCTCATTTTACCATCTTCACCGACAATAACCCTTTAACGTATGTTATGCGAACTGCTAAATTAAATGCTGTTGGGTTCCGGTGGGTGGGAGAACTGTCTGACTTTAGATTTGACATACGCTACAGACCCGGCAAATCAAATGTCGATGCAGACACACTGTCGAGAATTCCACTTGACATTAATGCTTTTGTTTCTGAGTGTACAGAAGAGCTGCCTAGAGAGACAGTCACTGCCGCATGGGAAGGCTGCAAGGCAGGAAAGGAGGGAGACGTCGCCTGGGTTGCTGCACTGGCTCTTTCACAAGGTGACCAAGCTGAGCCAAGCAGCCGAGAACCTCTGCAACCTATTGACCTCACTGAACTGCAAAGGAGCCAGAGGACAGACCCAGTGATAGGTGAGATCCTAAAAATGAAAGACTCAAACCAAACTCTCACACAAGACATGAAACGGAACGTGACAGGCATTGTCAGGAAAATGATGCATGAATGGAACAGACTTCACGTTGAGGATGGAATACTGTATCGTAAAACAACAGAGAGACGCCAGCTAGTTTTGCCTGCTAGTTTTAAACCATTGGTCCTCAAACACTTACATGACGCCATGGGACATGTCGGGGCTGAAAGGGTCCTCAGTTTGGCAAGGCAAAGATTTTATTGGCCATACATGAGGCGTGAGATCGAAGCTTATGTCACCAGACAATGCCCATGTATCAAACAAAAGAAACCAGTGACTCAAATAAGAGCCCCAATGTCCAGCATCAGCACAAGCTCACCCATGGAGCTAGTTTCCATTGATTTTCTGCATTTAGAGCCTAGCAAGGGGGGCTACCAATACATTTTAGTAGTTGTAGACCACTTTACTAGATACGCTCAGGCCTACCCGACCCGCAATAAAGCTGGTAAAACCGCAGCAGAAAAGATTTTCAGTGACTATATCCCCAGATTCGGCTATCCCTCAAAACTCCACCATGATCAGGGGCGCGAGTTTGAAAATGAGCTCTTTCGAACTCTGCAACAAATGAGTGGGGTGGGACATTCACGCACAACCCCTTATCACCCCCAGGGCAACCCGGCCGAGCGGTTTAACCGCACTGTGTTGCAAATGTTGCGGACCTTGGGTGAGAAGGAAAAGGAAAGATGGAAAGAGTATCTTCCCCAGATTGTTCATGCTTATAATAGCACACGCCATGAAGCAACCGGGTACTCACCTTTCTTTTTGCTTTTTGGTCGACACCCGCGTTTACCCATAGACCTGTTATTTAGACTGACCACAGACAAGGAGCCTCAGACAACAAGGAGCTACGCTGAGAAGTGGGCAGAGCGTATGACAGAGGCATATCGGATAGCTTCAGAGAACAGCAAAAACTCAAGTGCACGTGGAAAAAAGTACTATGATAAACACACAAGAGGAGTGGTGCTGCAACCTGGAGACCGGGTGTTAGTGCGAAATCTGAGCGAAAGAGGTGGTCCTGGAAAACTGAGGGCATATTGGGAAAATGCTGTGTATGTCGTGACAGAACAAATCAGAGACAGTCCAGTCTACAAGGTGGTCTCAGAGAAGGATAGGAACAAGTCAAGAGTCCTGCATCGTAACTTGTTACACCTCGTCAATGACTTACCTGTCGATCTGCCTGTAACAAAAGAGAAAGTGAAAACATCAGTAACCAGGAGGAACAGTAAAAAGCCTGTTGAACGAGAAAAGGAACAGCGACAGAGCAGTGAAACAAGTTCTGATGATGATGATTCAACTTACTATGAACTAAGATACAACCTGAGAACTGGAAACAGAGAAAGTGTCATACTTACCTGTGAACCAACTTGTGTTTCAAAGAGGAATCCAGCTCCTGTTGAATCCAGTCAAACAGTCAGCTTTGGAAAATCTGTAAAAGAGAGAGGATTAACACATGCAGAGAAAACACCTGTAAAATCAACAAGAGAACAAAGAGAAACCGAACAAGAACAATGTGATGAACAAAATGTTGATCCTGACAATAGTGTCGAAGAGGAGGAAAATGTGAGTGATGCAGAGTCGGAGGTCATTCAGGAACCTGGTACGGGGAGTGAAAGTGAAACTGTGCAGCCTGTTCCAGAGGAGACCGCTGCTGGACCCGGCCTGGCCCCGCAATCAGATGAGCAGACGTTCAGAAGGTCCACTAGAGATAGACGACCAGCCGCACTCTTTACCTATAACAGCCTAGGTCAGCCCTCACTTCAGGCACAACCATCAGTCAGTAGTGCAGAAGTTTATGAGACACCACACATGACATTTTGGGGCATGCAGCCATATCCCCCAACACCTTACACTGTTCAGATGGCACATTGTATTTCGGTACCTTACCTGTCACCGCCATATAATGCTTATTCAGGA
This sequence comes from Pagrus major, assembly GCF_040436345.1. Lineage (NCBI taxonomy): Eukaryota > Metazoa > Chordata > Actinopteri > Spariformes > Sparidae > Pagrus > Pagrus major. The sequence continues at coordinate 21,262,861 of NC_133225.1, read as the reverse complement.
TTTTATAACATGCCTATCTACACTTATTGAGAGGTTGTTAAAGAGCAACACTTTAAGTTTTGATTATAAGAAGTGATATTTTGTAAATGAGTTAAATGGTAAAAGAGGTAAAATGTCAGGAGCCATTTTATTTTTTTGTTGGGGAGTATGTGACGCCTACAAATGTGTATGGTCACAAATTTTGAAATTATTATATTTTATGTGTTGTTTGTATGAAGAGATGAGCCAACTTTATGAGTTTTCTGAGAAGAGTGTCAGAGTGTAGGTCACTAATTCCACCACAAGAGGGAGTATCCCTGCGTGTGAGCGCTTGTGGTACGCTGCGTCAGACTGACTTCCTCAGACAGCTACCAGCCTGCCATGAAGAAACGCACGGAATGACTTCTGTCTCTTCTTTTCCTGTGAAAACAGGTCAGTAAAGTGTGTTACACAACCACAACCCAGATATAAGGACTGTTAAACACCTGTTGAATGTATAAGTGAAGTTTTAGACGTAGAAATCATGATGTAAGTAGTGAAAAGCGTAAAAGAAAAGTAGTTTCGCTTTCCTCATAGAAAACAACAACACAAAATGGCGGTCCGACGAAGTTTTCGCTAGCTTTGCTATGGCTCCTGGGCATTTATTTTCATTTTCTTTTGGCAAATTATCTTCTGAGACCAGGTGACTCATTGTGAGGCCTGTAACACAAACTTCCAGAGCTGATGTCAATGTTGATACATCAGTTGCTGATAAATGAAAAGACTGCGTACATACTCAAAACCGTTGTATATTTCTTTGCTCAAGGATATTTCACGAGGCCGCTGTTGACGTCTCTTTTCCTCAGGTGTCCTTGAAGAAAACAAACACTGAACTGTTACCTAAAAAGGGACATCTGGCCATCGCAGTGCCGGCATCTTAGTATGAGATACTCAGAGGACTTGTGCATAAAAGAAATAAATACATTTCCAAAGGCACTTTGTGGAGCACATTATCGAAATAATCTGCCACTCGTAATTTTCAGTATTATCATGATTCATAATTTAAAATGTTTGCATGCCACAACATGTCTCTGCCCACATGTATGTACTTAAGTCGAAGCCTGTCTGGCCTTTGGCGGCACTCCACCCACTGCTCCCCCATCTGTTTTCTGCCTTACTGATGGAGCGGCGTGCCAGGGGAGGCCTTCTGCAGCACAGACTCGCCCGTCCTGGACCCACGATGCACCAGACAGGCAGCCCCTGTTAGCTGCAGTGACAAAAGACTCTGTTGGGTTTGTGTTTAATGAGGCGCTACTGTGTATTCATTCAATAATAACAGCCATATGGTTGTCATCGCTGAACATGCCTCCCCACTTTGCTAGATAGTTCGGCAGCGTCTACAAGGGAAGACAATTAGCATGGTGATGTGCAGTGCATTGGGGTGGGTGGGGGGGGGTTGCTTTTTTTTATATATATATATATACATTTTTAATATGACTGTTTGAAAATGTACAGTTATTATTGCATAAGTTAAGCCAAAATAAACCAACCATTATTTTTGTAATGTTACCACAAAAGTAAAGCGCATTGTGGGTTATCATTTCAGCTTCATCTGCTATCAAAATAGATCAATGTAAATAGCAATAAATATATTCAACAGCACGCTTTAGGTATTTTTTATGTATGCATATTATGCATAGGCATAATAAAAAAAATCCAAACCAGGACAAATATATTCAAATATGAAAAACGGAGGATTACATGAGTGAAAATGGGAACAGTTCATTCACATCTAACCTAAAAAACCATTTCAATTTACACATAAAAAGATAAATGGAGTCGTCCGCCTCTGGAAAGCAGGAAAAGTTAATTTAACAATCAAGCAAAATGTGCAATGGAATAAGATCCAGTGAACTGATCATGATGTACATGAAGCATGTGACTTATGCAGATGAAAAACAGCAGACATCTGAGGACCAAACAGACTTCAGTGTTCATTTAAATTATACTAATTTGTCTTTTCGATGGTTTTCCACCATTTGAGGTTTGACTGGTGGTCTTTTAATTGTGTAATCTCATTGCTCCCTCTTCCTCTGCAGTCGTTTCACACCACCTGACTGGAGAATTAGTGCATCCAGCTGCTAATATTTACATAATGATAGAGGATGGGAACCCACATTAACTTGAATTTTCTCTGAAAATTCTGTTTAAATTTGCAGCACATTTGGACGGAAACCTGTTTTTTTTTCCTGGAATGTTGCTGTTCAGTTTAACATTTAGTGCAACGTCCCCTAAATACCCATCTCGGCGAGGGATGAGTCACAAAACAAGAGGAATAGATGCAGAGAATGAGCCAGGTGTCTGCTCCACCGAGAGGGTGTAGTATATCCTGCCATTACACCTCCCTTGCTTTCCTCTGTGTGTCTCAGGCCATAAAACATCTCCCTATTAGCATCCCAGACACTTAGCTGAGGAGCGGCTTCTCTCTTTATATGCAGGCTCAGGCACATGATCATTTCCATTACAATCATTTGGGTGAAAATATGCAGCAGACACAAACATGACATTAATTTTAATGCGATGCCACAGCACTGTTCAATTACATTCCATAAAATATTCACAGGGAATCTCGCTCTGATTTAGGTAAAGGGGGTATAGCACAGCTGGAACTTCATGGGTGTGCTAACGCAGAAGATAATATATGAATGTGTGGGTATTTTTCATGGCAGGGACCCTATGAGTTGTACGTAAAGACAGGACTTCAACATGCTGTTTCAGTTTTGATTCAGGAGCTAATCAAACATACTTTCAGAGGTTCCATACTGTAACATCTGGGACTATAGGTGCGTTGGAAGTCAGCCAGCTGTGTTATGGAGAGACAACATATGCATCATAACTTGCTTCACATAATACCTTGAATTTAGCCTTCACTGTTGGTACGGACCAACTCTTATCCTAGCAAAATTCTTAGCCTACATTGTCAATATTAAAGGCCACTGCCTTATAGTGATGGGTGCAGGTTTCAATCATAATGTCCAAACAATGTAATTGAGTCGAGACATAGAGAAGAGCTCGGTAAAGAAATAAAACAGGAGCTAAGGGTGGAGGTAAAAGGATTTTTCTAAAATGGGGAAGATGACAAAGGTGGCAGCCCAGTCACCACAATAAAATGTTGACATTGTAAGTTTCTGAAAACTACAGATAAATTACATTTCTGTTTCATATCAACATTTTTTTTGTGTATTATTATAGTTTATTTTGAGAAGGGGCGGTGCAAATCAATAAAAGACAGGCTCTGTAGTCCCCTGGCCAATGTTTTAAAAAGGCTACCTAAAATACGACCGAGTGATTCATACAATACGTTATCACGGTGAGATTGCATGTATAGGTTACTTGCGTTGCATCAGGAGGACAAGGGGAGGGTGGTGCTGTGACAACAAGGTGAGACAGCTGCCAAGTGAGAGACCAGTGTTGGAGACACTGGTTATTTTTACCAAAACATCGCGACAATTTCCAACTGTGTTTGCGGCAACATGATCAGGTTAGCTAAAACGTGCACTTTTCCTAATCCTAACCAAGTGGTTTTTCTACCTAAACCTAACCAGACTATAAGCATATATTGAAATTTGAATTTAACATAAAGAAATGTACAGTTTAAATATATCCATTTGAAAAAGCCTACATCTTTTACACATTTTTTATGACTGGGTTGCTTCTGGCTACATCCTGTCACCATTTCAGCAAAGAGCAGTTGTAGCTATCGTACTCCTGATATAATGCATTTTCACTACACAGTCCAAGCTTTTCAGCCCACCGACATGTGAAATACCTTCATACAGTCAGTTAGCAAGTTTCGACAAGAGCCTGCCCCATGTGCTATCACTGCAACAAACAAAAAAATTCAATCTATCTAAATCCAAAATTGTCATTCAAAATGGCATACTAATACAGTATCTATTAGTAGCCTGACAGTGAAGAAGAACTCTAGTGGTGGGCAATTCTTCCACTTTGCCATTCACTACAAATGAGAATCTTTGACAGGATAGGTATTTCTCCAAGAAGACTATTGATTAACTTGTTTTGGCAATCTTAAGAGAGTGTTTCATAGGATTCTCAATTTAGCCTGCCAACCTTTAGAACAAAAGAGAAAGCTAAATGTAGGCAAAAAAAAAGAAAGAGAGGTTTTTTCACTAATGAGAAACACCTCATAGTCTATTTTCTGAATAGGCTGACTCATATATTGCAATTGTGGGAAGAGTCTCTACAAGTGTAGTCTGTGGTTAAGTGTTCTCAAATAAACTGACTTTGTCTTGCCACTGGCATTCCAACTCAACATCATTACTGCACCGATCATCCATTTGGACATTCAAAGTCAGTGTTTATCTTGCACTTACGCCTGAATAACAATGAATATAATATCAATATAGACAAGTGTCCCACTGTCAACAAAACTGAAGATGATCTTTATCAAAATGAACAAAGTTGGAAAAAGAAAAGCAGCTATATTATATTTAGCAGGAAGCAAGAAAGAAAAATCACAATGTGACATCGCATACACTGGGCTCTATAGGGACCCTTTAATGCTGATGCCGAGGAGCTGAAAATATCATTTCCAGTCTCTCTGACAAACTGTCACCTATTCAGGTTTTAAGCATAAATCATCTCATTCTGTATATAATGCTGTAAGGGTGAATGGCTCTGCATACCAGATGGACTGTAATGTCAGCTATATCTACCAGCTCACCTGAGACAAACCTTCTCTATCAATATTAGAAAGTGTCAACTTCCTACTAAAAACAGACTTCCTGTTAGTGTTGGCGTCTGTGGGAGTACTTTTGTTGGGTGGATGTGACTCTTTTGGAAAAGGGCGTCAGGGTTAACCTTCTGACGTGATTCAGCATTTGCATTGCAGTTACAGTGAGGTCACAGGGTTGTGGCTGCAGAAATGAAGGGAGAAAAAGATATGGAGATATGTGGTGATACAGCAGCACAGGGTTTCCTCTGAGTTTTACAGAGGGACTCAGTTAAGGTACTCCCAAGTACTATACTGTCAATTATGGCACAGCATTCTTAATATGGGTGTTGGAAAAGCTTTGAAGCCACATCCCTCTGTTTTAAATGATCTGTATTTTGGGAATCTCGCAGTAACTGAGTAACATGTAACATGCAGTAAAAGAAAGACCAGTTAACAAACAAACAGCCCCTGTCTCACAGTGAGACATGTACAAACATAAGGAATCAGACATAATATCTTTGTTTATGTCATCGTGTAGTCGCTGTGCCAAGTTTTGAAGAATTAACATGTTGCAAAATCCTCAATAATGACTGAACTAAAACATCTTTTGACACCAAATGGTATCCAACATACGTTGAATACAGAACTGTAATAACTGTTCTCAAATCAGGTCATATTAAAGCAGACTGTTGCAGTTGAATCTGGATAGTTTGGGGTTTGACTAGCCTGCATTGAAAAAAAACAAAAAATAAAACCATCTAAATATAGCTCGCTGCAGCTTAATAAACTGTAAAAAATGTGGGTAAATGCTAAAGTTTTGTACTCTTACTTCTTCTTCAAAGATAAAATATACAGTAAAATATGTTAATAAGCTGTATACAGTATTTACAATGATGACAAATCTGAGAACATTCAGACTCAGAGAAAAAAATCCCAATCACATCAACTTTTTGGAGTTCTCTTTAAGCACTGCCATGAGCTGATTTGAAATGCAGATTTACATACAGTGTAAATGGGTACACTGCAATAACGCTTTCTTAAATAACATATTATTTGGCTATGGCAAAATAAGTTAGTCTGAGAAGGTGTATCTTCTTCATCCATCCGAAAAATCTCAAGGCTCAAATTTAACGCACCTGAAGGAGCAGGGCAGTTTTGTTTTGTATCACTGATCTAATTTGGGCTCACAAGCTATCACATGATTTACCGATCGTGCATTTTACTTCCTTACAGATGCCCTCTTTTTCTTTCTAAAAATGAGTGCTTAGTTGCCTCATTTATGTTACTAAGTCAGTGCGGCTCCCTGGACATCCTCGCTGCGTGCTCCCTCTGTGTCTGCTGTCCTTGAGAGTTTTTGCTCTTCAAAATGCTGAATTTTTCATAATACACACATCCTGGCAAATTCATGGAATTTGAATCAGTGGGACTACATACCTCCTTAATCTTGGTTGTGCATTCCCTACGTACAAACTTACATACAGGAGAAATACTACTTTACTGCTGACATGACCATGACTCTGTGCGTGTGACTCGGGTAAAAAAAGCATGTGAAACTACTAGTACTTTACATGGCCTGTGCATTGTAACACACTATATAACATTATATTTTCCTCTGTGGTAGTAAACATCTGCATCCTTGAAGTAAACTCACTAACTGATCAGTCAACAAATTACTTGTCCTCATATGTGTTTCTCCTTTCAGCTCCATCTGCAGGTACTGTTACAGGATGAGGTAATGCCGTGGTGCACGACACATCCTGACGTCAAGTCTGTGGGCCCAACTGACAGCCTGTCTTTCAATTTGGCTGACAGCCAAATGATGCCACTATGGTGATTGCCTCTGCCTCCATCCCAATCCATCTTGGTCCCAGCATGAGGTGGCTTAGAGGGCACAGCAGGTAGCCAGGCCAAGGGGCACTGGCAAGGTCTAAATGCCAGGTCATATCATGTGTACTCAGACCCTGAGACAGGCATCCCAACTCTCTGTGCAGCCAAGCATGTTTGTTTACTCGCGCAGGTCATCATATCAGTGCCTGGCCTGCGTGGTGCATAGTCGGAACAAATCATGACACATTATCAGGCATGAATATCCCAAACAAAAGCATGACTAACTGTAATCTGAACCTCAGATGACCAATCATTTTTTGCAGTGACAAACTGCAGAAAAAAGAATATCATGACACAAACTGTGTCTCTGATTTGATTGTATTAGAATTTCTTAGATTAGATTAGAGACCTGAATAATATTCCAGCGTCATTACAGGCTGTCATCCAACAGGAAATTAAATAGAAACTCACCTGAAATAGAACAGAAGAGACAGCTGCAGTCATTTTGATTGTACTCTATATGACTTAAAATAATTTAGCATCTTGCGTGCACTAGACTGCGCAACTATGTTAGGAACAGTAAATAGTAATGTAGCGAGGAAGATTGATAAATAATGTAGCACAGCTGCCTTCTGTTCACAGGACTCGTCACAGACCTGCAAATAACATTTGACTCTTTATGAAATAATAACTTTGGTCTTTGTCTAAAAACTGTAGAAAGTGTCTGATTTGAGATTTAAAAAAAAAAATAATGTATTCTTCTACATTCTACCTTCAACCTGTGTATGAGCTAGTGAACACAAAACTTACAAAATCCATTTTGCAGAGACCTGACAGCCTTCTATATAAAGAAGGAGAACAAGAGGAAACTGGGCTACATGCAAACCAGCTTTTCATCTTGCCAGTGGAGCAAAACCCGACCAGACAGGTGGAGTAACTATACAACGACTTTACCAGACAGACTGAAACAGCAGAACAAAAACCAGCAAAAACACAGCATAACATATGTTACAGCCCCTGCATAATGGACAATAAACACAAAGGAAATATTTATACTCGCCTGACAGGGAGAATTTGGCATTCTCCACCTGAGGGATCCCAGAGGACGCCTTGTAGCGGCCCCTCAGCATGTTGACAGATATCACAGTAGACAAGGCACCCACTAAAAGGCTCCTCACTTCCTTGGGACTGTAAATAGTCAGTTAGGACTTTCCCTGGGTATCTTTATTTGACGTAATCTAATATTCACACAAAGTGGAAGATTGGAGGAGCTGTCTATGGATGCACATAAAGCATGGATGCAAGGTTCTGTCGTACCTGCATTATCTTTGACAGTTACAGCTACCAATCCAGGATAACCGGTGAAGTAGCTGATTGTTAAAGTCATCTGACTGATCACCTACATTAATCTTGGAAAAGGAGGTGCAAATGAAGGAAGGAATGTCTTCTTAACTACTTTGGATTCATCAAGTGAAGTAAAATTGTGAGCTACAGTTTTACTTTAAGGTGACTTTAAAGGAATTGGGGGATATTTAAATGTGTATAAATTGTCATAAAACTGCAATTAAACATCATGTGATTGTTAGTTAAAAATGCCATTATCTAGACACAGCTATGGTTATTTTCCTGTTCAGGCACAGGCAACTCATGATAATGTGTCGCTTAAGACATACTTCTAGTGGGTTAAAAATAATATAGAATAATATCCTTGAGGCAAGCATGTTTTTGAGTTTTTACCGTTGCCAATCATTATTCCATCAAAGCAAAAAAATCTTTTTTAGCATGGAAGCAAAACGTTGTTGCCAGTGGGACATTACATGGATGAGCACCAACTGTTTTTGTAATTGACTCTCAGAGTCTCCCTGTCAGAGAAATTACTTCATTGGTTATTTTTTCAAATGCCTGAAACAGCTTATCTTTACATTGTTCTGACAAGCTACCTCTTGGGGTTTGGCTAATGGCCGTTCTTTCCTAGCAGCAAAAGTGGGGTGACATTATTATACTGTTCCAAAAAGTCTCTGTAGGGATGAGGTGGGGGTTGGTTTTCTGGAGGGTACAAAGTATGAAGGTGAACCATGAACTTTCCTTAATGAAGCAATTTTTGATGACTAAATTGACCTATAGCTTGACCATAGAGTTGACAAACATTCACACAGGTGACAGGTGGTGATGCTTTTGGAATGATCATATGGGTGAGTTCAACTAGAAATGTCTTGATTACCTGTTCATGCTGTTGCTGGTAGTGGCAAAGAAGACATTTTTCACATTTTGATGTTCTTTATACCAGTGTCCAGCACTGAACAATGAGCTCCTGACGCAATGAAATCCACTTCTTGGACATTAACAGGTGTGTGTGACTGATGGCAGGGTAGCAGGAAGAGAAAGTATGATTGGACAAGACATTGAATAAAAAAATCCAAGCTGCTCCTCCCCGTCAAAGTCAGTATTCATCAAGGTGGAGTGAGTGGAACAGCTCGTTCACTCAGACTCTATTGTGACAGGGGAGAAAGTGAAATAGACAGCGAGTACTACAGAGCAGTTAGTTTTACATGAAAAGTGGGTATTCTCTTTATTTTCATGGTTGTTGCAGACAGCCCCAGTAAATGTCAAGCCAATTCACAGATGTCAAATTCGATCCAATCATGCAGTTTGGAGCAGACTATAATTGACTAGATGTGGACACTGCACTTTGTAATGATTGATATGTTGACATGTGCATTTGCGGAATATGTAGAGGATTATTTGTCCGTTTGGAAAGTGTTTAACATGTAGAGCGTTCAGTAGGGAGAGTGGTTCCTTCCAAGGATTAAAGGGACAGTTCAACCCAATATCAAAAATGCATGTTTTATCTTACCTGTAGTGTTGTTTATCCATCTCGATTGTGTGAGTTGCTGAGCTGTTGTGTACTTCAGCTATCCCAAATGTTTTCAACAATGTTCAAACCCAGAGAAATAAATACGTTTACTCAAGGTATTTGAAATGGAAATTGGCAAACAAGACAAAACTTAACGTGAATAAAACTTTAAAGCATTACCTTGTCTGTGAACGTTAGCAAGCAATGACTCACACCAATTCAGCACACACCAGACTCTGCTTCTCTCTTTTCTTCTTCCCTCTCCTCTTTATAACGTTACGTTCATGAAGTAAAGTACATCTCCCCTGCAGCTCCAGTCATCAGTAAAAATTACAGAAAATAAACACCCGACAATGGAGGTCACCTTTGCTGCAGTCAGGTTGATAAACGGGATTGAAGATTAATCCATTTTTTAATCCCAGAAGTTAAAAGATCTCCTCTCGTCGATTAACAGCTCCAAATCAGAGCAGAATCCAATGTGACTCACTGTGTTTATTCTCCAGAGGATCAGACTCTGCACCCAACTCTCTAGTCGACTCTAGGCACCTGAGCAGCAGCTACTGTATGTTCTCCCCCACTCTGCTTGGCCCGCCACATAACACTCGGCAAATGACTTGTGTTTTGTTTCAATAGAGAGCCACCTAGTTACATATTGTACAACTAACACCACAAACCAAGTGCCATCTAGTTTCATTATATTCAAGAGGAGGCAGCCGATATCTCCAAATCTCGATAACTCACAGCAAAACAATCTAGATGGATATACAGCACTACAAGCAAGAGAAAAATATGTATTTTTGATTTTGGAGAGAACTGTCCCTTTAAAGTTACAGTATCATCTTTTGAACAGGCTGGTAATGTTTGTCAACTTTTATTTCCACATCATACAGTTATAGCTTGGTAAAAACTATGATCACTCTCACTCTACTGTTGTTTCTGTTTTCACCTACTTACACATGATTCCACACCTCCCAACGTATAATGTTTATAAGGCAGATGTTGCGCACGGACGCATCTGCACAGACCATACGTTCTGGCACCCCAGGAGTGATAATGAGTTATATTATCAGACTGAGTGTAAAATCTCTTCTTTTACTCATCTCTGAGCGTCTGCTGTGCATCCATCAGGTGAAATATCCACAAGTCTGGTCAGCAGAGTGTGACCAGACTGCTGAAACGCACCCACACTGGGCTGATCAACAGGCTGTCATTTTGTCATTTACTTGATTTAATGGATGTCCTTTTTCTGCTTCAGTTTCACTTTTGTGATTTATGCCGTTGGAGCATTTTTACATAAAATCTTGATTAGTGCAGCTGCAAGGCAGCTAATGGCTTTAACAATGTTTTGGGCTTAATTTAGTCACATTGAGACACACTTCTTAAATGGGTTTGATCTTACTTGCACATTCGCATTTAAGTCTTTGAAAAAAAAAAAATCATCTCCCATCCTTTAAAAAAGAAATCTGTTTCTTAGCCAACTGGACATCTGTCTTTTTTCCTTTCTCTCTCCAGTCATCCATTCATGCCTGCTCTTACATTCCACTTCTCACCCGCCTCCAATCCACCACCTTTTTTCTGTTCCTTCCTTTTAGTCATCCATCTGTGACAACCTACACCTCCCTCACACACTCCAAGTTTGCCCATTTGTTACTCTCTCCCACCGCCCAGACACACACCACCACCGCTCGCCCATTTTGTACATCTACCTGTTAGTGTCTGTTCGGCCTACACGCGCTCACACTCTCTGCATCCTCTTGCCTGACACTCCTCCACTGGCATTCTCCTGCACCGCACTTATTTTGTCTTCCCACATTGTGGGTGGTATCGAATGTTTGTTTTTCAGCTATGAATGCATCATTTCTTAATTTTCTCTTTAGTAGCTAAAACCAACCCAACCCCCAGTGTTTGTACACGCAGTACTCCTCTCTGAATGAAGGAGGGTTTATTTTTAATTTGTCTGCTGTCCATTATATCTCCATAATCGCAACCCCTCCACCAGTGGTATATAGTAGGTAGTCTCCATTGATACAGAAATATATACATTTATTTATGTAGTATTATAGTATACTGTTTTAAAAACCACACATTCATCATTGCATACTTTGCATCCATATCTCTGCCAGCATTATCATTTATAGCTTTAGGCTTTCATGTTCCTTGTTGTGCTATCTTGACTGCTTTAGCTACTCTCTCTAACTGAGGAACAAGGTGTCACATGTTACAGCCGGCTAATTTAGTTTTCTTCTGTGCATTTATCACAAAACACCCTTTATTCCCATCTGTGAAATAATTGTGAATACTGTCTGAGGTGTTTGTTTTACAGAAATCCTCACTGACAGCCTGATATCGTCTCTTCTATGGAAAGAAAATCACACATTTATCTCTGCTCTTCTTGGGTGGTAAAATACTTTACATATCCATCTGAATACTGACAATGTAGATAGACTAAACCATGGAAATACATTTTTATTGTGAAGGGAAATTATATTGTTCCAGTACTATTAGACCTGAGATGAAATGAATTGCACAATATAAGAACTATAAAACTCCATAGTCCATGTTCTTCTTTCAGCTGTTTACTGAAAACGGTACACAGGTAAAGTTCAAAGACTAGTCGTCATTGGTTCTAATTGAACATGGTGTAATGAAACTGAAGTAAGTCAAAACCTTAGTAAAACATTAATTATTTCCAAATTTTTTCTATTGTACAAATGGCTCTAACATCAAATGTCAAATATGTTAAGTTTCCCCCAGCAGACGCTTTTAATGCCTCTTCACATTAATGCATCATGTCGCCGCTGTGATTTGGTTTTCGCTTAGTGTGAAGAGGGCATGCAGGGACACCGTCAGGGCCCAATGGCTTCAGACTAGGAAGCTTGATAGACCTCACAAAAGCCAGTATACATGAAATGAAAGTTATGTGGAAATTGGGAGTAAAATAGAGGCCCACGGATGATATATTTTTTAGGTGAGATGAAAAAGGAGGCTTTATATATCTTTTTTCCTTTTTGTTCTCATTGTGGTTTGGGTGTGTATCTGGGTGTTATTCATTGGGTTTCAGGACACTCATGGGATAGAACAAGGCAGGGGGGCCATTGTAGTTACTTCAGAGGAGGAAAAAAATCTCCAATCTCTTTTTTTCAGGACTTTTCTTCCTCCACCAAAGTGCCAGATAGAAAGAAGAGATGGATCACACATTTGATTGCTGCAGAATACAACATGTGGATTTTTCTGTTTCTTTGTTCTGTTGAAACTGAAAATAACATGTGTTGTGATCTAATTACCGAGGCAAAACAAGATCAGAGCAATTAAAAAATCACACTGTTAAAATTAAACCCTCTTTAAAATCATAAGCCATTAAAGGTGTAATTTGTAAAATATCAAAGGTAGTTCAAAAGTATAGGGGGCAGCATATCATAAAAGTAACTGACGACTGCTGCTCTTATATTGGTTGTAGCTCGCTATATTAATATGGTCATGTTGGTGTGGATGGATTCTTAAAAATACAACAATAAATACTTCACCTCAGTCGGTAACGTAGATTGTAACGTATTACATGACATAACTGTAGTAATATATTACTGAAATGTTATTAGTAACATGTTTTACATTACTCCATTACCACTAAACTAAATATATTACTGTAACGCATTACCTTTGTAATGCGTTACCCCCCAACACTGTCTGCAACACAGTACCTGAGGTCACCACTGTTGTTTCTTCACATTCGGTTGATAATGTTACTTCATTTTTTGAATATTTTAAACTAAAATTCTGGCCATACTTTACAAATCATGTTTACTTGGCTATGTTAATATACATACAATAATGCAATACAGCAACAATGTGATCCTTAGCTGCTTACAAGTGACATTTTTTGAACACCAAAAATATTTTAAAAAATACATTGACAGACCAATGACCAATTAAATGTTATGCAGCTTGCTCATACTTAAAGATATGTAATTAATGTGCACAGATGTTTAGTATGACTGCTTCAATATACCACAAATGAGAATAGTAATAGAATGCTGCATAATGTTGAGTATGGTAACTGCATGGACCCTGTCATGGGACCCAGACTCAATAACGGATCTGTAAAGTAACTAAAAGATCGCAGGTTTGATCCCGACTCCAGTAAGTCAGTAAGCAAGAAGACCTAACTGCTCACTCACTGTAAGTCATTCAATATGAGCCTCTGAGTTTAATGCCTCAGATATTACATCGGAGCACTCACTTGAAATATAACAAAGAGATTAAACAAATAATGATACACTGCAAATGCCCATGTGGGTCCAATAAAAGTACAGTGATATAAATAACACCAATATGAAACACTCTAAGCGTATGAAGCACGTAGGTTTGGTTGCTATTGGAAACTGCTTTGCAAGGGAGTGGCCTGTATTGTCTCTTACGCCTCTGAATGCTGGTGTAAATAGTCTGTGCATATAAGAAGGGCTTTTTGTAGAAAAACACTGATGTTCCTCAAAGTAAGATATCATTAAGTACTAAAGCATTGCATCACCAAAACTATTAAAACATTCCAAACTTGCATAACATTCATAAATGAACAGAAACTCCTGCCCCTTGTAAACCAACTGACCACATTTTAAACTTCATCTTAAAACATGTAACAACATGCCATCTTCAGTCACCTGTCTGATTCTCCCCTCACACCTTCTGCTGATTGACAGGTGCGTCACTGTTAACGCGCTACTTCATCTTTGTCTCAGCAAGATCAAAGCAGGGTTCACCTGTTTCTGCAGGGTTGTTCAGACAACCCATGCCAGCACCACCACCACCACCCACCAGGAGCTGATTGACCCTGACCACCTCCCACTGTGGACCTGCCGCAATCACTGAGAGGACAGAGAGGAGATGGGTGAATAAATTCTCAGTGTGTGTTTATGAAAGGTATTTTTCGGGCAATGGGCTGTGGACGGACAGGGATGAGAGGTGAGGTGAGGTGAGGACAGGTGAGAGGAGATGAGGGAGTTATTGAGATGAGGGGAAAATAGAGAGTGCTGCACGTTGAATTTGAGATTACAGCGTATTTACGAATGTTGTAATCTCTGAAAACACACACTGGAAATCCAGTATGAATGATGTGAAAATATACTACAAGTATGACAAGTTTACATTGTGAAAAAGGTGAAAGTGGACAAATGAGCTGTGAGCTGTGTCGGGCAGTGGGTACGGTACTGCAAATGTAAAAATGATTGTCTGTACATGGTGACAGTGTGTGTGAGGTGGACACAACACACCTTTCTGCGGCAGGTTTGAGGTGAAAGATCAACAAAGGGTGAGAAAGAGGGAGACGACTGGGTGAGAATGAAAGATGAGCTGGGAGGAGAGAAATGGAGAGCGAGAGAGAGACGGACAGAGAGAGGGATGAGGCGGGTGAGGGAGGCAGATGGATGGACAGATTGAGGGAGTGTATAGCTTTAGCATGATTAACTGCCATGCCACACTCACAGCTCTCTCTCCCCCTCTCTTTCTTCCTTCCGTGCCGTCTTCCTCATTTCTTCTTCTTGACCTGCTCCTCCCCCTTATAGATTCCTTTCTCCAGGGGAGATCATACTGCCGGCCTGGTCAGTGAAGAACTTAAGCTGCAGTCGACTCACAAGTCATAAATTCACATCTGATTGGTTGCAGTTGTAATGTCAATTCATTCCAACTTGAAAAAGAAGGGTAGAATGGGAATGCTAACACAGTTTTTTATTTTCATTTTTTTTTGTTAAATGTGCACTTAACCGTTACTATGCAATTGCTATAACATCAACATTTATAGACTCTGGCTAGCAAAGTAACATAGGCTGTTATAAATCTTGACTGCAAGGTGTCAGGTATATATGTTTATTCTGTCTGTGCTGTTAATAATACTTAAAGCCGCACTAATCAATATTATTTTGAATTAGCAATCAGCTATACAAACCCAAAAAAGCATATTTTCGCTAATAGTTTTGGTTTTACACTGCACACCCTTACTGGTTGGCAGTGTTGTAAAAAGTACCCAAAAGTAAAAAAAAAAGTAAAAGTAAAGATTTTGTGTTAAAATATTCCTCTGGTGAAAGTGAGAGTCACCCAGATGAATAGTACCTAAGTCTTTATTTATACTCACACAGACACAACTGTGTTTTATTCACCAAAACATCTAAGTTTTCTATGGGCCTGTTACTCTATTGTCATCTTAAATTATTGTTATTATAGCCAGTTTTAAGAATAAAGATACATTTCAGATATTCTTTTTATAAATGCTTTACAAGCTCAATAGAAAATTGATTTTTAACAGATACAGGTGCGATAAATCGTAACTGCCTGATTGTACCATTTTTACAAAAATCTTGTGCCTCTACCTGGATAATGTACAAAACAGTGGCAATAAGAGCTAAGTGGGAGATTAGAAAGGGCCAGACGGCAGCCAACCTGTCTAACACCAGGCCTTCTCATAGATTACCTTTAAAACGCAATCACATCACACTTGACTGACTGACTTTCAGCAATTGAAACTGTATTATCTAGTAACAACACCAAGTACAGAAAGGTACAGCAAAGAACATCAATATAGTAGATAATAAAAGCTTCACTGGAAAAAATCCTGCTTCGCTGCAGTAAAAACCAAAAAATGTGAAAAGCTTGCCGCATTACACTTTTGTGTTAATTTAATTTTTGTGACACAAGTACTTCTAGACTGACGAGTATGTCTAATCTAACAATGCAGTAGTATCAAAGGTAGTTAATGAAAAACTTTTCACCTGGGTGGGTCAAAGTAGTTGTCACTTGTGATGAAGGGCTGTCTACAGCGCCCATCTGAGGTTACTGAAATCCATTTCGATCAGGAGAGACTCCTTATTTCTTTGAGTGAACAAGAAGATTTATTGCCATGAGGACAAAGAAACCACCCCCGATGGAGTCTAGACACTGGTTGTGTCGATGGAGGAAGGGGGATCCTGGAGATCTGATGAAGGGGGAGTTGATTTTGGTGAGTAGAACTTGGATGAAGAGGTGGAGGAGGGTGGGGTGGAGGAGGGTCGTGCAAATGCCTGAAATGACAACTGACAGCAGAGAGGAGAGTGGTTTTAAGTTTGACAGCAGAGACGTGATTGGCTGATATTGTTCGAGGCAGAATATGGTTGGTTAAATGGAGAGAGAGTACAGTACATGAAGAAGCGCCCGTGTCAGGTGAATGGAGGGAGCAGGGAGAGAGGTGAATGAAAAGATAGACTTCCTGATTGAACTTACGCTGAGCCTCATAAAGACAACAAGCTGACTACCATCCTGCAAACCAAACCCGATCATCCTATAACAAATATGTGTTTAGCTTTGTTGTTCTGTAAATCAAAAAGACTGAACAAAGGCTTATCCATTTGTTTGTGTGGTATGACAATATTTGCAATGCCAGGATTTGGATTCATTTTTCTGCTGACATTGTCTTTGGTGCAAGGATAGTTTTTGGTGACTATTGGAGGATTTCAGATATCTGGGAATATTTATTTTCTAAACAATAGAAAGCATTATAGAATAGATACATTATATAATGTATAGTATTTGTGGATTTTGGTGATGATTTATACCTCATTGTGCAATAGACAATTATTTTGCATTATTATGTACTAGTGGATTGATTTACAAACTAAATTCCCTGTTATCCAAAAAGTGGGATTCTGTCTGTTATCTGGTGAAATTAGACTGAAGCATGCTCTCTACAGCTACCAGTGTATAGTGCTAACCGGGGGGTGGGGAGGTGGGGGGGGGGTTTCATCAGTAACGTGGTTGCTTGGCTTGCAGACCCAACTTTTATGACCTGCTAGGGCTGTGTTAGAACCCTACCTGTTGCTCACCAAACCATGGCCATGGGCTGTGCGATTAATCCACTTTATTGTGTCGAGTCCCAAGGAGGTAGTTTTCGTCAGGACATCGAGGTCAGATCAATGAAAATCTGAGATTTAAATGTCACTTGATTAGGCATGATTCCTGTGGGAACTCCCAAAGCTGAAATAAAGCAAAAGTGTCTCCCCTGATGTTTCATGGTTAAGTAACCCCAAAACACAATGGACCTGTAGCACTTTGAGGAAGTTTGTCTACATCACGTTAGCATTAAGGTTAACCAACAACAGTTAATACAACGAATGTGGCCACATTTAAATGGCTATCTGATGTCCCATGATACTGTATATTGAGATTTCCACAATCTGGAAATTTTGATCCACATGTGAATGAGTTAATCACATACGAATATATGTTTTTCACATATGAAAATGCGATTTTTCACAACTAAGAGTTTTCGTTCTTAAGTGAAAAGCACTTCAGGATCATGTTGATGGTACAGTGTCTTGTAATAGGGTGAATGATGTCTCTGTCTCAGGCACTCCACCCCCCCATCACTTGTTTCTGCACTATGTAACTTCAGTAAGAGGGTAGGATCACAGTGTTACATACATGTTTACTTCAACATACGTTAAGATAAGTTTTCGACATTTGTCGTAAAGATTTTTGCTTGTAGTAAGCACCTACATTACGTCTGACAAATCACCAAATCACACAAAATGCTAATATCTACATCATGTTTTAAATAGCAAATGGTATGCGAAAAATTGTGAAAAAAATTGAATTTGCATGTGGGGAAACACATTTTGCATGATGTCATCTGCCATGTTTTGTTTCTGTACAGTGAAATTCTACTTGAAATTACTTGAAATTCACGTGAACTTGTGAAAAGTTCACGTGAATTTCATTTACATGTATTCATTATATTACGTGTACGAGTTTCACATGTGAAAAGGTAAATTTCACAGGTAACCTTTCCGTAAACAAATGAAAAGATATTGTAGCTCAAGTGATTGACATATTTTGTATCACCATACTGCATTAATGTGTATTTAATAGTCAATGTGTCTTTACTTCTACTATTTTTAAACAGTATAATGGGAACTGGTGCAGTTCTATATCTAAAAGATAAGATAAGACACTTTATTTGTCATTGTATACAAACACATTTTGTTTGGTAGCTCTCAGAGACCAGTAGCAATAAAGAACAAGATAAGAAAGATAATAAAACCAGAACAAGTTGAAACAAGATGCATAAACGAGAAGAATAAACAGATAAATAAGCAGGATACGTAAGATGAGGAAACATCCTCCATTCACTGTATGTATTGTTAAAAATATCTGCATTGAACCTTCATCACCATTTGTTCTCCCACCCACGTTGTGTTTCAGGAATTAATTTTCCCTTATCCACAGTTTGAACGGTTGACGTAAATTGGTTAAAGTCAACAAGCCAATTTTATGACAATATAATCAGTTCTGGTGTCATTGCCACATCTGAATGTGAACTGTCACTGCAGGTTAATTTAATGAGACAGTACTGTTTTGTTTATTTTCCTTTGGTGTTATATAGCATCAATTTATCATCTTCAAAACTGTGAATCATGTGCTATCATGCATTCAAAATGAAGACGTCAAAACATTTCTAAATAATGACAAATGAAAATGACAGATCCACACTACCCAGCTCTACAGATTTGCTAATGTCATCTGCATAATTCTGACATCTTCACACAAGATTGGCTACATCTGGGATAAACGGGCAAAGGGAAGAGGAGTAATTGGCGAAAACAACTATTTCACAACTGGAACGCAGCTTTGCCAGTTTTTTTTTTTTCTTTTTTCCACTGGGGAGAGAGGTAGAGATGGTGAACGAAAAAAGAGAGACAAGGGAAAGAGCTAGAGAGGAAGGGGAGAGAGGAACATCTGGGGTCTGCTGGAGACTGGAGGAGGTTCCCAGCTGTCAGAGTATCCCAGCTGCTCTGCCGACCTTCACCGTGCCAAAGAGAGAACCATGGGAATGACTTTGTTGCTCCACAGGGCTGGAGCTGGATTCACATGCCCTATAATGACTCTTTTGCCTCATATTTTCCCATAGTATCTTATGATGGAAGAAAGGGATTTGCAAGATTCTCAATCCTGGCAGTGTTGGTGCCAATCCAACTCTTGACGATTGAAGTGTTGAGACAAGCTCCAAGTTTTGGAGTAGGCAATGATAACTGAATCTAAAATGTCCCTCCCAACATTTAAATATTTTGCCTTTAGACACATGATGATTAAGTACCGTGGTATGTGCCAGTGGAAAGAGCTGCCACTGTAATATATTGGAATATTTATATATTAACTGATAACATTTCCCTGTCACCAGTACTGTTCTTATACCTTATGATATTATTGAACTTTATTTATTTTATTTATCCTACTCTCAATAAACAATGTTCTTTTGGGCTTTACTGAAGGTACTCGACAGTGAGTTTGTGATATTTTCTGTTTCTAATAATATTGTCAAGACTGTCAGTCTGTGCGTCCTATCCACAGGCGCTCTAGATAATGGTGAAGAGATTTTCTCTGCCAGTTGTCAGTCAGATTTGTTGATATACTGGTCAAAGCTGAACACTGTGGGTGAACTATTTATAACACACCCACTAGGATTGCCAGTACACCAGCAGTATGAAACTAGAGACCACTTGAATGTGATAGGCATACCATCCTTAATGTGATAGGGATACTATCAACAACCATCCTGCCATAATGGGCACAGACTCAGCTCAACTGCCAACTACTATTTTACTAACTCTCAAAACTGACTAGACTGAACAGACTTTCACATTGGTGTGTCCAAGACAAAGAGTTTCTCTGCAGTATACAGAGAGCTCAACAGGAGAGGCAAATGATGACCTGATAATAATAATAAATCTCTAATCATCAACCCAATCGGCAATTCCAGAATCAGCACCCTGGACAGCGATCAGAGGAGTAGGGAGAACTTTCGTGTCTTCAATTGCAATCCATTTATCATTTACACAATTTGAAAATCTCTCTTGTTGCTCACTGGCAGTTAGCAGAGGACTGATTTTCACCTCCAGAGCTGCAGGCCTGTCGACATGAGCTCCATGACACCTGCTTTGACACCTGAACACTACTCATTTGGTATTGTTTAGAGTTATACCCCAGAAATAATCTTTTTGATTCTTTTTGTTAGTACATCTTTGATATAAAGCAGTCATTGCCACAGTGTTGTCTTTCAAGTTTCTCTGTCTCTGTCTGTATATCTTTACACCCATCTCACTAATTTACCTCAATGTTTTGTGCCGCTCTCTTGTTTGTTTACTTTTTTACCGTCTCTAATTGGCCTGCCACATCTTTGACTGTGCAGCCACATCTCTTCACTGCGATTTT
The DNA here is from genome assembly GCF_040436345.1 of Pagrus major. Taxonomy (NCBI): domain Eukaryota; kingdom Metazoa; phylum Chordata; class Actinopteri; order Spariformes; family Sparidae; genus Pagrus; species Pagrus major. The sequence continues at coordinate 21,242,261 of NC_133225.1, read as the reverse complement.
CTGTCATCTAATGAATTGTATGTGTCTGACTATGAAACATAAACTTTATATAAAAGACAGAGCAGTGCCTCAAATGTAAATTAAAAACAACAACAACAACACCGTTGATGCAAGTTGATGCTGTTGCATGAAAAGCTCGTATTTCTAATTTAACACTTTTATCTTAAAGGTTCTCAGATTGAAAAGGCAACTTCGGTTTACTTGGTGTACGTTCAGCTTTTAGTTTATAGAAGACCAAAAGACGAAAAGTCCTGCATACAAATATCAAGTCAAACAGGTTAAAAAAATGTGCTTACACCATTTAAAACAGGCACACTATCTCTGTTACACTGTGTTCTGTCATCCTCGTTTCCTTCCTCTCTTTCTTTCTGTCTCTCTCTCCCACTGCTGCTGCCATTGAAGGGTGCCTCTTATGTAAGTCCCTGTTTAAACATGAACATCTGGCTCAATTGGCAAACGCCATTGTTTCATCTCTCTTGGAGATGACTCACTTATTTAAAACAAAAAGAAACTGTCTCGGGCTGTCACCAGGCTGCACTCTTAAAATGTGCATTTATAAACCCTACACAGGTTTTGGTTTTAAAGTACCTAGGTGAGAAACAGATTGGAGGCAGTCATAATAAAATTAGGAAAATACCAATTAACTTCCGAGGAGTCAGCACATTTATGCCAGATTTAATCAGAGACTCTAGTGGCACAGCCTAGATCTTACAGGCTGCATGGGTTTGCCCTTGTGTGAGAAGAGTGACTGAGGCTGGCTGACAATGAAGGTTGCCGGCTGGAGAGTGTAAGTGCTGTAGTTAATAATCAACACAAGGAAAGACATGAGAAAAAACTGCAATATACACAATACTGAGCAATGCAGAGAGTGACTGCCACTGAATTTGGTGGAACAGTCTGCCGATGAGTGGTTGAAGAGCCAGGGTTCTTGATGATGCTGATGAGATGATTGGAGACCAGTGTGGAGATGGACCAGAAGCCAGGTGAGGGAGGCCGTGCCCACGACACACACAAGCACACAGAAAGACAGATAGGGGAGGTGGATACATGAGGGAGATGGGGAGAAATCAGGGAAACGTGGGCTGAATCCAAATGTCCCGGCAGGGAGTCTGCGGGTGCTGAAGGCTGTCCAAACCCAGAATTCATCCAGTCCGCAAGGGCCCTCAATTGGACTTTCTGCAGACTTCCAAAGAGTCTGCTTAGGGTGCAGACTTTTCCAATTCTCAGCTGAAATAAAACAAGGAACTTGTAAAATGTGAAAACAATCATTTTATCTAAACATTACTTGAACCATCCAGTAATAATATTTAATCTAGATGTCTGAAAAACTAACTTTAAAATAAAAATATAACTTGGCTTCTAAAAGATGCCTAAACATATTCCTGTAAATCCCCCAAACCATGCTTACTGGACTGCGGTTTTCCAACAACAAACCTTACCTTTTAAACAACAACTGTGAATTTAAGGTAATGTAGGCTAAGGCTTTTATGCCTTTTATTTTATTTTTCTTCTAAATCCTTTTAGATTGGCATTTTGAGACAGAATAACATACACATTCACATATTTTCAGTTAGTGAAACTGAGTTCACTTTGACTGTGCAGCCGCAGTAAAGGCGGGGTCACGACAAAGTGCAGCACATAAATCATCTGCCATATTAGTCTGTAGAGTGCATGTGCATGTATACAGTAAATGTGCATCCCTGTAAGTGTTCCTAAGCACACCATCATGTGTTTCCTCAATGTAACAGGCAGTAAGGGTGGAAGAAGACAGAAAGCACTCAAGCATTGCTGTGGTTGGGGGTGTGGTGGGGTTGGGGAGGGGGGGTTGTGTGGTGGTGGTGGTAGTGGTGTGTGGGGGGGGGGGTCGGTTGAGTACAAGGCACCCAGTGGGAGAAGCTGGCACAGATGGAGCCCCAGACCCACTGAACAGCACTCGATGTCAGCTGCACTGCTCAAAAAGGCCCCTGGGAACCAGGGGGGCCTTTGGCAGACATGAGCACTCTGTTTTAGTCAGCAATTAGTTTAATGGAGCAAAATCCAAAATCTCTTTAGTCCAACACAGCTTTGAAAAGAAGTGACAGGGGGAACTGCTTTTGGTCATTACTCAGGTCTTAGTCTGATTCAGGTTCAGCTGTTTACATCAACACAACGACAGGTTGGCTGTCTTAAGTCCATGTATTCATCACAAATGTAGTGTTGTGTCATAATTTGTCCGCAAATTAGTTCAACTAGTGCAGTGCCCGTTTTGGGTGAAAATGAGTTGTATCACATGTAAGCTCTTGATGAGCTCCTTTTACTGCCAAAAAAGCACAAGTGAAAACTAAATCAATCTTGAGTTATTAATTAAGATTTGAAAAAGACAATTAAAATACCTAACACTGCACACTCTGCACACTTTTTTAAGCATATTGTCATCCACATGTTTATGATGTTTAAAAAAAGGCTCAATTCAATAAACACAGTCAGGACAAATTATGGCCATTTTTTTTTTTTTTGTGCCAAGTTTTTTGTGCCAATTTTTGTGCCAATTCTGTCAAGCCGCACAGATTCCCATTCTAGTGAAATGGACCTGACTTGTCTTGATAGGAGTTTTTGTCTGTTTCTCCCTATTCTTGTCTATCTGTCTCTGTCTGTCTCTGTACATCTAGCACAGCTCTATATCCCTCATCCGTCATGGTACAAGATCGCTTGAATGACCATGAAAATGTGGGAGCAAGCAATGCAGCCAATTAGACCTCTTTCACTACCTTCTATAGAGGGAGGCTGCAGACAAAGTCCAAGAGTGTGTGAGAGCGAACGTGCCCTCATGTGCACACAGGGGATTGTGGTGCTTCCCACTGATTTGTTCCATGCTGCACAGAATGGGAACCAAGTTGAATTTATAGCGCATTTTTGTGCATTAGAGGAAATATCCAGATTAATTACATAAAAATAAAAAAAGGCAAGTACCAAAAAGGAAAAAACAAACATAGTATCTGCTATCATAAAGTATTCACTACATGCTTGTGTGTGAGCGTGGTGGTAGGGATGTATAGCAAAACTAGCAAAGGTTCTGTAGGGAATATTGTAGAAAAACTGAAGCAGGACTGGGTGTGATCACTGTGTGAATGTCACAACTCACATCACAAGTCAGATAAACATCAAGGTAGTTTTGGCTCTTAATTTATAATTATTATTCTGTTTATTTAGGCTATTTGTTTGTCTGCACACACGTGAATGAAAGAACAAAGATGCATACAAACAGTATATAGACGCCTGAGAAAATCATTCAGACTTGACCAATGTTTTGCTTACCATGTAGCACCAAGCTGTTGCAATGAATGGACACTGACAGTTAAACCCAAAACACATTAAGACATTGTCGAGAAGGATAAACACAACAGTGGCTCCGGTGTAGCCATCATTAAAATTGTGTGGTGGTAGGAAGCAGCTCCCGTGTGACAGTGTCTGTTGCTCTGACTGTCAAATGGTGCACTGCCAAAATAACTTCATGTGTGCAAGTGGTCCGTTTAACATTCTTAGGATCTTTTGTAATAGCCTCATTCCAGTTTATTTTTTTATATACAATAATACCAGGGTTATAGGGATAAATATATATATGATAGATGGAAAAACCTTTACGTACTACAAGAAAGTTTTAAGTGGATATGAAACAGTCTCAATTTGATAATGATGCCTCTATATGACCTACATAAGCTAACAAGATCATCAGCGAGAAAACTGGCTATTTCTAAATAGTTTCCATAGTTATTCTTAACGCCTGTCACCGGGTCAGATTCTGACTTATCCACATCGATAAGTCAGAAAATTAAAGAAAAAAATTGAGTGGCAGAGAGCTGATGATTAATTGAGGGGTCGCACAACATTAAAGAAGCTGCCCTGTTGCCTGGTGGTGCGGTAAGACTAAAACAGAATTTGCTTTGTTTTCTTTGTCTACAAGGACCGCAAAAATCAACCAGAAATTAAAGTTCCTTGCAGCAGCTATAAGTTCACAGCTTCCAATGATATAATAAGGTAAAAATGAAGCAATAAACAAGATAAGTTATCAATAAAGTAACAGGAAACATAAACAGTAAACTGGCAAACGAGTTCTCCCTGAGAACTGAGGTTATTAATTAGAGCACCTGTTATTGTGTAGCACACATTGAACACATCCTGACAGTAACACAGAATCAAGGGCATTGGACCCCTGTGTGACTGTATGCACAGTATGCAAATGTAATCATAATTAGTGTTTTTATTCTCATTAACCACATACACTTCCAGAGTATAATCATGCATTACATGCATATCAAAAGTTTAATACACAAATGAAGTTTCAACAAAGGTTAATAAAAACCAAAACGGAAAATGTTGGTAAATTTTAACCAGCTATCGAATTTCTGCTGCAGTCCCAGTTTGTCAACTTCGCCTTCAGCATCTGTGCCGCAACAGACATCACACAATTTCATTTCCGTTAATTGACTATTTTGAAGTGGAGCGACGAGAGTTTTCCATCATCATATTGTCAGGAAGCAGCTGCCAGCTGCATAGCAAGCCCATAATGCAATCAGCTACTTTGTTGAGGCCTTCAGATTCTTATTGTGTAAGGCATTGCTACGACTGCTAATGTCCCTCGACTGGTCAAAACATGCGTCATTTCGTTCACACGGCATTATTGTGTCCGCAAATCTTCACATTCTTAATCTATAGTTTAATTCCATTATTGCACTGTTTTGATGGGCGATATGTAAATCGTTGTTTTGACAGTGCATTTTCAGATGTTTGCCTGTAACGATCAATAAGTGAAACGTGACACTTTGGCTTCCATTCATACAAAATACATCCGTGTGTCAGGGTCCCATGTCACTTTTTGAAATCAGATAACAAGCATGCAGATTGTTGCACTGCAGCGAACAATGCCTGATAAGTTATGCAAATATTTTGTGTTTTTTAAATAAACAGCTTTATGCCAAAAAGCCACTAAAATTGGAGAGATAAATGGGTTCTGTGCTATCCTCGTTACTTTGGGACCACACTCCGACTGCCCATTAAAACAAAGGCTAATGAAATTTTTTATGTAGTTCTCAGGTCCTAAAGGCACGAGGGGACAGGGTTTACTGCAAGTTTAACAGAGTACCACATAATACCACAATAAGCAAATTTCCCTTTTTTTCCCTTAACTTTTTATGGTAGTTTCAAACAAATAAACCCTTTGATTATGATAGCCTTTATGACACTGTAAAACACTAAAAGTGTAGATGTTATGTACAAAATATTCATTTCACCTTCATTAACACCAGAGTTCCAGCAGACATGTTTTGCACATTTGGCAAATTGAATCGAATCATGTCAAACGAATGAATCGCCTTGGCAACATCTTTTCATTCTTTGCCTCCATCATATTTTTTTTGTTATTTGTGCCATCTCTCTTTATTTTAATGAGTAATATCCTGAAAGGAATTACGGCTAGACACAACACAGTTTAGTCTTCAGCGCGAGATAATTACTACTCTGAAGATTGTCACGGTTTGACTGTCTGAGAGGACTCTAATTGTTTTTGACATTATTTTTTTAAAATTGCAGCACATTAACACATCTTCAGTTGTCACACTCAAGCTCAGAATGAAGCAGGAGGCAGATGACTGGTACTGTAGGAGGAAATATGGATAATTAGCAGAGGCAGTAAAGCAAGAATTACTGGCAGCTGGAACATACTGGTATGATGGCAGCACGGACTCAAGTGAGTTTGCTTTGTTGTTGCTACTTAAATGTAGTAGCTCTAATTTTATGTTGGCTATACAGTAAATAGTACTGTTACGCAGTAGGATGCTAGTCATTGTATAGCATTACAGAACAAACCTGTTAAGCACTTTACAGTGTAAAGATCACATTTTTGCAACAACTGATTGAGTGTGAAGTTCAATCCCTGGAGGGGTTGCATTAACTTTAAAAGGGACGCTATTTAGTTTTAGAGAAGAAATTCAAACTCAGAATTTAATATTATCAATATTAATGAGGTTCAGATTTTTTTTTTTTCCATAACTGAATAAACAAGCTGTTCTCAGAGGGAAATAAGGTCCCCAGAACACTGTTTGAAGCTAGAAAGTTGGCAGGGTCCGCCAAATATAAACAAAAAAAATAGGATGAAATTGTGTTGTCTTTTAAGATCAGTTTGTTTTTTCAGTTTTTTCAGTCATTAAAACAAAGAGTTTGCTTAGTTTGTTTAGGCATAAAAGGTCAGTCAATGAAGATCTTTCTCTTCTGATTAAAAATTTGTTCCCCAAAGCTATATAGTGCATCTTTAATCAGGAACTTTGCAGACAATGTTAGCAGTATATGCACCTGAACAATGGTAAACTTCTCTTGATTTTGCATGCACCCATCAAAAATCCTCCAAATGACACAAAACACATCATCTGGCTTATTTTAGGGCTGTTGTATCAACTTCAGATTGCACTTGCGCATTTTGGATACCCACATTCACTGACACAAAGCGTATGGTCAGATCGAGAAATATAGCGAGTGAGAACTTCAATCAAACTGTCTACAAAGCAGTGCTGACAAACTATAAACCAAGAATTTGTTCCTACACTACATATTTTTTGCCTACAATGTAGGTGTGGCTGCCATATTTTTCTTCTGTACTAAAAGGAAAGAGGCTGAAAAAACTGATCAAACTGTAAAACAAGGCATTGCTGATCAAATATGAAGCACGATCCTGCTCATGTCTATTTCTAGCCTCAAAATATATTTTAGTGTTCTATTTAGCTGTAATACAATATTGTTTGTAACCAGATGGCCTTCTTACTGTTTCCTGTTTCAAAACAGACAACAAGCAAAACTCCCAGTTTGACACCCATCAGCGGGAGTGTTTATTGGCCTAGTATGGCGCAGTTCATTCATTTTGTTGTAGGTTTTCTTTCTTTTCAGCAGTTAGGAATACCACAGCTCTCTTTCTCTGTTTTCTCCGGTCATGTAGCACCATTTTCTGTCTTTCTACTGCATAGATAGCCCAGTTTTATGCAAGGGCCAACTTTTCAGCTGTGAAATAATGTATAAGTGATGAGGGTGAGATGTTTTCTTACATTTGATACAAGCCATCATTCACTCTATAGATAGTCAAACAGTTGCTTGGCCCAAAATATTTCAGGGTCCTCATTGGACAAACATAAACCTCATCCAATCCTCCCACTATCCCACCAGACCCACTCCAACTACTTTGTATTAATCTAGCACATAACAGACACACATTCCTCTAAAGCTATGATCAAATCAGCAAGAAAAAATGTAAAGCAGATCCCTTGAAACAATGCTTTTATGTGAAGGGGTGACTCAAACAACAGCACAGCAGATCTACCATTGTGCGTGGTTAAATATTTAGTACAAAAAAGAAGAGGTCAAAGTAAAAACAAGTCTGACATTAAATACTTTCTTTGAGAAATAGGCAGTGTGGGTCAGTGAGTTGGATTCTTACAGCAGTAACCAAGTCAAGTCAACAGAAAAATGCTTAAAAACCATGTCATTGTTTTTGTTTAATCTACAATGTCTGCAGCTTTAAAGATCACCCAGAAAAATTAAAAATGTGGCAGCTGCTCAAACAAGTCTCTTCTGCTGAGGAACATCCGACAGATTCAACAAATACAAATTAATGTACAAATACGTTCATTTGTTGATTACTGGTTGTCTCACCGTAAATGTAATGGTTACTACGTATGTGCATTGTACTTTATGCTCAGTAAGTTGTTGGATAATGGCTTTGCACAATATAAAAGATTCAACCTGAGCAAACAAACTTTTGCTCAGGCTCAAGAGCTTTTAATACACCAGCAGTTAACACACATGCACTCAACTCCTTATTGACCTGCTTTTAGCTTTAGCAAATTTTACACCGCTACATTCAGGTGACACTGAGAGATTTCTAGAATTTTTTGATATTTGGCTGAAAACACAGAACACAGATTTTAGAAAAACACAGATAAATGATTGATTTCAACAAGGGAAAGTCTGCATCGCAAAATCTCACACTATGAGGAGAACATGGTTGATATAATGAACATTTTGACTTTAGGCCACAGTTTGATCGTGGCTGTGCTGAATTTCTTTGACCAGCAGTGAGCTGGATTGTGGCTATCAAGACTGGCAGCCGAAAGTTGAGGCACTCATAGCAACAACAACAACTGTAAATGATGCTAAATGTGCAGCAGTAAAACCCTGTTCAAAACATCAGTGTTGCTTCCCGTTTTACAAATTGGCTGCATTCCCCATCTGCTTCTTCGGCACCTGTGTAGGTGGAGGATGCCAGTTAACATGAGCTTCTCAGATGACAGCTCAGCAAGAGCGATGTGAAGTGTTAGGACGGAAGTTTCCCAAATAAGGATAAGGAGCAAGAAACCAATAACAGGCTTACCGCCTAAAGATCATATTTTACCTTGAAATGATTGTGATTCTGTCCCTGAAACCAACTTTTGCTCCCGGGCCTAATCCTTTAGTCCTTACCTCTCTCGGCCCAGACTGTCTAGTTTTCGAGTTTAATCCAGATGCCCCCATGCTTCACTTATTCATCCCGTATACTGCCTTTATTTACCAGACTCTTTTCATCTTCTACATTTCTTCCCTGTCTCTCTCCTCCTCTCATATTGCCATTAACCCTCCTTTCATCTGTTTTTCAGGCACACATTGCCTTCATCTCTAGTCTCAACATCTTGTTACAGTGGGTCATTTACTGCAAGTTCTTTTGCTGTGGGGTGGCCAAGTAGTAAGTAGTATTTTTTTATTGATCTAAAGATTCAATCTTTGCAACTTCCCATTTTCACTTGCAACAGCCCTATGTGTCCTGTCGTGGTGTGCTTTTAAAAAGCGACTCATGTAGGCAAAACAGCCAAGGACGTTTGGTGAGAAAGGCATGGTGACCTGGAGAGGAGTTGTGCATCATATCTTAAGTTTGATGGACCTGCATTGAACTCACACTGGTCTTCAAAATTAGACAATAAGAGTGTCCTGCTAAACACCATGAAACACTGATGTTGCACAGGTCGCCAGACAGGCACAGAGTTCCATTCATACCACAATTAAGGGTCCACAGTGGTCTGACTCTACACATTCCTGCTCCATTCCCATTTGGTGGCGGTAATGCGTCATCACTGCCATTAAACCAAGAAGAGGAAGACAAAGAAGTGTATGCAATAGGAATGAAACTGGCAACCTCACAACAGCAAGAAGAGCTCGTGTTTGTTGTTTTTGGCTGAACAACAAGAAAAAGGCAAAAAGAAAGTATGTATTGTGTGAAGCCTGAGGACCAAGGACAGGCAAGGTGCATTGGTGCAAACAATGAGAAAAATCAACAGGGTGAAGGGGGCAGAGCTCAGTCATCCAGGGGTCCGCATGGACATGGGTGGATGACAACACTTATGTCACACAGAGCAAAGTGGTCCCTTGCAAACACATGGAAATGGAAAGTTTTTGACTTAAATTATCAAACTGGCATTTTAAATATATGTAAATAAAGGTCAATCCGTTGTTTCATCCATGAAGTAGTCAAAACACAAGACACTAATATGGAAGGTGAACTTTAATATGGTTGAAGTGCAAGAAAAAAAAATCAATGGCAGGCAACCAGGTTGAAGCTTGGGAGACCCAGGCAGGATTGCAAAAAACATGAGGGCAGAAAACACAAGGAGCAATCACAGTTACACCAGGAACAAAACAGACTAACTGATAAAGAGAGAAGGAGTTAAATACACAAGGAGAGAAGACTATTAACGTACAGGTGGTCCTAATAGGACAATCAAAAACACAAAGACAGGAAGTGTAAATCACAACAAGATACGTGAGGATAAACCCTACAAAATAACAAGAAACATCTCATCTAAAAACCAGAACCATGACAATTACTCTTTTCATTGTTTAACATTGAATAGAAAAATGTCCTGTGAGGAATTTATGATGACTGGTGTTCACATATGCCTAATGCTTTAATCATTTCTGTAATGCAAAGTTAACTGAGGATAGATCAGTCATGTTTTAAGCACCTGCTCCAGAAAGACTTAATGTTACATACACTAAGGTGTTCGTAGAGGGAAATTAAAACATGATGCAAGGAAATGTGTCGTGTGCAGTGCATGGTTATTCATTATCCATAACATGAGCAGTATTCATTCTCAGCAAAGAAATTGATCGAATCAGTCAAAAGCTGGTAAACATAATTCAGAGGTAATTATGAAATTACCACTTGTGTGTGAAAGTCTGCAGACAGAATGATGAAAAACATACATGGCGTACCTTTAAATGGTGTTTACTGGACAAGGCTACAGTAAACACAATTTACATCCTTTTTTTCTCAGCAAGCAAGATTTGCTGGGGTAGTTTATAATTGAGTCTAGCGGTGCATGAACTTTCTACAGCTGCAATCTGTCTAAGCACAGCTATTTCTCCCTCTGCAGGCCCCAGCTTTCTTTTGTCGACTCTGCCTCACGTCGCAACAGTCCCCAAATGTGAGAGATCTTGATGAAAGCAGAATGTAATTATTAGTGTGGTAGTTCCAGGATGGTGGCAGGATCTTTACATGGTTCAGCGAACAACACGCTCTCTTTTCCAATGAAGAACATTCTGCTCCTTTCAAGGGCAATTATTTCAACCCTCAGTCAACACCCCTCCCACACACACATACACACATCCCCCTGAATGTCAATGGAATGGAATTGGACTGATGTAGAAGTTATCTTACAATCTCATAATATATTAGGAGCTGTTATGGCTTGCCCTTTCCTTGCATCGATGTTGCATTATTGGATACTTTTCATCTTATGAAGCAGAATAGTTACATGGGACAGTTGTTACATGTCATTCCTCCTCCCAATGTTTTCACTTCTTTAATGTGTCGGTACAACTGTCCGATAAAGAAAAAAGTTCAGGGAACTCTCCGGGGAGTGGAGCAACAAACTAGCAATACTGCAGGAAACAGGATGTGCATCAGTTTTTCTGTGGTTATGTTCATCTTTCCAAGGCTTTCCAATCCCTCTCGAGTAAAAGATCAAGGGTAGGTGGCACCTCCCACCATCACCACTTGGCCACATGATGGATGCATATGTGCATTGGATGTAAAGGTCTGGTCATGCTGGATGATGTGATCCATAATGTCCAGGAGCGAAGTCAGTGTTGGTGTGGTGATGGCTGTCAGGAGGTGACAAGACACATGGAAACTGAAGAGTACAGATGTGTGACTGGCAGCTGACAACAAAGATGAGATGAGTAGGCCCTTCTGTAATCCGCAGAGCAAAAAAGGTTTGGTGGACTTGGGGAGAGAAGCAATGGAGAAAGTGATCTGAAGTGTTCGGAATTCAGTGAACAGGGCTCATGGAGGTGTCAAGCTTTTCTTTCCTTTTGTTGGATGGGATTGCTTCAATGATATGCTGGCAGAGTTTGAAGAGACATTTCACTTTAAGGTACACATTTCTTCAGCTCAGAGGATTTCCATCATCCTCTGAGAATGTGATGGATGATGACAGACACATGTAAGCTCAAAACAATGACAGCAGCAACAAAGAGAGAAATTATTTGGGATTAGGTGCAACGTCTGTATTAGTTCAGTTGAGCAGTTTCTTTGCTGATTTCCTATGGTTCCGATGCTGTAATGCTTGCTATCGATTTTCATTGTTTTGCCAATATCCTCATGCCTTTCTTCCTAATTAAATGAGAGCAGTTCTTGAATTTGTGTGACTCATGCTGACTTTTCAGCATTTCTATTTCTATTTGGTGCTACCATGGGGCTTTTAGTAGCACAAGCTTTTAGTGATGTTTTAACTGGAAACCTGACAGTTAGCTGCCAGCTAAGGCTGACTAGCAGCAGGACACCCACCCTAGTACACAGACAGCTATCACAAACGTCTAAAGATGATAGTAGTGCTCAAAACCTACATAAATCCACCAGCTGGAAATTACAAGTTCATGGACACTGGGAACCACTATGGAATCACCATGAATACTTTACAATGTGCAACTAGAGGCTGCTAACTATCCCCAACAAGGTTCAGACACAAAAACTGTCAACTGTCTGGAAATGTAGGATAATTCATTTCACTGGGTAGAGGAGAGATCAGAAACAACAAAAAGACAGAGCCCAGAGAATTCCCTTTATGCTATCCAGACTATCCTTGTGTACTTCGCAGAATACAGTCATGGACACTTCAAAGGAGAAAATAAACCTCCCAAACAACAGAGCCTACAACTTGAACAGTTGAACTGTTTGATGCACAAACTTATACAAAGGCTTTTTGTGAGGCTCCATCACTCCACGTTTTATATGTTGAGGCTAAATCCTGCAAAAACACAAGACTATTTACAATAAGTGACAATACCCAGATATGCAGATGACACCCTGATTTACTTAACTCTCTCAGTAAGTGACTGAGGCCCTAAAGACCCTGTCAGTGCTTCAAGAATGTAAACATGCTGGACAAAATCACTTCAATCAAACATAAACAAAGAGGTAATTCTTCTTGACAACAAAAATAAAAGACTTAAAGCTATTGCTCAGAGGCTTTAGCAGCAGATTTTTCTTAAAATTTTAAGAAACCTGCTCATGCTTTTATCCTCAGGGAAAAGCAATGGTCTGCCTTCTGTTCGTAAAAAGGCCATTTGGTAACTACTGTGGTGGACTTTGGTTTCAACAAGAATCTATTGAGTCTGTGCATAGATAAATGTAGGGCAGGGTGCATAGAGCATGCATGGTCAAATTGAGAAATAAATCTGTATTTTATTCATGTGTAGCTGATTGCATCATAATTCTTGAATCATCTAACACTTAGCACCATTATGTGTTACAAATAATTATTAATGCTCGGCTAATCTATGTCTGGTCTGCTGCCTAGTATGAGGTCCAACAATGCAAAAAGGTCTGGAGTAACTGGGCTATTTCTGTCCATGGCTTAGCTGGAAGCCCTTCTTTGATTTTGTATGGAGAGCAGCTAGATTAAAGACGAGATTAGCAAGAGCTGGATAAAGACTTCTCTGCTCTCCCAATTGTTCTTGATAACTCTTCCATTTCCCAGAAGGTTACACCGGGATTGACATGACGCCAAATTCTGCATGAATTACAGAGGAACTGTTAGAGCCAAGTCAAAGGCAAGTGGGTCATGTTTTTTTTCCCTTGTATTTTTTACCTAGCTATTCCTATTTAATGTATAAAGGCATACTGTTACTTTTATCTCTTGGGAAAAAAAATATATATTAATCCATCAATCCACTTGCTTGTGCTGATCATCACATCATCACAACTAAGAGAGGTGACAAGGCACACCCATGTGAGAGTCCATTGCCCACACAATGTGCTTTCATTTATGTCAATGAAATGTTTAGGGTTATTAAACAAATGATGTATATGTTACCATAAAATATATTCATTAAAGAAAAAAAGGTTAATCATGACACACACTCTGAAACAACTTAACATCTTTATTAATTTCCACTTTAAAATACAATGTCCATCTGTTTTGGAAAATTTGACAAGGGCTTTTAGCTTTATTAACAAACGCAATGCAATTGAAACAGAGTTCTCTTATAATATTCAGTTGTGTTTTGATCAAATTGTGGACTTTTCATTTTCCAACGGTAAGAATGTATTTTTTATGGCCGGTAGACGTGGAAAAAGTGCCATCACCCACCTGTCTCTTTAGTACAGCATCAAAACTTCCAGATTTGATCTTTTGGATCCTCTCAGTATTAAAGTGGGTGGGAAAAAAATAACAGACCTATTTTAAGTATGAAGTGAGAGCTGCAAAAGCAACTTGGTGCAAGAGGATCTTTAATGTTTGCTTAGTGTAATGGAGGTATCTCTAAGGTAATTAAAATAATTTGTGGCTAATCTGATGCAGTTATTTGAAAATCAGCAGCTGACCAGTCTGATATACTGTAGGTCTGTTGCACCTAAACTGAGCAAGGAAATGACTGTGAAATTCTGGGTTGACACAAATGTTTTTTTGGTTTTGTTTATCTCATTATTATTTATTCCACCTTTTGTGCTAGGGAAACAAACCCAAAGCCATTCAGCCTTTGTATTACACAATCATTGAAAGAGCACAAATTTGATCATACAAATTTATGAAACAACTTTTAATATAACCTTCATGAAAAAAGATCTTGGTAACCACTTCTAAGGCCTTTGTAGCGCACTATAACTACCTACTCAATGGTAAAAGTTTTTCAGTGCTTACGTAGCCTTACAAACTGATGGCATAGATTTGCTAAAGCAAGTAGCTCATAAATGTGCTCACGCAAAATTGATGTGACACAACAGCTAAACATCAGCCACTACTATTGGGATATGTCACTTTATATGCCAACAGCAGTCAACAATATATATATAAATCAGTGGATCCACTGCAAAGTCGATACAGCAATGTCCATACTGTGTATCTTACACTCTGTCACCATTCCTGAGTGTGCCTTTATGGCATGGCACCCAAATTCTGAGAGTGCTAATACTTTGTCTCATCTTACAAATTACAAATGTATTTAGGGTAGCATACAGATGTGGCATATTGCAATCAGACATCCTATTTTTCCTTTCATTTCCACCCTTATTATAATGACATAAAACATAAGTATAAAAGGCAGACTTAAAAGAAAAGCCTACAAAACTAAACAATATAGTTGCACATATTTAATAATTCTTATAGATAATGGCTAACACTCCCCACCCCTGCTTTGCTGGCTTTGATAAAAAAGATCATTAGGATGGTTGGCTTTATAAATGCAACATGGTCCTCCTTGCTCAATCACAACTCAGTGGTCATTAAAATAGAAAATCTGGGCCATTTGCCAATGGCAAATAAGAGATTTGTTTCTTTTACACAAAACCCGTTTTTTAGTTGTACACCCTGGTGCTGAGAAATGAATAATCCACTACTATTATTCTAATACATTATGTAACTTTAAATGAATTACACAGGCTGCATCTTCTTTTGAATTTGTTGTGCAACTAGCTCACAGCAAAACAATGAAAGCAATTGTATTCACAGTACATATTAGTCCCCAAGGCCTGTTTGGCTGTAACACCTCAATAACAAAGTAACACTAATGGGTTATTTGTTAGCATCACAGTTGAGATGCAGGATGACAGGAAAATTAGTATAATATGGAATTTAACATATTACACTTTCATTGCTGAGGTAATTGTGATGGCCCAACAACTTCTATTGTTTCAAAAGCTTGAAAATTACTGTATGATCTAAACATAGAGGCGGAGATGATCATTTGTTCTGTGCCACATACCCACTACAGAGATGTCTTTCTGCTTTTTGGGGCATGCTTTTAGCAGCTATATTTAATGTTATAAGAATTTTAAATGAAGCATGACTACAGAAATACTTGAGCCTTATTTTTAACAGGATTTTGAGGTACTGAAAGACAATGCACTACATGCATGCTTAAGTCAAATAATAACAGTATTCATATAATTCCATGACATTTTATCCCGTAGCCTAATAATAATGTTGATTGCTGCGTCCCAGTGGCATTAAAATAACTATTCCATGTGACTGTTCCTGATTACCTTTAAGCAACTAAATGTATGTGGCTATGTTAGGAAAATTATCTGCACAACCAGCTGTAAACCAGTAAATTTTCTTTTTTTTCTGGTCAGGACAGTCATGCATTGGAGTAAATTCATCCAGTGTCTATACATTTTTTTTTTCTTCAGGAAATCACAATCTCACTGCGCCCCATAGGTGTAGGCCACCATAAATATAAACATTCAGACCATGTGACATTTGCATGGTTCATTTCCCACAGTGACCTGCATATGTTATTTATTTTCATACCATGTTGCATTTTTATGTGGAGTGTGCCACACTCCATACCACTGCTAATAAACCCCACAAAAAAATCTAAGAGCCTAAACTAAGCTCCCTCATCTGATCCGTCGCCTGAAATAGCTCAACTCCATGGGCTTGGATGCCGGCAGAACTTGCTTGTTTTGTTCAATGACATTCCCCAAACAAAAGCTGAAAAAGAAGCCTGTCTTCTTAAGGGGGGAAACAAAAAATGAGGATATCTTCCAAGAGGTGCCAGAGGGATCTGTCTCTCTTTCCTTTCCATCTCCCTACCGTGACCGGGAGGGGGTTTTCTGAGGAAAACAACGGTGCTGTCAACCGCTAGTGCAGCGGGTGCCAGAGGCCAAACAGAGGAGGAAGCATCACTTAATGTAAGGGAATGGATTAGAGAGGCTGATTATGCCTCGGAGGTGAGAGCAGAACAAAGTGAAAGAAAGGAAAAGCTGGAGCAAGCGAGAGTGAATTTGTTTGAATGTGAGCGTGCATGCATTTCCAGTAAGCCTATGTGCATGTACGAGTGTATGCAAGTGTTTGTTTGTAGGCTTTGTGTGTGTGTGCTGGTGTATTGGCATATGAATGTTTAAGTACATTCGTGGGTTTGGTACACGTTCATACATTATTTATATGTTTGTAAACCTGTTTGTGTGTCAATTTTTGTGGATGTAGGTGTATTCACAAATGCAGATGCATTTTACTCTCATCCACATTGCTACATGTGTAATTTTGTTTCATCTAATACGTAACCAATTTCAACCCTTTTAACATTGCGAACAATTTTACATTGTTAACTTTTTATGAAAGACTTACTCAGTTTGTTTGTACAAATCTCTTAATCCATACAAAATGCAGACTGTATTCAGAAACTGCCTTCAAATGAGTCGTCAGTACTTCCAAAAGGTTGTGATGTCACAAATATACAGTCACCACCCTTAGCCATTTTCCCAGCGTAGCCGTGGTTGCATAAACACAAGCAGAGCTGACATGGAAACACAGCAGTTGGGGGGCATTTCAGGAAGGGGCCCTCTAAAACAGAAAAGGCACTAAAATGAAGTGTTTACACAGAAAGTGAATAGAGGTGATGAAGCAATAGACATTATGACAAAAATAATACATTTTTTGAACATTCAAGAATGTAGATATGTGGAGGTAAATACGTTATTTTGACATCATTTTTGTGATCTCATAATAATCTAATTTTTAACAGTCATGCTTCGTGCTTAACAGTCAACACCTTGCATTAGTATACTGTAGCCTGACACAACAACACCATTGTCTATACCAAACAAAATAATGTATCAACATCTTAATATCAACATCGTTCTGATTGAACGAGATAAGATTTCAAAAAATATTCCATTAATTGCAGATTTGCAGGACTGAGGGATTAAATTTTATAGGTGTACCTAATAAATCTGTAATATAGCTTTTCTCTGCCATAAAGAGTGTAGTAAAAACAGACCTTTTTTGCATCTCATGTGGTACTGTTTCTCAGATCTACAGTAAGAACATGTTACCCTTTAACCCTTTGTTCCATACTGTTGCTGTCTTTGCCTTTACTGAAGAAAATAAACGTGGAATAAGTGACTTTCCTACTGGCCTTTCACTCCTCTCACTATCTGCAACTGTGAAAAGAAAGCTTTAGCTCTGTTTGTGCTGTTCGTGTTGGAAGAATTACATCATCAATCAAAAACAGCATAATTCCTGCCAAATCTGACCTGGTGGCATACAATGAAAATGCTATGTAGGGGCCTGGAGAGGGTATCTGTCAACTGAACGATTTTCTTGTTACAGTTTCAGTAAATCATCACCATATTGACTCAAAAATCAATAAGGTGATGACTCGATGATGCTAATGTTATAGGTAGCACCTGAAGTTATTTTACACAGAACTAAAGCTGATGTTAAAGGTGATTGGTTTATGCAAAACAGTGTATATATCACAGGACTAAATATAGATTTACTCAGCAGTGTTGCAGTAGCATGTACACACAAATGCACAGAATGTACTGTGCGGTAATGTTTGCCGCGTACTCAACATTTACAGTAGCAAGCAGAACACATGATCCCAGCAGTGTAAAGGGAAGCATAGAGAGCTCCTTAAAGCATATTTCCATTATCTGTATTTACAGCAAATAATTCTTGCCAAAAATGAATTACCAGCAAATGCCTGGCTGCCACTGACATGCTTAAATGGTGCCTTAGGGGACAATGTCACTGCAATGTGCACTCTAAATCTGTAACACATTTGCAACCCAAACAGCACAATTTGAGATATCTCATTACATGTTTCATCACAGAATATGGGTCCTCAAAGATTAGGAAGAGAGTGCTCCAGGGATCCACTTGCTATTATACAAGAAGTGATTTGGAGAGCGTTTTTTTAAATTGTTACAAGTGAATGTTTTTTTTATTTTCATTTTTTTTTTCATTTTATTGCAGAATTTTAGTACAACAAATATTTTGGAGGAAATATGTGATCATACAGCCTGACAACATGTTGGTCTTCTCATTAAACCAGCCAAAAAGTCACAGTAACAGAATAAGACGTTAACACTAGATCATTTTTACTCACCATCTGAGCAAAATATTCACCATGTTATTAAAATGCAGGGCTGAGAGGTCACTAGATGCATGTAGCTAATTATGTACTCTGTAAAAAATGTTTCCCTCTTGGTACATTGAAGATAAACCAATCATCTTTGTGATGCACATAGTTTAATGTGGCAATGACACTTGTGTATAGGGAATTTTATGGCAATGTGACAAGTTGAAAGGCCTTAAAGGTGCCCTGTGCTCCTGTTCAGTGGCACTCACAGTAGAGCACTGTGTTTATCCTTGAGGTCTAACAAGCGACTTGAATACATTCCTCCCTCATAAAAAATTTGCAAAGCAGATTTTCCGAATATTTTAAAACCTGCAATGTTTACGTCCTTGTTTACTTACCAACAGGTTTTTTCCTTCCTGCATAACTTCAATTTGTAGATCAGTGGGAAAAAAAGTGAAACCATTTGTAGGAGTGTGGATTGCAATGCTTCAGAGCTCATACACTGAACTCAGTGGTCATGAGTCTGACTCACTTTAAATTCTTGTACAAAATCCAACTGTTGCCAAGATGTCTCCAAAAGTCAGCACAAAAGTTTCATATGCAAGCACAGAACAGAGTGACATATCTTGATGGAGGGAGATGTGGGTAAGGCAGTGGCTAGGATAAAAGAGAAGTGAAACCAGTATTAAAAGTGAGGGGGTCATGATATCCCTGCCACAATCAAACAATTAAAACAAATTAAAGCCAATGCAGTGGCAGTTTGTACCGGCAAGTTTTACCATAAAACTTTCTCTGGCATTTGACGAATAAGGACATAATTAGCTACTCACTTTCTATGGCTCAAGTCCAAACACAGTGCAGTCATGACAGTTCTGTGGTTTTAAAGGTTGTGCTGTTAATGTCAAGCCATGCAGTATGTCAGGAGGTCTGCAACTTCAAATCCCATTCTGCGAAAGTAGATGAATAGAAACACAGTACATTGGCCTGAAACACACATTACATTTCTGACACTGTGTTTAATAATTGACAATGTGTGTTCTTTTAATTAGAGACAGAATGTCTTAACTGGACAAGGTATCCGTCTGGGTTTTAAATCTTTGGTAACCATAGAGACAAGGCACCATCTCCAGCATGTCTGTATTGCTTTATGGAAACTAATATTGTTTGCATGAGATGCCGTAATGAATTTCATTTACTCTGACATGTTTTTGCCTGTCTTTTTCTGCATTTTCATCAAAATACTCACCACTTCCGACTGGAATGCAAATGATTGCATTACAGAGTCAGTGTCATTACAAAATGCTGATAGAGTTCTTGATGTTACTTGTAATGTAACTCACTGTGTGGTTCAAAAACACACATCATCTTCAACCAAGTCAACGTTTTATAGCAGGCATCAAATGATAACTGTTAACTTCAGTGTTTCTCCAGAATAAAGCTTACTCATTGTAATAGGAAAAGTAATGGAATAAACATTTCCTGGGGACAGAGGTTGCACATTGTAACATTAGTTCTATGGGCATAGTGTGAACTGGCTTGGCTAGAGGGACGCACAGTGGCTCTCTGGGTAGCCTTTTCACGTGTAGTCACTAAACGGCAAACTGAAACCATAGTCATAATTGGGTACGAGGGCAGCGCTGCATTGAAGAAGAGGAGACATGGCCAACCGTGGTTGAACAAAATTGTCTCATTTGCTGTGCTGCTGTTTCTGTAGCTGAAAGAAAGCAGATGCTGGGTCAACACTGCAGAATGGCCATTTCTAGAGTGATCACACCCTCAAACCCTTGACGTGCACATACCGATCATAGATGTTGGAAAAAATGAATTTAATCTATCGTTAGTCTATGTACTCACTGGCGATGAAGTCACAACTTTATGTTCAGTGTTCACTAGAATCAAGTTAGCTCTGAACTTAAAGCAGCTATGGCTGAGTCTCCAGTTATTTCTTGTGTCTCCTGTTTTTTTCCCATCTCTTGTGCCTCCTGTGCTCCCCTGTCTGTCCGTCTCTCTCTCTGAATGTGTGTGTCTGTAATGTGGGTGTGGTGCTCCTCTCATTCTGATGGCTACCTGATTGCTGTTCAGCCTCCACACCTGCTCCAAGCCACACACCTGCAACCCATCCACTCATCCACTCTACAGAATATCAACCCTGGTCCTTCAGCCACTCATTGCCTGAACCTTGTTTGAGCCAGTGTGGTTTATTAGGACACAGGCTCTTTGAATTGTGTTTTCAAGTTACTCCTTGTGTGTTTATTCACCTTTTTCTCTTTTTTTTTCTTTTTGTGCCACAGCATCACCGCCTGCCTGCCTGCCTGCCAGCCTGGCTGTGCATTGCCCAGTCTACAGTTCAGCCATCCAGTTAGCCAGTTCCCAGTGTCCCAGCATTCCCCTCTGCTCATCTGTGCTTCACCAGCAAACAGCCTCCCTCTGAACTTCATCTGCTGAATTTTCCCCTCACCCACCTTCATTCCCTTGAACTCAGCCAATAAACCTGTTCTTAATCATTCATACTCTGTGTCTGAGTCCTGCATTTGGGTCCACACTTTGTTGACTGTTAAAATAACAGCTTCATAATCATTTTGATGGTATACGACTTGTAAGAGGGCAAATAGTGTCTCTGTCATTTCCTCTCTGGAAATGAGACCTGCGGACACAAAACAGGTATTTTAAGCCAAATCACGATTTTTTTTCCTAACCTGAACCAAATTGTTTCCATGTGTTGTCCAATAATTACCAGAGCATAAGCACAGTATTGTGACAAGAGAGAAACAGAAAATCCATCTCAACAAACATAAAGAAATGTTCAGTTTTAACTTATCTCAAGAAACACACTTAGATAAAATGTATTCTGGCAATTGGGTTGCTTAGTGACACACCACCATCTATCGTGATGAAACTGGATCATATTTTATGGGCAAAATGTTTTCCGGTTTTACCTCTGATGTCTTCTGGCTGTTCTGCCTCAACTATCTGTGAATTGGAGTTTCCTTATGAACCGGTAACTTTAGTCAACTAGCCCCTAATATCTGCTAACTTTAGCTGCTAGTTTGCTCAGTTAGCACACAGCCTACTGCCTCTGACCGGACTGGACTGGGAGCTTGGAAACACGGGATGAGGGATGGTGTTACACCACTCAACAGGAGCTTTGGACTGTCGGGTGGAGAAGGTTATTAGGCACAGAGCAGGGAATGCCTGCAGCCAAAACAAGAGCTGGGTAAGCAGGCAACAGACAGTGGTGTAAAAGGGAATTGCTACTCAAAACTGTTTGGGTGCAAAATCACCAAAAATATCAATTCTTGCATTATGTTGCCTTAATCGACTGCTATGTATGCTACTATATGAAACACACACAGACACCAATGTGCAACATTTAGTTTAGGTGGGGTTAACCTCTCTCCCAAACTTTTGGTAACCTTCAAATGCATTAACTGCTGTTTGGCCCCTGTGGAGAGATCAACAGAGATAAAAAGCCGAAAGGCTACAAATGCTTTCATCTCACTGTGTCATGACTCACGCTTTGTGGCTTAAGCACTGCTTCCACCCTTATGTCTCATTTTCTCTCTTCTCTGTCTCTCCCTCCTTCTTCCTGTGTGTATTTCTCAATCACTCCTCCTCAACACACTTTTCCTGTCTTTGCATAACTTTGGTTTTATAACAAACCACTGCTCATTCATTCATTTTTTATATCGTACTTGTTCTTTACTTGAAGAATAGAGTATGTGTGTATGTTAATGCGTGTGGTGGTGGTAGAGGGGTGCTTAGGGGGTGCCCGAGGCGAGACAGAATGTAAGCACAGCATGAGTAATGAAATAATGCCTGAAATATAAAAGGACGAGGCAGGCCGTGCTCTCTCTATCCGGGGGCCGACAGGTGTTTGCCAAAGCGCCGGTGCAGAATCCATTAGAAGGTTGTCAGAGGACGGCTGCCAAGATATGAGGGTGCTGTAATTACAAGCCATTGGTGTCGGGACAATGCTCACATGCAACTAGAAAGAAATGCAAAAGGGTCCCTGTGCGAGCTGTCCTTGTACTCTTTCTTCTAACCATAGAAATAAAAGAAGCTTGCAACCTTGAAACCATGAGACCAAAGCAAAGTGCAATTTTATTGAACAAAGATGTGAGAGATGGTGTATGGATTTAACAGTAGTCACTCTTCACTTTCTAGAGACCAGGGTCAAAAGGCCAAGAGGATTGATGGTCAGCATAACGTTGTTTATTAACCAATGAATTGGAGGTCATAAAGACAATAATGGCATATTGGAAGTATGTCTACATGTCCAAAGCATTGAAATCCCCCCGTCAAAGTAATGATTTGATAAGTCAATTGATAGGTAGCACACTGGGTGGGATGCACAGTGATTTATATTAGCATTGACTAAACTCAGGACTAGTTAATTAAACAATAAACTCTCCAAATGTCTATTTCTCACCGTCTCCATTTACACATTTTTATTTCCCTGCTCCTTCTAGGCTGTTTTGAGTCAGGTAATTCATCAAGAGAGATTATTAACTGCCACTGTGCATGTGATAAAGCAAATTGTTTTCTCCACCAGCTATTCTTTCCCTCTCCTGTGCATTGTGTGTTCTTCCATGTCAGACTGAGATATCTCATTGGTGAGATTTTGAAAAATAATTTGCAGTTCTCCTCAATGTGACATTTTTAATTGACCCTTAATTAAAGACTTGAGAGTAGGTGCAACAAAACAGCGGAAGAGTTATCAGTCAACAGGTGTGTATCTTCAGCAGGGATCTTTTTTTCACAATTACAGAGAGCTTAAAATACCCACAGACAGGGCTGGACTGGCCATCTGGCATACCGGTGGGCCGATGCACATATTTGGGCCGGCCCAGTACTGTCATAATTAAAAAAAAAAAAAAAAAAGGATATAGTTTTTTATCGACCGCAACGGTATCTGAGACACTAAACGTGGCCCATTGGTTGATTTTCTTGAAGGACATTGGGCTAGTCCAATGAAATCTCTCAGCTCTCGTTGGCCCGCCCCTCCCCTCCCTCTTGATCATTTGTCCTGACTGGAGGTGGAGGGAGTGTGGTGGATGTCGAGATGGACGGAAAAAAACAAAAACGAAAGGGGGGAGCAGAAAAGCTAAGGGAAAAAAAAAATATATACTGAAAGAGGACGCAGCAAAATGTGCGAAAATTACAAACATGTTTGCTACCACAAGCTCGGCGGTTGTCGTCGGGTCGGCCCGGTCGGGTCCAGCAGTCCCAGACCCGGCGCCGGGGGCGAGCGCACAGGTGGTTGACGGAGAGGTAGCGGAGGAGGAGAAGGAGGGAGAGGAGGAGGATGATGATGACGAGAGAGACGTGACCCAGCAGCAGCAGGGACAGATTGAGGTCAGAGAGGCCACTGAAATGTTAGGAGAATCAACGTGGCATCAACAATGAAAATGTTATTGGATGTGTACACTAAACAGTATCTGGGGAATTTGTAGGCTTATATGCAAATGGTCAACCTAGGAAATTATATACATATATAATAATATATAATATATTAATTTTATTAAGTCAGTCTTAAAACATACGTGTGTGTGTGTGTGTGTGTGTGTGTGTGTGTGTGTGTGTGTGTGTGTGTGTGTTTAGGTGTGTGTGTGTGTGTGAGTGTGTGTGTGTGTGTGTGTGTGTGTTTATGTATACTGCCTTTATAGCCTTTGTTGTCAAATAATGCTTTGAGTAGATTTGGTGTCCAACTTACAGTGTTATTTATTTTAGCTTGCCATAAAGTTATAGTTTGCAGGTGTTGCAGGTTACAATTAGGCCTATTATTATCACATAATATTAGTGAAACATTTCTTTGCTGAAATGGATGATTAATCATTGGTAAACAGAGAAGAAACACTAGTGACACATCTCCGCCTCTCTCTCTTTCTCTGTGTTTAGTCAAGCCATGCTGTTGAAATGGGAGTGGAGGAGACAGTTTAGTACATATGTAAGCACACGCCAGCACACGCCATCCATATATCATGTAAATAACCATGGTGGGCCGCCAGGGACCAAAATGCCCGGGCCATTTTTTGGTCCCAGTCCAGCCCTGCCCACAGATTTCAAGGTACAAAAATCCTTGAATGAATATTTGAGGGGGAAATTCTACCATTGCTTGGGTATCCTTGATCTTAATCCATGAATTACCCCAGAACCAAACCAAAACATGTACAGTAAGATGTCATCCACACATCTTGTTGACCTGCCTCTCCTTCAGGCGGAGAGGATATGTAGGGTCATTGAGGATCACATCAGCCTTTGTTTAAAATAAGGTTGGTGTACAGCTGTGCTGCAGATCATTCCCACTGATCCTACTTGCTGTCTTGATATTGTGCTGCAATTTCGCATGATCCTGACCATGAATATTTCTGAAAAGTGGACAGAGTGTTCTGCAAAGCAGAGGACATGACAGTCCACTTTAAAGTGATTCAGTTTCCTAAATAAAAAAAACAGCCTTGTTTCTGAGACTTACTCCGTGCACATTCATTGAATTTTAAGTGATCATCAATTTCAACTGCCAAGATATTGGTAGGTTGGGATCCGCTCAACTAATTAATCCTTAATCTCTGAACTAATGTCTTTTTCCTTCTAAAATATATGACCATATCTTTCTGTGTTTCCTTTTCAAAACCCTTTGAGGATAAATCGTTACATTTTGAGAAATGTAACCTTTTCGGAGAAAGCTTGTAGATTCTGGAGTATCATCCGCAGGTCGTCAAATACTGATAATTTGGGTCGGCCGCTTGTGTCTTTTGCCAACTCAAAGCATTAGTATTTGACGACCCGGGGATGAGAATCTGTAATCAATTGTCTTTCTCCAGAAAGTCACACACTGATGCTTTAAAATAGGTGTGAGCAGAAGCAGATGCTTATCATTGATGTACAGAGTGTATAAGTTGGGGGAATCAACAAACCCTTGGGGGGCATCTGTGTTAATGATTTTGGCAGATGAGGGAGCAGAATTGAATCCGACTTGCTGACTGCAGTCAGCTAAGAAGTTGTTAATCCACAAAATAAACTTGGGATTTACCGAGAGATCCACCAATTCGCCACCAACAGGTGGGTTTGGATGGTACTTAAGGCACTGCTAAATCCACAAACACAATTTTGACCAGGTTCTGAGCCTGTTCAAGGTGCTCACAGATGATATGAATCATAGTCAGCAGTGCATCTTCAGCACCTTTCTCTGCATATTGGTTAGCATCCAAGAGAGGTGAAAATTCCAAGAGGATTTGTTGTAATACAATCTTTTCAAAACACATCATCCTAAAAATGACAACTGGGCGCAGGTCAATCAATCAAACAATCAAACACGGATGCCCCAGTGTCTATTCAGTGCTGGAACAGAGAGGCTGCATATTATTGTTTGCATCTAAAGACCTATTGAACATTTGGAAGACTGGCTCGAGGGCAAAGACATTTGAACTGCAATTTTTACATATGATAAAGAAAACCACCGCAGCCATCATGTTATTCTTTATTGTATTTCTTCACTGTCACATGGCTCTGATGTTTAAGTGGATGTAATGAATGAATAAGAGGTCAAAAAGGCAACTCCACAGCGCCCGTCTCTGCAGTATCTTCTGAGTGGTTAATGGTTATTTATTTCTGCTTCAGAACGTAACCACAATTAAACTATTAGCAATTAAAGTTTAATTCATCTCTGTCACTCTGCTGTGTCCTCTCAACACCACTCCCTCTCTCTCTGTCACACACTCACTCTCTCGACGGGCACTCCCTCAAGTGTCGTTCACTCACACTTTTTAGCTTATTTCCACGCTCCTTCTTTTTTTCATAAAACTCTTCAATAATCTTGTTTTTAATGCACACATGCCCAACAGTGCTTTTGGAATGAAGCTGCACGCATGTTGAAGAAGCTGTGGAGTCTTTGTTTGACCAATCAGCAGTGGTCAGTCCTGCAAGCTTCGTCCTAATGTTTCTCTGAAACACCAGAAAGAGCTACCTCAAAAGGAGACAGATGTCTGCCTCCTGGATGTAAATTTAGTCTGTTTCAACTGATCAGAAACACAGGTAATATTCATGTAAAAGCTCTATAAAGATCCATTGAGTGATTGTAGTCTGCAGCATCAGGACCAAGGTGTTTGCGTCAATCAACAGTTAAAATCCAAACTCCACAGGTCCCTCCCTTCAGCTTCCCAGTGAAAACATGCTCCAGTTGGAAGTGTGGACGATGGGTGTGTATGTGTGTGATTGTTTATCTTCCTTGCCCAAGGACATCTCAGATGGTGAGTAAATGAGAGAAAATAGAGCAGCTAATTAGCATTGCATGCATAAATCAACTGTTTGTGATGTTCCTAACTACGCCTCCATCTCTCCCCTCCACCCTCCCACCCTCTTTGTGCATGTCCATCAAATTAGCAACATCATTAGCAAAGCCTCTTTCCAACATATTTCCTCCTTCCTGCTTTCCATTCTCGCCACCCCCTTTTGATTTGAAAGTGCGCTTGTCGGATACATTATGGTCCACTGAAACACAATTTATATTTGCTCTGTACTGCTAAGTCTCTGCTTCAGTTAGCTAAACTAAGATATGCAGGGTATCATGTTGATAAGGCAACAGAGAGGTTCCTGTTTTCTCATGACACAAACAGAGGAGAAGAAGTCATGAATTTATATGAGATTCAACAGCAATGAAGCACCGGAGAGCATTGCCGGTGCCAGGTTTACCAGGCTGGGGCCCGACACAGTAATTTTATGGGTTCATCCAAAGCTAGTGAGGTGTAAAATAGACTGTGGCGATAGCCCAAACACACTCAATGGCAGCCCTTGTGTCTCCACTAGGCTCTGAAATCATATTCAGGCATAACAATGAGTTGTGGAGCTGCGCAGAAAGTCAGAGCAAGCGAGACACAAGGTGTGCCAAAAATGGCTTGCTTTGCATAACAATTTGTAGTGTAGTCAAAGGAGAGGTTGAAAGCAATACAATACACACACCACTTTAGTAATCATGGACTGGTACCAAGTTTATATTAACCAAAGGGGTTTTCAAAAAAGAATCCAATGTAGAAAACAAGCCATTTCCTTATTTTTACTGAGTGGGATCTCCTTGGATGTTAAACCTTTGTCATTAATTTGTATCATAAAAGTAATGGCTGTCACTTCACTTTTAAACAACTGACTGAACCATCAAACATGTAACTAGTATGTAGGTGTTTTCTCAAGAGACGGACTTTTCATCCTGCATGACAAAACTCTTAAATCTGATGGAGGCATATGATTTAAAACATGTTTCTAGCATTTCACCTGCTTGCATCATAAACACCACAACTGTCAAACACTGCACTTGGAAGTGAATTTGAAAAATCATTGACCGTGAACTTGGAAATAATCCAACATAAAAATTCTAACAGAGAGCATCACACTAGACACTTGGTAGGTGGTTCTGCAACATTTTTTTTTTTGCACAAATGTGAATCCCTATCTATTCTAATGGCCTAACATGATGCATAATGGTTGATCCGGGCTTGACACTGGCCTGAGCACCTGGTGTCAAAGCACTGAAATGGCCAATCTAAATTATGCAAGCATTAGGCAAAGTATTGTTGTAAAATTTCAACTCTGATATTCACCTAGCCAGCATTGAGATTGAGGAGCAGTGGTGATAACTTTCTAGGGTTGTAAAATATTCCCTCACAAGAGCACACACATTGCCGTGCAGTGCCTTGTCATCATAAGCCCAGACTTCATAAAGTCCAGGGCACATAAAACTGGACTTCCTGGATCATATTTCATTCCCTCAGTGAATGAGACCCATAGAGGTTCACCAGCTGGTAGGCAAAATTCACCTCAGCCTTCCTTATCTGATCCACTGTGCTGAAATAGTGCTATGATAACGCTGCTTAGCTTGGAGCTCAGGGTGAAAGGATTCATCGCAGGCATCCAATATCTGAGGGAGAGCTGGAGCAAATCCACCGACATGTCAGATATGTCTCAAAGAGACTCAAAGAAAGGAGCGAAGTTGTTCACTTTTGAGGATTTTCTGCTTGGCGTTGTGTTTTTCTGTCGGTGCTGCCCCCCTCAAAGTTTTATGTTTATATGTTAAGGGGTTTCTGTACGTGGACAGAAGGCAAAGATCCTCTCCGACCTCTGGGTTTGTGTATGGATGTTTCTATAATTGTTCTATAATGTAAAGATATTTCCATCTGGGTAACTGTCCATGCACTTTTCTGTGCTTCACTATAATTCAGATGAAGGAACACCTTGAACTCTTTTTGTTGTGTCTTGTACTGTTTGTGATCTGACTGAAGCTCATCATGCTGTTGGACTCATATCGAGTCTCACTGTGTGACAGAGTCAAAATTATATCTAAAATGTAAATGTAGCAACATGGAACAACACAATTCTTTTCTTTGATTATTTGCTTTCAAAGTCTTCCTCACTTTCTTTATTCTCTTTCTTCTTTAACCTCCCTGCGGTTGAAATGTCAATCTATTACTCGTGATCAGCCTTCTAAACTTCCAAGGCACATTGCAGAGGGTTATTTCACCGCTCTGTCATCTTACTCAGCCTGAGTGATACCTCCTCCAGCCATGAAACACTTCACCAGGAAAAAGGGTAAACCAGATCTCAGTTTTCCCCTTGTGGCAAATAAAGTTAATGCCCTATATGAGGCACTAAACGAGTAAGAACCTGTGGTGGTAAGTGTATAAATGAGTAACAGTAATTTAATTGTACTGGTTGTTATTTTCAGATTTTATGTCATTTGGATTCAAATCAATCCTTTTTGTTTTCTATTTGGATGAAAGACACAAGAGTTTTGTTGCATAGATTTATTATATCTTCACTTTTTCTATTTTGAGGTGAACCTGCTTGAAAATGTGACATTTTGAGTGACAAGTGTCATTTCTTTGCAAAACCTTGAAGTAATCATGGCATGAATGAATCATTCAACAGCTCATTCACATTAAAAAAAAAAAACAACTCAGAGCCTTAAATTCTCCTTCCTTTTGCAATAACAACATCTTAATAAAAGAAAAAGCTCCAATATTTATAGATGATATTCATCTGCCAGGATCAAATATGACAGGGACAAATATGTAATTTAGTGAGAAACTGACTTTCATATATTGTTCCGACACTCTTATTTATAACTTCTGTTGATCAGAAATTGCAAGTTTCTTCAGAGCAAAAAAGGGTGCAGCTGCATCTGAAACTCAACGCTAGAGAAAAACTTGCCCAAATGCCCCCCTATTTATCATTCATAAGCACCATAGAGACAATTATTAAATGGTTTAAAACACATCATAATGAAGTTACATGCAACTTCAAGGATGCAAAGTGTGTATCACTGTACAGTTTTTGTTTGTGACTATAACTTATCCTGTATTTGATATTACTACAACTGTGTTTTGCTATATTGTCATCATTCATCACCTGTTTATACAGCAGCCTCCACTTACATTGGCTAACAACTAACAAAGTATGTTATAAACCATTTATTTAATGTTATTGTTTTCTTACATTCACTCATTTTAATTAAAGACATACACATATATTAGTCATCCATGCCCCTCTTTAGATCCTTTGCTCCAACCCCATGCAATCCATACACTAGATATTTAAAATAAGGGCTCCCTGATCCATGAATGCATGGCTGTGCCTATATGGCTGCTCACAAAGATAATCTTTTGCCTACATTCACCCTTACCCAAATGAGGTGAGAAAGAAGAAATGGGGACATTATATTAAAAAGAGAGGGAGCAGCTCTGAAGTCTATAGCACTCAGGCTGCTTTGTTTGTCAGGCCATTGAATTTGAGAAATTTCAATTTTCTTTGCTATCTGTGGATATGTAATGCCAATTATGTGCTTATGAGCTAATATAAAGGAACACGCTCTCATCCCTCATGATCATATTTTGCAGTCTAGCAGCTGATGTGTTCTTTATTCTCCACTGGTTAGCATGGTTTTATTCATGTGTGCTCACAGGCTGATGGAGTATTTTCTTTGACTTTTGGGTCAACTTGTGTTTTCCTCGCCTGGTTTATTTAAAGGAAATTGGCTTTGGATGAAGAGTGGAGGAGTCACTCCTCTGCAACCTGTGAATTTTAAACTCAGCTTCAAGATATCAATACCATCCTGAAATTGTGATGTAACATAATATTTTTCAGAGGCAGATTTTCACTTGCGATGAATGCTGATGGATGACGTACTCCAAAGTAAAATATCTTGCTTGCCCCATCATGCCCACCAATGTCAAACCCAGTTAATGTCAGGACATTCAGCTTTGCCAGTCATATCTTTTATAAAATAGAATAGCTGTTACATTTATCTTGCAATATTTAGTCATGGTCATACTGAATTAACTCTTAGCTCCACTTTCTTTTTATTTTTACTTCTTTCTAAACACAAGCTGAATCCACCTTAGATAGCCATGACACCACTACTACCAATGTGGAAAGAAAATCTATGTTTTCTTCTGATTTGGTGTGGATTTGACTCCACAATATCAATTTTAGATACATCGTGCCTCTTGCCTTTTCACCTTATCTTATTTTTATAAGAACAACTGGCCAAATGTCTGCTCCCTGCTCTTTTAGTATTGATTTATTCTTCTTAAAACTCTCTTTTCTAGTGGTGAAACTTTGTGTCACAGTCCATTAGTTTCCATTTGTATCGACAAATAGTTTTTTACTGTTGAGTTTTTTATTGTTTTCACTGGTTTCTTGACATAGTTCTCAAACAGATGAACCTGAAATACTTGTCATTTTTACTTTGTCAAGGGAAAGGTTAAGAAAATCATTTTATTTCACTGTAAGGTTCTTTCCAAAATGTTGTGAGATACCAATGCTCAAAACACCCCATGCCACTACAACTTAGTCCAACCCCTTGGGTTTTTGGCATTTATACCTGGTGGTATGGTGTCCCCAGTCATGTTCAGATAGAGGGGTAGGGTGCAGTATTAGGGCTACAAAGCCCCTTCAAATTAAGGTTTTTCAGAGGCACACTTCAAACTGAGAGTTATGAGAACTCTGTTTTTTCAATGTATTATGGCCCTTTTCTTCATAACAAGCATAAATCAACCGCTACTACTTTGCTTATATCTTGGTAGCTACTTAAATGGCTAATGTTGCATTGTTATGGCTGAGTTGTGCATGACAATCCCACATTTGATGTACTTCAATGTTGCTTGCCCCTACTTTGATGGCATGATGGCCAAAATGTGCTAATTATAGCCTGTAAAGCACTACAAGTGACAGTGTACTGAAGCAGTGTTCTCTTTCATGTGATGACTTGATTGCTAGCGTGAAGTTGTGAACAAATTGCGAGCAGCGATGCTTTTCGATCTCCATCAGATAAATGGCAAGTGGCATTGGGATTATACCAGAACTGAAACAGTAACATAAGAGATCTCACTACAGGTGAAGACGGCACATTGGAAATGTTTGGTTGCGTCTGTTTATATAAATGCCACTGATGACAAGTGATGATGCAGAGGGTTGTCCCATTTCAAAGGGGGGGATTTGCAACATATCCAAGACCCCCGCCTGCTAAACGAGAACAGTGATGAGCAGAAGAGGTGTGGTTGAACTGTGCACCTAGCAGTTATAAATCCTCAGAACTGTGATGAATATGCAGTGTGACAGAGCTTGTTACTACACTCACACACAAAAAAATTACATTAGCTGAAGACACACTCAATATACAGTGTAAATCACACTATTTCCCTCAACTAACATAGAGTATGATCCCTCCAGATGGAGGACTCCTGTGCAAATGTATTCCTATTCATAAAGTATTCATCGATTGAATGTTTAAATATTAACATTTCCAGTTGATTCAAATCATTGGATTGCTAATGGTTAAAATCCCTCTTTGCTTTGAGAGTGTCACCATACAAACCATGGATGCCTCTTCTTACATGTTTCTTTCAGCATTTAGGTAACAAGCAAATTAATGGAGGCAGATAGCTTGAAAGTAATCACTCACACATATCATTCTCCGCTCTCTACTCACATCCAATGTGTCTATTTAAACTGTCAAGCTCTGCTCACTCTTTCTATGC
Source organism: Pagrus major (assembly GCF_040436345.1). Taxonomy (NCBI): domain Eukaryota; kingdom Metazoa; phylum Chordata; class Actinopteri; order Spariformes; family Sparidae; genus Pagrus; species Pagrus major. The sequence goes on along the minus strand of NC_133225.1, from coordinate 21,209,883 downwards.
TGCTGCTGATACAATGCACCGCTGCATTATCACTGCCACTGCTCACATATAGCATTATATGTAATCAAATCAACTCACCCCCAGCATGCATCTGCAGGCTCTGAATAGGCACTAGTTATGGTAGATGGTGAATGGACTTGCATTGCTATAGCACTTCTCTGGTCTGGTCTACAACACGTTCACCCATTAACACACACATTCATACACTGATGGCAGAGGCTGCCATGCAAGGTGCCAACTGATCATCAGGAGCAATTTGGGGTTCAGTTCAAGGATGCCTCGACATGCAAACAAACCATCGATCTTCTGATTGCTGGGTGACCCGCTCTACCTCCTGAGCTACAGCCGCCCCACTAGTTTTTCTTTTAAAACTAGTGACAGAATTGAATAATGTCACCTAGCTTTGTGTCTATTATTATATGCCTCTGCTCACTTTTCTTACTGACCATCACATACACTCACAGTCATTCAAACTTTTTATATTTTTACACTTAGATGTTAACACTGTGCCATGCACACTTTCTGCATAACACACACACACACACACACACACACACACACACACGCACACACACCATGGACATGCACATTGAACCAGCCGCCAATTATAAACTGCGATTAGGATTCTGCGACAGGCTCTGCTGCCACTTTCAATTGGCACTAACATGGCAGTTGTGTAATAAGGCCGGTCTGCCAGGTCAGCAGTGGGACATGGGGTCACATCAGCCATCTGATGTGATGTCAGAAGTTTGGCCTCCGGGTTCAACAGGCCTCACCAGAGTAAGAGTCAGACTGGGAGGGATTGGAAGGTTTGATGGGGACTAGTATGACAAATGTGGGAAAGCAGTGTATGTGTAGCTGTGAATGGATATTTGGGGCGCAGTTGAAGGCGGGTCATAGTGACTTATTTGACAGCTTCTGCCTTTATACACTGTGAGTCACAGGTGGTTGTGGGCAAAGAGAGAAGTTCCAATTACAGTAGGTAGCAGTCTGCAGCTCCAAATGTATGTATTGTGTGTTTTGATGTTACTTTTTCTTAACTTAAAATTATCTGGTTGAGTTTTCTAAGCCCAAAAAAAACTAATAAAATGACCACAAAAGATGCAACAACTCACTCTTACTAATCCCGCCCATTTTTCGCCCTGTGACACAACAGTTGAACAAGCTCAGTACCAGGATGCACCTCGGCCAACTTTTCCGTTTCGTGTTAAACTTCTACAGTATGTGCCTTTGTGCCTATATTAAATAGACAAAAGTTAAGAGGATGGTTAAAAGATGTTGCTAGGGGACCGTGTGGAAAGTGCTGTATTATTCCAGTCCCAAAAATGAAGACAAATTTTGCTTGATGTAGAGAGTAGATTAGCCTGTATAGTAAGCTGAACATAAACACCATCACCAAAGACACCTGTGTTTATTCAAAGGCAGAATACAATGTAAAGGCACATTATACTGATGCCAAGATCTTCACGGATACATCACATTGTATATAGTCAGATACTAGGTTAGCCAATGTCAGCAGAACGCTAACTAACTTATAACGTCAGCACATGGTCTGTAGTCAGGAATAATTACATAAAGAAGGTGTGGCTTCTCTTCTTTTCCTTCGGACCAGAATTACTTGGCATCAAACCGCATCACCTTGCCTTGTTCACAAAACAAAACATTGTGAATATATCCTTCCATCGTGTGGCACACGTTAAATGTGACCGACGTCGCCATGTTTCTTATTGTCAAGCTTGTCTGACCTAGCAACAGTAACTAAGGGGGGTGGGACTTAGGATCGAAGAAGTTGATGAAGTTCATTACAGAAATAAAATTTAATAATAAAAACAAAAGAAATAAAAACAAAAGAACCAATTAGAAGATCACATCACAGCACAAGAAAAGGCCATTAAACCCAAACGCTAAAAGGTTATTTTATAGGAGAATATTGTCAAGAGGGATATCGAAGGAAATTAAATAATAAGTGAATGAAAAGAAAACACCACAAGTCAGGAAGAAACCACAAGACGGCTGAAAAGGGAAAGGATATAAAACTTAAAAGGCTATTAAAAAGTGAGTTATGAAGAGAGGATTAAAAGATAACACAGCAAACACAACACAGGAAAGATTATCAAAGACGTGGTCAGGAATTAAAGAATGGGTGCTAAAATAGAAATAAATAGATGTTGCAGAATGAACTTGTCAAGCAGCCTCAAGGAGGGATCACTTTTACAATCTAGTTGGGACCTTGGGATATCCAGAGGGCTCTCTTCACAGGCTAATAAATAAGCAGAAGATCACTAACATGTGAGGGTACAAGATGAGGTTGAAATTCATCAACAAAAATTGAATTTTTAAAATAAAAACACTGGTTACAGATGAAAACAGCAAGTATTGTTAATGGTCCACAGGCTGTGCCTTGAAAATATGCAGCAACTTATTAACATGTTAGATCTACAGTATGTATCACCATTTGACAATTATCTTAAATGTTTGCACTACAGGCTTTACATTCAGGTCTGAGCCAAGTCTCAGTCTTTGTCAACAACCAAACGCAAACGTCTTGAGCCTGAACCACAAGAATATTACAGTGTAAAAACTATCTTTCCCTTTATTTTTATTTTTCTTTGTCTCTTTCACTTGTTCTTACACAGCTCCACACAGACAATGATACACTGTTCACAGTCTCGTCCAGTCTACTGTCGCAAGTTTGGCCAATTCATCATAATGAAGTAACAAAGCTTGTGTGAAGCACAAGAGGGTGCAGAACAATTCCGCTGCAGTGTTTTTGGTTAAATGGTGACATCGCTGATCTCTTACCATCACATTTGTGCAGTTAATCAATGGTCCTGTTGCTCATTTGCATCCATGCTCTGTCAAACTTCAGCAAACAAAATTATCAGTGATCAGTTTCTCGCTGTGCTCAGGTATTTGACTGCTCTGGCTCCACTGGAGGCCAACAGTGTGTGTGGCTCTGTGCCATTGGTTACAATAAAGCTCTTCTCAAACCACAAGTGCATTTTCATCTTCATGTGTGCTATTGCTAATCAGCCACTGTCGCCTAGCAACGACAACCATTTGCTGTTGTGTGACGTCTTCAGGTCATTTGCAGTATTTATGTGGCCTTCATGATTTAATTTGCATTAGAATAGGAATGCCCCTATCCTAATATATGCAGTTTGACAGAAAACCAGAATAAACTATGTGGAATTATTGCATTTATTCTATGCCATACATCAGATGCTCACAGTGCAGTGCGTAAGGTGTGAACCTGTAGAAAAAATTTAAAATTAAGCATGGGAGACGTTTAAGGGGTACTTAAAGCGGTAATGTTATGCTTTTTGGGTTTTTGCCTTTCCTTTATTGTGTTATGTAGCATTTTTGTGCATGTAAAAGGTTTACAAAGTGAAAAAGCCCAAAGTCCAGGCCTGGTTTGGAGTCTATTATGTTTATTACAAAATATATACAGCTGTACTGCAGCCATGGTTACCAGCTGTAGCAGTGTTATTTTTGATCACATTACCTTGCTCGGCATGACCCACCCTACTCTGCCTCTGATTGGCTACATCCTGGCAATTATGCGTAATGCGCATGTGCAACTCTCATCAAAGACTGAACAGAGGTGAGATGTCTCACTCCGTAGCTAAAACGGAGTGTTCAAGACACAGTGTGTAAAGGGGTGCTGCAGCAATGCACCATATGAGAAAAATGTTGTTTTTTGAAAATTAAAGTACATGAACCGATTCTGCTAAGACCCCCAAATAAAAGTATGAACTTGAACATTAGCATAATATGACCTCTTTAAGCCTTACCATGTGGCTCAACATCATTTGGTGATTTATCTGCATAGATATCAAACATTTCTGAGGTGATAATACGACAGTTGAACTACAGATATTCTCACTTCACATTCTACAATGTGAGAAAGAGTGCATTAAATTGAAAAACATGGCAGCATGGCCATGTTGAGAATATGTCCATATGGTGAGAAATATGTGCGTATATTAGGAATTAATTTTAATAAATATTAATGTGAAAAGTCAGTTAATGCTTAGGTGTTTTTGTGTAGGCTACAGTGTGTGTAATGGTGTCTCTACAACATTAACCTGTGCATGTCTATGTATGGAACTGCGTGCTTGTCAAAGCTGTATCTAACTAAAAGTGTCCCAGAGCATTTGTTGCAGTGGCTACAGATGATTAATGGTTGTTGACACAAACACAAACACTGGGAAGCTCAGACAGAGTGAGACAGATGAAGACAGATAGAGGCAGAGGGAGAAGCTCAAGTTAAATACCCCCATATCAACATTGCAGACGCTGTGGATAATAGGCCTCTAAAGGCGCTTCTTTTTCACCGCAACCACTTCCCTTAAGGGTTGCAAGAGTACAATTTGTATAAGAGAGAAGGAAAGGGAGAAACATTTGTGAAACACAGAAAATGTAGAGGACCAGTGTGTGCACATGGCAGGCACATAAGGACTGACAGCAGCATGCAGCTTGAGAGAGTTCAAACATCGGTAGGATGCAATGGTAGCAGTCGTCAGGTGTCCTCCAGCTGTTTATCTGCAGAAATATATCCTACCAGGCCGAGCCAAGAGAGACTGCAGTCCACAGAAAGACAAGTGACCTGCCAGAAACCAGTGTGTGTGACACACTTGTTCTACAATATCACTATCATATCTACCTCATAATAATTCTTTAATTGCCTATGGACAAACAACTCTGTCTCCAAGAAATTCTGTTTGGGTTTAGAGCAACATAAAATCTGGAGACAGACAGTTGATTGTTGAGTCTAATCTGTGGGTCATCAAATACTGACGTCTGGGGTGGTGTATGACATGAACAACCAACCCAAAGAGTAAACCTGGGGATGAGACTCCACAATCAACTGTTTTTCTTCAGAACAGAAGAAACAAAAGCACTTCAGTTAAGGGTGAGGCAAGATTGTGATTGTGGTTCAATGTTAACAAAACATCTTACATCTGAAATCTCTGCTGACTTTTTCTGTATTAAAAAAGACTATGATCTTTCCCTCAGCTTAACCAAGTGCTGCTGGTGCCTAAGCATAACCATAAAAAGTCAAACAATTCTGTAGTCACTGCAGGTGGATAGTATATTGCAAGATTGTCCTTTTTTTGGCGGAAAACAAATGAAAAAGGCTACCTTGTCAGTGAACATGGCATGGCCAGGACATATGATAAGCCTTTATTCCCGCTCAGGATTACAGTATCCCACTTGTATGAGTATAGTAATACGGTAACCTGGCACGTGTGTGTGATTGGAAAAACAGCCCTCACTTTTCATATGTTAATTTGCAATGGGCATTGGGTTGTCACACTTGTTCTGACTGAAAATGCAATTAAATAGTATCTGTGTTGAAGTTACTTGTTGGTAAGTAAGATTTAACAATGATGAATACCTGGATAGCAACAATGAGTTGTTGAAATTTGAAAGTTTTGTGTTGTAAAAATGTATCTTTGGGGGTGGTATATACAGTACATTATATTGCCTTTACCAATATCAAAATGCAAACTGGCAAGATGCTGCTTTATTTCCTGCTGTAAATGAACATATCCATAATCATGAGGACATAGTTGCAAAAAAGGTTATTTTTTCCAAGCAATGTGCAAATTCTCACCCTCATACATTCCCCTGCATGTAATTTCAGTCCCTTTACTCCTCATTCTGTTTACACACAGAGCTCGGTATCTTTTTTTCAAAAGCAAAAGCTATTTCCATCCTCAGATGTTATCAGCAGCCTGGCCGCTTTATCTAGTGCTATCACAGTTTAGAGCGCGCACAGGCATCAGTTCCCATTCTTTTAAAAAAGTACACATATCTCTCAGTCAGTAGTCATCTTAACCTCTGTCACAACCTCTCAGCTAACAACAAAGTAAGCGGCCGCTGGCAAAACATTGGTAACTGCCCTGTCTTGGCTTGCTTGGAGAAAAAGAGCAAAAATAGCTGCTGGAAAATGTACACAGCAGTAGCAATTGTACTTTCCAACTGTAAATTATACTGTGAAACAGAAAGAATGGCACAAGTTAAGCATTCAATCATGACTATCTGGCAATTGCATACCTTTAATGTTGAGCAGCAAGCCCTGGTTTATCGCTAGGTTATCAAATGGGCACCTCCCATCACAGATGTTTCACTGATTCAGACCTCGAACACCTCCAGAAGGCTGTACTGTGACCTCTGGCGTCCCAAAGTGAATTATTATGTGTTGTAATGTATTCCATCTGACAACTGCTGCTGTATCTGTACTCTCACAATTTTTCCATTAACTTTTAATTACCATACCTGCTAAAGGGGATCCATTTAATTTTCAATTTCTCGGGATTTCATCTGTTATTAAAGCCTTGAATAATAGCCCATCCCCCTTCATCATTACTTGTCAGATCCAGGAATACAGTCTCTACTGGGAATTGTTAGTGATAGTTGAAGATGTGGGAGTTCCATCTAGAATGAATAATAGCCCACATTTATGATAAAGAATGTATTACAATGAAAAATATATCCAGCTTCTTGAAATTTAGTTAAACATTATCATATCTACTGAATGCTGCAACTATCAACAAAAATGTCGCTTTTATCAGAGTTCAAAATGAGTAAATACTAAACACTGCATCTGCTTCCATACATGTAATTTAACTTCCTCGGTCAACATGCAAGGTAAGTAATTAACACAAGACAGATAATGACAATACCTGAGTGGAAGAGAAGGAGGCTCAGCTGCACAGAAGGCACTTTTTGCAAGGTCAGTCTGTTTCAATTGAAACTTTCTGTCGGTAGCTTAATGACAATTTTTTATAAAGCAGTTACTAACAGCTGAGTGCACCAATCGTGGGACAGCAAGGTGCCTGTTTCTTATTAACCAGAAACAGTATAATAAGCAGTGTTGGGCAAGTTACTTTCAAAATGCAATATATTACATATTACTAGTTGCTTTCATTTTAAAGTAATATATTACATTACCCTATTACTGTCTGCATAGAGTAATTTATCACTTATTACACACATTTTTAGTTACTTTCAGCCAAATGCCCAAATAACCTACAAAGTTTTTACTACGATGTGTCCTTGGATTCTCAGTCAGATCCAATCAGAAAAGAGGCACAGCAATGCACGCCCTTTCCAGATTTACCGCCTGGTCCAAATATGGTGACGGTTCCAAAAAATCAAGGTGGCTGTGGTCATAATGCCGAACTCAAGGCTTCCAAATGTGTCCACAAACCAATGGGTGGCGCCTCCACTCAATATTTTTTATACAGTCTATGTCATTAACAAGACTAAGAGTGTTCAGCCATGCTAGCAGGTCTGTAAGGCTGTATTTATGCACAGCAGTGCTTTGAGGTAAATACTAACATCAGGTTACAAACATGCTGGAAATTAGAATGCATGCAAACGTTAGCATAAAACACAAAATAAAACTGAGGCTCATGGGAATGTAATCAGTTTCGTTGGTATTTTATGATAAACCAAAGTACTTAATTAAAGTGTTGACCTAATGATGGTGCTATAAAGTCAGGGTATCACCATGGCAAAATGAGTTGCCCGTATCTGTGCTAAATCTCCCAGTAATAAATCCAAAAGTTGTTGAAACATGTCACTAATAACCAAAAAAAACGTCAATCTCATGGTGGCGGAAGGGGCGAAGTCAGAGGATCACTAAAGTCAGATGCCTTCAGCCGCTTTGAACCATGAATCTCTAAACAAATTTTCATGGCAATCCTTTTAAAAGTTGGTAATATATGACAGACACCTAAACATTAGTAGTTTGATGGGTTAATTTTGAATTTTAATACTTTTTCTCTTTTCACACACATGACTGACAGGACCACCAGACAATAAACTAAATGTTTTCAGTCTCTTTTGTTGCAAGCTGGCTTGAGTCTTTAAACATTAAAAAAGAACCTGTGAGAAGGAGATTATGCTGAACTAACCAATGCATGCAACATGCAAGCCAGAACTGTAATCTGCCCTTATCTGTTAAGCTTATTTCCTCTCTTAATGGTACCCCTATCCCCTGAAGGTGATGTTCTGTAGTTGTGACAAGGTAGTGTTATTGTTGGAGGTGATGCACCTCACCAAGGTTAAGTCAGATCTTATCACAGCACTGGTGCGAGAGGGATGCTGTGTTGCAGGCAGTTGTAGTGGAGCGAAGAGGGTAGGCAAAGGTTGGGTGATAATATACTGATGAGCTGCAGTCCAACTCGCTGACTCACTGCCTGCTTTTTCTTTTTCTTTTTTGGTGGTCCTGTATAAAAATATAAAGCTTCTGTGTAAAACTATTTCAATGTTTCTCCTGTTTTTTGTTCAGTGGAGCATGGCACAACTGTCAGTTTAAGGTTTCATTCTCAGTGTTTTCAGCCATGAAATCTTTGGATGACAGTTCGGATAAAAGCTGAATTCCTGAATGTGATTTGTCAATTTACTAAATCATTAAAGCTCCACTCAAACAAGTGTTTCTTCCGTCTTAACGGTTAACACTCTTATTCAAACAGACAATGGGTGCATGCATTACCATGGCAACCACATTGCCATTTTAGCAAGATCAACATCATTAGCATGGACAGCAGTTACATGGATATTAGCACGGACAGCAATAGCAGTCAGTCAAACACAAGTTTTTTTTGGGTTCTGAGAAGCAGAGTTTATTCAAACTGTTACTTGCTCTGTGCATTGATTGCCACTCGATCGCTGTCTGCTCTGAGCACAGCCACGTCAATCTGTCTCTCACACACAGCCCTATTCCTTTAAGGAACCACGCTACTCTTTTAACACCACATACACTTGAGCTAATGACTCTGATTTTGAGTCTCTGAGTCTTCTCAACCTCTCGTCTTGGTGTGCTTGGGCAAGCTAGAGGATGATGTATGACTCGAAGATTCTGCTATATTCATGCACCCTTTTCCCATTTTAGCAACTGCTTAACTAAATTTTGTGCTCAGGCTTAAAAAAAAATCATTGGCAAAAAATATTTGCCAATCAGTGTGGCTATTCAACATTGTCAGGAAAGGACAGGAATGATGCAGTATGAAATAGCCAAAATACACTCGAGGGGGGCTTTAAATGCTGATACACCACAATCTGCGACATTAAGCTCTATCAAAAGAGACACTGAGATCAATGGTCTTGAACTTCAATAAAACAATTTGGGAAAAGTTAATAGATGAAAGACTGGAACCTGCTGTGTGAGCATGTGTAAAACAATACAAAATTCAATTGGCAATCACTCTGTAATCTAGTCTCAGTACCCTGAATGTGTTTTATCCATTCATTTGTTGGGCTGTGTTCCTTCTTGTGTTACAATGTCTACCAAGTAAATAACCAGATACAGGCATGTTCAGGGTATTTTACGGGATAGGGTTACATTTGTTACACTATTTTTTTTCTGTTTTGCAAGGATATAAATGCGTGATAAAAGGACAAGGACAAGTACGACAAGCTACAGATAAGAGCACATGTGACAGTTCTGTTTTTTTTCCTGCTTTTTTTCTCAGTCCTGCCCAATCCTACAAAAAGTCTGGAAATTAACACTCACTATCCTAGATGTGCAGTCCCACTCTGTTTTCTGTCGCCAATTGCAGGTCAGTTCAAGTCAACTTTATTTATTAAGTCCAATATCAAAAATCACTAATTCACGTCAAGGAGCTTTACGATCTGTAAAGCACACAACACCCTTTGTATTTAGACCCCATATTCAGGTAAGGAAAAACCTACCCATGAAAACTCTTTAACAGGGATATAATGGAAGAAACCTGAGAAAAGAGCAACGAGTGGGGATCCCTCTCCGGCCCGGTATGTGTGATTTTGTGTGTGTGTGTGTAGAACAGAAATATACAGTACTGTATATGTGCACTCACAAATCTGTCTTTGTCTCTCTCCATGCGTGACTGTGTAGGAGACGATGTTACATGCACGATGATAAAAAAATTGACGATCCTAACAGCATTGGAAAATCATGTCTAACTGGTAGACAGGTCCAAATACAGCAACCAGTCAGTGGGCGCATATTGCTCATTCATACTATTTTCTGCTTGTTAGTGCTTTATGAATCCAAACGACCCAAAACTATATTAACCAGGCTATACTCTAAAATTGATGTAATGTCAAGCCCAACTTGTGAGGATCCTGCATTTACGCAGATATCATCTATTATGGGGTTTTCTGAGGGATGTTCACACCTTCGCCCACCTGAATGTCCTGTCAGGCTGTTGCTATAGATATCCAAGCACAGAGCTCAGTGAGGGGGAGAAGGCAACAACTGAGTAAAAGTGAGAAGACGAGGCAAATGAGGAGGAGATGCCGCAGAAATGAGACAGAGTCAGGAAGCAGAGCGAGCGTAGAGAGTGTGAAACAGTGAAGACACAGAATGGGAAACAATAATCCAGCTTGTAGTGAGTTTATCAAGAGTGAGAGAATGTGTGAGAAGTGAAAAAGAGGCAACGATGATGGGGGAAGTGCAGGAGAATAAGCTCTCTACCTGTCAGCGCATCAAAGCCTTGTCGTGTCATATACTCACCCGCTCACACACCCACTCATCCCCTCAATGCCTCAACCTAATGAGCCAAGTGTCTCTCAATGGCTCCTGTATACCCTAGCACTATCACACAGCCATTATAACTCTGTGTTACAGACAATTTATCGCCCTGTACAGCAGTGCTTCTATTTCCATTCCCTGTTGTCACGACATGCATCCTTCTTACTGTCATGTACTCACAGGCTTTCTCAATAAGCAGAGACAAAATCTGCACTGCATATGCCAATGGGTGGGTGGGTTCTATCCATGGCACCTTACAGTAGCACGTGCGAGTACACCTGGGTCGATGGGGATTTTTAATAGGAAGTGAACTTTTTTAAGACCAATCTAGAAAGACACTGGAGCATTTTGTCCTCTGTCACACTGAACAGATACACTTGTATTTGTACAAATGTGTCACTCCACACCATCTCGATTACGACCGCATCACCTTTTTTTACACCTCTCTCTTCTGCGTCTTGTGGGTTAGTAGTAAACAATGCTGTTATTCAAATCAATTAATATGTGATCTGTATCTGAATAAATCAAATTTTCTTAATTGTGCCCACATTGTGATTGGGATCCCAAAAAGCAAATAGGTGATCTATGCAGACTCACACTTGGCCCAGTTGCTCCATACTGTGCCGTAGCACGATTGTCCCTCCTCCCCAGTCCCTCGCTGCCCTGCACTCATTGCTCACGTCGTAGCGCAGTTGCAGCACAATGGAGTGGCTTATTTTGTGTTTGTCACACTAGGCAAACACTTGCCTAGTGTGAGTGCGCCCTTACAAATGGTCATGGCGCATCCCAATCCAATGACAGCAACGCCACAAATAGACATTACTTTTTTCGAGACTTGCTAGCTACTGCTTCTAATTGTAGTAGTAGTAGTAGGTAGTTAATTTAGCCGAGCTTTTAACTCCCTTTTTTTCTGTGTGGTCAAGTTGCATGGATTGCATTTACATCTCACTGAGATCCAATCACAATGTGAGCCTGACCACTTGAGCTGATCACATTCAAATTCCAATGCGTTCTGCATGACATATTCAGATACAGGTGGTATTTTAATTCCTACACATTTTCAATATCGTTTTATTGCTACAATGAATTATCTTTATAGGAATGCACTTGTGATGAATGACTGTTTATACATTGTGAACTTGCCAATGTTATACCCCCAACACAGTTTGATAACTGGAGCACGGAACAGTTCAATAGCTGTAGTTGCATTTCTAGTTTTATTTAACTCAATAAAGATAGTTTAGCTTGTCGTTGTCCTTTGAGCAGCACAGCTCTACTCGGCTGCTGCTGAAAGGATAATAGGATGAATTGATCCCAGGTACTCAACACACAATAGGGCTATGTAAACACAACCCCTGCTGAAGGTGTTGGCAGGATGTTGAGCATGCAACTGTAACTTCTTTTCCCCTGAGGCAGGCAATTTAGTGCTGCCTTTGAAGATGTGCATCACTACCAAGATTACTGGATAATTAAAGATGGGTTCGGACGGTTCAGTCTTTATAATCTTTTTTAAAAAAGGGTCAATGTTAGAAGTTCTAGAAAAAGTTCTTTAGGCCTCAATTTTGTAGATACTAGCTGCTTTTTGAAGATTGGACCTATTTTTATTAAACTTTCAGAAAAAAGGTGATGAAATACAGTAAATTAATTTATGGAAACTGGTTAGTGGTAAAACTGGCAAGCATTCTTCCAGTTTGACACATTTTATGAGAATTGGTTGGATCTCAAATTCCCAGGAGGGATTTACTATGACAAGTTTCACTCCCCCATCCAGAAGCTTAATTTGAAATAAAGTTTAACACTGACCTGCATGCTGATTTTTTTAGAAGAAAAAGAGTTGGTCTGGGTTTGAAGGAAGGGTTGTTTGTATCGCACCGGCATGTTGCTGAAGTGTTGCTTCTGGTGTGAATTCAGAGTTGGAGCCTTTGTCTTCCTGCTAAATGTCACAGCAAATCAAGTCCCCCTGACTCTGGGAGCACTCATGCCATGCTTGACTCATTGAACACATAGGCCTGAGATCTTTTTACTGTTGAGACTACTGTTGCTGTGTGGATGGGCCTTACTTTTATTGCCATGGTTACAAAGATTTTTTCTCAAAGGACATATCTGGATTACTTTTTTTATCTCTCTAACATGAACATAATAGCAATAACCCCAATGTACAGCCAACACCCAACATACACAACCCACACATAATTCTGCTCTCTCTTTTCTTCTCTTACAAATGTATTATTTAAGAAACGTCAAATCTTGTGTCACATTGTCACTCGTTTTTCTAACTGTGATTCAACAACAGAGTCATTGATGGCTTCCAGTAGCCTATCTTTCAAGGATACTGGGGAAAAAACATAGTTACAGTTTCATATATTATAGGAAGAGAGATCCTGAAATAATCCACACCTTAATGTAAGAATCTGTCAAATTCAAATGATCCTTTTCACTATTCCTTCTCAAATGCTAAATTAGCCTGCTGGTTCTTTGAGGGATAACAAAGCTTCAGGTAAATGGGTAAGGAGCTACTGAGGATGTTAACGGAAATATTTAACTGTAAACTTTAACTGTTTAACTGTAACTATAAGCAAGTTCTCTTCTCTTGTATCTGCTCAGGCCATGTCTATTTGAACCCACTGTCTCTTTCTGCTTTCGGTACTACAGTATAATGCCCCAGTGCTTTTCTAGCAAATTACATGGATAAATTAAGTGGTAAACACAAACTGTAAAAGCAATACGAATAGAAATCCAATATGGCCAGAGAAATTGAAAGGCTTTAACTCAGATTCTGTTTTTAATCCAGTCCAATCATACTTTTGACTCACTCCCGATGCTGCAATCTCTTTTTTCTTCAAAACATTTTTTTTCACCGTCTAGTTTGTATCAAAGCATAAGATCTGATGCGTGGCAGGACCACTGTAATGATGGATTTGTCATGAAAATGGTTCTAACAATATGCTCAGTCTTGTTACACAAACTGTCAGTCATTGGCTCATTGTAATTATGTAACACTGGAGTTTCCTTTGAGAAATTCATATCTTTGACTGTGTGGTGCAAAGTTCATCAAAGTTCTAATAATCTTAATGGATGCAAGCCTACGCATCTTTTAATATCTATCAGACTCTTCTAGTTTCTTTTGAATAGTGACATTAATGCAAACCATGAAGCGGTCTTAATGGGTAACTCCACGAATTTTGCAGTAAAGAGTGTTTATAGGTCTTGGGGAGGACTACTGCATATGTTAAAAAAAAAAGTAGGATAAAGCCTTTTGTTGTTCCAGAGGAAGTGTATTTAATCTGATAAATTGCCTCCAGTGATGTTACTCAGTGGCTAAATAGCATCCTGGGTAATGTGGGTACCAGGTTTTGAAAAACAGTCCACTGGTCAGTATTGCATCCTATAATACTCATGTTGAACTCATCATGGAAAGTGATGAATGCACAAATGGTGAGTGCCTACATTACCCACAGTGCAACTTAGGTAGTGAGTGGCTATCACTAGAGGCAATTTAACAGATTACATGCAGCTTCCTCTGGAGCCACAAAAGGTTTTATTACTTTTTCACAAGAGCAGTAGTACTCTCCAAGACCTGTAAACTGGTGGGATTTCCCTTTAAATCTTTAATGCAGAAGAGAAGAAGGTATGGTGATGTACTGTGTAGGACACTTTGATCCCAGATGTACAGGTATCATGTACTATAGAATGTAAAGATAAAATGTGATGAGTTAGGGTTGTCGTATTTCATTCATTTTAAAGTAGCAGTGAATTATGCTTTACTGTATAAATTACTGAGATAGTTCACTCTTCATTAATGTGAGAGGCTCATCAAGAGCCATCCAGACAGCGTTTAAGTGCATATGCCATTTCGGGGACACTTTATCCACAAACTGCACAGGTCGAGAAGTGTCTCTTCAGTGTGGTGACCTGTGGGGAATTGAGCCGCATTGTAGGTAACCACTGTAATCACTCAGCTGCACACAAGACTGGTTATTCACGGCTGGATCCAAACACATCTGGGCTAGTATTGTTAATATCAGGACTTTTTGTATTGTTTATCAGATTGCTGGATGTGGTTGTTTCAGAATGTGACTTTTATTTTTCAGTGAATATGTAGGCCTACTGTAAATCTGTAAATGCCATATTCCCTAATGAACAGATTGACATGGCGAAACCAAGTTGAATAAAGGAAAATGTTATATCCCTTTTTAAAGCCAAAGTCTTCACTGTAGCTGCTGAGCTATATGCATCTGAAGTAGGGGCACAACCCCCTCCCACATAACAGACCTAAATGATGTCTTTTCAAATCAATTTGGGATCTTGGGGCCTCTGGAGACTTGGATTATGTCGGAGAGTTGTACTGAAACAACAACCGAAAAAATACATAAAATGGCTATGTTTTAAAACAAGTCCCCATCTACTTCAGTTGCTTAAGAGAATGCTGCAATGTGCTCCAGAGACATTTTTTGGACTAAAAAACTTTGCAGACGAAATGGTGGTGAGTAGATAATGATTGATATTTCATTTTTGGGTGAAGATATCCTTCAAACCAACTGGATTTTCTACAGTTTAAATCACCCAATCATGTTGTAGCTTTCAAACTTTAAATATTTTCTCCTTTTTGCTTCTGTAAGCTGTCCTATTGCGACCCTCCTCCATCCCATTCACGTACAGTTCATTATTCCCAGGTTCCCAGTCCACTCCTCTTTACATCCAGAAAAACAAAAATGTAATTTGCTCACTCAGAATGAAGTCTCTCCTATTTTAAATATTTCTATTTAACGTTCTATAAGTAGAGTGTGTGCTATTTTTACATATAAAACCTAACCATATAAAATACTAAATAATGATCCCAGTCAGCAAAGGATATAAATATCACACACATTAACAAAAAAGTTCATTATTCCTGAAATGCAGTCTCTTTTTTTTAATTGTTTTTTCATTATACATTATACATATGACACATGTGTTATATTGCAGACAATTCATACAAAATATGAACAATATCAGAAAATTAAGAAAAACTTCCACATATTGAGTGAACATTTAGTAGACAGACATGTATTGGATACGGCACATAAAATTTAAGTGGAATTGCAACTTGGCTGTCCTTTGGTTCACTAAATTTCACTGTAGTACATTATCTTTATCCTTAATCTAAGCCAAAGCTCTTTTAGCGTATTATGTAGACTAAGTAACACTTCTACAATCGCCAATCAATGAATGGCCTTTTCCGACTTTTCTTCAAGCCACTGGCTCTTGATTGCCAGCGCTCAGCCCAGGGTGACAGACTGCTGCCTCTCCTCTAATTAAACCACTCATCCAGCCACCCTGACTGGCGTGTGTTTCCCACACACAGGTGAACACAGGAAGAGGGAGTTAAGAAGAAGTGAGGTCAACTGAGCAGGACAAGGCTGGAGGAGAGGGAAAGAAAGGGGGGACTGATGGAAAGAGAGTAAGTGATGGGAAAAAAAAGGAATCAAACAGGAGGGACAGAGAGATGCTGTGAGATAATCAAAGACAAGGTGCGATCTCTTGTTTGAAAGGGAAAGACGGTGGAGCGCTTCCCTTATCTTTATTTAGACAGGATAGCTGAGAGGGACTCAGCCTCGAGCAAACACCAGAAGAAATATTCAGGACAGAAGGGAAGCAGGGAGACATATCAGCTCCTTTCATTTTAGACTTATCACCTCCCTCGCAATCTCAGCTCTCAAGTAACAGTGAATTCACTGAGGTTGGCTAGAGTAAAGGGACAGTTCACACCAATATCAAAAATACACATTTTTCCTCTTACCTGTTTTGCTGTTTATCCATAGAGGTTGTTCTGGTGTAAGTTGCAGAGTTTTGGAGATATGAGCCGTAGAGATGTTTGCCCTCTCTTGAATATAATGCAACAAGAGGGCACTCGCCAATGAAGTACTTCTGAAAAACTCAACTGCAATTTCTCTTTCCAGAAATCATGATGCGGTTACTCAAGATAATTCACAGACCTTGCTGTGAGCAGTTTCATGTTGGAATTATCTTCTTCTTCTAATTTCTTTTCTTTCTTCTTGCATCTATTTGTGGACAAGAGAGCTAACAAAGCTTAGTAAGCTAGCTAGCGTTACAGCTCAGCCAAGGAGGACGAAAAGCTCCTAAATGAAACTGCTCATCAAAGAGTCTGTGGATTATCTTGAGTAACCATGACGATGCATTATTTCTAGGAAGAGACATTTTCATATGTATTTTATTGGTGCTTCCAGCCCAGAAGCATAGTGCCATCTAGCCCCATTATATTTAAGAAAAGGCAGACATCTATTTGGCTGATATCTCAAAGACTGGGCAACTCACACCAAAACATTCTAGCTGGATAACTAGCAATACAGGTAAGAGTCAAAACATGTATTTTTGATTTTGGGGTGAACTGTCCCTTTAATCACACCCACATTACCTTCAGTTGAGGTCAGCTATTAGCCAACAAGTGCCGTAAATTAGATTGGTAAGGGTAAATATAACCTGCTAGCCTTTAGCTTTACAGCAAATACCAACTTCAGGATGCTGATTTATTAGTTTATTTATATAAATATATATATATGGTATATATATTCCTGCTTAGCTCTATTAGATTCAATTCGCAGAAGAGTGGAGTTCATGAGAAGGTATACAACTGGTGCGTATATAAGCCCTTTACTTTGCACTTGAGATTGACAAGTTAATTGACTTAAGGCACGATGCAAATGAAATATGTCTGCTCCTCTCACTCTGAGATTAACTGAGAGAGATTTATATTAGCAACCAAAGCATTCCAGCAGGAGCCTTTTTCATTGTTAATTCTGTGACCCTGAAAAAGGCCACAGCAGCTGAGACACACTGGCCTCTATTAAGGCTTTGTTGTAGCTCTTTTCTTTCTTTCTGATTCGTCCTCCCCAAAAACACAGCAAGGTTAGAACAGACGTTTTACAAAGACTTTTACGTTGCGCTGTTTTATTGATTGGCCTCACTGACGTTAAGTAAACCAACGCAAATGTTGCCATTCTTATGTATTGTGGTGAATTTGTAAAATATAAAACTGTCTTTCTTTCTTTTTTTCTTTCTTTCTTTCTGTAGTTTAACATTGGCCTTGACTGAAAAAATATATAATAGATAATACATATAGACTACTATATGGCCCTTTCTTAAAAACTACTAGATAACCTACATGTAGTAGATGGACTGCAAATGTATTAATAACATATTGATAATAACAAAATCCTAAATCTACCACTTACCCTGACTGCTGGTTCGCAATGCCTGATGCCCCCTGACTGGCATCAGCAGACATTATCAAAAGGAATGTCCAATTATCTGAAGTAAAGGCAGAGACAAGCAAAGGACAATCAAATTATCAGTCCAAGGGACTTAGATGCTCTGGCTTAAAGGTTACACATGGTCATGTCTAGCTCAGTGGGTAGAGAATGGCTTCATGGGAGAACCGGAGTTTGATCCCTGCTGGGGCCACAAATGATGAAATTGAAATTGCTCTTGAGGGTTGCTTGCCAGTTCTCAATTTATGCATCCTCGTCTCTCTGTTCTACCAGCTCCTGTCACAGAGATCGATCAAGGTCTGCCATCTTGGGAGGAACATGCACGTACTTTGTCATGCTTTGGTCTGTTCTCAACAACTCAGGCTGACTTTTTATCATTGCCAAAATTTCAGCTCATGTCATTTCGGTTTCGTTTTCCTTTCACAAAAGCTTTCTGAAAAGAAAGATAAGAATGGAAACAAGTGGCTGTGTGGATGGTCAAATGCATTCATCAAGTTATGGGGCTGATGCACTGCAGATTTGTAATAATGGGCTATGCTAAACATAAAAAATATCTTTCTTTAAAGATGGTTCAATTGCAGGTTATACAAGTGCATTCAAGCAGGGATTTGAATTGATGTGTATTGTATGCATCTATTTATATTTTATCTGCAGAATGTGATTGAATTATGTGCTATCGGAAAAAAAAGGACCTTTTTATTGTCCATTATGATCCCATAAATGCTTGACATATGCAACTTCTGTTTATACTGTCCTCTAGTACTCTGGTACAGGCAGCATTATGTGATTAGAATAAACCAACATACCTATAAAAAGTCCATCCATTAACATTATCATAGTGCAGGTGTATATTACATGTAGTGTGGTGTAATACATTATTATACAACCATGTAAAATACACCTTAGATTCAATTAGGGTTTGTTTTTATCTTAATTAATAAAACAAACAGGTTGCTGTGGTTAGGTAGTAGAGTGGGACACCCACTGATCACAGGGTTGGTGCTTGAATCCCCACATGTTGAGGTGCCTTCGGGCAACTGCTGCCACCGGTGTGTGAGAGAGTGTGTGAATGAAACCTTGTAATGTAGCCCTTTACCTTCTTATTACCATTTAATTAATAGGCTACACGTTCAAAGGTTAGTTTGTTGTGCCTGTGTAAATATGAGACACTCAACATCAAATGGCTCAATTATGAAGGATGACATACAGTTTACCTGACATTTTATTTACACCCGTCAAGTTCATACATGAATATAAAAGTTAAGAAAAAAGGTCCTGGTCCTTGGTACTCAGCCGCTGCCTCGCGAGAAGAAGCTTCCTGCATGGTTCCTTAAAGGGTAACTCCACCAACATATTAAAGTGTGTTCACAGGTATTGAGTAGTACTTATGCATATAAGAAAAAGTAGTATAAAGCCTTTGTAGCTCCAGAGGAAGCTGTGTGTAATCATATAAATTGCCTCCAGTGATGTCACTCAGTGGCCATGTTGCATTGTGAGTAATGTCGGCGCCAGGTTTATGAAAAAGAAGAATGCATGGAATAAAAAAGTTAAAAACCCTGGTTCTTCTGTATTGATATTGATCATTTGTTTTTAAACTGTCCATAATGAGTCCAACGCTAAACTAGTGGACTGCTAAAACTACTGCCTACATTAACCACAATGCAACTTAGCCACTGAATGACATCACTGGAGGTGATTTATCAGATTACATACAGCTTCCTCTGGAGCCACAAAACGCTTTAAATAACTTTTTTCGCAAACACAGTATTACTCCCTCAGACCTGTACACGCCGTAATGAGTAAAACTGGCGGAGTTACCCTTTACGTTTGCATGGGTTATCCTCCTGGTCTATGGAGTCATTGGATATGTTTAGCCCTGTGATGCATTGGCAAGTCAGTTGCCTATCCTGTGTATCTGTCTTCTGTCCATATCCCCCAATCTGATAACACAAATATAGATAAGTCGTAATTTACAGCAAACAGAAAACTGGATGGAAGGATGTTCTGGCAGATGACAGTAATGTAGTGAACAAAGAACCTGTGTTTTCCAGTGTCCGGCAACAGGCAATTCTCTGCCACTTGAAGCTAAGTGCCCCCCTCAAGGAACAAGCCCATGCATTAAGGGGAAGCATGAATGGCCGAGCTCCAGCAATGGGCTTCATTTCAGCTTGTCCCCGTGACAGCATCTGTGCACCAATACATTGAGCAGAGGGGGGGAAAGGCAGCCCTGCTACTTTAAAGATTTGATTAAGTAAAACCTGCAGCTGAAGTTGATTGATTAAACAAGCTTGCGGCCTTTTTTCTTTCAGTTTTTTTTTTTTACCCAGCAAGCAGCCAGCAGCAAAGTCAGGATTGCAGAAAATACCGCACAGCTTGCTCATTGTGAGGAATTTAAATGCAGTTTAGATACTTTAAATATGCCAGTTAAAACAGGCAGTATTGTTCACTGACCTACAGATTTAGGTTTTTTTTCTTGACTCATGCATATTTGAGGAGAATGCAAAAAATAACCTAGTTTTCAACTGTTTCAATCATGAAAAAAAAATAAAACATCCTGTGCTCTCTAAATCATTAAATTCATCCACAGTCCCATTAAGAACAATTGCTTTACTAAAGCCAAAATGAGTTGTTAAAAACACTTCTTCATTTGCAGTGTAGTGTCTGATATGCCCAATGAACCTCACCTATAACGATGAGAAGATATGACGCTTTATCTTTAAGATGCGCCGGCTGCACCGGGGAGGAGGGGGCTGCATTGACTCGGTGCGCGGCGCGCATTGGTCTGTTTCATGCTACCTTACCTCCCCCCTTATCCCGGGTAAAGGCAGGCTGGCGATGCCACTGGACGATACCTTCAGCGAGGCGTGGGGGGGCGGCATGACTTCATCACGTCAAGTTGAGCACTGCAAAAACACATCACCCAAAGCAAGTGATAAAGAGCGCCCTGAGCTTAAAACCCAATTTAAACATATGGAAAACATGTCTCCACACTGCTTAACAAACAAATAGCGGGTTGTTGCGACAATGTGTGTTTCATTTAAATCCTGGAAACATTAAAGAAAATTATTACATTCTGTTAAAGCAATATCTCACCAATTCAATGTTTTAATGTGCAGGAGCAGATTAAATGTTGTTCGTCTTTGTTCATGTTAAAACAATGTGCCGACAAGAAACAAGGGGGGGCGATGAGAGGACGGGGGAGAGGAGATGGAGAGAACCGTGAGTTAAGGGGTGGCTGGAGAGGGAGGGCCGGACGCATGACATCATTCCCTCAGCTTCCCTGCGCGGACAGAGCTCTGGCTTCTCCAAGTGCGCACGGCGGCTGCTGCTGAGGGAGCGACTCCTCCTGCCGTACCCAGACGCGTCCTGAGCAACCTGCGCTCTTGGGGTGGATTTTAAAAACAATTCTTTAACCCGGCAGAGGAACCCGTGAACCGCTCCTCACTGGACCTGCCGCAGGGACGCACACAGTTTCACACAAACGCGGGGATTATTGCTTGTTTTAATCATGAAGATGTGAGGGTTTACAAGCTGGGAAGAAAGAAAGAGGAACTCCGAGGCTGACAAAAAGGTAGGCACACTTCCCTCTCTCCTTTTTCTTGACTCTCGCCATCTACTTTTATCTGCCAGGTATTTTTTTATTTATTTATTTATTTTTACAAGAGCTGGCAAGTGTCATTGTCAAAACGAAGCGCTTAAACAAAAATTAGGCATGTGGGCATTTGGTGTGGGAGCGCACGAGCCGTGCGTTATCCTGCCGTCTTAACACCCGCACAGCGAGGCAGGCAAGTGATCAATGAGGAGAATCGTTTCAGAATACTGCAAAGAGGCTTTTCCGAGCAGCCACGGAGCTTTTTTTTAATTATTTTTTTTTATTGCGAAAGAGAGAGATGCTCGATAGTCCCGGACTCGGCGGGAGACTCCGGCTCTGCCACCGCAGAGCTGCTGCCGGTGAGCAGAGCATATCAGCTGCCGGAGCGCGAAGGATATCCATCATTGTGAACGACTGTCGTAACAGGCACGACTTCCCTTTCATTCCCCCACTGAGAGTTAATTACATTTTTTTAATCTCCCAAAGAAAAGAAACCTGGGTGGTTCTGTAGCGGAGAGAAGATCCCGAAGAATTTCTCTCACACTTGTAGTCGATGTATAACGCATCATCTTTTTTTTTTTTTTTTTTTTTCGGGCGGAGGTGTGTGTCTCTCTGTGTGTGTAGGTATATGTGTGTGTGTGTGTGTGTGTGTGTGTGTGTGTGTGTGTGTGTAGGTATGTGTGTGTGTGTGTGTGTGTGTGTGTGTGTGTGTGTGTGTGTGTTTCGGGGGGGGGGGGGGGGGGGATCCATCTAACAAGTGCATCTCCACAGCGGGGGTGCTTCATTAGCCAAGTCAACCGTTCCTTAGAATCCACTGATATGGACATATCCGTAGATCATGAGACGTTCACTTCTTGCATGCACCAATCGGAAATGCCATTTTCGATTTTTCAGTTCCATCTCTCTCTCTCTCTCTCTCTCTCTCTCTCTCTCTGTCTCTCTCCGTCTCATTGTGTGTGCGTGTGCGCGCGCGCGTGTGTGGACCGGTTGTTTGATGTGATGTTTAAGCCCGAGGTATACATGTTGGACTTCTCAGAGTCCACTGTAGTGTTGTGAGTCTACACCCCTGGACCGGATTTGCGCATCACTTTGTCAATGGCGTGTATAGAAAAAAAAGGAGTTGGGCTCATTTCGAGATGCGCCACTCGAGCTCCCCACAGCCCCACCGAGGTGGAGTCAGCGCGGCAATGACACCGACTGTTTCCCCCAAGTGCTGATGATGCCCTTGTTGAACGCTGGAAACTCCGACTTCAATTAAATTCGCTGGCGTGTTTCCGGACCTTGGATATTTGTGACTCTTTTGATGTTGTTATATGTCCAATGAAAAAAAAAAAAAAAAACTGGCTCAGGGATATTTCAATTTCCAACTTTTAAATTGGTTCTTCTTTTTCATTTTCGTTCAGGTTTTTATGATTATCTTCGAAATTACGCATACATGTGCTGCCACATATTAAGGCCAAAACATTAAACCAAACATGTTCTCACATAGTGATAAAGTTTTAAAAGATACCGAGAAGCCCTGCGTGTGTCCATCATCTCTATTAAAACCAGTATAACCATCTCTATTAAACCATATATCTCTTTTTGCATCATTCAGATCCGTTGAACGCATTAGAGGTGATTTCTGACACCTACTGAAGACACAACATCACGGGTTTTTTTAAATGTATTTATCTGGAAGTACGTGTTGAAACATTTACCACAGAAATTGTCGTCTATTTTTTCCTGAAGTTGAACATTTTCCATCTTCCTCCGTCTCCTGTTTCGATTGCAATGAGCGCATCGCGCGTTTGCAAAGCTCATAAAAGCCAGAGGAGAGAACAATATCTCGCCAGCGCCCGGGTCGTTAAAAGAAAATGGCTTTATTCATTTTTCTTTGTACCCGTGGTAACTTAGTTATAGCTTTTTATGGTGCCTGGAAATGGCTTACAGGCTTGCAGTGCAATGTAATGTAATCAAATTTATGATGTTGCTGTGTATTACAATTCCCTGTTATGCTCCGTCACATGAGAAATTTGGAGTGACCCCCCCTTCACTCCCCCTTCTAAACACGCACACACACACGCACAGGAGAATGCCCAGGAGCATCAGAGCAAGGCACGTAACATCTACCACTGGATTTGTATGAGAGGGAGCACACACCCCTTACTTGCACCCAGCCTCTCTGGAAATAGTCCCTTCTAAATTATATGCAGACTTATGCCACCACAGATTTATTCTGGCAACCAATCATATGCTTCTTGAGTTTTGCCTCTTCCATATTTCATGCACATTTTTCCCAATAACAGCAGAAAGTTTGGACTCCTGCAAGGAGAACATTAAAATATGTGGAGCTGAACCACAGCGATGAAACGAACGAGTGATGTAATGCGTGTGTTGGTGTATGCAGCTTAACACACAAAGACAAACACGCAGATTTTGCATTCCCTCTCTGCTTGTCTTTGTGATGTTACATCTATTTATGCACGATAGCACCCGTGGGATTCTTGGCTACCATTTGTAAGATGTTAATATTTCAGTTTAAATTATAATTCTTATCCCCACGTCAGCACGGATGTGCCCGTATGCTCCAGTCATCCTCTTTGATATCATGATGTGGTGCCACCCAATGAACGCCGTGACAGGAGGGAGTCACTCACTATGCTGTCTTAACAGACAGGCCTGTGGAAGGACAGCTATTACTGGAGTCCTTCCCTCAAACTTAATGGGCTGGACACATTTTATGAAGCGTCTCCTCACTGGCCGTTTGTTCATGGAGCAATCAAGCACCCGTGTTGGACATGCTTAGAGGCCACACACTCTAAAAAGTAGAGGTTGGTCGTAGGTTCCTCTAAGATCTCAATGGAGCCAATGAGGACTTCTTTTTAAGGTGTGCTACTGGCTAAATTAATGATTTTTCCAAGAACAGCCATGTAATAGACCATCTGATGAAAGGGCTCATCAAAGAAAACCTCAAGGGCTTTGATAGCTTAAAGATACCCTGTTGAGCAGAGACTCAGCTGAGATGCAAGGTGAAATGTTTTTAATGTAATCCCTCTCTTTTTCACGCCTTTCATATCACACTGCACTCTCAACAGCTCTCAGGGAAATTTCAAAAGATATAGATTACAAAACTCTCATTTTGAAGCCTATTTAATTTTTAGAGTGCAGAGCATCACGGGTCACCTCTTAGTGAGGTGGCGCTCGGTAATGGAGATGTGCCAGGTTAGCTTTTCACTGTGTACACTTCCTAACTTGACATCAATCAAACAGCCTCTCTGTATGTATGAGATGGCCGATTGGATGGCATCCGTTGTTTTCCCCCCGCAGAAATGCACTTCAATCATGCTCACCTGTCACCAGGTGGGCAGCGAAGACTCAGGCATGTGAGAGAGGGTCGGCACACATTGCAAATGCGCATCGTGATGAAAGACCTTCACCTGCTTACTCACACACACATGCACATCTACTTTTATTACACTTATAAGATGGGCTATAAGTCACACCCTGCAGTCTCATTACAGGCTACCAAGCCTAAGTGTGTGGCCATGTCATTAATGCAGTCAAAATGGAAACGGATGCGGATGGCTGGCAGAGCTGTGCCCAAACATGCAAAGCGAGAGGACAGAGAGAGGGAGAGTGAGAGAGGGAAGAAAATGTTTAATCATAAGCACACTTTATGGAGAGCTTCGCCCATGTGCACTGCGGCAGTCTAATTACCAGGATAGTGCTTGTTAGTTGTCACCTCCAGATAAACAGCGGGTTATTTTTTCTCTCATGTTTTTCCCCAGCCTGACAGAATTTGAATTTCTAAGAAGAAAAAACATCAATTTCAGAGTATCCCATCTATCCCATCCTCACCTTCACCCCTTGAGCCACACTAAGAGCAAAACACGCCAACAGGCAGGTTAAAAGACTGACATCTATGACCCAAACTGCAGTCGTCGATGCTCCAGAGGTAATTCTGGTTGAGCTAATCAATAAAGAAAAGCAAAGGAGGGGTCGTATAATGTGACGGAGCATTTTTGCACTCAGCCTTCTGTCCAACGCGACCATATTGTACAGTAAATCTTGTCAGGAAGCATATGGTCCTCAAATCCGTATGCAAATGAGTGCTGGAATATTCTAACAGCAGAGAAAGAAATTGTCCATGCGTCTTTTGAGCACTGCTTTGTCATTTCAAATGGCTAAGATATAAGCTCTTTAGAGGAAGTCTTGACTGCCAGAATGAGGGCAAAAAATGCACTATTCACAAGCTTCCTATGAACACTCTGACCTGGTTTAAGCCCACCGTGGAGATTGACACTTTAATGGCTTTGATGTGTACACATTTTCCTGGTATATGCCAAGCTGTCAGGAATGTAGAAGGTTGGCGCTCAAAGAGCAATGTAAGATTTCTCCTTCATTCACAAGGAGCAGAGGAAGGCCACTCACTTGTGCGGGAAAGGGTTAAAAGCCTCCGGGCCGCTCTCTTCCTGTCAAATATGTTAAGCCTCATTTCAAAACACCCCTGCATAAGGCAGTGTCTATTGATGTCTGCCAGGCACAATCCCAATCTACAATGTGAATGGGTTAAAGTGGCATTATTTCCTGCTCGGAAGGTTTGATTATGTTGTTTTCACAGTAATCACAAAAGTGCATATAGTGGAGGGAAAAATGTAACCCTGTCAGAAATGGTTCAATTTCACCGGCAAAGAGACAACATCATAATCACTGAGGGAGTCTTAGTTCAGGTTAAAGCTGCATGTTAAGTGTTCAAAGGCTCTTTACTCAAGGATAATTGCAGTGATAATGTGTGTTTTTAGAGAACCGGAGAATATGCCCACAAATTATGTGTTCAGGTGCTGTCTAAAATACACAGTCAGAGGGGACATAACATTGGAGGGTGGCAACTGTACAGTAAAAAGGTATCTATTATCATCATCTATTAAAATTTAATGTGATTCATTTCCATGTGAAAAGCAGCAGTAATTTGACAGTGGGAAAGGATAATTCAACTTGAATTGTTAACTGAATACTTCTGTTTTTAATCTTTGGAACATGAGTTGAAAGTGTGACGCTGTGAGCATCCTCTGACACTGTGTTGCACTATTCAAATGCAGCTTTAAAACAGTTCAATCATAATGGATTTTGCCGCTCTGATGATCTTTGATTTGGGGAATAATTATGCTCTAACTACCCATAATACTTTGGGAGGCGTACACATGAAGTACAATGTTGCCATGGAGTCCGTCCATTAGCCGTGGGCTGCAACTTCCTGCCTTTTTAACCCATATCTGTTTGGAGTTTGGCAAACTGGCACATGACAGTAAAACTATGCCAAATTCTAGTTTAGTTTTTCCCGTTCGCAGTTTGACCATGGTTGTACAGACGGTCATCACTGGATTGCTTTTACACTGAATTATATTTAAAAAACAATGATTATCCAGCAAGATCTGGTGTTGTAAGGGACCTAAGTGGATTTAGGGACATTTACTCGCATTGGACATCAGAGACAATAATCTGGTTTAGAATAGTGATACAATATTTAAAACAATTTTGTTATTTTTTTATACAGTTTAGAGTTGCAGAGGCATTGCACATTTGTAACATTTCTGTAAATGTGCCAGTTTAGTCATCCTTGCTAATTTTAAACTGCAGTCCCTGAGCAGGAGAAATGACAGCTACAACAGACACATGAAATACATTAAAACAGAGCAGAAATACCATACATCAGTGACTGAAGACAGTCAGTCACTGATATATGTGTGTATAGGCCTTAAGGTGCTATTGTACATCTTAAGATCACAGGAATCCAAGGATGTGAATGAATGGTGGCTTTGATCTCCACTATAGCTGTACGCAATGCTAAAATTCTTGCTGCTGCTGCACTTTGGTGCCAAAGAGAAATATTCAAGAAAAGTCACATTTCCGGCAATTAAGCTGGATGGTTTTCTAACTCGGTAGCCTGGTGACACTGTAACTGTGTCACTGCATGCTTTGAAGCCAACATTAATGACAAAGGTGTTGCAGTAACATTGAAAAATATGTAGATTAGGGACAAATAATGGGGATATAAGTTATGCATTATACATTTAGTGGAAGTGCTCTAACTTTGAGAATAGGAGCATATTCTTGTTTTTGTGGACCCCAAAAGATCTGATTAACTTGGCAGGATACTTTCAAGAAATCACACAATTAACAAATCTCTCAGTGGATGAGACAGATGTGAATATCCTCGAGGAGAGACGCTTACAGAGAGTTATTCACCACCGCAGCCGCCACCTTCCCCCAAGGGTCGTACCTCCTGAAGGTCACGGTAGTGTTTCAACCCCTCCATCCCCACCTCCCTCTTTCTTTGCCGTGACAACTCCAGTGGGTATTGCTGGATGTTTCCCACCATGCCAGGCCTAATGATTGTGGTAGTCTGTGAGGCATCTAGACAACAGCATGGATAACAAAACGTTGTCGCGCCTGTTTACTACTAGCCTGCATCACACTCAAAGTCATCATAAAGAATGAATGATTCATACACCGTCTTGGATGGTCATTTATGTTTAATTCAGAACTGTACCTTAAGGCGCAAGCCGTGGTGTTCTTGTGGTGTAGCGGGGTCGTCACCGGGAGTGGGCGGATAGTAAAAGGTGGCGGCGAGGAAGAGAAGGAGGCGGTGTGGAGAGTGTCACGCAAGAGCTGGGCAGAATTAAGACAGAGAGAGGAGAGCATTGGCGGTGGCCTTGTACGTTTCATCTGCAGGCCCTAATAAAACCCTCACAGACCGGCATTGATCCCTCCCAGAATAATCCATTTAGACTGAGCGTGCCTGGCCATGTGGGGCCTCTTCAATTATTTATGGCAGAATGCTGTGCAAGCTTCCGTTGGGATGCAACAACGTGCCCTGGGAAACCTGTGAACTGAGACACAGAGGGTGGAAAAGGAGAAATGGCAGATGAAGGGTGAGGACTGATCGGAGGGAGATGTGAGGATGGACAGAGGAAAGGAAGGAAAGGTGGATGAAGGAGGAGATGGAGGGAAGGTAAATGGCACGGGGGGGCGTGCAGGAATAGATAGAAGAAAGCGGGGGAGATGACAGGAAGAAAGGAGGGAACAGAGAGGAAGTTCTCATCCAAGGTACTTAAATATCAATGCCGCTTTGTCACGCCCATCGGCTTCTCATACAGACGGAGGAAGTGTACCCTTAATCCTCCAGAAAGCCACATCATTATAGTGAAATGACACTTTGGTAAGGTTCAGGCAACAAACCTACTTATTTAAGTTTAAGAAAAGATTATTGACACTTGGTTTCACACAGGACCCATTCTCCTGGATTGAAGTCTGGCGTGCGACCCTCCTTTCAACCCTAACGTGGACCCCTCTTGGGACTTTGTCGCTCTCTATACTACATCGAGTGGAGCTGTTGCTCTGACCATCTCAATTGCCAAGGATGTGTTTACATTGAATTTTGTGTAAGGTCCTCTGTGTCTCATCTAGCTGCTCAAGGCTTTTGCGTCTGCATGAGATGCCAACGAATGTGACAGAACAACGGTATTTGACGCCCTGGTAGTGTAACCGAGCTCGACAGGAAGGTGAGAAGAGGAAGACAAGAAAGATGGGAAGCACATACTGTAGTGAGGCATGAAAGATTGGGAACAGAGGATAAGGTAAATAAGGATGACAAAAAAGACTGAAAAAGACGGTAAGAGAGCGACGTAGAGAGATTACCCTAAGTGAGGGGCAGAAAAAAAGGGATGGCAAGGAGAGGAGTTAGAGAGAGGAAGGAAACGTTGCAAGGACAAACAAGATTTGATCATGTAGGGATAAAACAATGAAGGCATAAGGTTGGGAGGGATGGGGAAAATGGAGAGAAGGAAATGAATGAGTAGATAGACTAAAAAAGCGAGAAGGAAGTAGGACTGGAGGAAAGAAGAGAGATATTATAGGGATCTAAGGAAAAGATGTAGGAGTTGAGGAAAAAAATAGGTAAAGAAGGAAAGGGGGGAAGGTGAGATTAGCAAGATGAGGGAAGGAAGGAAGGAAGAAAGGAAGGGCAAGAGGAAACGAGGTGGAATTATAGATGAGACAGGGAGGAAGAGATGACTGGAAATGAGGCAGGAATAGATGGATAGGAAGAGGGTGGAGGATGGGACCTTTTTAAAGCAAGTCATGAACAGCTATTGATCATGGCAGAGTTATGGTTGCTATTGTGCTAAGTGGAGACATGTCAGCTTGACTGCCTGTGCAGTTGATCAGTATTTCTGCCACACTCACCTTTAGTGCCACACTCTATGGAAAAACACAAAAAAGTACTGTTAGTCCTGTGATGAGAATATTTTGTTTGACATTGTCGAAGAAAATCTTCCAGCACAATCGGCTGATGACAGAAAACAAGATGTGTCATTGTACTTCCATGGATATTTCATAGTTTGAAGGCTGAGTATATCATCGCAGCATTTTTTTGTGTTTCTATGCAGCATACGGAGACTGTACACTCAGAGCTACATATCATAAACTCCCCTCTGTTTGCCTTGTCTATATTCTGCTATTAGCAGCTCACACACGGCTCTCATAAATCCAGGCAGATTTGTCTTACCTGATTCCCCCAGCGTTCACCATCAAGCTCCCTTCCTACTGCTGTAATTCCCAGCACCCTATTAGGCTTTCTAGCCATCGCCTGCTGCCGAATCAGGATTTCTGATCCAGCCAAAGACAACTGGAATTGAATTTCCACTGGTACCTTGCAGTGATTACATCTGGCACACCCTTATTTCACATGGGCTCTAACCCTTGTGACCTCTCGAAAAGCTTTTGCTGAAACATAACAGTCTTTTTAGTGAAATACGCAATATATTTTGCATTGGTACAATATAGTGGGAGTCACTCTAGAAGTCCTTCTGCTGGCATCTTTTATCTGCATCATAAATATTGCAGACACTTCACTTTTAATGATATTTAGAGTCATAATCATACATTACAACACAAACTCTCCGGCAGTTAGACACCAGTATTAATTTCTCTTCGCTAAAACAAGGAGGAGCAACCTAAGATCCCTCAGAGAAATGGAGCTGTAAGTCTAGCAGCAGTCCAGCCAGCATGCAGTAAGGAAAAGGAAAAAAGCACTTTGTAATGGCTATTACACTGGCTGTGTCAAGCAGCCTAATCAGATGGGCTAAACGGTGTAGCGGCATAGCTATTAGCTAACGATAGCATACCAGCAGGTTTCGGTTTAATTAGTAGGACCCTATTTCCCACCACTTGTCGTTCTCTGAAGCAGCCACCAGAGATTTATTGTTTGTCCACAGCCATTGATTATTGGATTCTAGTAATTGTTTTGCCTTTGCTTGATTAACAAACCTGTGTTTTCTCCAGAGCTCGATAGCAGCCTTTAATGGCAGGACCCAAGCCAAACTCCACACTAACGGGGTGTTTACCATGATTACAATGGAGAGTCAGAAAGGTGGGGGTAGACGGGGGGAAGATAAACCTCCCTGATTTTCTCATTTTTGTGTCGAGGGGGAGTGTTGTTGCCCACTAAGGAGACAAGAAACTTCATTAACCAAGCTGCCAGTGCTTAGCGACTGTTTCCATACACATTCTTTTGTGTATGGGTGGCCCGTCTGGCTGATCCATCCAGGTGCTCTGTGTTTCAAGAATCCTGTCTAGCAGTTGTGCAGGATGATCGATGTGTGGATGTGGCTTCTCAAACCGTGGTATTACTGGCATGTGAGGAATCTGAGTAGCCTGCCTCTTTTCTTGGTCTTTTGTCTCTCTTGTTTCTGGGGCATTTTTCCAGGAACTTTTTTCTTTCAGGGATACAGGGCAAAAATAAGATTGTATCACAGCTGTGGAGGTGTTTATGCATGAGTTGGAGGAGGAGCAGAAGGGACAATGGGGTGGTTGACAGGGGTGGGAGGTGAGCATACTTGTGTATTACTCAGATATAACTCAGATATATCATAAGCTCTGACACAACTCCTTGTGTTGAGTCCTGTTAAGTACCTTTCACAGATGTAGGAGTGGGAACGCAGAATTCAGACACCCAGTCTGAATTCTGACTCTCATCCCAACAGAAAGTATTTGTAATATTTGTGTTTTTTCTCTTTAGCTGTCATTAGAAGGAACACTCTGCTTCCTGGAAGGTTGAGAACATTTTGTTGCTACGATATTTTTGTTTAGTTGTTCTGTTAGACATCCAGAAAAAGTCTGCGTCCCTCGAGCCACTCATTTTTTTAACATCAAAAATGCCATTTCTACACATTCTGTTGATTCACTCCAGCTGACTTTACTCTTGTCCTTGTTAGTGTCTCAGTGTTAGTTTGTGGAAGCTGCTTCAATACATATTTCCAAAAAGACTCCATTTGCTTTCCTTTGTTCCCTTGTTGCTTTCTTCTTTGCTCTTACATATCATACATCATTTTATGGTCATAAGTACCTTCAGGGCACTGCTTGCTTGTTCATTGAGGTAGCAAATAGGGCTGTTTCAATACTGGTATCGGTAATGGTATCAGATACTGCCTTAAATGCTGGATTCGGTATCCTGAGATTGCAGGTCTATGCACTTATCCACCTAATTTATTAGCCCTGAAACCGGACTCTTCCCAGGGTCATCACATATACCTGAATGAAATTTTACTGCAAAAGTAGCCGATATCAATGGTATCGTAACATCTCTAATAGGAAATCAAGCTAATTCCGCTGCTGTACCCCGGTATTAACAACGTCGGATAGGGAAGATTTCCTGTTTGCTGTCGTTGTAACAGCTAACTTGAGGCCCCAGTCTGCTACCTTGTGTTGTTGATTTCTACCTTTTCGCCGTCCATTGGTATGTGCCATCTGCCCAATCCAGCTGCTGATGCAAGAAAGGGAAGCTGAGGGAGACGAAGAGCGAGGTCTACTTAAATGTAATTTATTTCAGCTGTCGCTTTGTTGGGTGAAGAAGAAGTGACAAATGCAAGCTGGTTGTTTATGATGCCTGGCTAAGTGCTGGCAAGGCTGCTTTCCTCTGAGGTAGTTGGCTCTCCGTCCTTGGGAGGTGCAGTGCTTCGTGGCACAGTGTGTGGCAGGCGAGCTAATGCGCGGTGAACCTATCTGCTTCTTATTCTCCGTCTGCCTCCCTGCTCTCTCCCACTTTTTGCCCCTGTCCCTCTCACTTTTCTCTCTTCAATCTCTCCTCTGACCTCCTCTACCTCCCACTCCGTCCCTTTCTTTCCCCGCCCATTCCTTTTGTTTTTTTACAACTCTGATTCCTGGAGTCAGAAAAGCAAGAAATGCACACAGAATCTCCTTCCAGTCGCCCCCAGCTTGCCCTTCCTGTCTGGAATGGAAACAGGGAAACCTTCCCTTCCATCACTTCCCGCCAAATAAATCAGTCAGACCTTTGACAAACCCCAAATAGGACTGCCAATTTTTCAAAGCTGTCCCGTTCATCAGTTTGATTCATCTTCCCTGAGATGGAAGGCATGTTTTCTTCCCATGTCACCACCCCCTCTATGTTTACGGTCAGTGAGTTAGCGGGGGAGGCTAGGTCACTGCATTCAGTCGTCAGTGTTTGAAAAAGAAAAGCAGTTCAGTGCAGCACCAGTGGCCAGGCTGTGGGCTCTAAAAACACTCAGAAAGATGGACAGCAGAGAGACTGGGTGAGCCGAAATGTCGCCCTCTCTGCAACCTCAGCTCAACTACATCCTCCTGCTCTTCCTCCTCCTCCTGTACACCTTCGTATAGTGCTGTTTTAATTGACACGAAGAAGGAAAAAAGCGGCTTATCTGGCTGCCTGCTCCTGTTACCTGTCAATTGAGTTAATTTTTTCCCTTCCTGTCCCTTTGTCCGTCATTTCTCTTCTCTTCTCTGTGTCTTTGCTTCTTTTTTTCCTCTGCGCTTTTGTTTCTGTCTGTTTCCTCAAGCTTTCTCTCTCTCTGCCTCTCCTCCAGCTCAACACCATCCTATTCCCCACTGAGTGCCTGTGTTGTTTCTCCCTTCCTCTTCGCTCCTTGTCTAGTTATTTACATCTCCCTGTTATCTCCCCCTCTCGTCTCCCTTGCGCCGCTCTCTCCTCGGCTGCGACTTCAAAAGTTTTATACGTTTGCCTCGTAAATTATGTAATGAAGATCTCAACCAAACAATATAGACTCAGTTTGGGAAACAAAACAATGAGAGTTCATGCAAAGACTGGTACATTTTGTACAAATGAAAAAAACCTAGAGATATTTTTTTATGCTGAATAATTTACATTTTGTAGAATGATTATTGTACTTGTGATGAATGTTTACAGATCATTAGTTGAACATGTACAACTTGCTTATAGTGATATTTAAGTGTTAAATGCTTATCAAACAATTTGTGAATTTTTAAAACCCTGTACAATGTCATGATATTATGCATTTAAACCTTAAGAAATAATACAATAAGTCAAATTTACTCATTTGAAAATGCAGAAATCTCTTTGAAAAAACAAACAAACATTAATTATAGGCCTTTCTATGTAATGTTTTATCAATTAATTATGTAATGGTTAATAAATAACTTATACAGCTGATCATACAGCATCGCTGTTACAGTTATATCAACACTGTCTCGCTGGGTGAAGCCTCTAAACCAGCTAAATCAACCTGCCCAACTCTGCACTCGACTTCCTCCTCCATTACTGAGCTATCTGTACATCCATCTGACATCACAGAGATAAACTTGGCAGAGGAAAGCTCTCTCCGCTCATCCTCTGCTCTGCGGTGCATGAAGAGTTTTGTTTGACTGACACTTCCGTATGTCCTTCTTATGTTCAGGCACTTCAGCCCTGAAAATGAAAGTAATACATTTTCTCATAGATTGTTTAGATAGCCACCTGAAGCATACCTCCCTACCTCAAAACGGTGTGTTTTCCACCCTTTTTCAGTGTGGTCATGAGCAGGTGAATTTCATGCCAGCCATAGGAGGCAGGGCTGACAGGAGATGGGCTGATGGCAAATGCACTTTGGTTTTCAATGAAACTTTTAACAACCAGGGCTGCGGATGACTTTGAGCTTTTTCAAATGCATGTTTTTGCCAGTTTAATTTGCGAACAAGTGATATCGGACATTTTTATGTATGCTGTTGGTGCTGTTAATACACAAACTTGAGCAGTACGTATGTGGGCCAAAAAATCTAAAGACAGTCAAAACCACACATGTAGTGCACTAGCGTTTTCAAGTGGTATTACTTGGTATTACACTGCATTTGTTTCCAAATTTCATGATCACCACCAGAAAACAGCATGTAGGTACCGTACAATTGTGCTAATCTCATATGAAGTAATAACGCAATTTATGCAATATGTAATTTATTTTTTTTTGGCCACCTGTGAAATTCATGCCCAAAACAAACGGGGGGCAGCATACCAGCAAAGTAACTGCTTCCTGTAGCTGCTATTAGCTAGTTAGCACAGTTTGACATTCAACTAGGGACCTAGGACCAGGAGCGTGTTAGCGTTTACACTGCTAGCACAGGAGCTTTGGACTGGGACAGGTCGGGGCAAGCTGGTTAGCATGTTAACTTCAATAGATATCTCTGCACAGCATGCACATATCATAACATCAAGAATGCCATTTCTCACATTCTGTTGATAATTGAATGTAAATTTAGCCTGCTTCTCGGACATTTGGTACCCGGTTGCGGACAACATTGCAGAGTGAAGGAGAGGTTTATAGAGAACTTTTAAATTGTTAATCAACATGTACTTCATAATAAGTTAAAGGAGAACAGTTGTCTATCACCAGTTTAAACATCATGAAATAAAAACATTCATAGAACATGCTTCACATGCCGCGTAGCTGATCTTTGAACAATACCGCTGCTTTTCAGGCATGTACAGTATACCTCTTTCTGTATGTCGCCTTCCAGAAATAGCTCTTAAGTGCACAGGCTGTCATGGGACCATATATACTTTTCCTGGGTCAGACGCCAGTCTCGCTTAACGCTGATACTCACCTGTCATGTATTTTCTGTCGCTCTGAGAGCCTCTCCATTTTCTTTTCATCCTTCACCCCCTTCTCCACCTCCACTCCCTCTGACCAACCTGTTCTGTCACTCAGAGACGTGGCTTTAACCTCTGGTGTGGTCCTCCACTGGCGGCCTCTGTTTTCATCTATTGTTCTTAAAAGTGATTATAACCATCAGACAGCTCCATTAAATATTTAGCAGAGCTCGGGCGGCTGCTTTCACACGCTTCACAGGAACACCCGCCACAGATGTTCAAAGTGTCTTTCTCTGCAGCGTGGACGTGCACCGATATTCAGAGGGGCAGTTGCTCGATTAAATAAAAAATGCTATTTGACACAGGCTAGGGAAGGTGTGTTTGAAGGGCGATGCTCATTCGTGTGTGGTTCTTTGTCCTTTAGATACTCGCATACAGATTTCTGTGTGTGTGTTTTTGCATGCATATGCGTTTACATTACCTCTGTTTGTGCATATGTGGGCTGCATGCTGTATTTACTGCTATAATCATTTCTCTGTCTGCTTTGTGTGTGTGTTTTTCAGTGGCTGCGCCTCAGATTACTTTGCAGTTGAATATTAAAATTTATTTAAGTCCATCCTCCACTTCCACTGCAGGAAGAATTGGAATGATCAGTCGCTTGAGAGAACAATAAATAAGGTCCTCGGCTGTTGATTTATCGGGAGACACTGTGGGACAATAGCTTCACAAATTATCTCTCCTTTGACTGCTACATTTTAGAATGAAGTTGAAATCTAAGAGATTGCACCCTTGTGCATGAAATGCTCCCAGAGCACGCCACAAGGCTCGGCAAATAGATCGCCAAAGCTATTAGCGAGCTATTCACACAAGAATGGCGGGGAAAGTACAGAAAATCTTTCTAAAATCATTCAATACTTGCTTGCTTGACAGCGGTGAGTACCAACGAGAGCATTATGATAATGCTAGGTGTTAGCTGTCGTTCAGCAGCTGTTCGCAACGAATATTTTGCTTGTGTAGGATTGTGGCATTTAATGGAGTTGTTTATTTATGTATGTACTGGACTAAAAAATCGAAGAGAGCTTGTTGAGCTTGGTGGTGGGCGTTCATGTGTCTTTGGAGGGAGGCCTGAAGGGAGGGAGTGCGTGGATTCTTTTCAGCTGGATACTTTTAAAGTCTAGTTCGCTCATGCCGCTTTGTCCGATCTTACCAACCCCAGCATTCCCAACCATCATGGGGTTTTATGGTCTTAATATTAAAGCCTCATTATGCCCAATTTTAAATCATGTTCAGCATTGAAGTGTGAGGCTAAATAATCAAAGGTTTGATCAAGGACTCCCTAAAATAGAAAATTACAGGTTGGAACATTTATTGTTGATCTCGGCATGACCTTGCATCGCTGCAGAGCTTTGTTGTCTCCGTTGTTATTATTCAGAGAGATTTGAACAAGAGTGAGCAGTCAGAGGTTCGGTGTCTTGCTCAAGGATGTTTTGGCTGTTCTAAAAATGAAATGTGATGTGCCAGTTATGTGACTTCCAACCACAAGTCTGCCCTGCCAGTTTATACAGTTAAGAAATTGTGTCTCATATTACGCCTTAAAATATGGTCCTGTCTGCTTACATTAGAGACTCACTTCCAAAGAAGTGAATTGAAATAACATACAGTTTGTGTGTGCTCTCTCTGTCTGTGTTGGTTTCCTCTGGATAGTTTCACAATGTTAACCGCATATTTATTATTATTACCATGACGGCGAAGGTTACCTGCATATAAAAATGAACAATGACTTTTTCCTTTCCTACACGCCTCAAACTCATAATGCAGATGGCATTACATGACATGTGAAAGCTTAAAATGCGAGAACTGATGCACAAAATGGGGCAGATCACACAGAGACGCGACGCTAGGCACATCACGTTTTTTGAGTGGTTTTGGAAGTTGAAATATGTTCAACCTTTCAGAGCACCGTGTTTCCAATTAATTACATATGACGGTTTGGTGCGCACACAGCCACAAGCGTTCTACGCTGTTTTGTCCAAAACATGCTTTTCCAAGGCATTTTTAAAGTGGCCGCACCTGTAGTGGCGAGTCTCCGTGTGATTGGCCCCTAAATGAGATCACGCTGATGTTTCCACCGCAAATTTATACCGAAAAGTTACAATTTGATACGTAAAAATTAAAAACCAAAAGTGTTTGACGCTCAAGATTACCTAGGGGGATGACCACAACAACCCCTGCTTAATATGTGTTCCTCCACCAACGTTGAAACAAAACCAACACCCTTGGACATGCAGCCTAGCCAACCTGCCCCGCCTCTGACCCAGTGTGCGCTGGGATAGGATTATATCAGAACTGTAGATAATGGAGGGATGGAGGAAATTTGAGCTGTACTGGAAACAAGAGACACCATGTTCATGTTATCCTCACTTAAGTATGGATATAACATTTCCATGTTCGAGTCTGTAGTTGTAATAGTTGAGTTTATTGACTTGCAGTTTAAACATTTTGCACCTGATCTTGAGGAGGCTTCATGAAAGGATGAAGTCACAACTGAATTATAACTATACCGGAGTATCTGAATTCCCCCCTCTCAGTGGTCATTGTGGTGGAGACAGACTGTCGATTAGTCTACTTCTCTCTGGTTTGGAGTGCTCATTCATTGCTGGATTCACTTCCTGCTTATGTATAAAATTTCCTACTAGAAACTACTCTGAGCAAATTGTACAAATCAACAGCATTTTAAAAATACAATACTTAACATACCCCAGCTTTTAAAGCTAAATAGCAGATGAAATTGCTGGTTATGGTGAACGTTTGTTGCAGTGAAGAGGCATCTTTCAAAGACAGCGAAGAGCATATTCATACTGATGTGCGAGTGAGGTATGTTAATTGATGAAAGTCCTTGGTTTTAATGGCTATCTAGTCGTGAGTTTTGAGAGCAGAGTGACAAGCTGTGATATGTGCTTGTATGGGCCAGCCAGCTAACCCTCTCTCTTACTTCCTCTCCCTCTCTGAGTGTTTGCCTAATGGCTGATAATGAAGAGGGCATCTTTGCAGAGATGACTCGCTCTCTCTCTCACACACACACACACACACACACACACACACAGAGGCTGGGCTTGCTGCCCTTCAGAATACCAGGCCTGACATTAATCTTTAAATGACTGTTGCTTCTTCTCCAAGACTTTCAATCCATTAGTGGCCACGTCTTGAGATGGAGCGAGATTGCCGTAGAGGAGAAGGCAGGGAGGAGCATGCAGGCAGCGTCTTTGTGTATGTGTATGTATGTATGTGTGCGTGTGTGTGTGTAGTGTGTTTTGCGTGCGACAGAAAGGATGATGTCAATGATAATGGAGGATGAGGACATAGAGAGAATGAAAGAGAGACAGAGAAAGGTTGAGGCAGCACAGAGGTATCAGAGGGAGAGAGAGAGAGAGAGAGAGATGCAGTGATATGAGAGAGAGAGAGAGAGAGAGAGAGAGGAGGCAGGGTTCAGCTAGTAGGATAAATGTCCCCATGTCTGTCACAGTGAAAGACTTCCCCCCTAAACAATGACCAGTCTTATTTTAAAGGATGCAGTTTAGTAGTTCATGCAAGAAAGCGTTCCCGGTAAGTCCGTGAGGGTTTATGGCTGTCCCATTGTCAAACCGTCAAGTGCATGAGGGCTCCCTCGCAGACGTTTTGAGCCCTTTATGGCCACTCTCGGCCCACTTTTCTGCAGAATTTGCCGGGGGAATTACCCATAGTTCATATCATTGTAATGTTAAACCGCAGGGTCACCATGGGTTACCAAGACATGCCTGAAAAAACAAAGTCAAAAAATGTGTGTGTGTGAATGTCAAAAAACCAACATTAAAGAAGTGAGAACAAACTCCTGGATCCATCCCTTTTTCCTAATCCGCACCAAAGGTTATTTGGGTTTATTCTGGGATGAGACCCATCCTACATCCAAGTTTCGTGGAAATCCTTTCAGTAGTTTTTGTGTAATTCTGCCGACAGACCAACCAGCAAACAAGGGACATGGGTGGAAACATAATCTCCTTGGCAGAGCTAATAAATTTCTCAATTTGTATTGTGGATCCCTACTTATTTTTTAGGCTCTCCCTTGTCTGAATAATGACATTTTTTTTTTTTTAATATATAGTTGTTATTTCATATCCTGCACGTTCTCTTTTATGTATGTGTTTATACACAGTGGCAGAGATGAGATCAGTTAAGCCGGTAGGAGAGTGGGTGTTCCTGGGCGATGTGAATTTCCTGTTATCTTGAATGACTGGTTGATTGTTCAACAAAATCAATTAATGCTGAATAGCGACCTAAAATAAGCTCAGAGAAAATAAAAAAAACCTCGTCAATGGACCCTGACTTGAGATTTCTTTGTCTAAATACATTTCTCAAGGTCAAGAAGAGGCCTTTTTTCTCTATTCTTACTCCTCTATTCCCTCTCTTTCATCTCTACACTCTTTCTTTCCTTCACTCTCCTTCTCCTCTGTCCTTGAATGTCTCTCACCGCTCCCTTTCTTCC
This sequence comes from Pagrus major, assembly GCF_040436345.1. Taxonomy (NCBI): domain Eukaryota; kingdom Metazoa; phylum Chordata; class Actinopteri; order Spariformes; family Sparidae; genus Pagrus; species Pagrus major. The sequence goes on along the minus strand of NC_133225.1, from coordinate 21,170,079 downwards.
TCCCACACCTCCCTCCTTGCTCATGTCATTTCCTTCTCCACGCCACAGTCTATATATCCCTCTGTTTCTTATTTTGTCCATGTCTCCTTCTCTGTTCCCCCTTCTCTTCAATTCATCTATCCACCCTCACCTCTCTCTATATTTATTCCCTCTTTGTTCGCTTCTCTCTACTCAGCTTCTTAATCTCTGCCTACTTCTTCCTCACTTCTCCTCTTTCTAGTCGGTCCCGTGCTCCAATTCTTTCTATTTTCTCATTTTCTACCTCCACTTCCTTTAAGCCCCTTTTCCTTCTTTTTGTCTGCTCCCTCTTACCTACCCCACTTTCCCTCCTCCTCATTTCTCCTACTTCTCCCCTTACTTTCAGCTCAGTGTCCTCCCTTTTTTTTTCCCATTCTCTCTCCTCAACCCTCTCCTCTTACCCACATGCTCCTATCATTGCGTCTCCCTTCATCTGCTCCTCCAGCGGTGAGCTATAGTGACTCTGACATCATTACCCTTGTTGTGACAGGTTTCATTTGTACCCTGTGGACCTATACATCAGCCTGACTGATAGTCCAGGGCCCGGGGCCAGCAGAGCCCCGCCCAGACTGGTACAGAGTAACAGGCAGGATGGTCCTTAAAACCACTCCAGCTCCAGTACCACTGGATATTTTTTCATTACTCGCTCTGATATGTCAAACTCAATGCCAGTTCAAAACATGCCCACAACTTCGACTGGCTTGAAATAACAATCTGCGACAGTTTCTTCTAAATAAATATCTGCTGTGGCCGAACAGAGTAAAAGCAGAGAAAATCCAGAGGAAAAGATGTCAAAGTAGCACTCGCACTGTTTGACTGACAGGTGATCTATTGAAAGTGATTTACAGAAAAACAAGCAAGTGCTTAGCAATAAGGATGGAAATAAAGTAAGTCATTAAAAGTGGCATTTAGACTTAAAGTCTTATTTTTCTTTACACAAAGGGCAAATGTGCATTGCAGTAGGTTTTATAATGTGATAATTGTCTTGTTTCCACTGAATTAGTCACACAAAGAAACCCTGCTTTAACAGATTATTCATTATGTGGTGAGTCTCGAAATGCCGTAGTGTTGTTTCTCATCCACTTTCAAGGTTGTTTCATTATTAACTGTTTTTCTGAACGAACCCAGAGAGCCATATTTCATCCACAATTGCACCCACTTTTTCTCAATCTTATGGCTCAGCGAACACAGCACACACATGCGTACGCTGAATTTTATTGTGACAGTGTTTTGCTGTCATGCCTTTGCAAACACACTAGAAAAAATGGCGCTTCCAAAAAAGCTGCAAAAGACAGTGGATACAGCGTCTTTCCTGCTTGTAATAAGTATACAAAATCTGCCCATCGAACAGGTAAAAACTGTGCAAAAACATATATCTCACTGAAATGTAATTATTGACTTTTTGCAGTGTAATCTGTTGTAATTATTTCCACTCCACATTAAAGTAATTTGATTACTTAAAGCTGCTGTAAGCCATGTCATTGTTTTAGCAAACTTCCTGTCCATTTCGCAGTTAGCAATCCCCTCCCTCCTATACGAGAGCCGCTCTGTTTTGATGCTCTCTGCGCATTCACGGTCACTGACCAAACACACACAACAGTGACTGCTGTTGGATTATAGTTATTATAGAGTTACTTAACACTTATTTTAATAAGAAATAACGCTTACAGCAGCTTTAATATGTAGTGGACTTTGCAGTTTGGTAATTAATGTTTGTAATTTTATCATCAAGATATGTATATTGAATAAATAATGTAACAGCTCTAAATGAACTGTGCTTAATATCTTGTAAAGTCTTGACAATACCTTTGAGTCATGTAACTACAACATTTTAATTCTTATCATCAGTCCCACAAGAGGAAATACCCTTTGGCAGCAAGGCAGTAGTACACTGGAAAAAATGCAACTTCAAAAATAAGTTTTTAAAAATAATGAAACAAGGTGTTTTTTTTCTAATTATTGAAAAACAACTCCCTAAATCACACTGAAATGTGACTTTTTCTGTTATTGTGTCTTATATTAAGTGTAACGAGATACTTTGATTAGAAATATAAACAATAAAACCGGTTGGATTTAGACTTTTCAGTGTAAAACATTTGCAACACAATGAACCTTGAATGTACACACAATATAAACATAATTATTTATAGTGCGTTTCATTGTACAGTGTTGTCTATGAAGTGGCTTACTGGTAATCACAAATAAATAGTGATCATCTGCTCTCTGATCACTCACTTCATTCCGGTAAATGACTGACGTAAAGGCCTTTCATCTATTCCTCTCTGTTTTCCATAAATTGTTCCCACTCATCAATAATGCTAGTTAGCACTTTGAAAGAATGTGAGGTCTTCCAGTCATCCCTAACCCATATCCATCTCTGCTGCCTTGTAAATCCAGCCAATCCATCAAGAATACCTTCAGACTGCTCGCAGCCCCATTGATCTGTGGTCATATTAATGTGCGGCTTATGAGCTTGCCGGCATCCTTTGTGGCCAGACAAAAATGAATCCACTTGAGTGTGGAGCTTTTAATGGGCAGACTACCCTGTTCTTTCACAATGGAGCCGATATCCGTTGTATTCATCCAGTTGTACAGACTGGAATGCTTGAAAGGAAACATTAGGGAAGAATCAGATGAGCTCTTATTTTCGGCTCCTGGACCCACGTCAAATATAAAATGTTTTGGGAGCGGAATTGTTGGAGACTAAGTGTACAGTAGGATGTACAGTAGCCTAAATCCTGCATTGCAGTATTGTTGCCATGATGTAACAGGATTTGGTTTTTCAGGCTTCTTCTTTCTCTCTTTTCTTTATATTTTACTCGTGTATAAATTACCTTGGGATGGGATGTGTTTTGTCTGTGGAGAACATAATTATCACAGTGCGGCTTGTCAATACTAAATCCAATTTCTGAAATACTAACTCCTGAATTACACATTAAAGAGGAATTATGAGTCCAAATAAGCATTTTACTTTTTAATTAAGCCCCTCATATGTTCCTGTGAGCTCAGTAAATGATCCAATCAGATGGTTAGTTATGGTGAGGTAGTTTTTTGTGATGGCTGTGTGCTCATTGTGCTGGCTGTTGGCTCAGCAGGGACGTTTATTAATAAATGCTAGCTGCCTCGCTCTTTAGTCAATACCCCTCCATTCACCACAGAGGTTAGCCAAGAAAAGAGTTGAGCTCAGACATTTTTCATTTCATATCCTTTGGAATATAGCCTTGTGGTGACCGGTGAACGTGCGTGTCCGTATTTCTGCTTGTGTGCAAACACCTGCTGAGGTTGGTGTACGTGTAAATGTCCATTCATTTTTGCGCGAGAGCACAAACACATCTGAGGCTCTGCCTGTGTGTGTGTGTGTGTGTGTGTGTGTGTGTGTGTGTGTGTGTGTGTGTGTGTGTGTGTGTGTGTGTGTGTGCGTGTGCGTGTGTGCGAGCGCATGTGTGTGTGCTGAAGAAAGAGACTGACCACACAGAAGGCACATTAATCATCCTGGTCTTTTTTTCTCCCTCTGCCTCATGTAGTGTGAGTTGAGGCCTGATGGATAGCTCGTCTCTCAGCCTGGATTCCAACAGAAAGGCTGTAGTGTATCGACGGGCCAGAGGCCCCTTGGGGGAATCCCTGACCCTACAGCCCATACATCTCTGGACACTCAATGTGGCCGCTCGTGTATTCAATCCACAGGTGGTAGCTACACTGACCTTTTCTTAAAGGAACAGCTCACGAATGACGAACGACGAACAGGTCATTACCTACTCAAAGTAGCGTGAAGTTTTTGTGGTCCATGAAAAATGTCTGGAGCTTCACAGTGTTGCAGTATTCTCCTAAACAACTGAAGTAGATGGGGGACAGAAAAAGCATAATATGGCTCCATACAGCTTGTCTGGTGTAATCCAATCCCCCAAGATCCTGAATTGACTTGGAAGTCCCCATCTACTTCAGTTGCTTCAGAGAATGCTGCAATGCTGTTTTGCCGTGAAGTTCCAGAAATGTTCATTGGACTACGAAACCTCGCCCAGCTTTTAATTGGCATGGGGTTGAGATAATGACTGAATTTTCCTTTTATGGATTTACTGCTCCTTTAAAGCTGCACTGACAGTCCAAAGGCGCAGATCTTTAATCATGTTTTCTGGGTGCCGACATTTGCCACACCTGCCATTCTGTGAAGTATTTATTTAAAGTATACCAAAGAGATGAATAACCATTCCCAAAACCAGGATTTAAAGCTGGCAACATGGGTCTATAGCATCTGAACTTCCCAGTGCAGCTTTACTTTGTGATTTTGTTGAAAAAAAAATAGAGAAACTTGCAGAAGAATGTCACTTGAAGGAGACAGAGTTTCAGACTTCTGCATATTATTTGTATAAGACAAGCTGCATTTGGTCCATTATTGATAGTGCTGTGTTTAGACTGAGGGCAAGATAGGAGTCATAGTTTACACAGGCTTTGATATGCACTTCTAGACCACCTACCTGACTCCATACCACACAATCTACTGATATGTAATGGGTGCGATGGCCGGTGTCTGTATAGCACAGAAACAAAGAAATGGAATGAAGTCAGTAAACATAAAATCACCCTGAAGAACAGGTCAATTAAAGTCAGCTGTTGGATGTTAAACAAGAAGTTGTTTGTCCTCTTTACTGTCCCTGAAATGAGTAAAAATGCTGAATTTGGGCGAGTTCTGAAGTAATCTAACATGTAAAGGTTTTTTAAATGGGGACCATCTGCCAATTGGATATCAACAAGAGTTCATGAAGTTTTCTTTTAAACTGAACTGTTCATTTAAAAAATAATAATAATTCAACTTGAATTTACTTAAGCTAGACTTTATCATCTACTTTTATTTACCGCATAAAGTTGTACTGTTTTTATTCAAAGCAACCAGAAAGCATTTGTGTCTTCTTCAGGGACAATTACAATATCTCAATATTTTCTGACCTTTAAATGCAATTTGCCAATTAGTTTTGTGTCTTAGTGATGAATAGAGTTGCCTTCAAATGAAGTATAGCCCAGCTTAGTATATTTTTAGTGAAAATGGATTCTTTGACATTATGCTGTTGAGGAGGACCATGTCTGTTCTCACTGGATTGTCAGTTATTGATGATTCTGTGAATTAAACAAGTACACCATGACTGGTACTTTTGTGTAACTTGTAGCATTTAACATAAAGATTTTATGCATTCTTGATCATTTTGTGTACCTTGACTGAAAAACCTCAGTACTTCAGCATGCATCATACCAGTTGGTCATAACCCAGCTTTCCAGTTCACACAGTGCACAGTGATCTGAACAACATATTCTCATCGACAAACACCCTTTTATATGTCATCGCCTTCTTTCCAGCTGGTCTGGCAGATAAAGTGTTTCATTTTTTTAAATGTTGTTTTAGTTGAAATAGAGGCAGCGGCTGTGAGTTACAACATGATGAGCAGAATTATGACTTTAGCTTTTCTTGTAAAGTTTAATTATGTGGTTCTGGAAACAAGTGTTTTTGTTTTTTTTAGTACAATAAACAATAAAGAGTATTATGGGGAACTGCAAGTTTACACAACCATTTCAATGACTTTAACAGACTTTGCCTCGCTAAGTTTCTGCAGCAGTTGTACTGTTATTGTTGTTGCAGATGCTCACTTTTTAAAGTTTGAAGGCGATGGCCAAACAACATTTCTAAAGGGTTGAGTATTGAGAACATCCCTGAACATTGCTCAAAGCTGTGTGAACAGTAGTTTATCAGCATACAGTGACTCTGTTTAAAGGTTATAACACAAGTGATGTGACTACAACACTACGGATTTACAGTCGAAAAAAATTGCAAACCACGTCAAAGGTTAATTATATTTTTGTCGACATTTTTGTGTAAACCAGATGCTATCAATACAATAAGCCTGCCTACAATCCCCTCATGAATAACTAACCCAGACAAGCCATCATATCACATTTATTCTGTCAACATGTGTCTCTTCAATAAATACATCATGTCTTTTCCTCCTTTTTCCTCTCTTAATACTCCTCTTTTTTATGTTGAAAATGTTCCCATTGTAAAGAAAATGTAATATTCACATGAACAGATACATTTTTTCTACTCTCTCAGGTAAAAGGTAAAACTGTGTTGCATAACAATTCATTCAGTGCCACTGTGGCTCAGACCAACGGGCATCTTAATATTGTTTGTAACGGTGGTGTTGTAGGAATTTCCGGCTCCTACAGTCATTGTAAATCAATCTAGAAAAGAACAGCTAGTTGCCCTAAATGCAAATGTCTTTCCCGTTGAAAAACAAAAACAGATAATCTATAGGCATGATGCTGATTGTCCTCTGTCACTGAACGCTCAGCTAGGCAATCAATTTGAATTATTAGACACCTTGCTCGACATTCTTATGGCAATCATACATGTATTTTTGTTTTGCTGTTGATTGCCACCAATCACTGTTGTAGCAATTTTGGAAAATGCAATATTCAGAAAACATTTAGCAATTGATTTCTCAAGTTGTTTACGGCGGGAAGGCCAAGTATTGCGCATATATTTCCTCTGTGTCCCTCTTCCAAAATTGGTGAAAAGATGTGGATCAAATTTAAAAGATAGAGCTGGGTTGGGTTTCTGGGCTGGCCAATGCTCTGGTTTGACCTTCATTTGGATTATTTGCAGCACGGGTTGCTCATCGCCTGACGATTAATATTGCAGAAACAGCATTAGCTCCCCTGTTTGCTGAAGCGAGAGAAAGAGACAGGGATAGGCAAGTAAGGCAGAGAGGGGAGAAAGGCATTCTTTTGTGTTGTGAGTGTTTTGAGACAGAAACAGACAGAGAAATAAAAACCTAAGAGGGGAAATGTGGAGGCAAAAAAGCTGGCTAGGAGTTCTAGAAAAAAGACAGAAGTAAAAAGGCACAGGAGAAAGGGGAAAGAATATACAGATGGACGTGACTGTAGCGTACCTTTCCTATTTTTATTCCCTCTATGGCTGTCTCCTCCCTCCTCTTGTGTCTCAGTAACTCAGCGTTGTCATTCACCTAACCTTGGTGGCAGAGTGGAAGGTTTCTTGGCGCCTGCCAGTTGTTCTTGGCAAGGCAACGCGAGGGAATAAACCTCGGCGCTTTCATGATGAGGCGCTTAGCAGATGTCTGATGAACAGCTCGACGATACTTCGATCTCCCAAGGACACGGTACCTTTGGGATCTGCGACTGGAGGTGCATGTTTATGTGGGAGTGTGAAGAATCTGATTTTGAAAATATCAAATCAGGATCAATGTTCACAGGTATTTGGCAGCTCGGACGCAGAGAAAGATAAAAAAAACAGAACTTAGAGTAAATAGTGATACAGTGCAGCAGTGCAGTAACAAGCCAACATTTCTACCCTCGGAGGCCACTAAAAACACACACAGCCACTATTTTATATCAGTGTGCACGTACGTGGTGTATGAGCATATCCACATAGGGGAGTCTAATATTTACAGTAGAACCGTGCCCTGTCTTCATTGTACAGGTAAATGGATAGCGACAGACGCTTGTGTCAGTGCAGACTGACACAATTGATGCTGACGGCCTGGGTCGACGTGTCCTGAGAGCAAAGGAAGGACCGTCTAGATTTCCAGGTAGAGATGAAGAATTCTACCCCCGGGATGTTTCAGCCTTGAACATAATCGAGCCTGTCCACTGCCAACGTGGATGGACTGCTCCAAAGAGAGCTGAAACAAGGTTAGAATGTGTGTAGCATACAAATGCTAACTGTATGCAAGGAACAGAAGTTACTTCCAATAACAATAGCAGGTTAGCTGTGGCTATTGCTGTAAATAGGTCGGACACAAAAGAGACACAAAAGTTTGAGATTGCCCTTTCAACAGAATGATTTCAAATGATTTCAGTCACTCATGCTGGTATTTAATGAAAGAGCGCTTCAAAATGGTGACTATTTTACAGTGCTGATATTCTCATGCATATGCTTTATGGACCATTCTGTAGAAATCCAGTTTGAAAATCCTTACAGCGTACAGTGCCAATGATATTCTAAAAGTCGAGCAAAATTCAGTAATTTGCTTTTTATAATTTTTTTTTAAATGTGTCTCAGTTTTCAAATGGCAACATTTTGGAACTGATTCAAATGCTTCAGAGATCATTTTGAGTTTTTAATTTACACCGCCGCATTGTTTTTCTTGAAATAGCTTACTGGTGTTCTTGGTGAAATTAAAGGTACAACAATATTATGTTGCTGTTTATTTTTACAATAACCTGGTGACATTTTGGAAACTAGTACATTTTAGAAATAGTAAAAAAAGGAGTTTAACGTTCAGTATGTAAGAACTGGCCACTTGTTGAAGTCATACTCTCAACAAATAGGGCGCAGCATATCACCAGAGAAACCACTAACTGCTGCCCACTGTAGCTGCCTTTAGCTAGTTAGCTCAGTTAGCCATGCAGCTCGCGGTCCAGGTTGGGAGCTCAGAGCACTGACAAAGTGTTGGTGTTCACACTGCTAGCACAGGAACTCTGAACCTACACGGACTGGGGCTAACTGGTTAACATGCTAAACATTGGAACACAATACAAAACTGTTATTTCTCCACATTCTGAAGCCTTGAACATTTTCAACCAAAATTTCGACTTTGCAACAAAATGCTGGTAACACAAAAAGGCCTACTGTATGCGTGTAAGTTGTCCATTTGAGCCTATAATATTGATTACTGCAATTTCAAACCACAAAAGGGGAAAAGATGTCCCAGAATACCAAGAACATCAAGATAAGTATTTATTTTTGGTGCTTAAAATAAAAATGTTGAAAATATGTTCTTAAACTGCAAGATTAAATGGCACTGTGGTTCAGTAGTCTCCCCTGTGGATAATCCCTGGAACAGTAATTCAAGCGGAAGCCTTTCAAGTGGCTCACTCTGCGTTTTGGAGTATTTGGCGAGCCTCTTGCCCGAGTTAAATACCTTGTTCCTCCATTGATCTTTTTGCCTCGGCATTGGTGGGGCCAGCGTATTAACTTGATTGAAATGCGGTGGCTGGTACGAGAGGTCAGAGTCAGGGGTTAACAGCCGGCGTGATTAAGGCTCATTCTCACCCAGCGTGCCACTCCATAAGAATCACACCGGCATATCCCATCAGGTATGAGGTGGCGAGTATGCAAAATGCTCGAGCAGCCTCTTGTACAGGCATTTCCACTGTGACTTAGAATGCAAATTGGTCGGCCTCTCAAACCCATCTGAATCAGCGAAATGGGGGGGGGGGGGGACATCAATGCACTCAGTGGTTGACACGCATCTACAAAAGCAGACAAAAAAAGCACACACCTTGCTCACTCTCAAGGTCAGGCACTAATGGTAAATGGCGAGATAAAAGCAGAGCATCACGTGCAGCTGTGGAGTAGTAGAGATAACATCACATTGAGCGCTATATGAAACACTAATGCGGCTATGTATTTAGGCTATGTGTTTATTTATATTTGTGCTCTTTTTATGAGAGCCTGTCATCTTTCCGTGATATTGAGACAAATTGCAGCGTGGCCATGAAAGCTACTCTGCTGATTAACTCTTCGCGGATGGCTTTTTATCTGTTGGCATTTGATGTACGACATCTTTGTAAGGGCTACGGTCGAATGCAATCACGGGCCCTTTCATTGCAGGGGCCCCCCTCAGATTGCCTGCTAGTTCTCGAGGGAGGCCATCCTTCAGAAAATATTGACTGTTGGACAGTGAGCGCCTGTGTGTGTATTAGGAGTGTCGCTTTAGAGAGAAATTGCAAATGCCTTTCTGTGTGTGTTGTGTTGTGCCTGTCTGTCCGTCGCCATGTACTAATGGAGAAATAGGAGAACAGAGAGCCATCCACAGGGCAAAGGTCACTTTTCTTGTAAAAGGAAGAAAGGAAATTCCATTTTCCTCGATACATTGCTCCCAAATGCACCCGGTTGCCTGTGTCTGTCGTTTGCCTTGCTGTTGATGGCCTACACTAGCACAAACATGTGGAGCTCCCAAGCTTGAAAGTGTTAACTCTCACCTGCTGCATGCTTATCTTTCAGCAAGGCTCTGTGCTAGCAACCAGGCAGGCTTTTCTTTTCCTTTCAGTGTACCTCAATCATACATCTACTATTTCCGATTACAAAACTGAGTCGAGTTTTGCTTATTGCCATGGTTTTAAAGAGAAGTGGCAGGGCTGCTGGCGAGAGAGCGACTTCCACGAAATGACGCGCACATGTCCCATATCTTTCCTCTTACACTGGAAAGCTTTTACAGTATGTATCGCTGCACTTCTCTTTATAGTACAATACCATTGTAAGGACACAGATTCAGAACAGAGTTAGAATCTCCAGTGCACATGTTCATGGCTGTGCTGCCTGCTTATGTTTTAAGACAAAAATGGGAAAGAAAAAGTGCATTAATGACCGTACGAAAAGTGTGAGTTATCCTACTTGTATTCTCAGAGTCGGTTTTGATATGCCCATTGGTCACTTTTTAATAAAAGACGATGTTATGAACTGAATATATTAAAACTGTACCCCCTGGAACTGAACTATTTTTAGACACATCCAACATGGTGAAAGGTTATGCTCTTACAGCAAAAAGCCATCCTGCTTCCTGCCTGATGAGATTTGGAAATGCAGAACATAGTCCCATGCTGATGCTAAGCTGATTATCAAGTTACAGTAATGCAAGGGGTGTCATGGGTTAATCTGCTGTTGTGGTAAAGGTTAGAATAGGGTCAGGTGGGATCAGTGTTTGGCTGATGAATGGGTTAATATTTGTCGCCTGCTTGTCCGTGCCAGCATTGGACATTGGACTAACTTTTCAGACCAGGAAGCTCCATCCACTTGCTATACTGTCTATGGACGGAAGTTACGGTGGATAGACAGGTAGAAAACGGCTGTTGATTTACTGTTTCCTAATAACTGGTCAACACTAGTTTCTTGTAACCATCACAGCTTTCTTATCCTAACAACCTTGACAAAGTAGTTTTACAGCAAAAACTGAACCAAACCTTAGCTACAGTGGAGGGAGATCAGAAAACATGAAACAATAGTGACAAACATTTATTTATTGTTGTTTTTTTATATAGATTTAATTTTCCATTTGCGCTATTTTAGATAATCCTAGTGTCAAAGGCCTCTTGTATGTTGGGACAGGGTCTCCTAATTACTTGAGAATTCTGAAATGCAAAGCTGACAAAGCTCCTGCAGCCACAAACAAACACATTGAACCACCACCTGCACACAGCAGGTAAATGCTTACAATGCAAATGTTTATTAATGGTTCAGGGGATAGTTAGGAGCCTACACAACTTCAAATGTTCCCCCATCAACAGTATGTCCTCTCAAAATGTCCCTGAGCAAAACACTAAAGCTCTATCGGTTCACTCTTTTTAAATTTATCAGGACGTAAACATCAGAACATCGCCAAACAGTGAAATTTAAAGCAGCAGAAAGGATGCACACGCTGCTCCTGGCCAGGGCACATCCGTGTCCAAGAGGCAAATACGTTTAAATTGGAGATGAAAGACAGTTGCAGTTTCTGAAATGACACCTCAGACAGCTGGTGTAAGTTTATCTCACAAAGACACAGTCACTATCTAGCACACATTAATCCCCGCCTGTGCTATGAGCTTTCTGCTTGAATGACAGTAATTATCGCTTCAGTCCTGACGTGGAGACAACACTCTTGATGTCTTTGTTCAGACTGAAGGAAGAGCCATGCCTTGATTGCCCACACAAACGTGATTCAAGTTTCACTGCAAAACACAGTTGTGTGGCAAGATGTGTGTCAGCATTAATGAGACAGAATGAGAGCTCCGTAGCAAATTACAGTGGGTGATGTTTCCCTTTTTGTAACATTTTATTCTATATTTGTTTATATTTTGGCAAATTGGCAACGTGTAGAATTAGCTATTAGCATTTTCTCTTTGAGATGTACCCATGCAGGTACAGACAACTATCAATGGATTCATTGGATCCTGATGAAAATCTTTTTTATGATTGACATCAGAGATAATTACCTCAAGTAAAGGTTATTCTGACTATTATTACTCTGAAGGTAATGAATTTTCCATTACAATTTAGTAAAAAATAAAGCGAGGACCCAAATGCAACACACCAAAGAGGCAGGCAGGATAAAGAACAAAGGGGGCGAGCTTTGTTTCACAAAAGCTGAATATCCAAAAACCAAGAAGCGAAAATCCCCAAAATACAAAGTAGAAACACAAAAGCTAAAAATATAACAGAAACATACCACAAGGTAACACAGGAAGACACTGGAGGACACAGGAACGCGGTGTCCTCCACGGTGGAGCACAAGTGGATAACGCAGGTGGAACACAGGGAGCACACAGACTTTATACACACAAGAGCTAAATACAAACCAGACACAGGTGGACACAGAAAAAGGGCGGGAAATGAAACAACGGGAGGAAATGAAAAGCAGAATAGGTCACAAGGGTAAAACTTCAAAATAAAACAGGAAACCACAGGAGCACAACCAGAATCATGACATTTTCGTCAATGAGGGCTTTAAAGTACCTTAGTTGCATTTCACCTCACGCAGTCTTTTTCGCCCTTCAACTTGCCTCACAGTTTAAAAAAAAAACTCTGGCCTCCTCATACCGAACATTTCTACGTACAGAGCATAATTACTTTACAGTGTTATTATTCTGTTAGACAAGAATTGCATAACCATCTAGCCTTTAAGAAGCGCAAAACACTGATTTTAAAAAATCGTTTGTTGTTGAAATTACATTTAACCTCAAATTCTAAGCCAGATATCAGGTCCATCCATCTGGTGTCTCTGGAGGAAGGTTAGAGGGAGGGCAAGGTCACACCTCAGGATGCTGCAATTGAGCTTGGGCTAAAAACATGTCTTTGCACTGCGCAGAGCGGGATAGTATGTCATGTAGCGAACTTTGCCTCGCTCAAACCATGTGAGCATGTCAGGGGAAAAAATCAAGGTCTTGCCCTTTTTAACAGTGTTCCTCTGCTCTGGGGTAACAGCCCCTGGGGTAGATAATAATGGAGTAATCCTCTTATCTGTTGCTGCTTCCCTCACCCTCACAGATCATTTTTCTTCTGCTCCAGTGTATCATTCCATACTGAGCTGGCACAGTGCTGAATGTTTTTCCCATTTGTGTTTTGTGCACAGTTTGGCTCAGTTCAGATTACACTGGTGAAATGCAATAAAAATGAGAACTTATACAAGCGCTTTCAGAGAGAAATCAAATGGTACTGATACTGTACCATACCAAAATCAGCAGAGCTGCCCACCTAAGCACGTTAATTAACCATTTAATGGATTAAAATTTGTCATATTAGTGAGAGGAGAAACGGTCAGTGTCATTTAATTTAAACCAACTCAAGCTCGAGTCTGTTTCGCCAGGTTCTTGGGTAAAAAAAAGATGATATTTTAGTGGTTATGTTGTTGACAAGGTGTAGCATTTTTTATTAAAACCGTAAAATAAATTCACAGGCACACACAGACATGAGCTCTGTGGCTCACAATGCACCCCGCAAAGCTACTCACATTGGCACACATATTGGCGCCTCCGTCCAGGCTTGTTGGACACGGTGTGTGAAAGGTGCCCTGCTGGGTGGTTGGTGACAAAGACTATTTCTGTACTTGCTCTCAGACGGAGAGACATGCAGGATGTGAAGGAGATGAACTCTCATCACACTGTGTCTAAGTAGCACCGAGGGGAACAAACCACACCTAACATTAGCATGCCTCTTTCTAAAGCTGTCGTGCCTTTGGGCCACCAGTCTGAAAGGTCATGTGAGACCCATGAGTACATGTGCAAGTGTTAATAGCTGATGCCCAGGGTTTTCATTTCATCACTGTTGCATATAAAAATGGACAACAGTTTTTTTTTTTGTTTGTTTGTTTTTCAGGAAAGGTCAATTTAGCTGGAATTAATCTTTCAGCAATACATGTCACACATTTTTCAGATAGGACAAAAATATCTGAGCTTGTCTTCAGCTTATTTTATCGGTGCACTAAATTACTACTGTTTAAGAAACAATTTGTATTTCTGTCATGTTTTGGTTGATTATTTCCCTCATTCTGACCATAAACATGATTAGACAGGTGTATTAATAAATTCCTAGACTCCACCTGATTTCTATTCTTGCTGATTGTTTCATGTAACTTGTCCCTTGCAATTTATCGCATTGAACTGTGTTGAACAGAGTACTGTAAAGTAAATATGATTTGTGCACATACCCTCACAACACAAAGCCACATCTGTAACATATTGTGGCTATTAATTTCAGCTGACACTATTACCACCTAACACTCTCCTGTTCAACCAAAAGGTGCTCCTGTCAGCTGACTGGGCGATAAACGTTGGATGCACTTATTTGCTCTCTTGGCGAGCATGTGTTTATATTACCCCACAGTGATGATGGTTTGTAAAGAAAACTACTTTAGTGTGATGATAGCTGTCCCCTAATTGGTAACACCAGCTCTGCATTTCGTCTGTGTGTTTCCAAGTGTTTGCGTCTGTGAAAAGTCGCTGAGGAGGTGTCTCTTTGGGGACTTCCACTGCTGTGAATCCAGCAGCCTCTAATAGGTGCTAACTAATTGTGAACTGGATTGGTACTGGCACTAGAGCAATACTTTTCTTAAAAACAAACACAAATAAATTATTTGCTACTTACTATACTTATATTAGCTTGAAAACTACTTGAAGTTAAAACGACTGAATAGCACCCTATCTGTCCTCACTCACAGTTACATAGAAATGTCATGTTACAAGTCTTGTGTATGACCCATCCAACCATCCCAACTGGCCCTTCACTTGGATTTTTCTTGCTCCCTATGCTGCTGCAAACTGGATTTTGCAGAGCTGCAGTACTTCCTGGTCCACCTTTGACCAAGCTTTATGTTCACCTGGGTTTTCCATTCCACAAGTCCAAAAGTTAGTGTTAGTTAATGCGCCTCGATGTCTCAGCAATGAAACTGATGCATAAAACTTAATAATAAGTGACAGGTGTGACGTCTAATCGTTTTTACGGATGATCTCTCTATGCTCCTTGGCAGAGCACAGGATATTCATATCATACCCACAATGCCTTTCTGTCCTCACCAGCACTTCCTAGTTGTACTCAGCCAAGGTGTGATATCATATCACATAATAGAATCTAATAGAGGTGGGAGACAGGGGGACGTAGGGAGATGCATTGGTTGTTGCGGGAGGAAGAGTGGGGCCCATTTGTCAAGCCGTTATCAGTTGCATCCTGGAATTTGTCAGAGTCAATAACAAGACTGGCTGTGCATTGACAGACAAGCCTCTAACATACAGTGAAACTGTAATTTTTCACCGGGCATCAGTGTCTATGCATCAGCTCTCTATATATTATGGCTTGTTTTGGCAGGGATTGAGGAGACACAGAGGAGACACCGATCACAGGAGTGGAATACCAACTAAGAGTGGGCTGGGTACGTAAATAGCAGGAGAGTTTAGACATAACAGCCCTTTCTTTTTCCGGTGTTTGAAGAACCAATATTGAATTTGGAGATAATGTGGCGAAGATGAAACACTTGCTGATCAGACGGCCATTAGCTGCATCCTGCCGCTACTCGTTTTAAGTGGTTTTTCACTCTCCTATCCTCTCACAAATGCTCTTTAAAGTGTATTCAAATTGATGTTTGGGGATACGAATCTTTAAATAGAACAGTGGGTGTAGGAAAGGCATGTGTGGAGGAGGTTGCAAAGAAAAACAAGTTGATCTTTGATGTCTGTGTTTTACTTAACCCTCCGCAAGAAACCTTGATGAGATTCCAGGATCGATGACTCTCCGGGGAGTACAAAAGATCAAAAATGGGCCCTTCCACTTTTTTTCTTCTTATTCCCGATCCCCTCAATGGCTCTCCCGTTTGTGTGAGCCTGTGCACCCCAAGGACGGTATGCCTCCGCTCATTGGCTCCAGTTGCATTTTCAACCCTGCCCGGCAGCAGCCTGCATAACATAATGATTACTGTTTGAGGAAAGTGCCTCCTGGGGATGAAGAAGCAAAGCTGCGGTTGAAAAATGATGTTCCCACACAATTATGTGAGGACAGTGTGGGATTCCCACCCCCCCACCCCCACCCCCTCCTCTGCATCTTCTGGCCATCGGAAAAAAGGAAGGAGAAAGAATCTTGCTGTTGCCTGCAGCTTCAAAGTTGTGGTTGGAGTCAGAAAGGTGTGCCAAGTATCACAGCTGTATCCTGCAATCGATGACCTGGCTACCAGAGAGCTGGGATCAATGATGCCCTCCCTGTTCACACTGCAGGCTTCTCTTGTTTTTTTTTTTCTCATGGTCATGTGCTACAGTCCTGCTTTTCTTTGCTGAGCCGAGGTGGTGCGATTAGCTGCAGCATAATTTCAGGCAGACAGATGGAAAGATAAATACTGGCAACGTTTTATTTATTCAATGCAGATTGACCTCAAATACCTGTTTTTTTTCCGTCTGCCAAATTTTCAAGGGCTGCTCATGAACATGTGGTCACGGGCTTAAAGAATATAAGGTGCCCAGCCCTCTCTTAGATCTGATCCTTTATTACAGGGTCGGACAAACATGGCACAGCAAGAGCTAATTTCCGCCAGTTTCGAGGGCAATCGGCTCATCGTGTCTTTAAATCCCAGCAAGGGAGGGGGATTGCACTTAAACAGCGGCTAATACTCTGATGTCTGTTGTGTCGAGGAGTTAAACATGCACTTCAGATGCAAAATGGATATAAAACACTGCTGTGACCTGGTGTTAGACCCCGTTTCTAATTTAAACTGTGTGAAGAGTGAAATTTACATTTTAAATTCAAATAGTTTGGGCTGGCCACATAGGTTATTGATGTCTTCAGATCACAGTCTTTTCAAGATAAACTTATCATACCCTTGTCTTGAACGACATGCTGCCAGTGGAGCTCAAATACTCAATTTTCTAAGATCTGGTCTGATTGACGTTTGCAAGAAGGACCCAGTTCTAAAAAGGCAGTTGGGGCAAACTTCGGGCATCTAATTCCTCCTCTTTCTCTGAGGTCTTTTGGCAAGCGAAGAGCTCTAGAGAGAAAGGTTGTGGGAAAACCATCTCACTGCTTTATCCAAATTCTGCTGCCCGGCACAGTCGGATAAAGAGGCCACCGGCACAGCCTCCAGTGTTTCAAGTCTGATTAATCTTCTGATTAGGTTAAATCAGCAACGCTTCAGTGGAGTGAAGCCATCCCCCCGCTGGAAAGTCTCCTGTTTCACAAGAGAACTATATATTTTCCCCTTCCTTTCTTCCCTCAGGCTCTCTTTGTATCTTTGATGATTATCTTTAAGGTTAAAGTTGTTACTCTTAATCACATGCCTCACCTTACAATAAAGTATTCAAAGCAGGCTTTACCTAAGCCTTTACGTTTCCTCTGTGGATCGTTGCTGCATCACCTCTAGATTTAATTTCATTTTAGCTTCTGTTAGTAAAGCCTGCCCAAGACAAACACCTTCTATAACCTGCGTTCGATCGAGGCTCTGCTTATTGTTTAAAGGGACAAAAGCTAATGAAAGTCAGGTATGGGGGAGAATGCTTTACTTCACGCCACTGGGAGATACAATAGGGGACATTTTCTGATTTATCACCAGTGTTGGAGCAATGAATAGAAGATGTTAATGAAGGTCAAACAGCAAAACGCTCTCTCTGCATTCATATTGAAGTTGGGTCTACGCACACACACGCACGCACAATTGACTAAGCCCACTGCTGCTTAATGATTGGAGGACATTTACTTCACACAGTGTCTCCTGTTCTACTGGATAATGTTTTTGTAACGAGTTCCTACCTAATTAGCCTTTCCAGTCCCTGCGAATCTCTAAAACATAGAATAAATAGGACACGATCTACTGATGTGCAAACCCAGGTAATCCTCTGGTGTATTTAATTGTCTGGGTTAAAGTCACGCTTTAGTGGTTGGTGGTAATCTTGCTTCTCTTGGCGTGAAGCCTTTGTCTTCAGAAGGACAAATGAGTTTGTTTGGCTTATTAATTACTTATTTAGACATATTATACGATGGAGCAGTATTAAGTGGTTGAAATGTTGATCAGCAGTGTCAGTTTGATGTTGTTTGTGTTTACTGTCAGTCTCTTTGGTTAAGTGTGGAATGTGCCATCTGGCTAATATGTAAGCTGCGTAGAATAACGGTTTTGGGGCTTTAATAATTTAAATAGATTCCAGGTGGGTGGATGGATGGACGCACTTGTTTTTTATGAGCAGGTTTCAGGACTAATAAGATGCCGTAGGAGCTCCATTTCTCATTTCTTTTGCCACTTATTCGAAGTCAGTCGTCGCAAAGTCATGTTCCTCTTCAAATACAAATTGGGACGTCGATTGCCATGGTAACGGTAGAAGCTCCAAAGCATCTTAGCTATTAGTTAGTCCAACTCCAGTTCATCTCAGTAGAAGAAGTCTACATAAAGTCTCATTTTTGTGTGACAAAGTTGACTTGAGTATATGTGTGATCTGGAAGAGCAAGGAGAACTGGCTGGTTGAAAATAAAACTGGCACATACTTCAATCATCCTCAAAGTAGAGTCTTTGAAACTGCGTGTTACATTTAAGGCGTTTGGCTCATGTTGGAGTGAGAGTTCTTGACACTTTGACATGACACGTACTGTAGCTGTGGGTAAAAACACTGTTGTGCTATGACATCCAGCCTGTGACCTTTTTCGGTACACGATATTCTCTGTAACATCAAGGCCACCCTGCTTCCTCTCCGGATGCAGGAGCCCAGAGCAACAAGCATCACTACTAAGTACAGCTGTGACACAACCCTGGTTGGATATCGCCCCTTGCAACCACACTGCTTCAAGTTACACAGGGCACCAACCTAAATGGGCTTAAATTTTTAATTTGCGCTGGAGAACAGAGATCACATCTTGGGAGGATAGCATATCTGTAATTTATTTAAGAACCCCGCAGAGGGAGAGTTATTTTGGAGGCTGAGAGCTGGAAGGGAAGTATCCATGTGGCATTTTTTGTTCAGCCCAAGGGGCTTGTAGGTAGACTCCACTCGGCAGTGACCTTCTCAGCGATGTGGAGGAGCACTGAGGATGAACATTCTATTTATGTTGCAATCCCCGAGTAAAAAACTGTTGAGTGCAGAAACTATTTCTCTTCCATCCTGAGGAACAATGGAAGTGTTTGAATAATTGATTTGAAGTTTTGCTTAAACTCCGAATCCTTTTGCATTTTACCAGAGAAAAGTGATTCACCAGCTCTTGTCACCCCACAGCTGGTCTCATCTTGAATTCCTCTTCCGTTTGAAGGCACACTTCTCTGAAGAGTCTCGTGAAGAGCGCTCAACTTCACTTGGTCAAACACACGTCACCTGCGCTGGCGTGAAATAAAAGCTTTGTCACTCTTAATTACACCGGGCCTGATTAGCGCTGACAGGTGCGTTAGGTGTTCTGTTTACTCAAGCGGCAGCAACAAGCATGCATTCAACAATCTGCAGTAATTTATTAAAA
Organism: Pagrus major; assembly: GCF_040436345.1. Classification (NCBI taxonomy): domain Eukaryota; kingdom Metazoa; phylum Chordata; class Actinopteri; order Spariformes; family Sparidae; genus Pagrus; species Pagrus major. The sequence continues at coordinate 21,150,614 of NC_133225.1, read as the reverse complement.
TCACCAGCAAAGCTGCCACTTATCCATGGAGGTGGGGTGCATGTGTACACGTGTGAAAGTGGGGTAAACGGGGGGGCTGTGGAGGCTGATGAGGGTGGCACGCTATCATGCAGTTCATCCTTAATGAGTGTGGATTAGCGGGGATGATCCGGGCTTTGCAAAACCCCTGGTCCACGGCTGGTGGAGGTTGTGCGTGCGTGTTTGTATGTGTGAGTGTGTGTGTGTGTGTGTGTGTGTGAGTATCTGGAGATGACATCATGACAAAAGCCAAAGTCAGCTTGGAAATCGTTCCCAGAATTGTCTACAATGGCAGATAACTGTAATAATACATTCGATGACCCAGAGTGTGCGTGTGCGTGTGTGTGTGTCTCGTCCTCTCCCTGCCAATCACCATGCAGCGCCTCAGCCACCTCCTCCCTCACAGATGAGCATAAGAGCTGATTAATATTTCTCTGCAGTGATTTATTCTTTGATTTAATTATTTGCAGGCTGTTGCCTGCAAGGGGATAACGTAATATGTTTGTTTCAATTTTTTTTTTCCCTTTCTCAAGATTCTATAAAGAAGAAACATCTAGATATGAGAAATGGGAATTAGAATGCTATGATTATTTCATGATTGGACCGCACAATGTTTTTCGGATGTTTTGTTGATAATGCTAAACCCCTAAGGCGTGAATTTTCGAGTGTGCAACCAGTCGGAGCAGAAATTATGCCACAGCTAAGAGAGGGTTCGAAGAAGCTCGTGACTTGTGACCGTAACATCACCTGTTTGAAATTGCATGCTGGACGTTTCAGTCACGTCTGTGTGGAGGAGCATGCGAATGAGTAAAACTGCCCTCTCCCTTCGCAGCTCCTGAGGAGCTTCCCTTGAACCAGTAAAGCTGCTCAAAGGGCGGCAGGTGAAGGACTGTGTGTACTGAGAAGTAACAGTGCAGATAAAAGCATGCATCCGATGTAAATGCCATCTCTGAATGAGCAAAACATTTTTTTTAAAACCTTCACACTGGAAGATCCTAACATTGGCAGAGACAGGAAGTCGCCTTTTCACACAGGTCTCGAAGCTTTGGCCTCTCCGAATAGAATAACCGATGCCCTATTTTTGACCACGAGGTCGAGTTAACACCCTGTCGTCTCCATTTGATGACGGAGATTTGCCGCAGCCACATAAAGACATTACAGTGATATGTTGCTGTCAGAATGAAATATGGGCCCTTTGTCACTAAAGAAGCAAAGCCATTCTTTTACACAACCCTGGACCTGTCCTGTCACAAACACACACGCAATGCATGCACTCCAGTGTATTAGATGGAAATCAGATAGTCAGGCAACAGTTTGAGTAGCAGCCATAAACATGTGGCCTGGGAGATGATTTATAATAATTAATCCGCTGTGTCCAGTCCCAACAGCCTCCCATTCTAACCCTCCACCAATCCACCACACACACACACACACACACACACACACACACACACACACACACACACACACACTCACACACAGCCTCCCCACCCCCTAGTCAGTAAGGCTCAGGAACACAGCTGTGACCACCTCGGCGCCTTTCCAGCCCCATGTCACCAACGTCCCTATCGAAGGACATCGAAGGGGATTTAGTCCGTCTATCTCTCTCTGTCTGTTAAACCCCCGGACCTTCACAATGGAACACGCGCTGCACTTTATCATGCCCATCATATCATGAACCATTAACATGAAGGCCTACAATAACATTATTTATGGAGGCGTTAATATTAATATCGACCTGTGCGCTGTCAGGCGAGCTGATTTACTGAGCGCTGGAATGCCAGGCCGTGTAGAGGTGGCAGGTGGACTAATTGAATATCAGTCACTGCATACAATCTGCCGATAGACACTCGCTCGCCATTGACCGGGCACATACACAAACGGCCAATGTACTTGTACAAAAAAGGCAAACTTACACGCATGACCTCACTTCAGATTTAAGTAAGCCCTCAGAACTACTTTGTGTGCGCAGGTCTACATCAGAAAGGTCACCTCACAGACTTTTTAGCCAATGTTGCATGGCAATAATTATGACTCGGGCTCTGCTGAGAGCATGTTAGTATAATGGAGGCTGTTGTACTTATCTGCACAAAACAGGCCCCATTAATGAAACTTCAGTCAGTGTGGCTCATTGCTGGAGTGTTTCATCTGCAAATTGTTGTGTTTGAGTGTGTGGAGGTCTTCTGACAGAGCGCAGAGGTACAGGATTTGTTTGCAGGCATGGAGAATAATGAGGTTGAGGACAAAGGCACTCTGATTGAGTGTGGGGTTTGTTTTGAGGGCAGCTCTTGCCAATTTCAGTGAATTTGAGGCACTTTGACGGAAAAGGCACAAAGTATTTTACAGAAGACCTAATGTGTTTGGATTTGTTTGTGCTCATTTTTTGGGAAAACAGCAGAGGGTTTTTAAATTAAGCCATGGGTGGATAAAATAACTTGATTCCAATTGATACAACTTGATACAACAAAGCCCAAAATACGAAATATTCTCTTTATTCTGGTAAAGTGATGCCATTTTGTCATCCATGTGTTTAAACGAGCCGTTCTCACTCCCAGCACGTCAAATTCCGCAGCCTGGTCATTAGCCATATTTTTCTAAGTTTGACGTTGTAGGTACCCCACTAGCATCACTTCTTGAAGCTGCCCTTTAGTGCAGTAGTGTAAAGAGCGAGGAAAGTGTCAGGTGTGTCAGGTGGTGGCTTGTTGGTTGGGTCATTCACAGGACTTTCCCTCCGGAGACTTGAGTTTGCATCCTGTTTGTGATCAGGAGTGATTTGGGTTTATATATGTAAGTCAGTAATGTAAGTAAATGACAAAACTTTTGTTACGTTATGTGAGTGATGTCACATACATTACGTGACATGACTTAAGTCACTTACCTAACTTATGTAACTTGCATTACAAGACCGTATGCAGTTATTTTAACCCACAGTATGTTCTTTCCCTAAACCTAACCCATTAGATTTGGAGCCTAACCCTAACCGAGTAGTTTTGGACTCCAGCCCTAGCAAGGTAGTTTTGAAACCTAACCAAGTAGTTTTTGTGCCTAACCCTAACCAAACAGCAATTGTTTGACCTTAACCGTACAAAAGTCATTATTTGTTGACTGCATATCCTTTTTTTTATTCTAACCAGACATTGATAATGATGTATTATGCTAACTCAATGACAATAGAGGGGTGGATAGAGTGTCATGGTTCGACAGTTAAGGCCACTAACGAAGCTGCCGAATTTGTTAAGTTGGAAGCTAGAACGTATTGGTTTAAAAAGTCCTGAAAGGTATATTCTCTCTCAGGCTGCAACGTATTGCCCTTGAAGCCCGAATGACCAATGTGACTGCACGAGAGACTCGCCTCCTCTTCTATCAGTGAAACTGTGATACATTTTTCGTATCAGTTTCATCATTTAATGTCATCTGATAGCAAATTCTGCTGCTGTTTCCTAATATCCAAGTGCACAAGCAGTGAATGACGGGGCGTTGAGTCGGGACTCTCATTTAATTTCTCTCACATGGTGTACGTAACAAGTTTTTCTGGATATTCAGTTATTCGTCCACACAGCTGGATTGAACGATCAGTGGAAATACATGGACTGTTGGACATAAGAGGGTTTTCAAACCTTTTCTGCTCCTATTGCACTGCAAGGGGAAAATAGTTATTTCTGATCTGATATGAGAAGATTAATCTCCCCAATGTCTTTAAAATTCTCTCTTTCAAAGTGTTTCCTAGTTTAAACACTGATTGAGATAATACATGTATTAAAGTGAGACAGCAGTACTTAACTATAACAGCTGGTTAAGCATCCTGTACAGCTGTGTAGATATGTAATGATACAAAACAAAAGAAGGGTACAAGCAAGACATTTGGTCATTCTCAGTATTTTGTGGGTCAGGATGCTGCCTGGAGTAGATTGGAATACATTTGAATGACTAAAGGAGGTTATTATCCAATGAATGTCTCATTATTTCTTTCTGAGAGCCCAAAGGGGCCTTGCCTGGTGCCTCAGTGCCTTTCTACATGGCTCTGAATTGAAACAGTAATTTCCATGAGGTCGATTCTCCTTCTTTTACATTTGCATTTTTCGGCATTTAGCCAATGCTCTAAACCAGAGCAGCTTACAGTCAGCAATCAGGTAGAGACTAGTTCAAGGACACTCTATCAGGAGCGCACACGTAGCTGTTGACATTGTGACTGCTGTAAAACCTATGACACTTGTGACGTTTGTCTCACATTTCTTATTATTAGAACACTTAGACAGACTTTTGGTAACATAATAAAAGTCCTTTGAAAAATTATATGCTACTGGGTTTTCCCCAGATTTTCTTGAGAAAAAAGATGGCAAAGATCCAAACCTGCATGACATGAACACTGATGAAGAGAGTAAAGACGAGACCGATGAAGGAAACAAGCTCCCCAGTGTGACCAGTGAACAGATACCGACTAGACGTATGTCACATGACATGGAAGCTTTAGAGAAAAAGATGTAGATTTTTGATGAGAAATCTATTTTTAAAAAATAAATAAATAAAATAAAATTGAAGATGCACTAAAATCCAATAAAAAGAGGTGTCTTCTTTGTCCAGTATAGTAATATAATGCAGTATTAATATAGTCATTGAGAACAGAAAGCTATTGAAAAAACTGCAATTATTTTTTATTCAAATATTTATGAATATTCAAATAAAAAATCGATCAATAAATCAATTACGCACTAGCAAGTAATAACTGTGTTACATGAGACCAATTTAATAAAAAAATTTTAACAATTTTTACAACAAGTCAACACAAAAGTGTTGAAAATAATATTAGTTTTGTTTGATTAAAACAGTAATTTATTGATGGTCCATAAGTAAAATCTCTGTGGTTAAGAGCACCGACTCAGGGATGAGCTAACGGCCCTCTTATCGCCAACACTTGGTAAAACTAAGATGGCACTGGAGACTGAATGTCTCTTGGATATTCAACATGAAACCAACCTCACCACGGTAAATTTCTGCTCTCTAAACACAACAAGTCAGCTAACTTTACGTTGGTTGGTCTGTAACTAAAGCTAACTTTAGTGTCCTTGCCCCGTTGCCTCCGCGATCAAATTGGTAATTGCATCAGAGCAGTTGCTGAGGAAAGACACTCG